>NC_065582.1:179651930-180251930 GCF_024542745.1 Macaca thibetana thibetana
TCAGCAGTGAATAAAGTCTCTGCCCTCAAGGGACTGACATTCTACAGAGAGAAGTCAGAAAATGCACAATCACACATTAAGTAATGAAAAGAAAAATAAAATAAGACAGAGAGTAATAGGGGATGGCAGTGCTATTTTAAAAAGAGTGGCATGGGAAGACCTCTCTGGTATTGTAACATCTGAGCAAAGACTAGAAAAGTGGCACAGTGAGCCATACGGATATTGCACATTAAAAATATTTTCAGAAAACACAAAACTCTGGGATGAAGCAGTCAAACAAAACATTATTGAAGACTCAGCCATCACTAGCCAGCCGATGAAAGTGAAGGTTAAAGAATTTGCCCAGTCTTTTGGAAGAAAGCACAGAATTTCAGATTTTAGAGCAAGGGGAGGTTGGGCATGAATGACTCACACATGACAGACCAATGACTTTCAGAGCTACTAACAGAAGCCAATCCAAATTTTCTAGATGACTTTGAAGTTGTTAAAATTCCACTGATAACATCATTCAATGAAAGGAAAATGTGTAAGTTAAATAGGAAATCGAGACAAAACTCTCAACGTCTCTAAATTATTTTTTCATCACAGCATGGGTTAAGACAATTAGCCTGTCACTACAGTGCTCTGCCTAAGAGTCAAGGCTCAAAAATGATTCAGAACACTCTTTAGGCTCTAAATTTGAAGGAGCCTTAGGAAAGAAAAAAAAAAAAAAAACCCCTAGGATACTGAAGAGATGAAATGCAATCCTACGTATGAATATAATCTATGGTCAGTTAATCGAGGGGAAAAACATACATATACATAGTATATATGCACACATGTATATGCATATAGCACATATACAGTATGTGTGTGTGTGTGTCTATGAGTGTGTATGTATAGGACTCAGTTTTTTCACCCCCAAAGCATTTAAATCTGTCAGGTAACTTGTAAATAACAGCTTTCGCAATCAAGATCCACAATATCCCAAAGAGCAGCTGCTCCTTCAGCCAGCTCCTGGAAGTAAGAGAATATGGAACAACTCACCTACAATGTATTAATAGATCAATATGAATAACAAAAAAAAATCCTCGGGTGTTGCAAGCCACTAAGGCTTTGGGGTAAACTGTTACAGCAGTTTAGTCTAGTTGACTGATACAGAAAGACACCAAGTCTTGGCTCCAGAAAAGCCTAGCTGGTCCTTCCCACTCATTCTGCCCCAGTTCAGGCCCTCACTTCCCATCTCTACTTCTGCACCTGCCGCTACCTTATAGCCCACACTCACATTAATCCATACCCAGTCTTGAGTAATCTTTCTAAACTACAGATGTGACAGCCATTCCCCTGATTATCAGAAATTATGGCTCCCCAGCCGTACTTCTCGTTTTTACTGAAAACAGACAGGCAGGCACAGGAGCAAGGATCTTAGATATCACGACAAAGCCGGAAACAGCTTCTGTGATTTTTCTGTGCTCAGGTACTTGATTTTTAAAATGCCTATTTTACACATTAATCCAAAACGTGTATCTGAGCTTATTACGATCATGTATCTATTTTTATGAAATTAGATGTAGTAATTCTGGAAACTGTACCATGCCTACGCTATGGCTCTGAGCATCCACTAGCACTCTGTGAGAAAACATGCCAGGGTGAAGAAACCTCACTCAAGTACAGGTTTATGAAGATGAACTAATTCCTTAACGAAGATCTCTTGGCCCTGCCTGCCAGTTTCACTCTGTCTCCCACAACCCCCTCCACGCTCCTTAACATCCAGCTCACTGGCTGTCTCCCCAGTGCTGGAACTCAAAAGGCTTTTGCTCACTTTGATCCTTATGCCTTGTATGTCTTCATTCATTTCTACTTTTCAGGCCCAGGTAAGTCACCTGCTCTGAATTCACACACTTCCCTACTAAGAGTTGACTCCCTCCTCAGGGCTCCCACATGATATCCACACACTCTATATCGCAATTCCTTGTTTCCATTTCTGTCCCACACCTTCGTCCCATCCATGTCTCACCTTTATGTTCCTAGTGCCTTGGATAAGATATGAAGCACGTTACATTCCCACTGGTTGACTAAACACACTTCTGCTGCTGAAAAGCAGGGGCTTGGCCCAGAGGATAGCCGAAAAGTTTTTCTCTTCAGAACTGAGTGTTCCGTCAGCTCATCTCCACAGCACCTTCCAGAAATAATTCTCCCTCAGTTAAAGGCTTACCAAGAGCCTTTAACTACAAGCAGTTCAACCCCATTTGATGACACTCAGTGAAGAACATCCATTTCAAAAAGATTGATTTATGATTCTTTTATTAACACACACAGGAGGGGCTTTGGTCATGTGAACAAAAAATTTATTTTTTAAAAAAGGCTTTTTAGGTCTTTGTTTTTCAAGGCAAATTAATACTTACTATACGTTTGACTTTGACCTCCAATCTGACAGGTCTACTACCCTGATGAACTGGAAGAGACTTTCCAGGCCCTGATAATGTCTTTTCCTTTCTCTGGCCTCTTAAAGCTCTTTGTAGACTGTCTCTTCGATGCCATTCTCTGATGCCCCTGTAATGTGTGAGGGTATTACGACAGTTCCTAATCAAACTGCCTTGTCATAAAAGGTCAGCTATGTGGTCTAAATCAACTCACCTGACAGGTTACACAATATATATCAGACAATGTGCCACAAAACATAGCTCTCCTCTTTCATCTCACAGAGGAACTAAAGTTCCAAAATATATACAAAACCACCTTCCATCTCCAACTGTCTTCTCGTTCTTCCCAGCTTTATGCAAAGCAGTCTCATTAATACATTCTTCACCAGGCTCAACCAGGCAGCGTAGTATCTTCCACTGCACCTCTAAAGTTGGAAGATTCTGATCCCAAGTCTTGACGTGTTCCAAAAAACGATCAGGTCACAAAGGTAACAGCAAAATACAAGGCCATGCCCAACATTTCAAAAACACAGCGAAGTAACAAGAATAAACGTGACCACGAAAACAACTTAATTAAGCCCCATTTATCTTGTGAAAGTATTTCTTCGACAAAAGTTGTATTTCCAGAACCAAACACATTTGATGATCTAAATCCATATCGAGGTCATCAATCACTGACCATAAGGGAGACTGTTACATGGGGGTAAAAAACATACAAAAACAAAACAGAGAAAATGACAAGCTGTTTCAGTTTCCTCAAGGTGTCAGTTCATCCTTACCAGTCGACTACAGTCCTCAGCTGTGAACCTAAAGCACAATTGGGAGAAATTTACCATGAAGACATTGACTCTCAAAGTTCCATATCTTGATGTTAAAAATAAATGTGAACCACCCAGAAGAATGCCACTTCTTTGAGACACGGTCCTCTGACATACCTGTCTCATAGAACAGTCTGGAAATTTCAGGTAATGGCCTCTGGCTTTACTCTTTTATTTCTTTCCCTGCGTTCTCAGCCTGCGTTCCATTGTGCTCCACAGCCTAGGTCTTCTGTGGCTTTCCCCAAACTCCCTTAGTGCCGAGACAGGTCTACTTCCTGGCGACTGCCCTATTAGAACTGACTTACGTTTCACAAAAACAAACCCGAAGTTACTTTTATTTTTCTCTAATTACCAGTGTGGGAGGGAGAGGCCACAAAAAAACGGTATACTAACACCTAACAAAACCAGCACGCATTCTTTCCTCTTGACCCCAACTTTGTTCCCAATGCTCAATTTTTGATGCGATAAAATGGGGGATGCAGGCCTAGAACATAACTTTTTACAGGGCGCGGTTTAACCATGCTTAGGGGGACTACTGAGTTCCATCCAAGCTCCCGCGAGTTTCCGACCTTACCGCCGATCTCCTCCTTCAAGAAGACTCGCTTCTCTCTATTCGCCAGACGAGCTCGACCAGCATCTCTGCCATCTTCGCAATCTCCTTGGCCTTCTCCTCAGCCTTCTCGCACAACTCCGACACTCTCTCGTCGGCTTCGCCACTCGGGTGCTGCACGTGATTGAGGGCGCTCTCCTCCGAGGCCTCTACCTGCGTTTTGATCTGGATGAGCATATTGTCCATCTCCCACAGCTTGCTCCTGGTTCGCAGGTACGCCCGCCCGTGCTCGCGTATAAGAGACGCGATGTCCTCGCGCATCTCGTTGATGACCGGGAGCAGGAACTGCTCGAAATCCTCCTCCGGCTCCAGCACCTCCACTTCCTCAGGCGCTTCCACCTCGTCTATGTCCAGGGGCCGCATCTCCTCCTGCCGCTTCTTCAGTACCGGAGGGGCGTTCTTCTTACCGGAACCCCCCAGGGACTGGAGATCAGCAGTGATTGCTGGAGGCTGAGCCCACACGCTTTGTCAATAGTACTCCCGAATTATCTTTAATTTTTTTCTTCCTTTTAATTGTAAGCCTTTAGCTTTAGAACTCCGTGGGAAGAATCGCCGCGACCTGCGAAATGGAGTCGCAGCCGTCAACTCGCCCTCGGCCTTTTTGCGGCCCTTTCACGACAGAGCCGGGCTCCTTTACGGTCACGCCTTCGGCGAGACCCAGTAGCGGGCGCGCGCGTAAAGGGGTCTCGGGCGCGCGCATGGCTATCCCCGTCAGCTTCCCGGCGCCCCGCCTCGCCCTCTTCTCTAATTTAGATTGGTGGCGGCAGGTTTGTTCGCGTCTTCCCCTAAAGCTTCCCTTCAGAGGGGTTTTACTTTTATTATTATTTTTTTAAAGTAAAAATGACCCTCCCTTCCCCATATTTGAATAAGACTGGCTGGCGTTCACAGCGCTTACTATCTAAGCATGCAGAAGCTTGGATTAATTTATATGAATTCACTTAGCCCTCACAACGAACCTATAAGAGAAGTAAAAACCGGGCTAAAAGTCGTGATTTGAGCTCAAAGCAATGTGGGTCCACAGTCCCTGCTCAGTGTTCTAGAATGGAACTCGTCCCTCTGTCCTCCCCACCCCTGGCTCATACTTTTGTTCTGGGGGGAATTTCGCTCGCTGCCTTGGGTGGTTCTGGCCCGTGATTTTTGGTCTCTCTTCAGAGTCTGTAAGGTCCTCAAGGTAAAGGGCAACTTCTGTTTCAGTTCTGTCCTCTGCCCTTTCCGTCAGCCTGGCGTCAAGCAGGGCCTTAGAGAATGCTTTAGAGAGAGGAATTGCCTAGTACCTAAGTGCCTCTACCAGACTGGAGGCTGTTTGGGGACAGGTTCTGGTCTTGGTCACCTTTATGTCCCTCCACACACAAGACCTGAAAATGAGCAGGGACCTAGTAAATGTGGCTTTGATCGTCAATACGTTTTGATCACCAACCTAATGCCATTGTGGAATGGAAGAAGTCTATTGCTAGGCTTAGTCACCCAGTGCCACACTAGTAGTAATATGAGTGTGTGTAGAGGGGGGATCCTTCTTACACAAGTGCCACAGATCAGAACTTCAGTTTTCCAGTCTGATAAAGACCAATGGCCCCAGCCTGAATATCTGTCAGTGGGAAGAGGGATTTGTAAGATGACGTGTGCGAAACAGTTTTGCAAACACCAACATTCTAGCAGATGTTCATCCAAAGAACATTAAGAGGGAAAGAGCAAGGCACCGTGAAAAAAGATATTTGACTCATGCAGAATATATTGAGAACTCCTACAGATCAAGAAGGAAAAGACAAAATTTTAAAACAGGCAAAAGACATAGGCTGGCACTTCACAAAAGAGAATATCCGAATGGCCAATAAGTATATGAAGAGGTTTTCAACTTCATGATTCAACAGGGAAATGCAGATTAGAAAGCACAACGAGGAAGCACTGTACATCCACTAGAATTACTAAAATTGAAAATACTGACAATACCAAGTATTGGGGAAGATGTGGAACAACTGGAACTCTTATACATTCTTGATGGATGTCTTAGTCTAGTCTGAACACCATAACAAAATACTATAGACTGGGTGGCTTAAACACAGACATTTATCTTCTCACAGTTCTAGAGGCCAGAAGTCCATGATTAACGTGCCAGCAAATCTGGTTTCTGGAGGTGAGGGCTCTCTTCCTGAATTGCAGATGGCCGCCTTCCTGCTGCAGTGCTCACATGATCTCTTCTTTGTGCATGCAGTGTTGTGGGGTACAGGAAGGAGTGCTCTCTTGTGTCTCTTCTTATAAGAACATGAAGCTATAGGATGATGCCCCCACTTGTATGACCTTACTTACTGCTTTACTCCAAGTATAGCCACACTGGGGGTTAGGGCTTCAACATAAAAATATTGGGGGACACATATATTCAGCCCATAAAAATGGGAATGTAAGTTGTTACAATAATTTTGGAAAACTATTTGGCAGTATCTACCGAGATTAAACATATACCAATCCTATGTTCTAGCAAATTGACACCTTGTTATACACTTAAGAGAGTTTGAATGCAATTGTTTATAAAAATACATATACAAGAATATTCACAGCAGCTTTATTATAATAGCCCCAAAGTTAAAACAAACCAAATGTTCATCAACAGGAGAATAAATAAATAAAATGAATAAATGGTAGCATATTCCTTCAATAGTTTATTACTGCATAACCAGTTACCCCAACATTTAGCAGCTGTAAAATATTTATTATCTGTCATAGTGCATTTAGGCTGCTCTAACAAAATACCATAAGGTGGCCAGCTTCTCACAGTTCTGGTGAATGGGAAGTCCAAGATCAAAGTGCTAGTAGATTCTGTCTGGTGAGAACTAGTATTTTGGTTCATAAATGGTTCCTTCTTGCTGTGACCTCAGAGGATGGAAGGAGCAAGGGGTCTCTCTTATACGTCTTTTGCTTTGTTTTGGAGATGGAGTTTCACTCTTGTCGCCCAGGCTGGAGTGCAATGATGCAGTCTCTGCTCACTGAAACCTCTGCCTCCAGGGTTCAAGCGATTCTCCTGCCTCAGCCTCCTAAGTAGCTGGGATTACAGGTGCCTGCCACCATGCCTGGCTAATTTTTGTATTATTAGTAGAGATGGGGTTTCACCATGTTGGCCAAGCTTGTCTCAAACTCCTGACCTCAGGTGATCCATCTGCCCCAGCCTTCCAAAGTGCTGGGATTACAGGCGTGAGCTGCCGCACCCAGCCCTCTTATACTACTTATAGACAGAGTCTTGCTCTTTTTGCACAGGCTAAAGTGCAGTGGAATGAGCATAGCTCACTGCCTCAAACTCCTGAGCTCAAGTGATCCTCTAGCCTCCACCTCCTGAGTAGCTGGGACTACAGGCACATGGCACCACACCCAGCTTAAACAAAATTTTTTTTTGTAGAGACGGGGGTCTTGCTATGTTGTCCAGGCTAGTCTCAAACTCCTAGCCTCAAACAATTCTCCTGCCTCTTCCTCCCAAAGTGTTGAGATTACAAGCATGAGCCACTGCAGCTGGCCTTATATCCTTTATAAGGGTACTAGTCACATTCATGAGGACTCTGACCCCATGACCAGATCACTTCCCAAAGGCCCAATTTCCTAATACCAGCACTGTGTTGAGCTGTTCTCACATTGCTATAAAGGAATATCTGAGACTGGGTAATTTATGAAGAACAAAGGCTTAATTGGCTAAGGGTTCTGCAGGCTGTACAGGAAGCATGGTGCTGGCATCTGCTTGGCTTCTGGGGAGGCTTCAGGAAACTTATAATCATGGCAGAAGGCAAAGGGAGAGCAGGCATGTCACATGACCAAAGCAGGAGCAAGAGGTGGGAGGAGGTGCCACACACGTTAAATGACTAGATCTCATGAGAACTCACTAATCACAGGAGCAGTACAAAGGGGATGGTGCTAAACCATTCATGAGAAATCTGTCCCCATGATCCAGTCAACTACCAGCAGGCTCCAGCTCCAACACTGGGGATTACATTTCAACATGAGATTTGGGTGGGACATCCAAACCATATCAATCACCTTGTGGGGTAGAATTTAAACATATGAATTGGGATATGAGGACACAAACATTCAGACCATAGCATTATCGTATGTAGTTTCAGTTTAGTATCTTACATGAGGTTGCAGTGAACCTATCAGCTGGGGCTGCAGTCATATCTGAGTTTGAATGAGGCTGGAGCATCCACTTCCAAGATGGCTTACTCATGTGGTTGTTGGAAAGAGGCTGTTTTTCTCTAGCTGTTGGTCTCAGCTCTTTGCTATATGGGCTTCTCCATGGAGCTGCCCACAACAAGGCAGCTGGTTTCCCCAGAGCAAGTGGTTTGTGAACCCCTAATATCTGAGACATGTCTCAGTTAATTTAAAAAGTTTATTTTGCCAAGGTTGAGGATGTGTGCCCGTGACACAGCCTCAGGAGGTCCTGATGATATGTGTCCAAGGTGGTCAGAGCACAGCTTGGTTTTATACATATTAGGGAGACATGAGACGTCAATCAACATATGTAAGAGGAACGATGGATTGGTCCAGAAAGGTGAGACATCTCAAAGCAAAGGAGGGACAACTCAAAGTGGGGAGGGGGCTTCCAGGTCTTGGGTAGATAAGAGAAAAATGGTTGCATTCTTTTGAGTTTCTTTCTTTCTTTTTTTTTGAGATGGAGTCTCACCCTGTCGCCCAGGCTGGAGTGTAGTGGCATGATCTCGGCTCACTGCAACCTCCTCCTCCCAGATTCAAGCAATTCTCCTGCTTCAGCCTCCCGAGTAGCTGGGATTACAGGTGTGTACCACCACGACTGGCTAAATTTTTGTATTTTTTTTAGAGACAGGGTTTCACCATGTTGGCCAGGCTGGTCTTGAACTCCTGATCTCAAATGATCCACCCACCTCAGCCTCACAAAGTGTTGGGGTTACAGGCGTAAGCCACCGTGCCTGGTCATTTTGAGTTTCTGATTCGCCCTCCAAAGGAGGCAATCAGATATGCATTTATCTCAGTGAGCAGAGGAGTGGCCGTGAATAGAATGTGAGGCAGGTTTGCCCTGAGCAGTTTCCAACTTGACTTTTCTTTTAGCTTAGTGATTGTAAGATTTATTTTCCTTTCTCAGGTTGGAGGGAAAGAGATGCCACACTACCTTTTATGAACTAATGTCCAAATCATACAACATCGCTTCTGTCTTCTTCAGTTTATTATGAGCAAGTGAAGTCACTAAGTCCAGTACATACTCAACAAGAGGGAATACACAAGAGTGAGAATACCAGGAGGAAGAAACCACTGGGAGTCATCTTGAAGGCTGGCTAGCAATCACAGTTTGTCCTCTGACTACCAATTCTTCATGCCATTTTAACATGCTAACCACACTCCCCTCCATCCAACGTCCCCAAAAGTTACATTTTTAAAAATATCATGTAGTTTTAAGTATTACTATCCTATTGTCACATCAGCTTTAAGTCCAGAATTTTGTCTTCTAAATTAGATCAGATGTAGATGAGGCTTTCTGAGCGTAGTTCCTTAAATTCAGCTCTTAGAGTACAATTCTTCTTGATCTGTAGACTTTTGAAGCTAAGGAGACAAGTTCTCCGCCCCCATGCCTCGAATACACAATTGTGGGGCCAGCACAGGATAATCACTACAGACCTGTTCCGCTACCACTACCACTAGATAGCCACTACCACTCCTGTTCAAAAAGGGGGAAATTGGAAGTACAAACAAGTTACCAGTCCATGGTAACTCTGCCATCCAGTCTCAAGGTCTAGGACTCCATGACTCCCAGTTCTACCATCTGGGCTCCTGGTTATACTTCCTTTTTCATGAAATGTACCATGTGTTTGCTAATGAGTCTTTTTCTCAGTCTGATTCCTGCTTGTAGAAGTTTGGGGAGAGGGGCTCCAAAGGCCTTTCCCTTCCAGTCCAATCTGCAATGTTTGTGTCAATATAATTATCTTTAAAAAACTTAATAGGTCTCCTGTGAATCTCATCAGGGTTCACTCCGTTAGACAAAAGTGCAACCTACAAATCCCTTTGAGATAAGTCCATCTCTATCTATTTTGGGGTTCTGCTAATACTGAGGAACAAGCCTTAAGCCTTCTGGAGGCCCTGTGGTTTGATTGATGGACTCAAACCAAAGTCCATCAATTTTGTTTGATTGAGCCACACCATTAATCTCTTTAAGGAGCTGTTAGTCTAAGTGAATGGTATCCTGAGGCACAATCTTTGCTTTTTATGAGATTTTCAAGGATTTTACCGTCAAATCTCAACTTCATCTTTGTTTTCTTCTGGCAGTACCCTGGATTTGATATTTGCTTGGAAAGTATTACTATTTCTTAGTTTTACACCATTTGCAATCAGACGAAGCTGAGGACTTTAAAAATCATCCAAAGTAGTCAAGGTGCGTCGCTTTTGTGTTTCGTCTTGTTTATCTCGTTTATTTTACTATAAACAGAAAAAGGAAATGAAAGACAGAAGGGAGACTTTCATGGGTGTTGGACATGTCCTAACAGTTGGTCTGGATAGAATATGCATGGTTGTATGGATGTGTACAAAGTCATCAATGTGCACATTTAAAATATATGCACTGTGTTGTATTCCTGCTACACCTTCGCTAAAAAAAAAAAAAAAAAAAGGTTGAATGTGAGCGCGGGCGTGAGAAAACCGCAGCGCGCATGCGTGCGCGTGAACGCGCTGGGAGGCCGGAAACAAAGGTGGGTGCGCGTGCACAGACGCGCTCTCAGGCCGCCGGAAGCAAAGGCGTGAGCGCGCGTGCGTGCGTGTGCGTGAGCGTGAGCGCGCGGAGGTCGGAAGCGGGCGCTGCATAGCAAGGTGGTCGCTATGGAGGGTAGCTCCTCAGATAGCGGAGCGCCGCCCGAGGGGCTGGCGGAAGAGGCCGAGCCTCAGGGCGCCGCCTGGAGCGGGGACAGTGGCACTGTGTCCCAGAGCCACAGCAGCGCCTCGGGGCCGTGGGAGGATGAGGGCGCGGAGGACGGTGCGCCGGGCCGCGACCTGCCGCTGCTTCGCCGCGCCGCTGCGGGCTACGCCGCCTGCCTGCTGCCTGGGGCCGGGGCGCGGCCCGAGGTCGAGGCCCTGGACGCGAGCCTGGAGGACCTGCTCACCAGAGTGGACGAGTTCGTGGGCATGCTGGACATGCTTCGCGGCGACTCTTCCCAAGTCGTCAGCGAGGGCGTGCCGCGCATCCACGCGAAGGCCGCCGAGATGCGGCACATCTACAGCAGGATCGACCGGCTGGAGGCCTTCGTGAGGATGGTGGGCGGCCGCGTAGCCAGGATGGAGGAGCAGGTCACCAAGGCCGAGGCCGAGCTGGGCACCTTCCCCAGGGCGTTCAAGAAGCTCCTGCACACGATGAACGTGCCCTCGCTCTTTAGCAAGTCTGCTCCCTCGAGGCCACAGCAAGCCGGCTACGAAGCCCCCGTCCTGTTTCGGACCGAAGACTACTTCCCTTGTAGTGAAAGGCCTCAGCTCTGACGGCCTGACCACTGCGGCAAGAGGACCCCAGCTGAGGTGCTTACCTCCAGTATGAAGTGAATTGCAAATCCTGCTCATGGACATACATGATGTTGGAGTGTGGGATTTCAGGGTTTACTTTCTGCACACTCTCCGTAGTGTATTCATGATTCAGTGTAGAATGTATAGACTTTATGCCTCCCAATTTTAAAAAAAGAGACGGGGTCTTGCTCTGTTGCCCACACTGGCCGGAAACTCCTGGACTCAAGTGATCCTTCCACCTCAGCCTCCCCAGTAGCTGGGACTACAGGGTCGCCTCCGCGCCCAGCCTGTGTCTTCCAGCTCTAATCAGAAAGCTGCTTGGCGAGGGCATGGGGAATCAAACTGAATGAACTTGCTCTGCACTGTGGCAAAACTGTTATTTTTATGGATTTTACTACACGGCGTTACCTTTTCAAGATTTGTATGTTTGTATAATCATAAGAAAATTGAGCCATTAAAGCCTTGTTATTATTGAATCCTAGTAGTCATTCAGTTTTCTGCACCCTACTCTTAGGGTAAATGGTACATTATTTAAGATTAAACCTCCTGTAGCGTGGATTGTAAACCAAAGGAAATGGTACAATTTCTGAGAAAATATGTTGATTTTTTGTGACTAATTTCAAAGTTGTATTTGAACGTATGACCTCACAGTCTTGATTTGTCCATAGCAAATATATATATATGTGTGTGTGTGGGTTGCCAATTTTGGTTTATAATTTAAATATTAATAGAAATTTTAAGTTTTACTGGACATGATTTCCTTCTGAAAAGAATTTCACATATTGGCTTGTGTTTGTTCGAAATAGGCGTATTGCTCATATGCTTTTGGTAGTGAGATAAAGAAGAGGGGCTTGAGTATACCTCCTTTAGAGAACTAATGCGAAAAGCTATAGCTTCTGTTTCAGAGCATGGTATATTTCTTTCCCCTTGAAATGGAGAGTTAAATCATTTGTGTGAGTGAATGGTATTAGGATTTTCTTGCAGATACAGTAGTCTTTTTTTGAAATTCAAATCTATTTCATAAGGTGGCCCTCCTAAATAGTAGACGCTAAAAAAGCATACAGCTTAGGTTGCTTTTGTGTCATTTTCAGTGTCATCACAGGTCTTCGAGATTCATAGAGTAGCTGTATTTTCATTTAGCTGTGTGTTGTGAAGAATCTGATCATGTAATTATGCACCTAGCTCTCGTGGACCTTCACTGTCACATACTTAACATTTTTTATTCAGGTGGTTCATTGACTACAAATTAAGGAACTCTGAATGTAGAAGCTGAAAGAACAAGTAACCTACATTTAATATTCAGCAACTGCTGGTACCCCTATAAGTAATTCATATATTTTGATGACATAGTCACTGAATATGAAAATAGCCTCCTTACATAACAATACATTGCTAAAAGATTTTTCACTTAATGTTCAAAAGCAGTAATTAGGGGCTGGGCACAGTAGCTCACACCTGTAATCCCAGCACTTTGGGAGGCCGAGGCAGGTGGATCACCTGAGGCCAGGAATTCAAGACCCACCTGGCCAACGTGGTGAAACCCCATCTGTACTAAAAATACAAAAAACTAGCCAGGCATGGTGGCTCACGCCTGTAATCCCAGCTACTTGAAAGGCTGAGGCAGGAGAATCGCTTGAACCTGGGAGGTGGAGGTTTCGGTGAGCCGAGATTGCTCCACTGCACTCCAGCCTGGGCAACAAGAGTGAAACTCCGTCTCAAAAAAAAAAAAAAGTAATTAGGACAAATTATGAAAAATTAGAATAACTTTAAGATTTAATATCTGCATAATAGAAACCTTAAATTCCAGAAAGCATAAGTTAATAAGTGTGCTGTAAAGTAAAACTTTATTAGTTACAGGTGTATAATGCTTAGATATTTAATTTCCCTTCAAAAAAAATAAATTGGGTTGAGAAAATTAAAAAGTACAATAACCAGTAAGAAAATGATATTCAGCTTAAGTTTTTAATGCTAATCAGAAAATATTCTAGCAATCCATCTAAAAGTAAAAAGTCCTGGTTCAGATGATAGCATGATTATATGTGCAGCTTATCTCTAAGGGGCCCTGGCTTCTGAAATTCTTGTAGTTAATTAGTGTTATTCCTGAGCTTTTCAAATAGGGATTTGTGCAGGGCCTTCTTGTTTGGGGAATTGAAGCTGGTTTGCACAGTGCAAGACATACTAACTGAAGGTGTGTCTGCCTTAAGAATGGCGATGGGGAGGCCAGACACACCCCCACTCTCCTTGGTACTGCCACATTTAGACCACCTGGCTCCTGCCTCTTCATCCTAACTCTGACCAGCTGGAGAACCAAGAGCGCCCTTTGCATCTTGGGAAATGGGTCCTTCTACCTCTTCTTAAGTCCGTAACAAGTTGGGAGGAGGGCTCGTACCCCTGGAGCTATAGGAGGAGGCCCAGATGTCATCCTGGATGACTCCTGCAGACCATCTCTGTTGCTGGGGTCTGGCATTCCCCCACATTCCGGAAGTATAAACAGGGATAGGAATAGGGTCTAATAAAGCTTTAGGGAGGCACCATCACACTGGCGTCAGTTAATTTGTTCTTAGCTCCCACATGCATTAGCACAAAAATTGCCAAGAGTCTCAGGAGTCCATAGGATATCCCCTTAGTCCAAGGGCAGCTTCTGGTATGCAGGAGTTGGTGTATGTACCAAATATAACTGGGTACAAATGAGCTAGTGAGCACCTGTGGCTTTTCCCTGAAGCCACATCTTTGAGGAATGGGAGGAGTCTTGTAGATGCTGGAGTCAGGCAGCCCAGTGTGAACCTGCTAACTGATCACAGGCAGGGGCCAGCAAAGTCCCAAAAGGGCCAGACGATAATTGTTTTAGAATTGCAGGCCTTATTTTTGTATTTTTAGTAGAGCCTGGGTCTCACTATGTTGCCCAGGCTGGCCTCGAACTTCTGGCCTCCAGTGATCCTCTGGCCTAGGCCTCCCAAAGCCCTGGGAATACAGGCATGAGCCACTGCGCCTGAATCTGGACAATGTTTTTTAACTTCTCAGCACATAAAAGGAGTCTTCTTAGAAGGATAGTTCTGCAAGTTCTGTAGCAACATCCCAGGGCACAATTAAGAACAAAGCCCCATTGGAGCCCACGGAAATGTCTGTGTGGTGTTTGACTGAACCTTGGGTCAGACTCAATTGGATTGGGCGTCTGACTTTGTCACGCACTGGCCTGCCCATCTCTTGGGAAAGTACCACATCTTGTTTTTCTTTGTGTCCTAGTCCTCTCATGGTGCTTGATTTCTGAGCAAGCCCTTAGTCTGACTGAATTCTATCTGCCTTTCTATCTTGCATTCCTTATGGGGTGCCTAGATTTTGTGAAGTGGTTCATTCACTCAGTCATTCTGATAATCGCTTATTCCACAGATATGTGAGCGTACCAGGGATGTGCTACTTGCTTGCTGAGTATGCAGCTAAGTGGGCAGAGCTAACATCCACTTGTTATTCCTGGAGGTGGATAAGGTAGACAGCCATCAGATAATGACACAGACACATATCACAAACTGTAGCAAGCACTATGAAGGGGACACTTCATATGTCCCCTTCACATGTCCTCATATGAAGGGAAAGATGCTATGGGGCATCTTTCAGGGTCAACGGACGGCTGCAGGGGAGTAAGTAAGGGGGCAGGAGCCAGCTCGAGCCAGAGAACAGAAATTGGGCTTTATTCCAATGTGAAGAGAAGCTAAAGAGAGCTTTAGGCAAAGCCCAATCTGTCTGATGTATGTTGTTTAAAGGCCTCTTTGGCTGCTGCATTCCATGCAGGAGTGGCTTGGAGTGGGGAAAGGGAAGCAGGAGACCACTTAAGAGGCTGTTGAGTGGCGCAGCCGGTGGCTTGGATGGGTTGGGTAGCAGTGGGGATGGACAGAGCACTGGGAATGCACTGTGGGAGTGCCAAGGTGGATATTAGTTCTTATTAACCACAGAGTATTGTAAGCCAGACCCTTAGAAGATACGGCTACAAGAGCCCATGAGAAATTTGTGATACAGAAAGTGGGGTGACAAGGCACATATGATGAGCTGGGCCCCACTTGCTTGTGACTTGTTGGTCTCATTGTCAGGGAGGGCTGGTGACCTGAACTCCCTGTCTAACATCCTAGGCCCATTTTTTTCCTTATTCACTTTCAGCAGCAAGAAAAATTCCTTAGGAACTCACTTTCCATCTTCTCATGAGGCCTCCGACATCTGTTTAGCCAAGCTAGTTTGACACTGTAAATTCCAGAGCATTATTCAGCTTTTTCCTGTCAGTATGTCTCATGTTTCAAGAAATATCTGTTTTTGTGAATAAAGTTTTATTGGCACACAGCCATGCCCATTTGTTTACATATTATCTATGGCTGCTTTTATGCTCCAAGGGCAGAGTGAGTAGTTGTAAGACCATTCCCAAGAGCTGGGCAGGCCAGTGCGTGAGAAAGTCAGACGCCCAATCCAATGGAGTCTGACCCAAGGTTCAGTCAAACACCACACAGACATTCCTGTGGGCTCCAACGGGGCTTTGTTCTTAATTGTGCCCTGGGATGTTGCTACAGAACTTGCAAAACTATCCTTCTAAGAAGACTCCTTTTATGTGCTGAGAAGTTAAAAAACATTGTCCAGATTCAGGCGCAGTGGCTCATGCCTGTATTCCCAGGGCTTTAGGAGGCCTAGGCCAGAGGATCACTGGAGGCCAGAAGTTCGAGGCCAGCCTGGGCAACATAGTGAGACCCCGGCTCTACTAAAAATACAAAAATTAGTCAGGCATGATGGCTTGGGCCTTGTAGTCCCAGTACTCGGGAGGCTGAGGCAGGAGGATCACTTGAGCTCAGGAGTTCAAGGCTGCAGTGAGCTGTGATCACGCCACTCACTGTCCTCCAACCTGGGTAACAGAGCAAAACCCTGTCTCAAAAAATAATAATAAATAAATAAATAAGTTAATTTAATTTAAAAAACACACAAACCACCATTTCCCAAAGTGACTGAAACCGTTTGACCCACTAATGGAGAATGAGAGCTTCTCCTCTATACTGTTCATCATCCAAGGGAAGCAAGGGTTCCAGTGGCGGGCTGGGAGGCGGCGGGAGGGAACTTGGTTATGGAGAAAGATGCGAGGACCCTCTGGCTGTGGGGTGTGGGGTCCGCGGTGGCTGCAGAGACTGCTCCTGCCACACCAGGGGGCGCTGCAGGAGCAGGAAAGGCCTGAAAACAGCTGGTCCAGCTCCTGCCTTCAGGAAACTAAAGCCCTATATCCTGCCACGGTCAAGGCACTAGAAATTCAGAGCCCCAAGATCATGTCCATCCTTGAGGGGCTCCCAGTGTGCAGACAGAGAGGGGACGGCAGCTGCAGCCCAAGGCACAGTGGCTATTCTTGCATGGGGTGGGGGTAGGAAATTAGGAGAGGGAGGCAGAGAGGGTGCTAATTTGGAAGTGCCCTGTCTGGTGGGGGCAGGAGACAAGGCCTGTTTATATCCACCTGGCTCTTATCTCTACCCAAAAGGAGCACAATCATTTATTTATGTACAGTTTGTCTCCCCAACGAGGAGGAAGATTGTGGCATTTTTCCATTTTGTCTACTCTGAATCCGTGGCACCTGGCACTAGGGACCTAGCACCGTGGCACTATGGCACTTAGCACAGAGAAGGCACTGAAAACGTGCCCACTGAGGGAATGACAGGGACATTGAGGATGAGCAGGTGCTGGCAAGGAGAGTAGGAAGGGTTCCAGGGCCCACAGGCTGCTCCCCGGTCAGCCCAGCTCCCGCCTCCCTTGGCCAGGGCCTGTAGATGCGTCTTCCTCCAACCTTTCCCCTTCATCTCTGCTCCATCCTTACGCTCTAGATGCAGTTCATAAACAAGATATCATCGGACTTGATTCTCCTCGTCTGGCCTGAGAAGCATTTGTTTCATGGTAGGCTCACTCAGTCGGCTGAACCTTAATGAATCAACTCTGGCATCTGAGTGCTGTCCCCGAGTCACACCTGCCCTGTGCTCCTTTTCTTTCCAGTTCACCCTGCCTGCTGGGATCCAAGGCCTCTGGGGTCCCAAGCAAAGGGAGACATTTACCACTGCACACCCCACACCAACTCCATCAAAAACATTGCCTAGGGTCCCAGTGTCCTCCCGAATCACCAAATGTCTCTGAGGTGGAAACAGTCCCAAACATCAGGCCACCCCCAGGTCTCTGTCCTTCCTGAGACCCTGGTCCAGGAGCTCTTCAGATACTGGCAGCCTGCCAGTGCCTTCAAGCAGCTCTCTCTCTCTCTCTCTCACACACACACACACACACACCTAAAGAAGACAACCTATTACTTTAGTTGTAATAGGTTGCAGAATACTTTAGTCGCAGAATAATTTTACTCTTTTTTTGTCTCAATCTGAGACTTGTACTGGCAAACTCAGAAAACCCATTTCAGTGTTCTCTCATGTTAAAAAAAAAAAAACACCAGAGTCGGCCGGGCTCGGTGGCTCACGCCTATAATCCCAGCACTTTGGGAGGCCGAGGCGGGCGGATCATCTGAGGTCAGGAGCTCAAGACCAGCCTGGTCAACATGATGAAACCCTGTCTCTACTAAAAATACAAAAATTACCTGGGTGTGGTGGTGCACACCTGTAGTCTCAGCTACTTGAGAGGATGAGGCAGGAGAATTGCTCGAACCTGGGAGGTGGAGGTTGCAATGAGCAGAGATTGCGCCACTGCACTCCAGCCTGGGTGATAAGAGCGAAACTTCATCTCAAACACACACACACACACACACACACACACACAGCAGACTCCTTAAATATCTGTCACAATTCCTAGACTTGAAAACACTTTCTGGTAGACTTTCTTAATAGAAGATTGTTTCACCGGGCGCGGTGGCTCAAGCCTGTAATCCCAGCACTTTGGGAGGCCGAGACAGGCGGATCACGAGGTCAGGAGATCGAGACCATCCTGGCTAACACGGTGAAACCCCGTCTCTACTAAAAATACAAAAAACTAGGCGGGCGAGGTGGCGGGCGCCTGTAGTCCCAGCTACTCGGGAGGCTGAGGCAGGAGAATGGCATAAACCCGGGAGGCGGAGCTTGCAGTGAGCTGAGATCCGGCCACTGTACTCCAGCCTGGGCGGCAGAGCGAGACTCCGTCTCAAAAAAAAAAAAAAAAAAAAAAGAAAAGAAATTGTTTCCTGTTACACTATTAATTGAAATAAGAGCCAGCAAGATGGAAGGTGCGAGAGTGTGTGTGTGAGTGTGAGTGTGTGTGTCTGTGTGTGTATGTGTGTTTGCTAGTGATGTGAGAATTAGGAGTGGTTTGGAACATGCTGATTTTCAATTTTCAACTGCCAGCACTACTGCTTTACAAAATTGTTCAGACATTCGATCCAAAATTCAAGAAAGGTGGTAAATGCCAATGAGAGGGAGGGAGGAAACAAACTTGCTATGTTGTGTGTACTGCGGGATTGAGGAATGGAGTGGCACACACAAGAATGCTCTAGAATGGAAGACAAACTATGCAGCGTCGTGGTCAGACATGGCCCAAAGTCTTGTCTTGCCACTGCCCATCTGTATAACATTCATCTCCAAGCCTCAGATGTCTCACCTGCAGAATGAGAAATAATAAATAGTATCTACCTCAAAAAATAAAATAGTTCAGAAAGACATTTAAGTTGGAAATGTAGTTGTTTTTATTTTCTTACTGACTTTTTTCAGTTTAGCCAGTTTTTATCTTTTTCTTAAAATTGTAAAATACACATAACATAAATTTACCATTTTATCCATTTTGAGAGTACAATTTACTTGCATTAAGTACATACATATTAATGCACAACAACCATCACCACCCATCCATCTTCAGAACATTTTCATCTTCCCCAACTGAGGCTCTGTCCCCATTACACACTAGCTTTCTATTCCCCACGCCCCAGCCCCTGGCACCCACATTCTACTTTGTGTCTCTATGAATTTGACAACTCTAGGGACCTCACAGAAGTGGAATCCTGCAGTATTCATCCTTTTGTGATTGGCTTCGACCACTGAGCATAGTGTCCTCAGGGTTCATCCACATTGTAGCCTGTATCAGAATCTCCTTCCTTTTTAGGGCTGAGTACTACTCCATGCTCTGCATACCCCCCTTGGCTTAGCCACTCTGTCCGTGGACCTGGGCTGCTTCACCCTCTTGGCCGTTGTGAGCAGTGAGTATGGGTGGACCCTCCAGCCCCTTCCCAGTGCAGTGCTCTGGCAGAGCCATGAGCCCTGGCCAGGGGTCGGATGAGCGGCTGATGCCAATGGGGTCCTGGCCAGAGGTCCGATGAGTGCCTGAAGCTGATGTTCCACCTGCCCAAGTCTCCCTTCCCCTCCAGCCAAGCTTGCTGGCCTGTGACCAAACTTGACCCCCATGACTTTCTCTTCCACTGTAACAAGCTACTTCCCAGTGGGCTCCTGGCCTCACACAAGGAGCCCCTGATGGGCAGCTCAGCAGGCCGTCCAGAGGTAGCCATGCTTGTCTACATCCCGGTCAAAGCCTCCATCCTAACACTTCTCCCCCTCTCCTGTTTTTCCCAGGCCACGAGGAGGGAGTGAGAGGCGCTGCTTTGTAGACAGGGACCAGCTCAGGCCGAGCAAGGCAAGAGCCCTGGAGGGCGCCTGGGGCCCAAGACCAGCCGCGGAGGAGCTGGGCACTGCAGCCAGGCTGCTGGCCTCGACCCCCGCAGCCTGCAGAGAGCGTGGGCACCCTGTTCTCCTGATGTTGACTTCAGGGTATGGGAACCTCTGAGGCTTTGACAACTTGAGGCTGGCAAGGAGGACAGGGAGCAGGCGGAATCTTCAAAGACTCCCACCTTTAAAGACTGTGGCCTTTATCCTGGGGACCGCAGGAGCCACTGGGCACTTCCCTGGGAGTAACTGAATGGAGTAACTCAGGGTGGAGTTACACTCAGTGGCCGCCCGTTCATCCTGAGGCCTGCCCGCAGGCAACAGGTCCAGTCTGCACCGCAGTCTGTACCACACTGCCACAGATCCCTCAGGCTGTCCCTGACTGAAGTTGGGGGGGACGAGGGAGTCACCAGGTGACAGAGCATGACTGTAAGGACACACACGCATCACAAATGTGCATTGACCCCGCTCTGTGCTTGGAACCTGCCAAGGTTCAAGCATTTGTCCACATACCCCAGGAGGGGCCTGGCCAGCTCTGCCTGCTGTCAACACTGACACCCAGGCCTCGAGCCCCTGGACTTCCCGTCTCTGGGCACTGGGGGCCAGTGTGGTGCAGCTGGGAGGGTCCCCAGAGCTGAGGGCCTTGAGTGAATGATTGCAATTCTTTGGGCCTCGGTTTCCTCATCTGGAGTCTGTGATGGGGACTACATGAGCTCAAAAGACCACCACAAGTCTCCCAAGTACCTGCTGGGGCCAGCCTGGCATCAGGCTCTGGGGACAGGCAGGTCACGTGCTCTTCAGTGACAAATCCCTATGCCCTCTGCACAGCGTGACTTGGACACTCGGCCCACCCCGTGGGTCTCCTGCGCATCTTCCTCTATCCTTTGGGACACTCATTCTGAAAGATGCCAGGCACCACGCTGCGAGGAAGCCCAGGCCAGCCCACATGACCGGACTGTACAGAGAGGCCACGTGGGAGGACCCGAGGCCCCCCGGACAGCCCGCATAGCAGCGACCCAGCCTCCATGTTCCAGCCCTAGCCTCTGAGTCATCCAGTGGAGGCCCCAAACGTCATGACACAGAGACAAGCCATTCCCTCTGTGTCCTGGCCAAATTCCTGACCCACAGACTCTGTGCGCTGAATGAATGTGCTCTGCAGCCAAAGTAACGGGAACACCCACCGTGGCCACTCTGCCCTAGCAGGGAGCAGCTTGAGGGTAGGCCAGCTGAGTTAGCACAGGCCACTGAGCCAGCGCCGGCAGGGCCAGAGGGACACATGTGGGGCTGGACTGCTCAGAGGATGCAGCACCGGCAGCAATCAGGAGTCAGCCTGGGAGTGAGGGAAGGCGGCCTCGGGCCTCGGCCTTGGCAGAGCCCTGGCAGAGCGGGCAAAGGAAGCTGCCAGGTGGATCAGGCGAGGGAGGGAGCCCCAGGAAAGGAAAGCTTACACAGGCAGGGAGGTGGGGACCTGCCCAGATGACTGGGGGCACTGTCAGAGCGCCAGGTACCAAGGAACACATGGGAGCGAGGCAGCAGTGAGAGGCCGGTCCTGGGGCCTTGGCTTGCAGTGTGTCACCAGGAAGGTCTTCAGTTAGGGGAGGACACAGGGGACGACAGGCTGGGGCAGTGGATGGGCCATCGCAGCTCTGCCATCACTGGGTCCCTCTTTGAGGGGCTGGGAAGACCCACCATGGGGCCCAGCTCCACATCCTGCTCACCGGCCTGCCAGGGACTGACCCAACTTCAGGAGGGCCCCACAAGTGAAGGAAACAGCGGCCCGAAGAGCAAGCACCCAGCTCCGGGCTCTGGCAGGTGGGACCCCGTGGCCTGCTTCCCCACCAGTTGCTGCGAGTGAGCGTGGTGGCCTACCCCGGCTGGCCTGGCCAGGTTGAGATTTTGGATGTGCCTTGGAACAACCAGGCAGCATGTGCACACACATGCACACACATCACACACAATCATACCACACACATCACACACAATCATACCACACACATCACACACAATCATACTCACACACATGCACACACAATCATACACACATGCACACACATCACACATAATCATACCACACATGCATGCACACACATCACACATAATCATACCACACACATCACACACAATCATACCACATACACATGCACACATATCACACACAATCATACCACATACACATGCACACACATCACACACAATCATACCACACACATCACACACAATCATACCACATACACATGCACACACATCACACACAATCATACTCACACACATGCACACACAGCACACACAATACCACACATGCATGCACACACATCACACACAATCATACCCACACACATGCACACACATCACACACAATACCACACATGCATACACACACATCACACACAATCATACCACACACATCACACACAATCATACCACATACATGCACACACATCACACACAATCATACTCACACACATGCACACACATCACACACAATCATACACACACGCATGCACACACACACAATCGTACACACACATGCACACACATCACACACAATCATACCACACACACATGCACACACATCACATACAATCATACCACACACACATGCACACACATCACACACAATCATACCACACACTCATGCACACACATCACAGACAATCGTACACACATATGCACACACATCACACACAATCATACCACACACACATGCACACACATCACACACAATCATACCCACACACATGCACACACATCACACACAATACCACACATGCATGCACACACATCACACACAATCATACCACACACACATGCACACACATCACATACAATCATACCACACACACATGCACACACATCACACACAATCATACCACACACACATGCACACACATCACACACAATCACACACATGCACACACATCACACACAATCATACCACACACACATGCACACACATCACACACAATCACACACATGCACACACATCACACACAATCACATCACACACACGCACACACATCACACAATCATAACACACACACATGCGCACATCACACACAATCGTATACACACGCATGCACACACATCACATACAATCATAGCACACACATGCACACACATCACACACAATCACACCACACACACATGCACACACAGCACACACACATGCATGTACGTGTATCAGACATTACACCACATACCACACACGCCACACATCACACATGCACACACAACACACATCATTTACACACATGCCACATACCACACACACAAACATTGTGCACACATGCATGCCACAGATGCCTCTCACACACAACGTACCACACACACATACTGTGGTGATAAAATACATGGGCATGGCATTCAGGCAGAGATTGGTTCCATCCCTGTTCCTTTTTTTTTTTTTTTGGAGACGGAGTCTCCCACTGTTACCCCTCTTGGAGTGCAGTGGCGTGATCTCAGCTCACTGCAACCTCTGCCTCCCAGGTTCGTGGAATTCTCCTGCCTCAGCCTCCCAAGTAGCTGGGATTACCGGTGCCCCCCACCACACCCAGCTAATTTTTTGTATTTTTAGTAGAGATGGGGTTTCACTATGTTGGCTAGGCTGGTCTTGACCTCCTGACCTTGTGCCCACCTCGGCATCCCAAAGTGCTGGGATTACAGGCGTGAGCCACTGCATCCGGCCTCCTGTACCATTATTTTACTAGCTGTGAATTTGGCCAAGTTGCTGGTGCTTTCTGGCCCTCAGTCTTTTTATCTGCAGAATGGGGTTACTCAAGGCACCTGCTTTCTAAAATTGTTGGAGAGTCCTTCAGCTCAGGGGGCGAGGAGGACACAGCTTTGTGAGGCACTATTCACCTTTCGGTGGAAACATTTTTAATTTTGTTTCTGTCCTGGGGGAGGAGGAGAGAAGGAAGACTGGGGGTGAGTTCTCCCACGTAAGACAGCTTCCTATGGATGATGAATCGAGACTCGCTGCATCTGCGCATGCTCATGCGGCCTCCCAGGGCCCGGGTGGCAGATGGGTGGCCTGGCGTGCGCATTCTTCGTTTCAGGCTGTACCGGGCCTCCCCTTCATAAAGACCTGTTTCTTCCCGGCTGCACTCTTGGCCCAGCCGCCGAAGCTCAATGAGCTATTCTGAGCTCCCGGCCTGCCCGCCGTGGACACACTCGGGCCTTCTGTTTGCCCACGGCCGCCCTGTAGGGCTTTCATAAAGCAGCCCTGTTCTCTCTCCCACCGCGCAGCCGCCTGCTCCTTGGGGCCTCCTTAGGGAGGAGGCCGTGCCAGCCCGGGAGCTGGGGGCGGGGGAGGCTGCGCTTTGCTGGCTTCCAGGAAGACGCACACGCTGTGTGTGGCCAGAGACCCGGGCACCTCTTTGTTGGCGGCCCCATTGAGTTAGGGGCGATTTGTTAGGGGCAAGACACGTGTTCCACGAGCAGGCTGCTGCTCACTCCCTTGAGAAAGGGCAGGCCTCCCTCTGAGATGCAAGCTCACCAGGCGCCGGGCCTTTGCACGAGCTATTCCTCTGATCTTCCTGGGGTGGTCTCTTCCTTCTTCCCCCTCCTCCCCTCCTCCCTCTCCCCTCCCTCTCCCCTCCCTCTCCTCCCCCTCCCCTGTCCCTCCTCCCCTGCTCTCCCCTTCCTTCCCCCTCCCCTTCCCCTCCTCCACTCCTCTCCTCTCCCTCCTGCCCTCCTCCTCTTCCCCCCTCCCTCCCCCACCCCCTCCCCTCCTCCCCCCCCCCCCCCCTCCCCTCCTCCTCCCCACCCCCCCCCCCCTCCTCCTCCCCTCTCCTCCTTGCCTAAGCTTAAGTTTTCTTGTTTCCTGTCTCTACAGTCTCATGGGTCTTGTTTGAGTTCCTCCGTGCATTCGTCCTTGTCTTGCCCCTCTAGAGGGCATGTTTCCCAGGATCAAGGAGGAATCCGTCTTGTTCACGTGCATTCCCCAGACCCTACACAGTGCCTGACTCTGAGGAAGCCACCATCAAGATTTGTTAGATGAATGAATGAACTAACTAACCATGCAGTTAAGAAGTGAATCTATGAATCCATGAAGCAATGATTCAGCAGATCAATTACTTAATGAGACCAGGAGACATAGGCAGGAGAGAGACTGAGTTTCCCTTTAGCAGGAATCCTTGCCATACACATATGTATATTTCATCATCTAATCTTCCCCATTCACCTTTAAGCCCTTCCACAGCAGTGATGGGGCAGGCTCCTCTCCAGGGTACCCAAAACGCACCACCAGCCCCAGGCCTGGCACACACCGCTGCTCAAAGAACCTTGATTTAATGAATATGCCAAGGCCAGTCCCATGGCCTCTGATCAATTTTGGGGTCACCCTGGCTTTGTCCCACCTCAAGACCTTCACACCTGCTGTTCCCTGGACCTGGAATCCTGCCCCTGGCTTTTTCACATAAAGATCGCCCTGCACTAGAACACCCACTTCCCTGGGCAGCTGCCCCCACTGCATTCGGAACTGCTTCCCTGGAATTCTCTGTCCAGCAGCTGCATAGCCCCTTCCTAGACCTCACTGATGGAGTTAGTGCTTGTTTACCTATTTCTATCAGACTTGGAGCACCCTAGGGCCAGGACCTTCTTGCCCTGCTTGCCCTGTGTCCTCAGTTCCCGGGACAGTGTGGGCTCACGGGACCTGTTGAGTGAGCACTTCTCGTTAAGTAAACAAACGAGTGGACCAACAAGTGCAGAAAGCTGATGTGTGTCCATTTTACAGTGGAGGGCAGTGGCCCCCATCCAACACAGGGAATGCTGCAGTCGCAGAAGTTGTCAGAGATGCAGACACCAGAATCCCGTCCTCCACTCATTCACGCAACAGGTTTTCATCCAGTGCCTGCTGCCTGCAGAGACGGCCCTGTGGCGGGGTGCAGCCCAGGGAGCGGGGCAGGCCATGAAAAGGGCTTCCATGGAGGCAGGGACAGAGGCCAGGTACAGAGGGCCAGGACTCCCTGGAGAGGGGTGGTCAGGGAAGGTTCCCTGGGGGAGGCGAGGCAGTCCTGGAGTAGACTTCCCGAGAACTGCCTGGAATGGCAGGTCCCAAGAATGGAACTGCCATTCAGCAGTGGGTGAGAGCCAGGCAAGCAGTGTGCACAAAGGGAGGACCTCGAGGGGCTGTGGAGCGGACCTCCAGCCCAGCAGAGCGGATGCCGGGGGTGAGGCCTGGATCTGCTCTACACAGGCTCAAGAACTGGGGCCACCAGTAGAAGCCTGGGAGGATCTATTTTATGTCAAGATAAAGGAACATTTCCCAGGGGCAGAGCCATGCAGGTAGAATGAACTTTCTGAGGAAGGAGTGAGCTCTCCACCCCTGGGGGTATGTAAGCTGTGATGCTGGAGAGGGATGACGGGTTCGCCTAGATAGAAAACCTGGAAAATCCCTTCTGATCTAAAAAATCTATATGGAAAAGTGTCTAATGCAGGCAGAGGAGGTATTTATCAGATAATATCCACATAATTTTCATACATATATGCATCAAGGTGATCATTACAGAGATTTTTTTATGGAAGGCAAAAAACCCATCTCATAAATCCCACTTGTAGAGAGTTATTCTCATGCAATCAACACATGAGTATTCAGACACTTGGCTAAAATCACTGCAATGGTGTTTGTAACAGGAAAATTGGAAACAATCCAAATGTTAACTTATATGTTTATTTTCTGTCTCCCCTCTAAGCTGTGAGCTCCAAGACGGTGGACCTTGTCCATCTCATTGGCAGCTCTGTCCTTCAGATGCAGTAGATAGAAGAGATAGAATGTGCTGTTTGTTTGTTCGTTTCATTTTTTAAAATTTTGTTTTCTCACTGCCTATTCTGTGAACCTATGTACTCTTTTTTTAAAAGTATAATTTGGCCGGGCGTTGATGGCTCATGGCTGTAATCCTAGCACAGTGGGAGGCTGAGGTGGGCGGATTGCTTGAGGCCAGGAGTTTGAGACCACCCTGGCCAACGTGCTGAAACCCCGTCTCTACTAAAAATACAAAAATTAGCCAGGCATGGTGGCACACACCTGTAGTCCCAGCTACTCGGGAGGGTGAGGCATGAGAATCACTTGAACCTGGAAGACGGAGGTTGCAATGAGCCTAGATTACACCACTCCACTCCAGCCTGGGCAAAAGAGTGAGACTCTGTCTCAAAATCAATCAATCAATCAATCAATAAAGTGATAAAAGTATAACTCTACTTATGAGACAGAGAGTTCATCAAAATGTTATTATAACAGCAGTTGTTTCTGGGTGATGGATCGAAGATTATTTTTATTTTGTTCTTTATGTTGCACTGAGTTTTTCATGCTATCTACAATAGACACATATGATGTTTGTAAAGTGAAAAATTTTTGAGAAAAAACAGAATGACGTCAGAGTTAAAAAAAAAAAAAAAGCAAGAAAGAAAAACGGCTTCGTTTGCTGAGCTCTGAGATTGGATTTTTTAAAGCCAAACAAAATCGTGTAAGACTTTCTCTGAATGCCCCTAGTGGTATCTTCTTGCCATCAGGCTAGGATCACATGAGAACAACCCAACTCGTTTGGGGATGAAAATTGTTTTCAGTGCGGCAGTAGCCACCTCTAAACTCGCCTCCTCCACCCAGCCTACCATGGGCGTGGACTTGACATTTATCTGGGCTCACAAGCCGGCAGCGCTGTCTGGATGTCCCAAAGCCACTTCTGCTCAAGGCAGATAACTGCCAAGGGAATATCTCCGCCAACGAAGAATCTGCCTTTGAATCTGTCTTCCCAAACAAGCAAGCTCTCTCAGTGTTCAGAAGAAAACAGCTTGCTCTGAGGTGTTCACATTTGTGGAGCTCTCCAGTTCTTAGGGCCCAAAGGGGTTCAGCCTCCTGGCAGGGTTGGGATCAAAGCTACCTACCAGAAGGCACTGCTCACCATCTGTCACCCTGGGGAAGTAGAGCGGTCCCCAACCACTGGACATGTGCAAGTCGGCTGGGCCGCCCTTTGTCAGAGAGCTTGTAGAGGAAGTTCGATCATCAGATGCGGGCGGGGGGGGCGGGTCTTATTGTCTCCAATAGCCAGGTGACAGGGCCTGTGCTCAGAGGGTGAAATTCACCAGGGTCTGCTAGTCTACCCAGTAAATCTGGGTCCCCACTGCACTTACTGGTAGCATTCTGTACAAGATGTTAAGGTTGCCTAGAGGAGGAAGGGGACCTTTGGGAGAGACAAGGGGCTCTCACCCTCTGGTTCCACAATGACAGCACAGGATTTGCCAGTTCAGGGTCCCTGCTCCGGGAGCTCATGCCTGTAGCTGCCCCGTCTCACAGATAGAAGCACACACAGGCACCTCTCCTCACGTGCAGCTGGCTCTGAGGTTCATGGAACAAGAAGAGCCAATTCCTAGGAGGAGGCCGGTTCAAACTCTGCCTTTTTCTGACTGTGTACCCTTGGAGAAGTTATACACCTCTCTGAAAAATTGTTGAAAGTAAACTTACTGCACAGGACGCATTCTATGCTCAGTTATGTCTGCCGAGTTCAGCTGGGGTGCAGGCACTACCAAGGGCCCCGAGAAAAGAAAAGGGTGCAGAGCAGGGGCTGCTTTCAAGGACCTGCCATGCTAGTGAAGGTGGAACAGTAAAGAGGGTCCCGGGTGTACGGGCGCGGGCAGTGACGGGAGCACAGACCGGGTGAGGCGTGGGAGGGTGAGGGAGGCCTTCTGCAGAGAGGATGCCCCGTGGACAGCGTCAGGGAGACCTCAAGAGACAGGGATGGCCGGGTGGGCACAGGGCTCACTGGCCAGGCAACATCGCCATTATTTCTGTTATTATTACTTCTCCTGCTGAGGCACAGAAAGGGTAAGACACCTGCCCAGGGCCACACTCTTAGAAAGTGGCAGGGCCAGGACTTGGCCACAAGCCTGTCTAGGGGCCCCCATGCACACGGTGCGCTGGTCTTCATTGGTTCAACGGGTGCACAGGTGGGATCTCTTTTCTTTTCTTTCTTTCTTTTTTCTTTTTTTTTTTGAGATGGAGTCTCACTCTGTCACCCAGACTTGAGTGCAATGGTGTGATCTTGGCTCACTGCAACCTCCATCTCCTGGGTCCAAGCGATTCTCTCACCTCAGCCTCCAGAATAGCTGGGATTACAGGCATGTGCCATCATGCTGGATGAATTTTTGTATTTTTAGTAAAGGTGGGGTTTCACCATGTTGGTCAGGCTGGTCTTGAACTCCTGACCTCAAATGATCCACCCGCCTCGGCCTCCCAAAGTGCTGGGATCACAGGCGTGAGCCACTGCGCCAGGCTCGTGGGTGGGATCTCTGATCCTCGCGGTTCATGGATCTCCTGATTATGCTCCAAATCCACCTTCTGCTTTCTTGACATCAAACCTAAGAAACAAGGGCCCACGACATTTTCTGCTTAAGCCCAAAATTCTGGTAACCAGAAGGGACCCCTGAGAGGACCCCCAGGTCTGTCTCCATCCTGAGGGGCTGCCGCTCTGGTTTCTCCCCAACGTTAGGGACGGAGGGCCCTGTCTGACCTCATGAAGGTGCCGTTCCAGAGAGTCAAGCACCGAATTGGGCCAGCCCAGGTGGTCACTCAGCTCTGCTGAGGCCGCTTGGATCTCAGGGTGACTGGCCCTGTCAGGGTGACTCAGCTGTTCCTGCAGCTGGGCGTGGGCTGATGGCTGGGAGCTCTCCAGGCAGCCCGCAGTGGCCAGGCCGCAGCAAGGCAGGCGGAAGCAGCCCCAGAGGACTCACCGAGTTCTTATTTTGCTTTTAAAGCCTCCAGCTCCTGGCCCAGGGAGCCAGGTACGCTCAGCCTGTTGGAAAAGTGCCTCCTGCTCAGGAAAGCCTCCGTCATGGGGAAAAGCTGGGATGCTCAGAACCAAACAGGAACTGAAAGTCAGCCCAGCCAAGTCCTTCATTTCACAACTGAGGAAACTGAGGCCCAGAGAGGCTGACCTGCTTGGGGTCATGCACACGTAGGGTGGTGCAGGCCTGTGATCTTTGCACTGGGCCCCCAGACCTCTCTGGGGAGACCCCACACTGCTCGGAACCAGCAAGCTGCTGAGTGATGCCGCAGGACTCCCTGAAAAACTGGCCCATTGAAGACCAGCGCAGGGTAGGCAGGAGGGCCCCCAGGCGGACCTGGGACCCAGTCCTGGCCCTGCCAGTTTCTAACTGGTTGGCCCTGGACAGGTGGCCTCAGTCTCCCTTCTGGCCACCTTCTGGGATCTCCAGGAGAGTTCAGTGAGTGGCAGTGTGCGGTCAGCCCGGTGCACACAGGGCTCCCTCTGTGTTCACCAAACCTCAGAGGAGGTGGCCCTGGAGCCTTGAAGAACAGGGTGCCTCCTGCCTGCCACTTGTGGAAAAGCCCACCTGGCCCTCCCACGCACATAAACACATGGACACGAGACCTTGAGAGCACCTGGAGAATTTGCTTCTCCTGAGAGCAGGCTGGAGTTCAGGAGTCAGAGCAGGTGAACCTGGGCTTTCCCTCTGCAAAACTCACCTGTGAATTTGTGCAACAAATATTTACCGAGTGCTTGCTGTGTACAAGGTCCTGCCCCAGGGCTGGAGACAGAGCCATGACCAAAGCAAACAGAATCCTGCCCCATCGTCCTTACTTCCAGAGGGCGAGATCATCAACAAGAGTCACAAATGATCAAACGCATGTGGGGAGTAACCTAGTGACTGTGGAGCAGGGATTGGAGAGGGATCGGTGCCACCGAGAAAAGAGCGAGCAGAGCAAGGGACTAGGAAGCGACAGGGGTGGGAATTGTAGAGGGGGACCCGGAAAGGGCCAGCCCGGGCAGGTGACCTCTGAACAGAGGGTGGAATGAGGTGAAGGCACAAGCCATGAAGCTTTCTGCAGGAAGAACTTTCCAGGTGGGGGAACAGCCCCTGCAAAGGCCCTGAGGCAGGAGCCCCATGTAACAGCAGCCGCAGGAAACAAAGGAGGGAAGGAGGGGATGAGGGGAGGACGTGGAGGATGCCATGCGCAGGTGTGGATTGGGAGAGGGGACCCGTCTGCCTCATCTGTGGCGTCGGCTTGTTCTGTTTCAGGGCGATAGAATTGCTCAGCCTCCACGAGGTACAAAATCCCAGACAACAAGGAGATCCATGAAGGGGGAAATGAGAATCCCACCAGTTTGAAACATGCCATGTTGGCAACGCTCCTTCCTCAAGGCTTCTTTGTCCCCCTCCCCAACCTCATTTCACACTCTGGTCCTCACACAGTACAGTCTCAGAAGGCCATGGCCACAAAGGGTCGGGGCACCAGCCTTAGGACAAAGACCCAAATCGTCAACCAGATGTCACAGCTGCTGACCCTGGCCTCACCCAGCCACCCTCTACCTTGCCCCCTGTCCCCACCCCAAGCCTTGACAGAAGCTCTTCCCTCCATTAGGAACGTGCTGCCTTCACTGTCCGCCCATGGCGGTGCGCATCTTTCGGGTCTCACACGTGGTGATAACTCAGACAACTCAGTCAACTACTCATTGACTGAATGAATACATTCACAGTTATGTCTCCAGGGTCCTCAACTGATTCCTTACATTAGCTGAGTACCTGCTGCGTACCATACCTCTTTCTCAGATTTCCAGTCAGGGATCAGGAGACCTGGGTTTTAGCTGCGTGACTTGGAGCAAGTCACGTGTCCTCTCTGGCCCTCAATTACAATCAGATCTTTCAGAGCTGGAAGGGATCGTCGAGTTCTCCAGTGTAAGCCCTTGCCCGATGCATGGGACAGCTCTGCGGCGTCCACGCTCAGTCACGACCCAGTCTCTCTTTGAGACGGAGTTCACTCCCAAACTCCTAAGAAAGTTCACTCCTGGGTATCTTCCAGATTAAATGAAGATCCCTCAGACTGGAAAAGGCTTAGGTGTTAGCAGACCTGGTTCAGATCACACTTCTAGCTCTATGACCTTGGGCATGTCACTTAACCTTTGTGAGCCCAAGGTTTACCATCCATAAAATGGGGGTTATCATTGTTTTCTGTTAGAGTTGTCTCCAGGATCCAGCAAGATGGCCAGGAAGTGCCTGGCACACTGTAGACTCTGAGACATTTAAGAGATGTAAAATACACACTAAGGAGCTCCAGTCCTGATTGCTACAGCAGTTCCCAGGACCTAGACTCCGCGTGGTTCCGGATGAGGAGCTGGGAGGGGAGGGCTGGCAGAAGGTGGTCGTCTGCAGGTCCTGGTAAAGTAGCACGTCCTAGGAGGGGGCCATAATGAAGACAAGGTCAGAATGGTGTAGGAAGGAAACTAGATACATAAATGACAGATAAGTAAATATTTTGTTATTGTGGTCAGATACACAAGCCTTAAAAATTTACCATTTTAACCATTTTTAAGTGTACCGTTCTAGGGACTTTAAGTACATTCACAGCTGGGCACAGTGGCTTGTGCTTGTAATCCCAGCTGAGGTGAGAGGACCACTTAAGGCCAGGAGTTCAAGGCCAGCTTGGGCAACATAGTGAGACCTTGTACAAAACAACAAAAATTAGCTGGACCTGGTGGCACACGCCTTTGACTCCAGCTACTCAGGAAGCTGAGGTGGGAGGATCACTTGAACCTAGGAGCTCGAGGCTGCAATGAGCTATTATCACACCACTGCACTCCAGCTGGGGCAATAGAGCAAGACCCTCTCTCTGAAAAAAAATTGTTTTTAAGTATATTCATAGTCTGGGTACAGTGGCTCACGCCTGTAATCCCAGCGCTTCGGGAGGCCAAGGCGGGCAGATCACCTGAGGTCAGGAGTTTGAGACTAGCCTGGCCAACATGGCAAAACCTCGTCTCTACTAAAAATACAAAAATTAGCCAGGCATGGTGGCGCACGCCTGTAATCCCAGCTATTCGGGAGGCTGACGCATGAGAACTGCTTGAGCCCAGGAGGTGGAGGTTGCAGTGAGCCGTGATTGTGCCACTGCACTCCAGCCTGGGCGACACAAAAAAATAAAAAATAGGCCAGGCGAGGTGGCTCACGCCTGTAATCCCAGCACTTTGGGAGGCCGAGGTGGGCGGATCACAGGCTCAGGAGATGGAGACCATCCTGGCTAACACGGTGAAACCCCGTCTCTACTAAAAATACAAAAAGTTAGCCAGGTGTGGTGGTGGGCGCCTGTAGTCCCAGCTACTTGGGAGGCTGAGGCAGGAGAATGGTGTGAACCTGGGAGGCAGAGCTGGCAGTGAGCCAAGATCACGCCACTGCACTCCAGTCTGGGTGACAGAGCGAGACTCCATCTCAAAATAAATAAATAAATAAACAAATAAAATAAAATAAAATAAAAAGTACATTTACAGTGTTGCGCAGTCATCACCTCCTCACCCATCTCCCGAACTTGTTCAATTTCCCTTACTGAAACGGTGTCCCCACTAACCACCAACACTCATTCCTCTCCCCCCAGGCCCTGGCACCCACCATTCTACTTTTTATCTTTATGAATTTGTCAACTCCAGGAAACTCATATAAGTGGAATCCTACAGTATTTGCCCTTTTGTGACTGGCTTGTCTCACTTAGCTTAATGTCTTCAAAGTTCATTCATGTTGTAGCATGGGTCAGAATTTCCCCCTTTTTTTTTAGTTTGAGACGGGGTCTCACTCTGTCACCCAGGCTAGCGTGCTCTCAGCTAACTGCAGCCTCGACCTTCTGGGCTCAAGCAATACTCCCAACTCAGCCTCTGGAGTAACTGGGACTACAGGCACTTACTACCACAACTGGCCAACTTTTGTTTTTTTGCAGAGACTGGGTTTCCCCATGTTGCCCTGGCTGGTCTCGCACTCCTCGGCTCAAGCCATCCTCCCTCCTTGGCCTCCCAAGGTGCTGGGATTACAGGTGTGAGCCACAATGCTGGGAGCGATTTTCCTCCTTTTTAAGGCTGAATAACATTCTGTTGTATGAATGTGCTACATTCTGTTTATCCATTCATCTGTCAATGGACATTTGGGTGTTTCCACATTTTGGTTACTGTGAATGATGCTCCTGTGAGCAGGGATATACAAGTATCTGTTTGGGTCCCTGCTTTCAGTTCTTTTGGGTATATGCCCAAAAGCAGAATTGCTGGATCATATGGTAATTCTGTGTTTAATTTTTAAAATATTTTAATTTTTTCTTTTTTTCTTTTGTTATTGTTTTTATTTTCTTGTTGTTGTTGTTTTTGAGAGGGAGTCTTGCTCTGTCGCCCAGGCTGGAGTGCAGTGGTGCAATCTCAGTTCACTGTAACCTCTGCCTCCCCGGTTCAAGCAATTCTCCTGCCTCAGCCTCCCAAGTAGCTGGGATTACAGGTGCCCGCCACTACGCCCAGCTAACTTTTCTATTATTAGTAGAGACAGGGTTTCACCATGTTGGTCAGGCTGGTCTCGAACTCCTGACTTCAAGTGATCCACCCACCTCGGCCTCCCAAAGTTCTGGGAGGGGTTACAGGCATGAGCCAATGCTCCTGGCCCATTTCTTAATTGGGTTGTTTGTTTTTTGTTGTTGAGTTGTAGTTCTTTATATATTCTGGATATTAATCTCTTATCTGATATGTGATTTGTAATCATTTTCTCCCAGTCCATGGGTTGCCTTTTCAGTGTGTCAATAATGTCTTTTGATGCACAAAAGCTTTTAATTTTGATGAAGTTCAGTTTATCTCTTTTTTCTTTTGTGGCCTGTGCTTTGGTGTCATAGCCAAGAAATCATTGCCAGATTCAATGTCATGAATCCTTTCCTCTATGTTTTCTTCTAAGAGTTTTATAGTTTCAGCTCATATATTTAGATCTGTGATCCACTTTTAATAATTTTTGAATAGGGTATAAGCTCAGGGACCAGTTTTGCTCTTTTGCATGTGAATATCCAGTTTTCCCAACACCATTTGTTATAAAGACTGCCTTTTTCCCGTTGAATGGTCTTGACACTTTAGCTAACATTCATTGAAAAAAGTCATTGAAAAAAATTTTAATATATAATAATATATAATTATATATTTATAGTAATTATAATATATTATTATGTTTAAATATATAATAATTATATATATTATAGTATATGTTATATAATATATTATAATATATAATTATATATTATAATTATATATATTATTATCTACATATATAAAAAATACTGGGATCTTTATTCTAACCCATTGATTTATATGTCTGTCTTCATGCCAGTATCACACTGTTTTGATAACTGTAGCTTTGTAGTAAGTTTTGATCAGGAAGGCTATTTTGAACTTTGTTCTTTTGCAAGATTATTTCACTATTTGAGATCCTTTGAGATTCCATATAAATTTTAGGAAGGATTTTCCTATTTCTACAAAAAAAAAGTCCTTAGTATTTTGACTGGAATTGCATTGAACCTGTAGATCATTTTGAGTAGTATTGACATCTTACCAATATTAAAGATAAATTTTTCTTTTTTTTTGAAACAGAGTCTCACTCTGTCATCCGGGCTGGAGTGCAGGGGCACGATCTCAGCTCACTGCAACCTCCACCTCCTAGGTTCAAACAATTATTCTGTCTCAGCCTCCTGAGTAGCTGGGACTACAGGCACATGCCACCATACCTGGCTAATTTTTGTATTTTTTGTAGAGATGGGGTTTCACCATATTGGTCAGGCTGGTCTGGAACTCCTAACCTCAGGTGATCCACCCACCTTGGCCTCCTGAAGTGCTGGGATTACAGGCATGAGCCACCGCGCCCAACTAGGATAAATTTTTCAAAATGACATTTAGTCATGAAATTGCTAAGGAAAATAGTCTGGCAGTTTCTCAGAAAGTTAAGCATAGAATTACCATATGATCCAGAAGTTCCATTCCTAGATATATAGCCAAAATAACTGAAACCAGGGACTCAAACAGATACTTGTATACCAGTGTTCAGCATTATTCACAAAAAACAAAAGATGAAAGCAACCTGAGTGTGCAGCAACAGATGAATGGATAAGCAAAATGTAGTGTATGCATACAGTGAAATATTATTTGTCTGTAAAAAGGAATGAACTTCTGATACATGCTATAACATGGATGCACCTTGAAGACATTATAGTTAGTGACACAAGCCAGACACGAAAAGAAAAATATTGTATTAATCCACTTATATAAGGTTCCTAGAATAGACAAATTTATAGAGACAGGAAATAGAATAGAGATTACCAATGGGGAGGAAGAAATAGGGAGTTATTGTTCAATGGGTATAGAGTTTCTGTTTGGGATGATGAAAAAAAAGTTCTGGAAATAGATAATGCTGATGGTTATACAGTGTTGTGAATGTACTTAATGCCACTGAACTGGACACTTAGAATGGTTAAAATGGTAAATTTTATGTTACATGATGTAAATGTGATATGGTTAGGCTTTGTGTCCCCACCCACATCTCATCTCGAATTGTAGTTCCCAGGTATTGAGGGAGGGACTTGGTGGGAGGTGATTGGATCATGGAGGTGGTTTCCCCCGAGCTGTTCTCGTGATAGTGAGTGAGTTCTCATGAGACCTGTTAGTCTTGCAAGGCAGTTTTCCCTGCTCTTACATGCTCTCTCTTGCCTGCCACCATGTAAGATGTGCCTGCTTTGCCTTCTGCCATGATTGTAAGTTTCCTGAGGACTTCCCAGCCATGTGAATCAATTAAACCTCTTTCTTTTATAAATTACCCAGTCCGAGGCAGTTCTTTATCGCAGTGTGAAATCAGACTAATATTAATACCAAACATATATTTTACCATAATAGAAAATGTTTTGAAAGGAGACATTTATTCCCTGATTACCAGTGTCATGCATTTTCATAGATGACAATGTGGAAATACAGAGAACACACAGAAGGAATGCAGGGAAAGGATGAAAAATGCAAATAGCTGTCAGATTTGGGGCAGCAGTCCAATTTTTCGGTGATTGACCCGGGACATGGACGAAGTGGCTTCCCTGTGAGTTCGCCAGCCATGCGCTGACTCTGCTGTCTGGTGGTGAGCACCCTCCATGTGCAGGTGAGCACATGCCTCCGAGGAGACGTCGTTGCCCTTCAGTTGGCTTGGACACACATTTCCCTTGGCTGTTCCTACTTGGATTTCTCTCTGCTCCCAGAAAGCTTAGTGAGGATGACTGGGATTCCAAGATTCCAAGATTATATCTTGCAAGAGTGAAACACTAGGGTTTTTTCTGCTGCTTTATTTATTTATTTATTTATTTATTTATTTATTTCTAAGAATGTTGCACTGGACTTTCTAGTTTTATGTCAAAAGAATTTTATTGTTTTTGTTATTGTTGTTTTGAGACAAGAGTTTCGCTCTTATCGCTCAGGGTGGAGTACAATGGCTCTATCTCACTCGCTGCAGCCTCTGCCTCCCGGGTTCAAGTGATTCTCCTGCCTCAGCCTCCCTAGTAGCTGGGATTATAGGTGCAGACCATCATGCCCAGCTAATTTTTTGTATTTTCGTTAGAGACGGGGTTTCGCTGTGTTGGCCAGGGTGGTCTCGAACTCCTGACCTCAGGTGATCCACCTGCCTCAGCCTCCCAAAGTGCTGGGATTACAGGTGTGAGCCACCGCACCTGGCCAATGTCAAAAGAATGTTGATTGCGGCCAGGCGCGGTGGCTCAAGCCTGTAATCCCAGCACTTTGGGAGGCCGAGACGGGTGGATCACAAGTTCAGGAGATCGAGACCATCCTGGCTAACACGGTGAAACCCTGTCTCTACTAAAATACAAAAAAAAATTAGCCGGGCGAGGTGGCGGGCGCCTGTAGTCCCAGCTACTCGGGAGGCTGAGGCAGGAGAATGGCGTGAACCCGGGAGGCGGGGCTTGCAGTGAGCTGAGATCCGGCCACTGCACTCCAGCCTGGGTAACAGAGCCAGACTCCGTCTCAAAAAAAAAAAAAAAAAGAATGTTGATTGCTGGTCATTTTCACACCTACAAAATTATGACGGCAAATTCTGCAAAATGACTCTTAAACAGAACCTCAACATTACTCATACTCTTTCCTGATAAACCCATGTATAGGAACCTATCCAGAGGAAATATTTGAATTATAAAAGGGTGTTTTGCAGCATCATTTACAACAGCAAAGACCTGTCCATCAAGAGGATTATGACCATCCACTCATGGATGCCTTTGCATATGTCACTTGCAAGGAGGGCTGTGTTAAAACTGCATGATATTGCAAGAAGGGTAGAATAAGTGAAACAAGCAGGATACAAAAGTTTCATGCAGTATATGCTTAAACTCTATTAGAGAGGCACAGCAATAAAATCTTTTCAAATACCTTTAACAGCATGAAACAGTTCAGTCCATGGTTTTTAGTGAAAAAGACCATGAAACTGTGGATGAAAATTGCTACAATGTCATGTATGAAAAATATAGGCTGCTGGGTACAGTAGCTCACACCTATAATCCTGGCACTTTGGGAGGCCGAGGCAGGCAGATCACCTGAGATCAGGAGTTCGAGAACAGCCTGGCCAACATGGCAAAACCCTGTCTCTACAAATACAAAAATTAGCAGGCGTGGTGGGGCATGCCTGTAATCCCAGCCACTCAGGAGGCTGAGGCAAGAGAATTGCTTGAATCCAAGAGGTGGAGGTTGCAGTGAACTGAGATCATGCCACTGTACTCCAGCTCAGGTGACAGAGCAAGATTCTACCTCAAAAGAAAAAAAGAAAAGAAAAGAAAAAAATATAGGCTGGGCATAGTGGCTCAGGCCAGGCAAGGTGGTGCATGCCTGTAATCCCAGCACTTTGGGAGGCCAAGGCAGGAGGATCACCTTAAGGACCCAGGAGTTTGAAACCAGCTTGGGGAACAAAGTGAGATCCCATCTTGACCAAAAAAAAAAAAAGCAAAACAACCCAAAAAAAAAACCCGACAATTAGTTGGGTGTGGTGCCACATGCCTGTAGTCTCTGCTACTTGGGAGACTGGGGTGGGAGGATTGCTTGAGCCCAGGAGTTTGAAGCTGCAGTGAACTATTATTGCACCACTGTACTCCAGTCTCCAGGTGATAGAGGGTATCTCTAGAAAAGCAAAAAGGAAGGAATGGAAAGAAGGAAGGAAGGGAGGCAGGCAGGCAGGAAGGAAGGACCTTAATAACAAAGATTGGATGGAAATATACCAACATGTTAATAATGATTGGCTTTAACTTGTGGTACAATGAGTCACTTTTCTTTTTTTTTTTTTTTTTTTGAGATGGAGTCTTGCTCTGTCGCCCAGGCTGGAGTGCAGTGGTGCAATCTCGGCTCACTGCAAGCTCCGCCTCCCAGGTTCACGCCATTCTCCTGCCTCAGCCTCCCGAGTAGCACCCGCCACCACCCCCAGCTAATTTTTGTATTTTCAGTAGAGACGGGGTTTCACCTTGTTAGCCAGGATGGTCTGGATCTCCTGAACTTGTGATCCGCCCCCCTCGGTCTCCCAAAGTGCCGGGATTACAGGCGTGAGCCACCATGCCGGCTCTTTTTTCTTTTTCACCTTTTTTTTTTTTTTTTTTTTTAACATTTTCACTATCATAAAGCCATCCAACTGTTAAAATCAGGAAAGAAAGTAGGTTATTTTTATGCTTAGGCAAATTGAAACTTCATCAAAATGTAAGTCCTTGTGTTAAGGTGAGAATAGAGGTGTTTTTTCTATTTTTTAAATTTTTATTTGCTTTATTGTATTGCCGTTATAATAAATTCTATGTGTCATTTTTAACCCATTGAATTTAGCCATTTCCCTTGTCACCTTCCCACCGTCCCAACGCCAACCCCACTTCCCAATGACTAGAGCCCAAACTTAGCTGGGAGCGACAGTGTGTAGTTGGCAATGATCCTTCCTTGTTATTTGGAGTCAACAGCAGGAACCAGACACACAGGTGAGACCAGCGAGAACCTCTGGGAAGCTGGCCTGACCTCCCCACCCCTTCATGACTCTGTGAACTTAGTTCCCCAGGCTCAGGCCCTCTGGCCAGTGCCTCTTCCCATATGTTCCCCTCCACGGAGCCACCCCAGGGTGGGCAGGTGCAGAGGCAGAAACCTGCTGAGGATGCCCAATATGACTTATTGTCCATTCCCCACAGCCTGGGGGCGCCTTCTCCACCCAGATCGGGTGCCTGAAAACACGTTGGCCGTGGAAACCCCTATTAACGTGAAGGCATCTCGCTTCAGCCGTCAACACTGTCACCACCAAACAAGATTGCCAGGGTTCCCAGAGCAGGAGAGAGGAAAAGGGTTGTGTGGACAATTTAGAGTTGCCAGCTCTGTTTTTCCCTTCCAAAGACATTTTGTTAAAATTTTTCTTGCTAGAATTCTTCTTCTTCCCCTTCCCCTCTTTCTCCTTCTCCTCCTCCTCCTCCTCCTTCTTCTTCTTCCTCCTCCTCCTCCTCCTCCTCCTCCTCTTTCTTCTTCTTCTTCTTTGTCCTCTTCCTCTTTCTCTTCCCCCTCTCTTTCTCCTTCTCCTTCTTCTTCCAGGGTTTGGCTCTGTCACCCAGCCTGGAATGCGGTGGTGTGACCTCAGCTCACTGCAACCTCCACCTCCCAGGCTCAAGCAATCCTCCCACCCCAGCCTCGCAAATAGCTGGGACTACAGGTATGTGCCTCCATGTCCAGCTAATTTTTTTTTTTTGTATTTTTAGTAGAGAAAGGGTTTCACCATGTTGCCCAGGCTGGTCTCAAACACCTAGGCTCAGGCAGTCTGCCCATCTCAGCCTCTCAAAGTGCTAGGATGACAGGAGTGAGCCATTGCACCTGGCCCACCATTCCTTTTTTGTAGTTTTTTTTTTTTTTTTTTTTTTTTTTAGAGACAGGATCTCACTATGTTGCCCAGGCTGGACTCAAACTCCTGGGACCAAGTGATCCTCCTGCCTCAGCCTCACCAGTAGATGGAACAATAGACATGAATACCACACGTGGCTACTACCATTTCTTAAAAGAAAAAACACTTAAATGTAGGAGGAACTTAATCTCAGAATATGGAAAATAGCAAGAGAGAACAGTTGTCAACTGCATACTGATATTTCCAAAACTCTTATGTAGAGAACATGTGTTAAAAGTTCATTTCAAACAGCGCAAATGTCTATCAACTGATGAATGGGTAAGTGAAAGGTGGTCTGTCCACACGGTGAAATATTATTCAGTCATGAGAAGGAATGAAGTGACTAGACGCGGTGGCTCACGCCTGTAATCCCAGCACTTTGGGAAGCTGAGGCAGGTGGATCATCTGAGGTTGGGAGTTCAAAACCAGCCTGGACAGCATGGTGAAACCCCATCTCTGCTAAAATACAAAAATTAGCCCAGCATCATGGTGGGTGCCTGTAATCCCAGCTGCTCAGGAGGCTGAGGCAGGAGAATTACTTGAACCCGGGAAGCAGACGTTGCAGTGAGCTGAGATCACGCCATTGCACTCCAGCCTGGGTGACAGAGCAAGACTCCATCTCAAAAAACAAAAAACAAAACAAAACAAAACAAAAAAACAGAAAAGGAATGAAACGCTGATACACCTCAAAAACATGGCGCTAACTGAGAAGCCAGGCACAAAAGGCCACACATCGTATGATTCCATTCACATAATGTTCAAAATAGGCGAACTGATTGAAAAAAGAAGTGGATTGCTGGTTGCCAGGGACTGAGAGGAGGGAGAAATGGTGAGTGACTGCTAATGGGTGTGAGGTTTCTTTTTTTTTTTTTGAGACGGAGTCTTGCTCTGTCGCCCAGGCTGGAGTGCAGTGGTCGGATCTCGGCTCACTGCAAGCTCCACCTCCCGGGTTTACGCCATTCTCCTGCCTCAGCCTCCCAAGTAGCTGGGACTACAGGCGCCCACCACCTCGCCCGGCTAGTTTTTTGCATTTTTTTAGTAGAGACGGGGTTTCACTGTGTTAGCCAGGATGGTCTTGATCTCCTGACCTCGTGATCCGCCCGTCTCGGCCTCTCAAAGTGCTGGGATTACAGGCTTGAGCCACCGCGCCCGGCCGTGAGGTTTCTTTTGAGGGTGATGAAAATGTTCTAGAACTAAGTAGTAGTGATAGTTGTACAACATTGTAAACATACTAAAAACTACTGAGTTGTATACGTAAAATAATAAATTGTATGTTACGTGAATTATATGGCAATAAAACATACATTAAAAACTAAATGTAGGTTAGGCACAGTGGCTCAGGTTTGTAATCCCAGGACTTTGGGCGTCCGAGGCGGGCGGATCTCTTGAGGTCAGGAGTTCAAGACCAGTCTGGCCAACATGGCGAAACCCCCGTCTCTACTAAAAACACAAAAAATTAGCCGGGCCAGGTGGCCCACGCCTGTAATCCCAGCTACCTGGGAGAAGGACACATGAGAATCGCTTGAACCCAGGAGGCGGAGGTTGCAGTGAGCCGAGATCCCGTCACTGCACTCCAGCCTGGGCGACATAGTGAGGCTCTGTCTTAAACAAGAAACAAAAAATAAAACAACAACAACAAAAAACCCAAAAAGGAAAAACAAAAGCTAAATGTAAGGCAAGGTCTGAGAATGTACACAAATGACAACACTGAGCTTTATTTTGTATCCTTCTGGCGTGGGTTGTTGTCATCTTCCCTTGGATTTTGCAACTGTTGCAAATCCATTTTCAGAGTGGGGTGGGCCGGGGTGGAAGTCAAAGAGCTCACACTTCCACTCAAGGCACAATATTCTGTCTGAGCTGTCACTGGTCAAGGCTGCTGGGTGGTGTCAACCCCTGGCCTTTCCATCCTGCCCTGAATTGGGCAGAGAGGCTTCCAGGAAGCCCGCAGGCACAAAGATGCAGACGCTGCCTCTGGCAGAGGGGCTGATGTCCCAGGAGAGGCCCTGAGGGCAGTGGCTGCCTATTCCAATGGCTGTCCACCTCCGAAGGACGCCTTTGGTGCAGGTGATGGGTGCCTCTCCCTTTGGAGTTGCCGGTGCTGCTGCCCTGGGAAGCCCCCTCCTGCCTTTGCCCCTCACCCATTGCTTAGCTCCTGCTCTGTTCCTGATGATGGCTGGGAGTGGAACTGTGATGTACACCATGAATTGGAAGCTGACTGTCACACCATGGCAGCAGGGACCAGCACAGAGGCAGTGCTGCCCACAGACATAGAGAGCCCTGAGTGAGGAGAGAGCTGGGAAGGTCTCGGCTGTCCACTGGCAAAGGACAATGGATCTCCAAGGGGTGCAGCCGGCTGATGGGTGATGGCATGGATGGAGGGTGGGTACATCAATGCTGGATCATCAGCTCTGTGTGCCCCCGCAGGGAGAATCGCCCCTGCCAAAGCCCCGGCTGCTCCAGATCCACACCAGCCGCTTTAGGGGTGTCTGTGGACCCAGGACCCACACAGCCTCCAGAGCCAAGAGTCCCGAGTGTGTGCACCTGTCAGCCTGGGTCTGGACTTGCAGCCCCAGCCAAGGGGGCCCAGGTCATGCACACAGCTGAGCATGAACGCGGGCGCTCCTGCACTTGCGTGATGCTGGCAGGCTTGTGTCCCTCCCAGCTGAGCTGTGGGAGGGTGAGGGCAGGCGTGAGAATGTGGGAGTGTGCCAGGGTGCTGCATTCCTGCGCAGCGACGGCGCGTGTGCATGAAGGTTTGTTGGTGGGCGGGCACCTGTGTGCTTGCCTGGGAGTGAGAGGGAGTTGTTGGGGTGGCTACTGCTGGGAGCAGGGAGGAGGGGACTACAGAGGACCGCCGGGGACCTTCCCTGGCTGGCTGCCCGCCCAGGCTTCCGTGTGTTTCGGTAGGGCTGCCCAGGCCCAAGGGCCCTCAGTGTCCAGGTAGAACTGCTCTGTCCAGACACTGCCCCTCCGCACCCTCTCTCCTCCCCATACTCCCAGTCTCTTGCTTTGTCTCTGTCTGTGGGTCTGTGGCCCTTTCCGTTTCCATCTTTCCCCCTCCATCTCTGTTTCTCTGTCTCCCATTCACCCCCGGCTAAGGATCCTCCTTAGAGGCCCCAGGCCCTGCCAGGCCTTCCCGGCAAGCACAGCGGGCAGCCTTCCCTCCCAGGCACGGTGTGAGTCGGGGAGGCCTCCAGGAAGTCCTCCCTCTTCATCTCTGACATGGCTCATTGTGACTTCGTTTTATGGGGCCTTAATGAGTCCATTCAGACAGATGGAGCTGCACCAAGGTGTGGGGACAGACGTGGTCATTAAAGAGGTTGCCAGTAGCCAGCATGGCTGGCACCAGGGTGTTCAGAAGTGTGACTCAAAAAGGAGCCACCCTACGAACCGGGCAGTGGGTAGGGCCTTCAGAGAGCCAGAGCCCAGGGTAACAGCCCTGAGTGTGCAACAGCCTAGCTCTCTGCTAAGTCTTCCCACCCCCATGCTTCCTGGGCACAGATCTGGGCAGACTGTCCTCTCACAGATGGAAAAACCGAGGCCAAGCTCCGGAGGGTCAGTGGATGGTCTGAGGCCACACAGCACAGCAAGGGTTTGCATGGAGACCGCCCTGCCCCTGGGCTATCCAGACTGGAGAGAGCCCCACCCGGCTCCTGGCAGAGAAAAAGGCCTAGGAAGGGGACCTGAGCCAAGAAGCACAGGAGGCGAGGGGGGCTGTCCGCCACTCAGACAGCAAACGCTTCCTGACGCCTCCATCACCACCCAAGCAGCTCAACTAGGTGATTTCCCAAGGTCGAGTTCTCTCCCTGCAAAGAATTCTGGGGCCTGCTATAAGGATAATTAAATGTTCTCCACTTCACTTCGTTCCTGCACTCCTTCACTCATTCCATGCACTCACTGGACTCCTAGGGCTCCAAGGCACCTGTTAGAAGCTGGGGAGCCAGCAATGAATCTGGACCCGAGAAGCAGCACAAAGGGCAGGTGCTGAGGCCACGGGGCCCCTCCTTGGGAAAGCCTGGCCCAACACCCTCCCTACCCTGAGCTCCATCTTATGGCGCGGCTGTCCATCTGTCTCCACTGGCCTACCACTTCTGTGGGCCCAGTGCAGGAGCCACCCACAGCTGTAGCTGAACAGCGTTGTTTGTCAAAGGGGGTGACAGCACCATTTGGGTGAAAAGCTTTATAAACAGCATGGGTTCACGCACAGGCGAAGGGTCATGAGAGTGTGCACTTAGGCTGGCTGGGTCCGGGGGGCAGGAGAGGGGTCAGCCCAGGGCAGCGGTGGTGTCAGGAGGCCAGAGTGGTGACTTGGCCTTGGTCCAAGAGGATGCTGCCCCTGGCTTGGGAGAAGACCCTGCTGCCGGTCCCACCCTCCCAGGCTGACCTTGGCCAACACGGAGCCCAAGCGCTCGCCCCTCTGATATATTTACAGATCGGGAAATTGAGTTGGAGAAGTGATTTCCCAGATCCACAGCTACTCAGAAAGGGGACTAGAATTCAAGTTCTGATATCTCTGGTTTCTCCCACTGAATCCAGCAGCCCCCCATGTATCAGTCTTATTTATTTATTTATTTATTTATTTATTTATTTATTTTTGAGACAGAGTCCCGCTCTGTCACCCAGGCTGGAGTGCAGTGGTGTGATCTCGGCTCACTGCAAGCTCCGCCTCCCGGGTTCACGCCATTCTCCTGCCTCAGTTTCCTGAGTAGCTGGGACTACAGGTGTCCGCCATCATGCCCGGCTAATTTTTTGTATTTTTAGTAGAGACAGGGTTTCACCGAGTTAGCCAGGATAGTCTCGATCTCCTGACCTTGTCATCTGCCCGCCCCAGCCTCTCAAAGTGCTGGGATTACAGGCGTAAGCCACCACACCCGGCCCCATGTGTCAGTCTTAATAATAACATAGTAATAACAATAGCAACAGCAGCAGCAACCCTTTGCAGATGAGCCTCAGTGTTAAAATGCACTTTCTCTAATTCTCTAATATTATCTCATTGGATGCTCTTGAGAGCTCTGGGAGGTAGAAGTTCCCATCTGCCTCGACAGCTGGGGAAAAGGAGGCACACCCCAGCCAGGCACCTCCTCACACTACAGGGCACATCCAGCCCATGCAAAGCTGGGCCTGGTTCCTGGGTGGGGCTGTGTCGGGACAGCTGGGCGCGGACGGGGCTTTCACCCACGCTGGGGCTCCTGCTCAGCCAGGCTGCCTGGTGGGGCGGTGACTGAATGACAAACTTGCTGTGTGGGCTGGACGTCAGGGCGGGAGTAACAGCTCCAGGAAGGCCAGAGTTCAGCCCAGTCAGCCCACTTGGCCCCACTGCTAGGGCTGCCCGCGGAGCATGTGTCATCCTGCCAGGGTCCATCCCACTGCGACCTGCCTTCCTGGCAGCTGCTGTTCAGGAGTGCTGCACCCCGCCCTGGGTGTGCTGCCAAAGCCGAGGTGGCCGTGCCGTCAGAGGCAGCATCCTCTGCCCTCCCAGTCTCCCTGCCTGTGTGTGCCTCTCCTTCCACGGCCGGGAGCCTTTCTCCTCTCCCTTCTCGTCTCGTCAGAGTCCCACCCGTCTGTCACAACCTGCCAAAGAGGCGCTGCTCCAGGCAGCTCCTGGACTCGTCCAGATGCAGCCAGACCCTCTGCTGCGCTCACTGCATCGTCGTGGATGTAGCTGTCTCTGCCTTTCCGGACATCCTGACTATGGCAGAGGTCCCCAGCCCATGCGGGATGGGGATGGGCAGGGTGGGGGTCCGTGTCCCCTTTTCTTAGGTGAGGGCAGTCACTTGAAGCCAGGGCAGGTGTGGGGATGGGGGCCCCAGACTTCAGCACGTGCCAGGCCGAGGGAAAGGGAGCTCCAGAGAGGTCGAGTCAGGGTAGGGGGCTTGATGGCCACACCCAAGCCAGAGAGGAAGCCAGGAGGGGCCAGCCCAGAACCCAGCAGCCTCTGCTATGATGAACCAGGGCGCCCCACTCTACCCAGCAGCTCAGCCGACCCCCTCAGACACTCAATTTTATTTAACCAGCACATATCCTGTGCACTCTGGACCAGGAGTGGTTCACTTATTCCTCACGAGCAGGCTGCCAGCAGCAGGGACATGTGCACAGAGGGGCTAGGGAACTTGCCCAAGGTCACACTGCTGGTCGGTGGCAGAACTGAGATCGGAGCACTGACCGTTTGGAACCACAGTCCAAGCGCTGCTGCCCAGCCCTTTCCCAGGGAGCCACTCCAGGCGGAAACTGGACCCCAAAGAGCAGGGGGCTGGACTGGGGTTGAGACTGCTGGCATGAACCTGATGGATCGCCATGGCCCAACCTCTTCCTGGCTGTGTGGCTTTAGACGAGTTGCTTCGCCTCTCTGGGCCTCAGATGTCTCCATTCTAGAGTAGGGAGAGTAGCAATAACTATCCACTCAGAATTTGTTAAGCGCCTTCTGTGTGCCAGGTCCTATTCTGGAATCCAGGACCACAGCTGTGGTGAGGACAGGCGAGACCTGCCTCACGGTGGGGCTGGGATGGTGAGGACCACCTGAGACAGGGTGTGGACAAACACCTTCGTCTACTTGTGGCTGGCTCTCCTTAATGCTCCACTGGGCCCTGCAAATTGAGCCTGATGGCGAAGATTTGGGAACCGCACACCCGGGGGTGAAGGAGATTCCAGGGCGAGGCAGTGCAGGAGCCAGGGCCAGGGGGCTGGGCTGGGTGGGGCAGTGCTGGGACAGCATTTGGGTGGGGCCTGGGGATGAGATGTCCCTGCTCTAGAGGCTGTGCTGGAGGTCCCGAGGTTGGAATGTCCTCTCTGTGTCCTGGGGTGGGGATGGGTGACAAACGGTAGCGTCAGGTCAGCAATCCCTGGGCACGTCTTGAGGTGCAGGAACATCCTGTCCGGCGGCTTCCGCATGAGTTCCCTGCCCTGTGAGCAGTCCAGGCTCACCTGCCCAGCTGGGCCCAAAGCACGAACACCCACGGGCGTGGGCTGGGAATAGCTTTTTTTTTTTTTTTCCCTGAGAATCCCTTTCTTTCTGAATTCAAAAGTGACATTTGATCATCATAAAAATAAGATTGGCAAAGCTAGGAAGATACCAACATTATATGAAAAAAAAATCACAAAATCACCCCATCCGGCCCCCCCAGAGATGAGCGCTAGTAATATGTTGGTGAACAGTCCTCTGGCTGTTTTCCTGTGCAACTTTCAACCTGGCTGGGACCAAGCTATGCATAGACTTTGTGTCGGGTTCTTTTTGTTTAACATGTAATATGCCATCACCTAGAATTATGTTTACGGTTTCTTTCTGATTACAAAATGAGTATGTGCTCATTGTGAAAACAAAGCAAAACCATTATGGAAATGTGGAACAGTGAGAGGCCATGGTGAAAAAGAAAGTGAAAGTCCCCCTTAGTTCCCAGCCCAGAGACATCGCCATGTAAACTGTAAACAGGTAAACGCTGCTTTGTAAACTCCCTGAGGAGTGCAGAGCAGCAGAGGTGTTTAGAGCACAGGACCAGGATCACGCTGGCCTGGGAACCAATCCTGCCTCCGCAGGCAAAGCCTTAGCTGACCTCTCTGAGCCTTGGTTTTCTGCAAGCGAAATTGATGAGAGCAGGGCCTACCTCACAATGTTGCTGGAGGAATTAAGGAATATACCAAAAGCATGGCCATCAGTGAGTTACAACAGGTAAAGTGCTCTGAGTAGGACACAGGAAGTGCTGGAAGCACGTGAGGTTGTACAGTAAACACCTGACAGAAACCACAAAGGGGAACGCAGAACTCACCATGTGCCAGGTAAGGGCTTTGCATCTGTCTCATTTGATCCTCCCCCAAGCTCTGTGAGGTAGGTACTTTGATTATCCCCATTTTACAGATGTGAGAACCGAGGCTGAGAGAGGTTGAGTGTCATAGAAGCACTATTCACAATAGCCCAAAGGCAAAAGCAGCCCGAATGTCCATCAACGAATGAATAAGTCAATCATGATATACCCAATATACATAAAAAGGAATGAAAGGCCAGGCATGATGGCTCACGCCTGTAATCCCAGCATTTTGGGAGGCTGAGGCAGGAGGAGACCAAGGTAGGAGGAGGCCAGGAGTTCAAGACCAGCCTGGGCAACATGGCAAAACCCTGCCTCTACAAAAAATACACCAATTAGCCAGGCATAGTGGCATGTCCCTGTAGTCCCAGCTGAGGCAGAAGGATCGTTTGAGCCTGGGAGGCAGAGGTTGCAATGAGCCAAGATTTCGCCAGTACACTCCAGCCTGGCGACAGAGCAAGACCCTGTCTCAAAAAACTTAAAAAGGAATGGAATACTGACATATGCTACAAAACGGATGAGCCTTGAAAACATTATGCTAAGTGAAAAAAGCCAATCAGAAAAGACCACATGTTGTATGCTTCCTTTTCGATGAAATGTCCAGAATAGGGAAGTCCACAGAAACAGAAATAGATTAGTGGTTGCCAGGGAATGGGGGAAGGAGAGTGTGGGGAGACACTGCTTAACAGGTAATGGGGTCTCCCTTGGAACTAGATAGAGATGGTGGGCACACAGCACTGTGAATGTACTAAATGCTACTGAATTGCTCACTTTAAAATGGTTAATCTTACATTATGTGAGTTTAACCTCAATTAAAATTTAAAAAATGAAAAAGGAAGAAAGGGCGAGTGACTTGCCCAAGCTCGGGCCACACGGCCAGTGATGGTTCTCCTGCTGGGCAGACCGGAGACCACATGGTAGAGCCCTTTGTCTGTGGTGTTTCTGCCCATCACCATGACCCCAATTTCCAGAGTGGAGTCACCAGGTCAGAGGTGGCAACCTGTACACGGAGGACACGCTGGGGGACTGGGCCTCGCCCTGCAGGGGACCCGGGTGGGTGGGAACGCCAGCCAGCTGCCCGGCCAGAATCCCACGAGACTGGTCAGTGCAGTTATCCCCAGAGCCCAGCGGGGTGGAGGGCGGGGCTGCCCTTTGGCCTGCACTTTTTGGTTAAGCCTGTGCTTTCAACACCCACCTCCTGCCTGCCTGGGTTATATTTAATCCTGCTCGCTTCCGGAAACCAGGACTCCGAGGACAGCGTGGCCTTCTTCTGGCTTCAGAGCCCCGTGGGGTCCGTCACGGCACGGACCTGCCTTTGGTCACCGCGCAGCCTCAGAACCCTGCTGTGCTTTCTGAGCCCCAGTTTCCCCATCTGAAAACAGATGCGACAATGGCCCAACCACAGGGAGGTTTCGATAGGAGGATGGACCTGCAGGGCCGGCTCGGAGCTAGGCCTATTCAGAGGAAGGCACCAGGAAAGGAACTGTTTGTTCAGTTGGCCCTAAGATGTTCCGGGTTTCTCTTGCAGTACCTTGGAAAGTTGACAGTGGACCTAGAAATATGTCCAAAGTCTCTCATTACATGGAAAAGCAAGCGCAATGGGTGAGGGGTCCCCTAGCAAACACTCAAGTGGGAGCTATTGTTATTTATTTGGGCTTTTGATGTTTGTTCCACATATGTTTCCGTACACACACACAGAACATTTCTTTTTTTTTTTTTTTTGGAGACGGAGTCTTGCTCAGTCACCCAGGGTGGAGTACAGTGGCCCAATCTCGGCTCACTGCAAGCTCCACCTCCCTGGTTCACGTCATTCTCCTGCCTCAGCCTCCCGAGTAGCTGGGACTACAGGCGCCCGCCACCTCGCCCGGCTAATTTTTTGTATTTTTAGTAGAGACGGGGTTTCACCGTGTTAGCCGGGATGGTCTGCGATCTCCTGACCTCGTGATCCGCCCGCCTCGGCCTCCCAAAGAGCTGGGATTACAGGCGTGAGCCACGGCGCCCGGCCACACACAGAACATTTCTAGAAGACTTCATGAGAAACTGTGAACAGCAATTAGTTCCTTCTAGGGATGGACAGGAAATGAGATTTTTTACTTAATACGTTTCTGTTCTCTTGAAAGTTTTCACCATGAGCATGTGTTACTTTTGTAATAACAGTTTAAAATAACATTAAACTCTGAAATAAAAAATGTTAGTTATTATGACCCTTTCAATTAACGGAAGAGGAAAATGGCACCCAGCCTCACCTCCTCCAAGAAGTCCTCCTGATAGCCCAGGCACCCGGCTTCTCCCAGGCAGAAGGAATCACCCTGTCCATCACTCGGTTTCCTTGTCTGCCTCTCCTATGAAAGTAGCAGACTGGGAGGGATGGGCCTGTTTGACTCATCCCTGAGTCCCTAGCACCCAGCGCTGACGAGTGGCACTCATGGGCACAGATAAGTGAAGGAATGAGGCTCTAGAGGCTAAGCCAGCTGACTGGGATCACAAAGTAAGTGGTTTTGCAGGGCGAAACCCTGGTCTCTGGGCTCCAACTCAGCCATACTCTGACTTCTCTAGGCCAGCTCCCATCCACTCACCATAAATATCTAATAGGGGCAGCCTGAGAATTGTCCAGATGGCCTCAGGCCTCCTGCAGGTGCTATGGCATTTGGGGCTTGGGAGAAAAAGTTGTTCAGGCTCCAAGTGGGAGCTGGGGATGCCCAGCATGTGGAAAATGCCAGAGGATGGTCCAAACAGAGCCAATCAGAAAGGCCACCAAAGAAGAGTGGTTTGTTCTCCCCATTTCCTTATCTGACACTTTAAAATTAAGATTTCAGCTTCCTAAATCAGGTACAAAGTTTTCCGATGACGGCAAAGTCCCTCCCAGGTGAAGAGCAGCTGACACTGCCTGGAAGGCTTTAGAACCCAAAGGTCTGGTAAGGCATCTCTTATGAACCCATTTTGCAGATGGGAAAACTGAGGATCAGAGAGATGTAATGCCTTGAAGAGCAAGGTCTTGCACTGACCCTTCAGAGGCTGGAATGTCTGTGTTGACACCAGTGTCCCACACATGACATGGCTTTGAGTCAGGCTGCCTGGGTTTCTAATCATGCCTAATTCATAAGTCTGTGGAGGATTAAATAACATAGTGCAGTATACAAAAGGCACTTAAGGCTAGTGCCTGGCACAGGGTAAGCACACAATAATAACAGGGTAAGCACACAACTACCATTAGTGGCTGTTGGTGACACTGCCAAGGCAGATTTTTGGCGTGTGTATGGCCTTTATTGGTGACACTCCCAACATGTGCCCATCTACCCCTTAGAAGCATCAATGTCTCACCACCCTGTCCACCAACCTTCCATTGCAGGGAAAGGCTCCACCCCTGTCTTAGAAGAGCTGGAGCCTCTGTGAGCTCCACCCACCCTGGGGGCAGCACCTGGCCTGGCTCTAGCCCTTTGGCCTGCTGCCTGCCCGAAGGCCAGAGGCCAGCACATGGTCAGTGCTAGCCAGAGAGCCTGGCCTGGCCAGAGAGGGCTGACCTTGACCTCTGAACTGGACTTAGGGGATGTCTTCTTGGCAGACCCTTAACCAACAGCAAACATTTCCATGTGCCTTAAAACAAACAAGTGCAGCTAGTTTTTTGTATTTTTTTGGTAGAGACGGGGTTTCACCGTGTTAGCCAGGCTGGTCTCGGCCACTGCACTCCAGCCTGGGCGACAGAGCGAGACTCCGACTCAAAAAAAAAAAAACAAAAAAAAAAAAAAAACACAAACAAGTGCAAATTACACTCCTAAATGACAGAGACAGGGAAAATGGGAAAATTACCTCCTCCTGCTCTGGGTTGCTTTTGAAGAGGTATCCTTGGAATCATGATCTTCAAACTTTCTGGACTCATATAAGCCTTAAACATTTTCGGTGGCTAGGCATGGTGGATTGCTTGAGGCCAGGAGTTCGAGATCAGCCAGGGCAACATAGCGAGATCTTATCTCTATAAAAATTTTAAAATTAGCCAGGCATGGTGGCACACGCCTGTAGTCCCAGCTACTTAGGAGGCTGAGGTGTGAGGATTGGTAGAGTTGAGGAGTTCAGTGCTGCAGTGAGCTACAATCACACCACTGCACTCCAGCCTCACTCCAGCAAGAACCTAAAAAAATTAAAAAATAATAAAAAATTAAAAACTGGGAGGAGGGGTCCCATTATGTACTCCCTTGTATATTTATACGTTGACTCTCCACATTTTTTCCCTATATTTACACAGTTGCAGATAATGCAATTTCAAATTTCTTTTTTTTTTTTTTTAAAGACATGGACTTGCTGTGTCACCCAGGCTGGAGTGCAATGCCACCATCATAGCTCGATACAACCTCAAACTCCTGGGCTCAAGCAAATTCTCCCACCTTAGCCTCCTGAGTAGCTGGGACTACAGGTGCATACCACTGCACACGGCTAATTAAGAATATATATACTTTTCTAGAGATGGGGTCTCACTTTGTTGCCCAGGCTGGTCTTGAACTCCCGGCCTCCAGCAATCCTCCCTCCTCAGTCTCCCAAAGTGCTGGGATTACAAGCGTGAGCAACCATGCCCAGCTCTAATGTATTGCGAATGCTGACATTTTAAAACAAAATTGTGGCCAAGTGTGGTGGCTCATGCCTGTAATCCCAGCACTTTGGGAGACTGAGGTGGGTGGATTGCCTGAACTCAGCAGTTCGAGACCACCTTGGCAACATAGTGAAACTCCATTGTTTCTACTAAAATACAAAAAATTAGCCGGGTCTGGTGGCTCAAGCCTGTAATCCTAGCACTTTGGGAGGCTGAGGGAGGATCACTTGAGGTCGGGAGTTCGAGACCAGCCTGACCAACATGGAGAAACTCCATCTCATTAAAAATAAAAAATTAGCTGGGCGTGGTGGGACATGCCTGTAATCCCGGCTACTTGGGAGGCTGAGGCAGGAGAATCGCTTGAACCCGGGAGGCAGAGGTTGTGGTGAGCCAAGATAGCCCATTGCACTCCAGCCTGGGCAACAGGAGCGAAACTCCGTCTCAAAAATAAAAAATAAAAAAATTAGCCAGGCATGGTAGTGCAAGCCTGTAGTCCCAGCTACTCAGGAGGGTGAGGCAGGAGAATCGCTTGAGCCCAGAAGGCAGAGGTTACAGTGAGCCGAGATCACAACACCACACACCAGCTTGGGCTATAGAGTGAGACTGTCTCAAAAAAAAAAAAAAAAAAAAAAAAAAGTCACGTTACTCTTTTAAATATACTGTAGCTATTTAATATCTACTGTCTTCCACTTAAAAATTCTAGAATGAGCTTTTTAGCAATTGATGGGTTTGCTTTGTTGTTTTCCTCTGTGCTTTTTTGTGTGTGTATATTTCCATTCCACTCTTCCCCCAGAACTTTATACTAATCGAATAGGCTATACACACACACACACACACACACACACACACACACACACACACATGTTTTTTTTTTTTTTTTTTTTTTTTTTTAGACAGAGTCTCACTCTGTCGCCCAGGCTGGAGTGCAGTGGCACGATCTTGGCTCACAGAAAGCTCCGCCTCCCGGGTTCACACCATTCTCCTGCCTCAGCATCCTGAGTAGCTGGGACTACAGGCACTCGCCACTGTGCCTGGCTAATTTTTTTTTGTATTTTTAGTAGAGACAGTTTTCACCGTGTTAGCCAGGATGGTCTCGATCTCCTGACCTTGTGATCTGCCTGCCTCGGCCTCCCAACATGCTGGGATTATAGGCGTGAGCCACCACACCCGGCCCAAATAGGGTATACTTTTATGCTTAAAAGTATTTTGCTTGCCTGGGCAGCATAGCAAAACCCTGTCTCTACAAAAAATACAAAAATTAGCCAGGTATGGTGGTGTATGCCTGTGGTCCCAGCTACTTGGGAGGCTGAGGTGGGAGGATTAAATAAGTCTGGGAGGTCGAGGCTGCAGTGAGTGGTGACTGTGCCACTGCACTCCAGCCTGGGTGACACAGTGAGACTGTTTCCAAAAAAACAAGTATTTCACTACTACCCAATTGTTACTTTCTCTAACAAATAAACATATAAGTTGAAATTAATTTCCTATAACTTCAAGGTTCTATGAGTTTTAAAAACATACTTATAGATTGAGTTCTCATTACCAAAGCGTTCATCAAAAATATATTATGTGGGGCCAGGCGAGGTGGCTCACGCCTGTAATCCCAGCACTTTGGAAGGCTGAGGCGGGCTGATCATCTAAGGTCAGGAGTTCGAGACCAGCCTGACCAACATGGCGAAACTCAGTCTCTACTAAAAATACAAAATTAGCCGGGCATGATGGTACATGCCTGTAATCCCAGCTACTTGGGAGACTGAGGCAGGAGAGTTGCTTGAACCCGGGAGGCAGAGGTTGCAGTGAGCCAAGATCACACCATTGCAGTTTCAGCCTGGGCAACAAGAGCGAAACTCCATCTCAAAAAAAAAAAAAATATATATATATATATATATATATAGAGAGAGAGAGAGAGAGAGAGAGAGTTATATATTTGATAAGTAATTATTGAACATAAAAGTAAATTGTTATTAGAAATGTGTTAATTACACAAACAGGCCTTGTTTTCTGAAGTAGTTCATGACATCTGCAGATTAATATTTCTTATAGCTAGAATGAGACATGGTTAGGGTAGGTTTTATTCTCTTTTGTATTTATAGATATAAAACATGTAGAAAATTTATTCATATAAAGAAGTGTATGGAAAGGGAAGAACATTTGTTATAGAAATGTCACTTAAGGCCAGGCACAGTGGCTCAAGCCTGTAATCCCAGCACGCCTGTAATCCCAGCCCGCCTGTAATCCCAGCACAAGGTGGGTGGATCACTTGAGGTCAAGAGTTCAAGACCAGCCTGGGCAATATGCGAAACCCCTGTTTATACTAAAAATACAAAAATTTGCCAGGAATCATGGCAAATTACATGCCTGTAATCCCAGCTACTCGGGAGGCTGAGGCACAAGAACCACTTGAACCTGGGAGGAGAAGGTTGCAGTGAGCCGAGATCATGCCACTGCACTCCCAGCCTGGGTGACAGAGTAAGACTTCACATCAAAAAAAAAAAAAAAAAAAAAAAAAAATGTCACTTAATTCTCTGAATGTCTTAAAAGATATATGGCCAAAAAAGTCACATAATGATGCTCCATTATCTAAATCAGGGAGGCCAATCTTTTTACTTCCCTGGGCGCCACATTAGAAGAAGAGGAATTGTCTTGGGCCACTCATAAACTACGCTAACATCGACAATAGCTAGTGAGCTAAAAAACAAAGAAACAAAGAAACAAACAAAAAACTCATAATATTTTAAGAAAGTTAGGAAAGTTTACAAATTTGTGTTGAGCTGCTTTTAAAACCATCCTGGGCTGCATGTGGCCCACGAGCCGTGGGCTGGACAGGTTTGATCTGGATTGTTTTTTTTATTGGTCAGTGGACAACTTGGTTAGGATTTTCTTCAATGTGCTGGAAACGCCTGGCTTCCGCAGGGATTTATTACTCAGTCTCTAGAGTCCTTCACTTTCTCAGTTTCTGGGTAAGTGCACGTATGGCAGACACACCTGACAGCAAGAGCGTGACATAAGCACACCCTGAGAATGACCCCAGGATCTGAGAAGAATGTGTGTTCCGAGTTCCAAGCTAAGGAATCTGGGAGTGGCCAGCCCAGAGATTCATTCCTTATCTGAGGAACATATGAGCCCCCAGCTCATCCCATGGAACTCAGGCTGTGCAGGAGATCGAGGCCCTTTGTTTTGGGTTAGATGAAGGTTGCCAGGGGGAGGGTGCTGTGGGGAGGTAGGGTGTCAAGGGAAAAGGCTATATAAACTGCATCTTTTTTACAAGCAACTGTGACTCTCCTGCCCAGCTAACTACCACTGGACCACCCTGTATGTAAGTCCCCTCAATAAACTCCACATCTCATTCTCCAACCTCTGGAACATGGTGCCATCCCTATTGAAGTCAACAGGAGTCCAGCATAACTGCACCAAAAAGAGTTTCCCAAGAGTCACCCAGGAGCTGGTGATTATACCTGTCACTCTTTCACTTAAATAAAGGCACCTTGTTTAACCAGACATTTGCAGAAAGAATTGGAACAATTTAATGTTGTTAATTTTAATATACTTTCCCCCAAAACTATTGTTAAGGCTCTTGTAATATGATTCATACACACACACACACACACACACACACACACACACATATATATATATATATATTTTTTTTTTTTGAGACGGAGTCTTGCTCTGTTACCCAGGCTGGAGTATAGTGGCATGATCTTGGCTCACTGCAACCTCCACTTCCCAGGTTCAAGCAATTCTCCTGCCTCAGCCTCCTGAGTAGCTGGCATTACAGACATGCACCACCATGCCAGGCTAATTTTTGCATGTTTTTTTAGTAGAGACGGGGTTTTGCCATGTTGGCCAGGCTGGTCTTGAACTCCTGACTTCAGGTGATCCGTCCGCCTTGGCCTCCCAAAGTGTCGGGATTACAGGCCTGAGCCACCGCACCCAGCCATATTTTTCACAAAACTTTGGAGCTATAGACTTAATTCATCTGATTTCTGGGAAATATCCACTGTATAAGCAGTTGGCAAAGGCAGTCCTCATTGTTGGTCCAATACGCCAATCAGACAAGCTTTCCCCAAGAGGAAATATATATATTTCCCCAAGAGGAAAGCATGTCTTCATCTTTCAGTTCAAATTAAAGGGGCAATATGCATCTCTGTGACCATCACCCCCACTTCTGAGCACCAGATGAATGACGGATGCGTGGGCGGGTGGAGAAGCCTTTGGTCTTTCTGCCAATGAGCTCTTCACTCAATCCCACAAGACTCTTGCTGTGAAAACATAAGGCAAAAGAATTGTGTTCATTCAAAGCAAAACAAACAAACAAATAAACAAACAAAAAGAAGTCCTCACTCCTGCCCTACTCTACAATAGATCTGAATTCAGAACATTCCAGCAGGAGGCCAAATCCCCGTTTCCAACACCAGGCCTGCTCCTAATAGGACTAAAAAAGACGAGAAGTCTCATCTCTGTGTCGGGATTAAATGTGCTCTACCAATCCCCATGGCCTGGGTTCTGATCTGGGGGCTTTCCTCCTGCATGGTAGGAGAAGCAGGGTATGGAAGTGGAGCTGGGGAGAAAATGCTGACCTGTCACTCAACAGGGAGGGCTGGAAATCAAGTTCCTTAAACTCTCCATGCCCACGTGCCACTTGGAAAGTCTGTGCAGACCCCCAGAAGACACATTGCCCCATGGAGGCTGCTGCCTTGGGGGCACTCTTAGAACTGGAGGGACCACTGTGTCACTTGCCCAAGGAAAGCAGATCTTACCTGAAAATGTCCTCAGCTGGGAAGGAGCAGGGATGGCTGAGGCCTCCTAGTCCTCTCCCACCAGCCCAGACCTTTCTGCTATGCCCAGAGCCTCGTGTGATTTCTCCTGCGATGTCTCCAGGCACCTCACACACAGCCCAGTTTGTCCCATCCTGCTCTACCTCCTGGGCTCCTCTCTCAGTGAGTACACCACTTTCCACCAGAAAACTAGAAACTATCCCTTAATCAAGGCACCATGGTCAAGCAATCACCAAATGCTACCATGTCCCCCTTCTGGTCATCCAGGGGTCAGTCCCCTCTCTCTACTGCCATAGACACAGGCCTGGCTGAGACCCTCATCGCAGCCCCCCTGGGCCATGGCACCTGCCTCCTAGCAGGTCCACGGATCCCGCCTTGTTCCTCCTACTTAATCCCCCTCCCAGACGCCAAGGGCCCTTTCCTAAGCTCGAGCTTGAGTCTCCTCTGCTCAAAGCCCTCCATGGCTCCGCGCAGGCTGGGCATTCGAAGCGTGGTGCTGTCTCATGCATCCTGGCCCTCCGCTCCCTCTTTGGCCGGCCCTGACCCCCACCTCACATTGCACAGCGGCCACACTCACACTGTATGTGAGTGAGCCCAGCTACCCTCTCTCTGCTCTGTAGAACGGAGCAAGAGCACATCTGTCCGTTGTACAGTGGTTGTTAGAATTAAATAAGTACCCACAGTGCTAATCCAGAAAGGGTACTCCATGGTTGGTGTTCACAGCCACACTCCCCTGACCCTGTAACTTTCTGTTTTGGGCCTGAAACTGGTGGGCTTGCAACATGGAAGACAGTTCAAAACAATGCAGGGTCCTGGGTGCAGGCCAGACCAACGCGTGGCAGCCTGGGCTCATGTGTGTGACCTCAGAAAAGTCCTTTTTGTCTCCTGACTTCAGCTTCCCCATCTGAAAAAGGAGACGGCTGGACTGAAGGATGCCCAATGTCCCTAGGTGTCTTGTTCATCCACATCCCTTCTTGTCCCAGATGGCAACGGCTCTATCTCGTTTCTCAACTGTCTGTGGACAGGGATCTTGTGAAGGAACCTCCATGAGGCCCTTAATATCCCGCCCTCCCATTCTTTCACCCACCCACCCTCAACAGAACAGGGAAACTGTTCCCCTCTAGCCTGAAGCCCTGGCTTCCCGCCACTGAAGGAACACCGTGTCACCAGTGCCAGCAGGCGGAGGACAAAGGCGGCTGTGTCCCCCAGGGCAGTAGTTATCCGCTGTCACCATGCAGCCTGGACCATCATCATATGCCCCTTGTCTCCCACCTTAGGGCGCTGAGGGTGGGCTGAAGCTTACGTTTCTATACTGGCCCATTTCTTGCTGCAGAAACGCACTGACTGCCTTCACAGGCTTCCTGCGGCTGAGCTGGGGGCCTCCGCCTGGCAGCCAGGGAGGAGGCGGACAGGAGGAGCCGCACAGCCCTCAGGGCCCATCTGGAATGGAGCAGCCTGGAGGACTGATGCGGGCGGAAGTAGCCAGCAGCCGGCCAGCTGCGGGGGCTGGGCCAGGCACGGGGAGGGTGGGTGCCAGGGTGAAGCGGGCTCCCAAACCACGATGGCATGTACCAGCCTGTCTAGTGGAGCAGGCACAGCCCTGGAACACTGATATGCATGGTCTGGCTTTTACGTTCATGTATGTGAATGTTAACTATAAATGGATCTTTTACATCGGGTTATCCACAGCACCTGGCTGTAAATAGGCACTCAATGCATGTTAGCTATTTTTTCATTGCTCTGATGTGCTCCAGGTTTTAAAGCATGGCCCTGAAATCCTCGATACTTATTGCCATGAGATGTGGGTTCTGGGTCCCTGCCTCCCGACCAAGCAGGCTTGTGACTGCTTCAACTGAAAAATACCGAGGAAGCTTGCCTCGTGCAGGTGGGGTGAAGTTACCTAACCTCTTGCTATGGTCTGAATGTGTGTGTCCCCCAGAGTTCTTATGTTGGAATCCTAACTCCCAAGATGATGGTGTTAGGGGGTGGGGCCTTTGGGAGGTGATTTGGTCATGAGAGGGTACCCTCGTGAATGGGATTGGTGCCTTCATAAAACAGACCAGACTGGGCATGGTGGCTCACACCTGTGATCCCAGCACTTTGGGAGGCTGAGGTGAGTGGATCACAAGGTCAAGAAATCGAGACCATCCTGGCCAAAATGGTGAAACCCCATCTCTACTAAAAAATACAAAAAATTGCCAGGCATGGTGGTGGGTGCCTGTAGTCCGAGTTACTTGGGAGGCTGAGGCAGGAGAATCGCTTGAACCCAGGAGGCAGAGGTTGCAGTGAGCCAAGATCGTGCCACTACACTCCAGCCTGGTCGACAGAGCAAGATTCTGTCGCGAAAAAAAAAAAAAAAAAAAAAAAAAAGAAAGAAAGAAAGAAAGAAAAACAGACACCAAAGAGCTCCCTGGCTCCTTCTCCTGGATGAGGAGGACCCAGCAAGAAGGCACCTCTGTGAGTTAGGACGCGGGGCCTCCCTCGGCAGACACCAAAATTGCCAGCCCCTTGATTTTGGACTTCCTGCATCCAGAATTCTGAGAAATCAGCTTGTGTTGTCTGAGTCTGTAGTCTTCTGTTAATAGCCTGAACGGACTGAAACACCTGTCTAGGTTTACTCTAAGAGGAGAGGATGGAGGTCCCTTCCTCCCAAGATGCCTACACAGGATAGAGAGGACGCATGCAGGCAGAGCGAGTGGCTGGCACCGTGCGCCATCTCGCCAACCTGGGTCTCAGCCCCTGCCCCTCCCAGGCCAGCTGCATGTGGCCACCCCTTGTTCCTGTGTGTCCCTTGGCCCACTCCCTTCACCACACCCACTTTTCCTCTCTCCCACAAGCACAACCCTTGTTCAGATGTCCATACACACTTCTCCCAAAATCCTGTGCTTAACACATCTTGACTGAGCACACGGGAGTGCTGGGGCAAGCGACGCCTGGGAATATGAAGCGAACGCCACACACCAGGACGCACCCTGGGAGCTGGCCTCCGGTGGGGGACGCAGGTGTTGAAGACATAACCACATGACCGGTGATTTCATCATGATCTTGCCGAAGGCTGTGAAGGAAAGTTCCAGGGGAAGAAGCGCACAGCCTGTGGGCCAGGGAAGGCTTTGCAGAGAGAAAGTGGGTCAGTGACCCGCACAGAGGTAGGAGGCAGGGCTGGTGAGTGAAGGTGCAAGGAGGACAGGACACGCGGCACAGAAATGCTGTCTCATAGCCAGGAGACCCGCCTAACCTACCGTCTCTATGCGCCTCTATTCCCCACGCATTTTGTAATTAAAGAAAGAAAAAAAAAAAGCCAGCCTGAATCCACATATATGTTCAGAAACAGGCCGGGCACAGTGGTTCACACCTGTAGTCCCAGCACTTTGCGGGCAACAGAGTGAGACTCTGTCTGAAAACAAACAAACAACAACAACAACAAAAACCCAGAAACAGCTGGAAACAAATCTGTGGGGTTAGGAATCTGAACAGCAGTTGCCTTTTGGAGGGGTCAGCTGCGAAGAGGTGTGAGGGAGCGCTCTGGGAATGGGAATTTCTGTCTTGATTGGAGTGGTGGCAGCAAGAGTGAACGCATTTGATGCAACTGCATTTTATACCATGTAATTATACCTAAAAAGAAAGAGAGAGAGAGAGAGATGGTGGCGGGTGAGGGAAGAGGAAAGAAGGACACATGGACAAAAGCAAGAGGCAATAAAATAATATGAAATGAAGTGCTGGGACAAAAACAAAGGAGTCAGCCTCATGGCCTCACACAGGTTTAATTTTTCTGAGCCTCAGTTTCTCCATTCATAAAATGGAATAATCACGTGACCTCCTAGAGCTCCACGGGCCTAGAAGTCCCTGCCCGCAGTGTCTGGTAGACAAGGGTACTCGGTCGTCAGTCCCTCCCTCTGTTTCTTTCTGGACTGCATCATCCTCGCCCACGAAATAGGGATGAGGGCCTGATGACACCTAAGAAAAGCCCCAGTTGGCTACCCAGGGATCTCTGCCTGTGACTGACCTCCCTGTTCCTGTTGCCTGCCTTGGCTATATCGATCTTCAAAACATTCCTTTTTGGCCAGGTGTGGTGGCTAACACCTGTAATCCCAGCACTTTGGGAGGCTGAGGCTGGAGGATCACTTGAGCCCAGGAGTTCAAAACCAGCCTGAGCAACAAAGTGAGACCCCATTTCTACAAAAAAAAAAAAAAAAAAAAAAAAAAAAATTAGTTGGACATGGTAGCAGGCACCTGTGGTCCCAGTTACTTGGGAGGCTGAGGTGGGGGAATTGCTTGAGCCCAGGAGGTGGAGGCTGCAGTGAGCCATGATTGCAACACCATACCCAGCCTGGGTGACACAGTGAGACACTGTCTCAAAATAAATAAAAACAAAACAAAACAAAAAACCTCGAGGGCGACAGAGAGAGACTCCGCCTCAAAAAAAAAAAAAAAAAAAAAAAAAAAAAAAACCAACCTCAAAACATTCCTTTTTGTTTACTTCCTAGAACTCTCTGCCACCAACCTGTACTAACTTCCATCTCTCACCCGGGACCATGCAGCCGGCAGCTCCTCCTGCAAAGGATCACGGCTTAGCGCCGTCCACCCCAACATCTCAGAGCTGCCTCACTCTGCAGGAGGAGGCCCTTGCAGGGATGGTGGTGGCAACTGCACGGCAATGAACAAAACCGCTTCTTAAATGTCACTAGTAATTCCCAGGATCACGCACTGCTCTAGAAAGCACCGCAGTAACTATTCCTTCTGAACACCTTGGCACAGGAGACACGGAGTGACCCTATGTGGCTTTCACCCAGGGGAATCATGTCCGGGGCTAAATACAAGGACAAGGGAGAGAGAAGCCTGGGGGATGTTGGCTGGGGCAGTAGCCATCAGAGAGCGAAGGGCTTGAAGGTCATACCAAGGAGTCTGAATCGTGTTGTGTACAACACAGAGGGGTGTGGGAGAGGGTTAAGTGGAGAAGTAAGAGACGGTGTGCCAGAGATGGTTGCCTCCCCGCTATCTGTTTCTCCCTCCTTCCCTTCCAATGAAACCTTGATTTTATTCTGGCTGAAGACTATATTTCCCAGTCTCCCTTGCAGCCAGATGTGGCATGTGACTGTGTTCTAATCAATGAGACATGGGAGAGGTTGATGAGAGTGCCTTGTGGAAAGCTCAATAAAAAGAGGACACAGCTCTTCTTCCTCCTGCTTTCCACCTGGGATGAAGATATGATTGATGGTTGGTGCTCCAGCAGTTATTTTGGGCTATGAGGTGGTTTCCAGGTTAGAGGCCAGAACTTAGGTAAGGCAGATCAAAGCTAGGTTAGTTGCTCCTGATCCTAGTCCAGTGATCAGTAGCCCAAGGATGTCTGGTAGACCGAAGCAGCAACGCATTTAGCCTTTCACATCCCATTCGGAGCTATCATCTGATACCCATCCCCCCACATCCTCCCCATCTGGCCATGTGCCACTATGCTCTAGTTTCTTAGACCAGAAACATGAGTGTCATCCTCCATTGCCAGCTTTCTCATCTGAAAATCCCACCAGTTGTGCCTCTAGTTCACCCACTTCTGTTTATTCCTGTCACTGGCAGTCTGGCCCAGGCCACCCTCCCCTCCCACCTGGGACACTGCACCCACATCTTATCTGCTCTCCTGGCTTCCACCCTCCTCACAGCAGCCTGATGTTATAGAATGGTAATCCACTCCTGTCTTTGCCTTGTAGCTTCCTCCTGAACTTAGAAAAGAATCTGCACTCCCTGCCTTGACCTTCCAGGACTACCTTCCCTTCCTAACCTGCTCCCACTCTCTCCACTTTTCAGATACGAAAACTCACCTGTGATGAGCCCGAGGTCACAGAGTGTGCTCAGCACAGCAGACACAGAGATGAGCAAGACATGTGTCCCCAGCCAGGTGCTGGACACAGCAGACAGCGAGATGAGCAAGATATATGTCCCCCTCCATGAGCCCCAAGTCGGGTGCTGGCAACAGCAGACAGAGATGAACAAGACACAGTTCCCCTCCATGAGCCCCTGATTGGACGAGAAACCCAGACAAGTGAGATGGTAGCAAAACAACAGGCTCCTTCTCTCCTTAGGGCCTCCCCACATGCTGTTCTCTCTGCCTGCTGCCTTCCCTTCTCTCCCATCTAGCTAAGGCCTGGTTAGTCTTTTCTTTTTCTTGAGGAGGGTCTCACTCTGTCACCTACGCTGGAGTGCAGTGGTGCAATCATGGCTCACTGCAGCCTGCCCTTCCTGGGCTCAAGCGATCCTCCCACCTCAGCCTCCCTGAGTAGCTAGGACTACAAACACACCTCACCACGCCCACCTAATTTTTGTTTTTGTTTTTTAAATAGAGACGTCTCGCTACGTTGCCCAGGCTGGTCTTGTACTCCTGGCCTCATGCAATCCTCCCACCTCGCCCTCCCAAAGTGCTGGGATGACAGGCATGAGCCATTGTGCCTGGCCCTGGTTAGCCGTTGGACCTCACTCAGAAGCCTTCACTGGTTCCTCCAGCCCCCGAGTCTAAGTTGGTTCCTTGTTATATTCTTGTAGCCAATGGTGTGCTGCCACTGTGGGGGGAAGCACTCATTTGCTGTTTGCCAATTTCCACGGTGTAACTACTCCCACCACAGCTGATTTCAAGGTGCCAATATGACATGAACGTGCAGTCAGAAGAGTAGTTCGTGATCCAGTCCCATAAATCAGTGAGCGCCAATTCCTTGTTATAGTACACCATGAACGCACCAATCTCCATTCCTGGTTGTATTTGTTTCTTTAAGTTCAGTGTTTCCCACTGCTCTGCAAGGTGACATTCCTAGGGTCCAGCACAGTGTCTGGGTCAACACAGGCTCCAAAGCAGCACTCAGAGAATGAATGAAAGGGAGAGGTATGGACATCCGCTTCCTCCTGGGGTCAGCAGTGTCCTGTCAGAAAAACAGACTAATTTCTGTTTTTGGTTTTTTTTTCTCTGTTGCCCAGGCTGGAGTGCAGGGGCACGATCTCGATCTCGGTTCACTGCAAGCTCCGCTTCCTGGGTTCACGCCATTCTCCTGCCTCAGCCTCCCGAGTAGCTGGGACTACAGGCACCCGCCACCACGCCCAGCTAATTTTTTTTTTTTTTTTGTATTTTCAGTAGAGACGGGGTTTCACCATGTCAGCCAGGATGGTCTCGAACTCCTGACCTTGTGATCCGCCCACCTTGGCCTCCCAAAGTGCTGGGATTGCAGGTGTGAGCCACCGCGCCCAGTTTGAAAACAGACCGATTTCAAAGAATTGGCTCACACAATTGTAGGGTCTGACTAGGCAAGTCTGAAATCCGCAGGTGGGGGGCCTGCAAGCTGGAAACTCCAGGGCAGGGGTTGATGCTGCATGATTGGCAGAATTTCTTTTCTTTTTCAGAGAAACCTCAGTTTTGCGCTGAAGGCCTTCAACTGCCTGGCCGAGGCTCACCCACATCAAGGGGAATCCCTTCCCTTAAAGTCAACTGATGGTAGATTTTAACCACAGCGACAAAACACCATCACAGCAACAACCTGGCTTAGCGTTTGATTGAATAAATGTGAGTGGAGCCTGGCTCAGTTGACACATAAAATCAACCGGCACGTTCCTCTTAGGTGAGGATTCTTTCCCTCTCTCTTTGAGGTCCCTGCTGGAGTAATTCTCCCCAGAGCTAAGTCCATGGTCTTCGGAATGAGTGTTTGGGGGTGGCCAGTCCCCCTGCCACCCGCCCAGGCCAGGGAGCTTGCCAATGCACGATGGGCTCACTCCTATTCCCTCCTCACTCATGAGTCTGGTGGGACAACTCACCCAGTCAGTCATGGCACCGAAATCTCCACTGGGAACCCCTGCCCTGAGAGGTCCGGGTGGGCTCAGCCTCATGGCACCAGAGCAGGGGGCTCATGAGCAGCCTCAGGCGACCAGCAGGTCACTGGCAACTGTTAAGCTGTGGAGCACCTCTCAGGGCCCAGCTGGCATTCCGACCTCCTTCGCTTCCCACGGGCCTGGGCGGGCCCCCTTCCTTTAGTCCTTAGCCAGTGGCCACTCTGTCCTCCACTGGGAGTCCCTGCCCCCATTACTGCACCAGCTCCCCTCCCCCCACCCTGAGGACACCCACCCTGTTCGTTATAAAGGGACACAGGCACAGATAACAAGGAACAATTGTGGGCAGAGTCCAAAGTTCAGGGTTTTAAGGACACTGTTCCCGCCCCTGGCCTCGTCTCTGAGATGATTCTGGGCCCATCAGAAGCTTCCGGCTTCTCCTTTTATGACCCTGAGCTTGTCAGTCTCCCCATCCTCATGCCCCCTGCCCTTGGAGAGACCCAGCCGTCCTTCTACAAGATCCCCTGTTGAGGGAGAAAGAGCTGGCTGGGGCAGGGCTGTAGGCTCAGCCTACATGCCCCAAGTTCACTCTCAGCTCAAATGCTTGAGACATTGTCCTGGTGCTCAGCCTGCCATCCAGGAGGCCCCTCCCAAGCTCTTGGGCTTCTGTCCTCAGTGATCCAGTGGCCCCGGTTCCCAGAGCTGGGTGGGAAAGGGCCCCTTGCCTCTGGGGTGGGAGGAAACGCTCAGTCCTCTGTCAAGCTGGTTGCAGACTCTGACGAACCTTTCCAGGACCATGAGTCACGCCGTTTTCCAAAAGAGGAAGGAGCCTCAGGGAGAATAAGGGTCTTGCCCAAAGTCACACAGTGGAGTCAGCACTTGAATTTAGCTCTGACTCCCAGGGCACCTGTTGAGTGCTTGACCTGCCCTCTCCATCCCCCATGGCCTGCCTGCTCCATGGTGCCAGGATCACCTCAGCTGTCACAGCTTTAGAAGTGAGCTGTGCATGAACCCCTGAACCCCAAAGCATCAGGGAGGGTCACACAGAACCCCATGCCTGCTGGATGCTGAAGCCATGCCAAATAAATGGGACGGCCCTACTCATCATGCAAAGCTCCAGTGATGCTTTAGCTTCCTAGGAAATCGCTCTTGTAATGAGCATCAGTAGCAAGTGATGGCCAGCAGGTCCCACTACAAGCCCGACACTAGGAAGAGGTGTTCCCAGCCCACCACAGATGCCTGAAGAATCACTGATCTTCTGCCCATTCTTGCTGGGAAGAGAATTTTCTGGGAGGAAGGGCTTCGCATGCCCTATCTCACTTAACACACCTATGAGAAGGAACTGTTATTATGCCCATTTTACAGACGAGGAGACTGAGGTGGTTACTGGTCCAAGGTCACACAAATAGTAAGTGGTAGAGGCAGGTGCATCTGGCATCAAAACCCTCATTCTTTGAACCATATGACAGAAACGCTTTGCAGCAGTTTGCCCCAAGCCCTTTAAAAGTGATCATAGGCCGGGCGCGGTGGCTCAAGCCTGTAATCCCAGCACTTTGGGAGGCCGAGACGGGCGGATCACGAGGTCAGGAGATCGAGACCATCCTGGCTAACACGGTGAAACCCCGTCTCTACTAAAAATACAAAAAACTAGCCGGGCGAGGTGGCGGGCGCCTGTAGTCCCAGCTACTCAGGAGGCTGAGGCAGGAGAATGGCGTAAACCTGGGAGGTGGAGCTTGCAGTGAGCTGAGATCTGGCCACTGCACTCCAACCTGGGCGACAGAGCGAGACTCCGTCTCAAAAAAAAAAAAAAAAAAAAAAAAAAAAAAAAGTGATCATAATTCCAGAGGGGCTCGGAAACCTGTTCCCAAGCTCTTAACCAGAATTGGATTCTGTCCTGGGGAAGGCTGAGTGTGGACACAATTATTCGCTGCTGAACAGAGCTGTAGCTTGTTGTTAACTAACACCCTGGCATCTAGAACTGCCATTGGGTCCCTGTGATTCTAGCCAAGGGATTCGGCCATCCAGAGCAGGGTATGGGGGGCCCTCTCGGAGCTTGAACCTCTAACAGGATGGGGCCCATACCTGGGTGCAGCGGTGGTCATGGGGATGCCCCTCCTGAGAGCCGCTGCCTCTGTGTGCTCCCCTTCCTCTCCCCACCCCCACTCTCTCCCCAGGCCTCCCTCTGCTTACTACCCAGCATGGGCAAAAGCAGCTGCACCCAATATGGACCAATAGGGGCGCGCCCATTTTGAGGTGCTAAACGTGGTGCTGATAACAGAGTCCCCAGGCCTGGCCTGGCCCAAGGATGGAGCACCCCAACACCCCAGCTGTCTCAGGAGCCCACTGCTCGGCCTGGCTCACTCCCCGAGGGTGGGTGGTCTCTAAGTGCAGCTGGTGGGCTTGTATGTGATGGTGGACGGAGTCTGGAGTTTAGCAGGGTGACTGCGGCCAAGCTGTTTCTCTCTGGAGCTGTTCCTTAGTGTCATTGATGTTGTTGACAGCTGACTGGTCCTGCACTGTGCTAATCATTTTACATGGAGAAGCTCCATGTAAAGCTTCCAGATTGTAATTCTCATCCCAACCCCGTGAGGTAGCTCATATTATCACCTCCATCCATTTTACAGGTAAAGAAACTGAGGACCACAGAGCTCAAACTGATGTGCCTTAGGTCACACAGCTAGTGAGCAATTGAGCCAGGCCTTGAACCCAGGCAGTCTGGCTCCAGGACAAGCCCGCACAGTATCTGTACAGAAACAGGACCTCATGCGTTTTAGGGTTGCTGTGATTTTATCCTTATCTGCAGGGGCTTTTACCTCTGATTAAATTTGCCCTATGACCTGTATGGTAGGTTTTATTACCTCAGTTTTATCACACTTTCACCCTCCTCCAGGGCAGAATCAGCTTACAGATGACGTGACAGGTTCAGAGGGGTTAAGCAACTTGTCCGGTGTCCCACAGCTGCTACGTGTGACAACCTGAATTCAAAGACGTCTCCTGACTGTCACTGCAGAGCCTCCCATTCAAGAGGGACCTCAAGGTGTCACAGAATTCAGACATTCTGAACGTCCTTACTTTATAAGTCCAGATTCAAATCAGTAATAACCCGGTGTTGAAGAGGAGTTGAAGAATTCTTCCATATATTTGTCCAACCTTGTTCCAGACCTTGTCCTAGGATCCTGGGGGTTGCAGTGGTGGGGATGGAACCATAGAGATGAACAAGTATTAGATCTAGGAAGTGGAATTTCAGCAATGCTTTGGGGTTTTCTGACAAGGTGCAGGCAGGCCACCTTTCTTGTATGGCAGGGCAGGACAGGGCTGGCCTGTGTTCCCGTTCCGGCCGTGTCACTCTCATGCTGTGTAACTTAGGACAAGGTTCTGCTCTCTCTGTACACTGGGTCACCAGGCAGGGATGAGCTGCCTGGTATGGTGACTCCAGGTGGCTCCAGGAGGAAGGCAGGAGCCCTCTCAGATGAGCCACATTCCTCCCTACGGCTTGTCCACAAAATAAGGGGATCTCACGGAGGCAGTTCTGCGCACCTGTTACACTGCAGCCCAGGAGGGCGTTCCGCGCACCTGTCACACTGCAGCCCAGGAGGGCGTTCCGCGCACCTGTCACACTGCAGCCCAGGGGGGCGTTCCGCGCACCTGTCACACTGCAGCCCGGGAGGGGGTTCCGCGCACCTGTCACACTGCAGCCCGGGAGGGGGTTCCGCGCACCTGTCACACTGCAGCCCGGGAGGGGGTTCCGCGCACCTGTCACACTGCAGCCCGGGAGGGGGTTCCGCGCACCTGTCACACTGCAGCCCGGGAGGGGGTTCCGCGCACCTGTCACACTGCAGCCCGGGAGGCGGTTCCGCGCACCTGTCACACTGCAGCCCGGGAGGGGGTTCCGCGCACCTGTCACACTGCAGCCCGGGAGGGGGTTCCGCGCACCTGTCACACTGCAGCCCGGGAGGGGGTTCCGCGCACCTGTCACACTGCAGCCCGGGAGGGGGTTCCGCGCACCTGTCACACTGCAGCCCGGGGGGGGCGTTCCGCGCACCTGTCACACTGCAGCCCGGGGGGGGGGCGTTCCGCGCACCTGTCACACTGCAGCCTGGGGGCGGCGTTCCGAGCACCTGTCACACTGCAGCCCGGGGGGGTGTTGTGTGCACCTGTCATACTGCAGCCCGGGAGGGGGTTCCGCGCACCTGTCACACTGCAGCCCGGGAGGGCGTTCCGCGCACCTGTCACACTGCAGCCCGGGAGGGGGTTCCATGCACCTGTCACACTGCAGCCCGGGGGGGCGTTCTGTGCACCTGTCACACTGCAGCCCGGGGGGGCGTTCCGTGCACCTGTCACACTGCAGCCCGGGGGGGCGTTCTGCGCACCTGTCACACTGCAGCCTGGGGGGGACTTGGAACAAGGCTGCAGCTTCCTTGGGGTTGGATCATCACAGGGGCCATAGTGGTGAAGCCAACTGGCTCTGAGCATGGGCTGTGGGGTCCAAAGACCCAGGGTTAACTCCTGGCTCTGGAACCAGCCAGCTATGTGACCCCGGCCAAGTTACTTAGCCTCTCTGAGCCTCCATTGCCTCATTCATAAAATGGGGAACCTAGCACAGTGCCTAGCAGCTGCTCAATTACGCAGGCACAGTCACTGAAGCTGAGAATTATGAAGCTGATGAGGATAGAGGGTCTAGCCTAGAAAGTGCCACCTACAAGCACCTACTATGTGCCAAGACAAGAAGACAAGAAGGTGACGTGATTTACTTCTGGGCACACAGCAAGAACATGGCAAAGCTGGACCTGAGCATTGGATGCATTGGCGCCTGCAGTGCCTGATGGCTCTGAGCCTGTAGCTAGCTCCCTGGCTGAGGTCTGGGGCTGTGCCCTAGAGGAGGAGCCCCTATGGCCACTCCTGCAGGCCTTTGGCTGGGGCAGCACCAGCAAATGTCTTCAGTCCATCTGGCAGGTCTCACTTGCTTGGTCTGAGAACCTGCCCCACAGGCCGGAGCTCTGCAGGGAAAAGAAATAAAAATAGCCAGGTCTGAGAGGGCAGCGGCTGGGCCGCGGGCAGCAGTGCGTGCCTTTCCCATGACTCCTGCTCTGCAGAGCACAGGCCTTCCCTGAGCCGCCCTGTGTGCCAGGCCCTGGGCTGGGCGCCCGGGAAGCAGAGTCACGGCAGGCAAAGCTGCTCTCCAGAGGAGCCCAAAGCTTGGTGGGTAGGACAGATTTGTCCAGCACGGCACCTTGGGGTGGGGGCCCGAGAGGGCTAGCAGGGGAGCATGCAAGAGAGACCCTCACCCACCTGGAGGGCCACAAGGTAAGCGTCCAGAAAGAGGACCCACTGGAGAAACAGTTGTTAAGCAGAGTGGCGGGGCGGGGAGGGGGCATTCCAGGTAGTGGGACCAGCGTTTGCAAAGGCAGAGAGGTGTGACAGGCACGGCCCATTCAGAGAAGTGTAAGTACCTGGGTACATCCGGAGGCTGGGGTGCCTATAGGGGCAGGATGTAGGGTCAGGCTAGGAAAGCCGGGAGCCTGGGACTGTGGGGACAATAGGGAGCCAAGGGAGGTTATAAAACAGGAGGTCACGGTCTCTCCTTCTCAAGATCCATAGCCTTAATCCCATCAGCAAAGTCCCTTTTGCCAGATAAGGTAACATAGGCACTGGTTCCAGGGATTAGGAGGTACACTTCTTTGGGGGGCATATTCTGCAGACCCTATCTCTCTAATAAACTGCCCTGAATCCTCGTCCAAAGGCTTCTAGGGACTGCAAACTAAGATACTCCCAACCTTAATTCTGGTCCCTGGGCTCCCCGTCATGGACCCCAGCTCCAGATCCTTGGCTCAGCCCCTCCAAAAATCTTGGCAGGTCATTCTCTAAACAGGCAGAGCTGGGTTCAAATCCTGCCTCTGCTGCTTACTTGATCTGTGACCTTGGGCACCTCCCTGGTCTCTTTCAGAGCCTTGGTTTCCTCATCTGACAAAGGGGGTAAGGGGCCCAAGAGATTACTAAACAGGTTAAAGAGTCAATAAGTGCCCCCAAGAGATTACTAAGCAGGTTAGAGAGTCAATAAGTGCCTGGCGCATAGTAGGTGCTCCAGAAATAAGAGCTGTTGTCAGTTACCAGGTAGTTCTAGCCCTTTGTTTCCTTCCCCTGTGCAGAAAATAATCATCATAATTACACGCTGTGCTGTCACCCTGACCTACCAACCCTCCTAGGGGCAAAGAAGTTTGTTTTGTTTATTTGTTTCCTGGATGCAGAGAATCTGTTGATTTCTCCAAGCCAGGCGCTGGCTGAAATTGTCCCAGCCTACACTGACGCTGCCTAGAAGGTGGCTGAAGTTTTGGGGTGGCACCGGAAAGGGCTCTTTTAAGGAGCTACCAGCACCTTCACCTCAAAATCAAGAACAATACCAGGCCCCATGCCAGCCACAGGAGTAATTAGGCCAGATGGTTTCAAGGCAGAAATTCCAATAGTCCCTGAAATGCTATAAATCTAGCCACAGACTGGAGGTGTGGTGACTTGACAGCAATTTCTCCCTAAGGCAAGGCCTCCGCGGCGTCACAGCCAGCCTCCCCTCCATTTGACGGCAGAAATAAATGAAATGATGGATGGTGGTGGTTCTTTGCGTTGAATGAAATGGATTCCCTGTGAATGCTGTTTGATATTCTTCTTGATCGTGTCAACTAGACGGACTGTGTTTTTCTAGCATTTGTTTTTCAAAAAAAGATGTGCGAAATAGGAATTTTCACATAATTCCTGAACAGGTTTTGATGGCGGTAGTGTTTGTTTTCCAAAAGCCAGGACAGGAACTGCAGAGCCTTCTAGTGCTTTCCTTCATCATCTCCCCAGGGCAGCCGGAACTCGCCCCTGGGGTGGCCGACTCTCCCCCCTGGGAGCAGCAGAGACAGCCAGCAGCACAGGCTCGGGCTGTGGGCTGGCAGAATGCTCCTCCGTGAACTCACAAGCACACGTTAGGTGCTCTGGATACAAGAAGCCCAGTCATATGGAGAGTATGTGGTTGGGCGGCCAGGCTTTGGAGCCAGTGGCCTGACTTGTTGTCCCAGCTCTGCCACTTCCTGGCTTTGTGACCTGAGGCAAGGTTGGTATTTCTCTCTGCTTCCATAAGATGGGATAACAATGGCACCCACTTCATCAGGCAGTGACAGTTTGATGCATAAATACAGGTAGTCTGTAGAAGGTCACCTGGCACACAGTGGGCACCCAGCAAATGCTAGTAATTTACCTCTGCTGTTAAAGCCCCTCGTTAAGCAGATGACAGGCAAAGTGAATCACGTATACACCTGAGGACAGGGACACCATTTTGCAAGTGAGGAATAAGGCTTAAGAAAAAAAGAACCAGGCCAGGAGTGGTGGCTCACACCTGCAATCCCAACAGTTTGGGAGGCTGAAGTGGGAGGATCACTTGAGCCCAGGAGTTGGAGACCAGCCTGGGCAACACAGTGAGACCCCATGTCGATAAAAAAATATATAAAAATTAGCTGGGCACGGTGGTGCGTGCCTGTAGTCCCAGCTACTCCCAGGCTGAGGCAGAAGAATCTCCTAAGCTCAGGAGGTCCAGGCTGCAGTGAGCTGGGATTGCACTACTGCGCGCCAGCCTGGGGGACGAATAAGACTCTGCCCCACCACCAAAAAAAGAAAAGAAAAGAAGAAACGAACCGTAGCAACATTATGCCTAGAAGCCGACAGGTGGAGGCAACCGAAGTGTCCATTGACGGAAGAATGTATACACAAAATGTGGTCTATCCTACAATGAAATATTATTCAGCTTTGAAAAGGAAGGAAAGTCTGACACATGTTGCAGTGTGGATGATCTCTGAGGACCTTATACCAAGTGAAACAAGCCAGTCACAAAAGGACAAAGACTGCGTGATTATGCTTATATGAGGTCCTTAGAGGAGTCAAATTCATTGAAACAGAAAGTAGAACGGTGGTTGCCAGGGAGGGAGCGGGGAGGGGAACGGGGGGTGAATGTTTAACAGGAATAGAGTTTCAGTTATGCAAGATGAAAGTCCTGGAGATGGATGGTGGTGATGGTTGCACAACGATGTTAATGTCCTTGACACTGAACTATACACTTAGAAATGGTTGAGATGATAAATTTTATGTTATGTGTATTTCATCACAATTAACAATTTAAAAGAAATGAACCAACTTGGCTGGGTGCAGTGGCACATGCCAGTAATCCCAGCACTTTGGGAGGCCGAGGTGTGTGGATCACTTGAGTTCAGGAGTTCAAGACCAGCCTGTCTAACATGGTGAAACCGTCTCTACTAAAAGTACAAAAATTAGCCAGGCGTAGGCCGGGCGCGGTGGCTCACGCCTGTAATCCCAGCACTTTGGGAGGCCGAGGCGGGCGGATCACAAGGTCAGGAGATCGAGACCACGGTGAAACCCCGTCTCTACTAAAAATACAAAAAATTAGCCGGGCGCGGTGGCGGGCGCCTGTAGTCCCAGCTACTCAGGAGGCTGAGGCAGGAGAATGGCGTAAACCCAGGAGGCGGAGCTTGCAGTGAGCCGAGATCGCGCCACTGCACTCCAGCCTGGGCGACAGAGCGAGACTCCGTCTCAAAAAACAAAAAAAACCAAAAAAACAAAACAAAACAAAAAAAAATTAGCCAGGCGTGATGGTGCATGCCTGTAATCTCAGCTACTTGGGAGTCTGAGGCAGGAGAATTGCTTGAACCTGGGAAGCGGAGGTTGTAGTGAGCCAGGATCTGACAAAAAAGGAAAAGGGGAAGGGGAAGGGGAAGGGGAAGAGGAAGGGGGAGGGGAAGGGGAAGGGGAAGGGAAGGGAAGGGAAGGGAAGGGAAAGGAAAGGAAAGGAAAGGAAACGAAAGGAAAGGAAAGGAGAAAGGAGAGGAGAGGAGAGGAGAGGAGAGGAGAGAAGAGGAAAGCAAAGGAAAGGAAAGGAAAGGAGAAAGGAAAGAAACTGGCCCAGGTCCCTCTTCTGGGAGGTATGAAAAGCAGGATTTAGACCTAAGTTTGAGTGACTACCCAAAATGAAAGCCCCTTGCCTTCTATCTATTGGATGGGTAAAATTTAGCAGAAGCGGGTGGCTTCAGGAAAGAAAATACTTTACCAAGGGAAGACAAGAGGAGACAGATAGAGATGAGAGATCAGTGGGCATGAAGCCAGGAGAATGGGTGTCAGGCTGCTTCCGCTGTGTGACTTTGGCACACCACTCACCCTCTCTGGGCTTTGGGTCTCCACTCTTATATAAAGGTTAGGTTGGGAGGGCATCCAGGGCCTTTCATCTCTAAGGTCTAGGGTGGGGTGAGATGGGATGCCCAGGCATGCTGTGAGAGCTCCACTAGGCATGAGTACTCACCCCATCCCAGGATCCTTGGAGAGCCCACAGTTGGAGGGGAGGGACAAGTTACAGACAAACACCAATTGGCAAGTGTTGGCTGAGCACCTACCATGTACCAAGCTCTGTCCTAGGCTAGGCTTCTGCTCTGAGGCTGACATCCTGCTGGGGAGGAAAGGCAATAGAGAAGTAAGCAAACAGGAATAGATCACACGGAGAAACAAACATGGGTAAAGGGGTGCAGGGGCTCGGGGTGGGGCTGCAAGAGTTCCTGGTGGAGGAGAAGGCTGCACTCTGGTTGGTGGCCCCTGGAAGGCACCCTGGAAGAGGTGGCATCTGGAGCAGGCTTTGAGCCTGGTTCCCCAAGCCTTTACTGAGCACAGGTGCTAGACACAGAGAATTCACGGGCCCATCGTTGTGGGGAAGACAGACATGGCAGCAAACACGTCACAGCACAGCCCAGGACTCGCCACCACGGAGTCTGCCTAAGCTATGGGGCAGGAGACATGGGGACAGCGCAGCATCTCATGGGAGATTTTCCTGTTGAAAAGGACACGTGAGTGGGACTTGAGAGGATGAATACATTTCTCAGAGCTGGGAAGTGTGCCCCAGGCTTGGGGAACAGCCGGTGTGAAGGCACGAGGGTGTGCGGCAGAGGTTTGGTGCGACTGAGGGCTTTGGGGTCGGCTGACAGCTTTGTATGCAGGTGGCTCTGAATAAAGCAATTCGCTTCTCTGAAGGCAGGTTTCCTAATTTTCTCAATGAAGGAGAGTAATAATGCCACCTGGTGAGGGGTGTTACTTTTTGCGAGTACTTTTGAGTATTGAGTGGTGTAGGGCCTCTTGTTGCTCCCCAGTTCTGCACTGCTGGATCACATGGCATCAAGAGGACACAGATGGGGAGTGAAGTGAACTGCCTCCATTGTACCCTGGGTCTGCCCCCTCGCTGTACATTGGCTACCCACCACTCTTATAGAGAATCCCCTCTGGGACCTCAGTACTCCACAGGGAGCCCACCAGTCCCCAAACTCTAACCGTCTCAATCCAATCCATCTAAAGCTCCCCCATCCTGAATGTCATATTTTGGGGGACCTTCCATTTCTGAATTTGGTGTCCAAGGATGAATGAAATTCCTACCCAAGGCTAGGGACCTTGAGGGGGCTGCTGTGTTCAGAGATCCCAAATCCTGGTGGTGGCGAAGCTGCCTCTCATCAGGAGAGGTGGGGCAGGTGGACATTCTGGCCACCAAGGTCTCCCAGTCTGAACTGAAGGGGCCTCAGGGATCTGCCACCCAGTCCAACTTTTCCATGCGGGAAATGGAGACTCTGAGAAGCAATTCGCCTGCCTTGGACCTGGTGCTTGCTATAGGCAGGCTCCACGCCAGGAGCTTTCCCTGAGGGGTCTTCTCCCAGTCATTTCTTCCTGGAAGGTGCCAGCTTCCTGCCATGGCCATCAGACTATGAAATCATTATGGCATGTCAACATAAATATAATACCCATTTTAATAGCTATCATTTATATCTGTTTCCCCTATAAACCCTGTGGCATCATCAGCTGTTACTAGCAATCCTGTGTTTTAGGAACGACCCAAATAGGGCTGTAAATCTTCAGCACTGTCTGATCTTTATTTATTCATTCAATGTATATGAATTTTGAGCGCCTGCTGTGTGTGAGGTCCTGTTCTAGGAGCTGAGGAGGCAGCAGCGAACAAAGTAGACGCAGCCCTACCTGTCTTCCTGGAACTTACAGTTAGAGGGTGTGCAAAGCCATAGGTAAATACATAGATGACACAGCATGTGACTTACAGTTAGAGGGTGTGCAAAGCCATAGGTAAATACATATATGACACAGCATGTGTTGATTAGTGCTAAGAAGAAAAAAATCAGGTGGGCATAGTGGTGCATGCCAGCAATTCCAGCACCTTGGGAGGCCAAAGTGAGAACACTGCTTGAGGCCAGGAGTTCAAGACCAGCCTGGGCAACAGAGGGAGAGCACACTCCTGGTGCCTCTGAACCCCTACCCTCTTCTCTAAAAGAATTTTTAAAAATTAGCTGGGTGTGGTGGCACACTTACAGTCCCAGCCACTCTGGAGGCTGAGGCAGGAAGATTACTCGAACCCAGGACTACAAGGCTTCAGTGAGCTATGATTGTACCACTGCACTCCAATGTGGTGCAGAGTGAGACCCTGTCAAAGAAAAAGAGACAGAGAGAGAGAGAGCATAAGAAAAAAAGCAAGAAGGAAGGAAGGAAGGAAGGGAGGGAGGGAGGGAGGGAGGGAGGAAAGGAATGAGTCAGGTGACACAGAGGGGTAGGTGTTATACTATTTTATTACCACAAAAGATTTTTAAGTATAGTGGGTTGAATGTTGGCCGCCAAAACATACGTCCATATATTGATTAAAAAAAATCATTCCTGGCTGGGTGCAGTGGCTCACACCTATAAATAAATAATCATTTCCAATTCCTTCGCATGCTAATTGTCCAGACGCAGGGTACTTCTGGGCAAAGCAGAGGAAGCCTCGTGAACGGTTTGTGTGGTTATAATGATGACAGTAAGTCGGAAGCCAGGAGGGAGGTCGGGTCGGGGTCTGGCCTTCAGGCTCCGTGGAGAGAAGTCTTCTTTGCTTGGGTAAATCCCAAAAGGGACAGGGATTCACCAAACATAGGAAGGGGCTTCGTATACTTGCAGATGGATCAAAAGATGAGTGTTCACTACAAGAGGGTGCTCCCACTGTGTGCATTTTAGAGAGATGCGAGCCAGCTCGGAGAGAGGAAGTGACTTGTTCAAGGTTTCACTGTGCCACATGGCCGTGCAGGACTCAAACCCAGGTCTGTTTGAGCTCAGTATGACTGTAAGGTCATTTCTGAGACAAATTCACCACGTCAGTGCACTAGGGCTCTAGCTCAGGCAGCCAGGCAGAGGCTGAGGCTGTAAATACAGCGATGAGGGAAGGGGCACCTGGGTGGGAAGGCAGTGAGTCAGCCATGAACATACTGGGGCCTGGGAAGGGTCCCACCAGCAAGGCGGACAAGCCCAAGAGGCAGTTCTGGGCCTTGGAGAAAGGCCGGGGTAGGGGAGAGATATTAGGTGTCCCTTCCATCTTCATGTTACTTAACGGCTACTGGAGTGGAGGAGACTGCCCTAGTGGCATGCAGAGCGATCAGAAAGGAGGGAATGGGAGGGACAGAGGAAGAGAAGGACCTGGAGATGGGCAGTCAGAGCTAAGTAGTGGGGGCTACTTAGCCTCAAGGAGGGATGGTCACGGATGCTGGCATTTACTGAGTGTTTGCTGTGCGCCGGGTACCCTCTGTGTGGATTCAGTTACCGCTTCACCACAACCCTCTGAGGCAGATACTGTTATTATGATGCCCACTTCACAGATGAGGAAACTGAGAGGCTAAATAATTTGCCCATGTCAGTGAGCTGATCAGCCAGTGTGCCTCAACACCGGGCTCCCCTACTTCTGGGATAGAAGGTTGCTGATGACACTGTTGATTTTCCATGGAGTGGGTGGAAGGATAGAAGTGAGGAACAAATTTGGAAGCAGCAGACAACCACACCTCTGATCTGGTTTGGCCCTGCAGGGACAGGCAAGCGGAACAGGCGTTATTCCTCTGTCATTTCCTGCACTAGGAAGCCAAAGCCCTCAGAAGGTCAGGGGCTTGCTCAACGTCACACCATGAGGCTATGCCAGAGGCTTGAACTCAACTCTTTAGGCCTGGAATGATGTTACTACCCCTAAGAGGAATGGAAAGCCACTGAGAGGAGAGGCTGCCAGGATGCAGGTGCAGGCCTGGGGTGGTCAAGAGAGAAGGCCATGACGTGGGCCACCTCGACGGACAGCATCTAAGCTGAGATGCCCAGTTAGTATCCCAAGTGAGGGTCTCGGTCCCACAGGGAGGCTGTGGAGAGATTATCTGGTCGTGGTTTTATCTTGGCCTCATTCATTTAAAAGTCGTCTCATGATGGAGTTTAATGATACTGTGTGGCCCAGCAGCAAGCACAGGGCTAAAATGAAATCCTGGTGCTGCCTTTTAGTAGCAGTGTGGCCCGGGCAAGCCATCTAAAATCTCCAGAGAAGCCTTGGCTTCTGTGGCTGCAAAATGGGGATTATCTCTTCCCTGCCTGGTATTGTGGGAGTTCAGGACAATGTGAGCAAAGCACTTGGCATGCACCTGGGGGTCAGTAAACAGGAGCTGGCATTGTTCGTGTCAGGTGACAGGTGAGGGTTTGTACATCTTTTATCAAAGTGTAGCTTCATTGAAATTTTGTTTCTAAATCTCTCTCACACACACAGGCACAGAACAAAGGAGATATCTGAAATCTTCCTGCCCCAGTCCCTTGTGGTGTAGATGGGGAAACTGAGGCCCAGAGACGGAGATTATGTACCCAAGATCACAGAGTCAAAGAGGCCTGGCCCGTGCCTGCCGTCAGTCCGTGTGCCACACGACATCACAAAGCGTCCTGAACCCAGCCTCATCCCTGCTGTTCACTAAGCATGCACATTACACAATCACTGCCCCAGTTGCCAGAATCCTCGCTGGCATCGAACATCCAAGTCAGAGGGCACTCAGAGTCGCCAGCTTTCTCCAGCATTGCCTCACCTGGCTGTAGGGGCTAAAAAGCTGTGGCAGGTGCTCCTGAGACTGGAGAAATGAAATGAATGATCTCAGACATACACAGGAGACAATGGTTTCTTCTTAGAAAATGCTGAAGGGGGAGTCTACCGCCTCCACACCAACCGCGCCTTAACGAAGGAGTCCTCTGGCCTCATTTGCATACCCAAGGGATCTTAGCCCACAAGAGGGAGAAAGCTAGTGCTCTCCTGTGTGTAAGTTGGCTGATCTCTACCCGGGAGCTTTAAGGAAGGTCGTGGGCAGTGTGGCACACTAGGGGGGCCGGGGCTCATGCGGAACAGGCCTGTTCCTGATTGCTGAAGGGAAGGTGGGATTGTTTTCTCCCTGATGTCCACTCTGACCATATCACAGATGACAGTTCAGTCCTACACCTACAAACTGGCAGGCCCCGTGCTGGGCTCTGGGCATATGAAAATAAGCACCACAGGCAAGATGCCTGCTCTTGTAAGATACAGGTCTTGAGTGAGGAGGCTGAGATGAATGAGGACACATACAAACGAGATAATCTCAGATACTGATAAGAGCTGTGAATAAAGAAACAAAACAGAGCAGCGACATCATGACGAGGAAGGTTGGCTACTCCAAATTGGGCATCTAGATGTCTCTGGGCAGGTGACATTGTATCTGGGCCCTTAACATGAAGGAACCAGCTACGCGCTCTGGGGAGGGAGTTCCTCAAAGAAATCAGCAGATGCAGAGGCCCTAAGGCTGGAGTCAGCTGAGACTCCTAGGATTTTTATCAAAATAATTTGGAGGACAGGGGGCTATTTTGTTAAGAAAACAAAGTAAACCAGACACTTTCTTTCCCTAATGTCATCTTTCCCCACCAGCTCCAAATCCTATTAATACAAGATAATTCCTACTTAAACCCCTCTTCTTCCAAGAAGCCTTTAGGTTCTACTAGTTCATGGTAGAACTAGTATAAAAACTGGTCTGTGCCAAAATAAAACAAAGGTCAATAAAATGTATGTGTGTGTGTGTCACTATACAGGTGCCAACTGTGTTTCCTTTCTTCAGAGACTGAGATACACTGTTACTACTTTTCAAAAAATTTTGCTGTTAATACTCTTTTGTAAAATACGATGTAGATGACACGTCACCAATGTAGCAAAAATCAAAAGTTGACCATCCTTTGCAAATCCCCCATACTTTGGTCTGTGAAATCCTGGAGCCTGGGGGCATGTGTGAACTAGGCTCTGAAGCTCTGCTACTCTTCCCTCCTTTACTCCCAAGTGGCCCTGGATTTCCCATACCCTTTCCATTCTATTCCCTGTTTTTAGAGTTTGAGTTCCAGGCGGGCACTGCGACTGTGCGTTCCTGGCACTAAGCCAGGTCCACAGCAAGCACTCAGAAGACATTGACTGAACGCATGATTTATGATGATGTACATTCACCTGAGAGAATGCTCAGAGAATCCAATTAGGAGCAAACTGGTGAAGGGAGACCATAGGGTAAAGGAAATGAAACCCCATATGTCAGAGCCAGGAGCCTGGGTTCACATTCTGTCTCCTGCAAGAGGTGGTTTAGCAGGGTCAGAAGGCCCTGTCCACTCAGCAGCAGTCAGGCTTGGGTGAAATCACTTTCTTTGAGCCTCAGCTTCCTCACCAGTTAAATGGGGATGACAAAGCTTTGTCCCACGATTTTTGTAAAGAACAAAAACATATATTTGCAGAAAAACACTCTGTAGATAGTATGTAAGCGACAGTTCCTCGGTTTGTCCTTCCATGGATGCATGGAGCATCCAGCCAACTCAGTAGATGACCTCCTTCCAGTGTTTCAGCATCTGCTTCTCCCACAAGCCCGTGAGCTGGTGCAGGAAATTCTCCTACAGGTTCTGAACAGAAAAGCATAGTGCCTGGCACCTAGTGGGTGCTCCATAAATGGGCTCATAAATGAGCCCAGGTAAGTCACTCCTCCCACTGGACCTGTTTCCTCTAAGTAATCTCCCTTCCGTTTCCAGGTCCATGATACTTATCTGCTTTTTTAGAACAGGCCTAGGAGTCACATTTAGGGAAGGTAGGTGGGTGTGAAAACACTTTGATTAAAAGGTTAATGCACATTTTTGGTTTCCACTTTCGAATCTTCCAGAATTTATTTTTGCTTACTTAATAAAAAAAAGAGCCATGTCACATTTCTTTAGCTTGTGTTCTGGGTTCCTTAACAACAACAACAAAAAAACTAAAGTCTTTATTTTAAACCGCCTACTCCAGCCATCCCAGGACACGGCGAGGAGGGGGCGCGGACAGGTGGCGCGCGTGCCCGGGAAGGCGGGGGCTGCACCGGGCCGCGGGCGGGGCCGTGCACTCCGAGCCCCACTTCCCCAGCGCGGCCCGGGGGCGGGGCGCGGCGGCGGAGTTCGGGGGCTTCTGCCGAGGGCAGTCCCACGTGCCCCTCTGCGGGAGGCGTCTCCTCTCCGACGCCCCGCACACGGGTGGGCTCCCGCTTCCTGCCTGCCCCCTCTACTGCCTGCCCTCTCTACTGCCTGCCCTCTCACCTCCCAGCGGCTTCCGCCGCCCCCGCCAGGCTGTACGGCGCGTCCCAGGCCCTAGACCCCCACCCACCAGGCACCAGCCCCAGCGTGTCCCCCGGAGTCTTCAGCCCGCGATCCACCGCCCGCGCGCGCCCGCGGCCCAGCCGGAGGGAGGGGCAGGGGAGGGGCCCGGCCGGCGCTGATGTAATCCCGGCACCCGGGCGGAAGGATATGGAGCGCGCCCCTGGTTGGCGGGGCGCTGAGGCCAGTTGCCGGGTAACGGAGCGGAGCGGCTCCCGGCGCGCCTCCTCCCGCCCTCCGCCGAGTGGCGCTGGGGCCGCCGCCGCCGCCGCCGCCGCCGCTTTACGTAAGGCGCAGGCCAGGGCCGCCCTGCGCTCGGCAGCCGCCCGCAGCCCCTCGGATCCAGAGGAGAGGCGCCCCCGCCGGCCGCCGCGCCGCCCGGCAGCCTCGGCAGGTACCGCGGGCAGGAGGCGGGGAGGGAGGGCGCGGGGCAGCCCCTCGGCCGGGTGGGCGCGGACCCAGGCAGGCCGGACGCTCGCCGCCGTGGGGCTCCGGGGCCAGCCCGAGGGAGGCCGGGCCGCCGCCGAAGGCTTCGGGGCCAGCCCGAGGGAGACCGGGCCGCCACCGGGGGCTCCGGACCAGCCTAAGGGAGGCCGGGCCGCAGCCGATGGCTTCGGGACCAGCCTGAGGGAGACCGAGCCGCCGCCGGGGGCTCCGGGGGCAGCCTAAGGGAGGTCGGGCCGCCGCTGATGGCTCCGGGGCCAGCCTAAGGGAGACCGGGCCGCTGCTGATGGCTCCGGGGTCAGCCGAGGGAGGCCTGACCGGCTCCGACCCTGGTGGTTCCCAGGCGTGCGGATGAGCTGTGGGCCCTGGGACCCCCGCCTCGACCCCAGGACGCCGGGACCCCGGCTTGCAGCTCGTGCGCCCGGGTGGGCAGCGGACGATGAGTCCGCACAATGGGTTGCCGTCGGCTGCCTCCTGCCTGGGGCAGGTGTCGCCGCGCCGGGGCGGCTCTTTTGAGGGAAACGAGGCGGGGGTGCTTAGACTTGAGGATAGGACGCGGAGCCCCGAAAGCGGGCGCGGGAGGAAGGCTTCGGCCGGCGGGAGGCGTCCGGCGTCCCCGGCAGCGGGGTCAGGCCGGCAGGCTGGGCCGCTCGCTCGCGTCCCCTCCGTTCCCCTCCCCTCCAGCATTGTCCTTTTGGGGCCCCGGGAAGGGAAAACCGCGGGGCGGGGGAGGAGAGCAGCAGGCGGGCGGGGCCGGGAGGCCGGCTGAGCGACTGGCGCGTCGGCCTATGGCGCGGGGCGCGGCGCGGGGGGCGGGCCTGGCGGGCGGGGCCGGTGCGGCGCAAGGTTTGGCGAAGGTTACAGCTGAAGCTAGGAGTGACAGGCCCACAGTCACCCGTGCGCCGCCGGGCAGACCCCGGCGCAAGGAGCGCCCCGAGTTGCTGCGGAGCCTGATCTGCCTCCTTTCCAACAATACGTGTCTCCAGCCGGCATTTCTAGAGCTCTGCTTCTTCCCGCTGGAGAAACCAGTGTGTGTCGTGTTGGAATGCTTCGTGTTGCCCTAGAATTCAGCTTGCATCTTGTGGTGCGCAGATGACAGGACCTGCCGAACTCTTGGTACAGACCCCTAAATCATGGCAGAACTGTCTTGATTTCTTTTTTGCCACCTTTCTGTTTTTGTCTTCTATAGGCAAGCCATGAAGACTTAACGCAGTTAAAAACGGGAGGGAGATTCAGCAGAGAGGAGGCATGCGAGATTCTTTGGAAAAAAATACATAAATGTGATTCTTGCTAATAATTACCTGGGTTGGATACTTTGACTTACTGCTCAAGTTCCTAAGAAGGGATTTTACATTTCCGGGTCTTGTTTTAAAAACTGTTAGAAAGCTTGTGAGGGAGTAGGGACAAGTAGTTTTGATAACAGGCGATGCTGTGGATAAAACTGTACAGCAAAATGCCCAAGCTAGATTCTTCATGTGCAAAAGAAGACCCGTTCCAGAACACTTTGACCATTTCATGGACTTAGAATTTAAAGGCGGGGGAGGGGAGGGGGGAAATCTGTCACTGCATCCTCAAGGTCAGGTATTCTTCCATCAGTTATTTCGGATTGAACCATTCTTAAATAGGTCTCAGAATCTCCATGTCGCTTCCTTATGACGGAGCCTGTTTCCTAAATTGTGCCTTTGCATACCTATAGAAGCTCCTTTCAATTAATACATCTTATAACTCAGATTCAGTTGCTGTACTTGCCAGATAATGCATTTTTAATCAAAAAGTAGTTTACGGCTTCCATTTTGGGTATAATGGTTTTTATGTAAGCCCGTTACATCAGTGATATGCCAGTTTTGAAACATTGAGGGGAGGGGAGAATATTACTTAGGTCCATGGGAAGTAGAATTCAAAGTGCAGGTGCTTTTTTGTTTGCTTTAAAGAAAAAGTATAGTTCTTTAACGACATTAACGTAAGTCAAATCTAACTGTTTTAAGGATAATTAGCTCGTTTTACAAGTTGCAAACATTTAAGAAGATTAGATGATTTTTTCTTTTTAGACAGAGTCTCGTTCTGTCGCCCAGGCTGGAGTGCAGTGGCACGATCTCGGTTCACTGCAACCTCTGCTCCCGGGTACAAGCGAGTCTCCTGCCTCAGCCTCCCGAGTCGCTGGGACTACAGGTGCGTGCCACCACACCCGGCTCATTTTTTGTATTCTTAGTAGAGACGGAGTTTCACCGTGTTAACCAGGATAGTCTCGATCTCCTGACCTCGTGATCCGCCTGCCTCAGCCTCCCAAAGTGCTGGGATTACAGGCGTGAGCCACTGCGCCCAGCCGATTAGATGAATTTTTAACACTTCCAGTGATAATATAGGGTAATATAGCTAGCCTACTCTGTGCTTTATTGTATGGTAGCACTCTTCAAAAGAAATTAGATTGTTCTTGTTCTTTATTTTTCATTGTGTGGAAAAGTACTGAGCCTGGGCTTTGTCCTTGTTTTTGTAGCATTTGACTTGGCAGTTAATGGCTTGTGAGCTAGTTTCCTCATCTGTAAAATGGGAAGATTGATGACACCTGTTTCACAGAATAGTTGGGATGATCACGGGAGGGAAGACGTGAAATTTTGTCAACACTCCAACCCTTTTAAAATACTCGACTAGTGTAATTGTTAAAACCTCAGATTGCTTGCTTGGCTTGAAGCTTTTAACTTTGTTTTCAGGCTCCTCCCCACCCCTTCCTATCCATGCTTTGCCTGACTGCCAGAGTCATCTTTCCTGAGCTCAGATCTTGTCAGCCTCTGGCTCAGCAAGCTTCTAAGACTGCCTGTGGTTTGGACCTTAGAATTCAGAGATACCAGCCTCACAATGCAGGCTGCTCGCAGTCTGGCCCCCAGTCATCTCTGTACTTTATCTTGTCCTCTTTGTCCCCTTTCCACACTGTCCAGTGTGAAACCAAGACTGCTCTTGGTTCTCTGAACATGCCAAGCTATTTCAGACCTTCTTTGCTTATATTCTTTTCTCTTATTGGAATGTCCTGTCTCACTCCCACTCAATCTTAAAGAGTATGTTAATAGAGTATATTTATTTTTATTTTTTCTGACCCTGGCTTAAGTCTCCACATGCAGTTTTTTGTTTGTTTTTTTTGAGGCAGGATCTTGCTCTGTCACCCAGGCTTGGAGTGCAGTGGTGTGATCACGGCTCACTGTAGCCTCAACCTCCCAGGCTCAAGTGATCCTCACACCTCAGCCTCCTGAGCAGCTGGGACCATGGGCATGTACCACCATGCTCAGCTAATTAAAACAATTTTTATTTATAGAAATGGGGGTCTCCCTGTGTTGCCCAGGCTGATCTTGAACTCCTGGGCTCAAACAATCCTCCCATCTCAACCTCTCAAAGTGCTGGGATTACAAGCATGAGCCACCGCACAAGACCCAGATGAAGTATTTTTAATAAACATTAGTGCCAACAACAACATTAGAAAATGTAGTTTTACTATGTTGAATGTAGTTACTATTTAGAATATTTCTTTACAGTATTTTTGGCCTTTCACATAATCACATAATAAGTGGTATTTTATACAAAGTAAAAACTGTCATCTTTCCCATCTGTATCTAAACTTGTAGGGTCTAATGACATAGATTCAGCGCCTGCATTGTCATCGGCCCGTTTTTTGGGTAGAGGGAACCAGAGCACAAGGTTCAAAATATTCCTTATATTGGCCGGGCACAGTGGCTCACGCCTGTAATTCCAGCACTTTGGGAGGCCGAGGTGGGCAGATCATGAGGTCAAGAGATTGAGACCATCCTGGCCAATATGGTGAAACCCCATCTCTACTAAAAATACAAAAATTATCTGGGTGTGGTGGAGCACGCTTATAGTCCCAGCTACTTGGGAGGCTGAGGCAGGAGAATCTCTTGAACCCGGGAAGTAGAGGTTGCAGTGAGCCAAGATGGTGCTACTGGACTGCAGCCTGGTGACAGAGCAAGACTCTCTCTCAAAAAAAAAAAAAGTTCCTTATATTTGAAGTATAATTTAATTCCCAAGAGATTACATGTTTTTTCTTAAAAAAAAATTTTTTTTTGGAGATTTATTGTATGCATCAAAAGCAATTGTGTTTGAGAGGGCTTCTTAAAAGAATATTAGAACTGGATTTGAAAGACTCAGGTTTGTTCTTGGCCGTGGACACGTTTGTTAAATCTCTCTTGGAAGTCAGTCTTCATTTGTGAACTGAGAACAGTTACTCCTTTTGCTCTGTAGTACATTTAAAGTGGCTATGCTTTGTGTACTGCACATCCTTACACAGATATAAGGTAACAAGGTATTTTGCTTTATAGCATTTTTGTCCTGCTTGTTACCCAGCCTGGAAATCTTCAGAGGTTTCCTTTCTTGACCAGATTTTTACCAGGTTTGCTTCCACGAGTCTTTTCCATCAGTCTTTCTCTTGACTCTTTCCTTTCCTGTTTCCTCTGCCCCTACCCTCCCTGAAGCTCTTACTCCTTTTGAAGATAGCTACTGTAGTCCTCCAACTGGCCTCTCTTTTTTCTGGTCTCTCCTCCTCTGTTCTGTTGCCAGAATTATTTAATATGCAAATCAAATCATATCATGGCTCCTCTCCCAAGTATACCCCAGAGGTTCTCAACATTTTCCCCTGTTCCATCACACCTGAGGGATATGGCAGTTTTGTTGGTAAGGTTATGTATGGGCTTTCTCCTCCAAAGATTTTTACCTTGGAAGTGCTACCACCCTCCTCCCCTGGTTGAGAATTAATGTTAAAGAGTTAGGAAATACTCTAAGATCTTTGCTGTCTGGCCTCATTCTTACTTTGAGCTTAATCTTTTATTGGATCTCTTCTTTTTCGTTTTTGTTTTTTTGAGACAGGGTCTTGCTCTGTCACTCATGCTGGAGTGCAGTGGTGCCCTCTTGGCTCACTGCAACTTCTACCTCCCTTCCTCCTCCTGCCTTGGCCTCCTTAGTAGCTGGGACTACAGGCATGTAACACCATGCCTGGCTAATGTTTGTATTTTTTGTAGAGATGGGGTTTTGCTCTGTTGCCCAGACTGGCCTCGAACTCCTGGCCTCAAGCAATCTGCCCACCTTGACCTCCCAACGTACCGGGATTATAGGCGTGAACCACCACGCCCAGCCTGCATCTCTTCTTGTCACCTTATATTTCAACACAAGACCTCTGGCCACTTCCATTATTGGCAGACTACTCTGAAATATCCTTTCCACCTTTCTCTCTCTTTCTGAATCTTGGAGTCTTGGCTTAAATGCTGCTAACTCTACTTCTGTAATCTGATTTTCAGAATTAACTCATTATTTTTCTCTCACACAGTGCTAGCCTGATACCTCTACTTATCTATTTTTTCCTTATGACACTCTTGTTTATATACATGAAGGTTTTTCTTGGTTTATAAGCTCCTTGAGAGATATAGAGGAAAATCTTAATCATTGCTGATTTCCTCTAGTGTGCAACATAGTCTTTTACATAGTACTCATTTGTTAAATGTTTGACTGAATTAACTCAGAATTTACAGTCTCTGATTTCAGGAGGAGAAGGATAGAGTTGGAATGACTTTGTATGAGAACTTCGTGAATCCACGTGACATACTCAGAACAGGGCCCAGCATATAGTAAGTGCTCAGTAAGTGGCAGCTTTTAGCTATTAATATGAACAGGTGGAGAGAACACTAGTGGTTGGATACATTGGTTGATTGTATATGCTAGTTTATTATGACAGTGTCCACATACTTATTTCTGGTGTGTGTGTAAATAAAAAAAAAGTCTCATTTTCTTTCTTTCTTTTTTTAATTTTTATTTTGAGACAGAATATCGTTCTGTCGCCCAGGCTGGAGTGCAGTGGCGCAATCTTGGCTCACTGCAAGCTCCGCCTCCCGGGTTCATGCCATTCTCCTGCCTCAGCCTCCCGAGTAGCTGGGAGTACAGGCACTTGCCACCGCGCCCAGCTAATTTTTTGTATTTTTAGTAGAGAAAGGGTTTTACCATGTTAGCCTGGATGGTTTCGATCTCCTGACCTCGTGATCCACCCACCTTGGCCTCCCAAAGAGCTGAGATTACAGGCCTTAGTCACCGCACCCGGCCTTTGTTTTTTTTTTTTTTTTTTTTTTTTTTCCCTTTTGAGACCAAGTCTTGCTCTGTCGCCCAGGCTGGAATGCAGTGGCGTGATCTTGGCTCACTGCAACTTCTGCCTCGTGGGTTCAAGTGACTCTCCTGCCTCAGACTGCCCAGTAGCTGGGATTACAAGCGCATGCCACCATACCCAGCTAATTTTTGTATTTTTTAGTAGAGATGGGTTTCACCTTGTTGGCCAGGCTGGTCTTGAACTCCTGACCTCATGATCTGCCCATCTTGGCCTCCCAAAGTGCTGGGATTACAGGTGTTGAGCCACCACGCCTGGCCAGTCATCTCATTTTCAACTTGTACCTATGTTCTTTCATTAATTTTGTGAGTAAGTTGGAGAGGGCTTTTGCATAAACAGATTCATGATGGTGGTCCTAAATTATTCTGAAGACAGGCAAACCTGTCTATAGATGAGCAGGTTTTTTGCATATGGCTTAAGAAAGTCTGGAGAATTGGCCAGGCATGCTGGCTCGCCTGTAATTGCAGCACTTTGGGAAAGCAAGGTGGGAGGATTGCTTGAGCCTAGGAGTTTGAGATGTGCCTGGGCAACATGGTAAAACCCTGTTTCTACAAAAAAATTTTAAAAATTAGCCAGGTGTGGTGGCACATGTCTGTAGTCCCAGCTACTTAGGAGGCTGAGGCAGGAGGATCACTTGAGCCCAGGAGATCAGGGCTTCGGTGAGCCATGATTGCACCACTGGACTCCAGCCTGGGTGACTGAGCGAGACCCTGTCTTAAAAAAAAAAAAAAAAAAAAAAAAAAAAAAAAAAAAGTGGAAAATAGAAATTGTCAAATTTTACAGTATACAGTATGTTATTTTCAGGAAAGTTAATGTTTTCACTTTAATCTTACATCTGGTTCTATACATTAAGCAGTAGGAACCTCCTGTTTGGCGTTTGGAATGACTGTTGAAATTCTGTTTCTGACATCTTCCCCAAGTGCCTCCATGTTGCTAGGCTTTCTACATATCTGTCTCTTCCTCACCGTTGCCCCTGGTTGAATAGGGAGAAGATAAGGAAAACCAGCTATAATTATTTCAAAATTGTTTGCCCAGTTTGGAGATTTTTTGAAGCCCTTCCTTTTTTTAATTTTTTTTTTAATTAAAAAAGGTTTTTTTTGTTTTGTTTTGTTTTTTTTGAGACAGAGTCTGACTCTGTCACCCAGGCTGGAGTGCAGTGGTGCGATCACAGCTCACTACAGCCAGGACCTCCTGGGCTCAAGTGGTCCTCTGGCCTCAGCTGGGACTGCACGCTCATGCCACCACTCCTGGCTAATTTTTCTTCTTTTGTAGAGACAGGGTATTGCCATGTTGCCCAGGCTGATCTCAAACTCGTGGCCTCAAGCAATCCTCCTGCCTTGGCCTCTCAAAGTGCTGGGACTGTGGGTATGAGCCACCATGTCCAGGCAAGCCCTTGATTTTCTTAGATGTCTGATTAATATGTTGCTCCTTGCTAGCATTTTCCCTGAATATTTTAATGGAGAGAAAGTTGAAATAGAGTAGACACGTTTTTAATTCTTTCTTTGGTTGTTTTCCTTGCCACTGCTTTCTTTGGTTACCATCATAGATAATTGAGTCCTGATTGTATTTTTCTTAATCTTTTGCCAGTACCATCTGAAGGAGTTTCTTTTTTTATATACTTTTTTTTTTTTTTTTTTTTTTTTTTTGAGGCAGTCTTGCTCTGTCGCCCAGGCTGGAGGCACAATCTTGGCTGACTCTAACCTCCACCTCCCGGGTTCAAGCGATTCTCCTGCCTCAGCCTCCTGAGTACCTGGGACTACAGGCGTGTGCCACCATGCCCGGATAATCTTTTGTATTTTTAGTAGAGATGGGTTTTTGCCATGTTGCCCAGGCTGGTCTCAAACTCCTGAGCTCAGGCAGTCTGCCCGCCTTGGCCTCCCAAAGTGTTGGATTACAGGCGTAAGCCACCGTGCCTGGCCTGTTTTTATATACTTTAAAGTTTAAATTAGTTTAAATTAAATTTGTTAAAGTATATTTTGTATGATTTGCCAAAACATTGGAATATAAAGAGCTGTTATAAAGCCCTTTTTTTTTTTTTTTTTTTCCCAAGACAGGGTCTCATTCTGTCACCCAGACCAGAGTGCAGTGGCACATTTATGGCTCACTGTAGCCTTGGCCTCCCAGGCTCAATTGATCCTCCCACCTCAGCTTCCCGAGTAACTGAGACTACAGTTGTGCGCCACCACACCCAGCTAATTTTTAAATTTTTTGTAGAGATGAGGTTTTAACACGTTACCCAGGCTGTTCTGGAACTCCTGAACTCAAGCAATGCTCCTGCCTCCACCTCCCAAAATGCTGAGATTACAGGCGTAAACCACTATGCCTGGACTCAAGTCAATTTTTTAACATGAACATTAAGTCTCTTTCTTCATCTCCCTTCCCATCCTGTACTCATCTTCCCTTGAAGACCACAGATAAATTGTAAAAAATGGAATCATGGTAAAGAGTGTTTTTATGTCATTATTTAAACAAACACTGACCTTTGCATCTTGGAATGCTTTCCGTATCAGACATACAGATTGATATGGGTTGGCTGTGTCCCCACCCAAATCTCATCTTGAATTCCCACATGTTGTGGGAGGGACCCGGTGGGAAGTGATTGAATCATGGGGGCAGGTCTTTCCCATGCTGTTCTCATGATAATGAATAAGTCTCATGAGATTTGATGGTTTTAAAAAGGGGAGTTTCCCTGCATAAACTCTCCTCTTTTGACTGTCACCATCCATGTAAGATGTGACTTTGCTCCTCTTTGCCTTCCGCCATGATTGTGAGGCCTCCCTAGCCATGTGGAACTGTAAGTCAATTAATCCTCTTTCCTTTCTAAATTACCCAGTCTTGGGTATGTCTTTATCAGCGGTATGAAAACAGACTAATACCCAGATCTACTTCAGGTACAGATTTGCTTTACCACGTTTTTTTTTTAATGTGCCTAGTATTACCTTGTGTGAAGGTGCCTGAATTTATTTAATTAGTTGATATGAAAAGTTTCCAGGTTTTTGTTATTTGTAACACAGTGCTACACTAAACATTTTTGTACATATGTCATAGTGAACTTTCATGAGTAACCACCTTACCCTCAGCAGCCTTAAAGAAAATTGACCAACAAGTTTCTGACTGCTCTGAATAATCATTTGTCATGTTAAAAATTTTCTTGGTAGCTATATTAGTTTTACTACTTTCATTAAGGCTGGATCTTTTGTTCTCTGAAGTAGTCCTGTGATATAATTTCATACAAATAAGGAAGCCCAGATTTTTTATGTTGCACATAGAATATTAGGTTCATAAAGTTTATAAAGGCACAGGGTTGGCTTTATGAGCCTGTAATTGTATCATACAGGGCCCTTGCTTGGTTCAATGATCTGCTGTTGTAGTTGTAGTTTGATATTCTTTGTTTTTTTTTTTTTTTTTTTTTTGAGACGGAGTCTCGCTCTGTCACCCAGGCTGTACTGCAGTGGCACAATCTCGGCTCACAGCAAGCTCCACCTCCTGGGTTCACGCCATTCTCCCGCCTCAGCCTCCCGAGTAGCTGGGACCACAGGTGCCCGCCACCACACCAGGCTAATGTTTTTGCATTTTTAGTAGAGATGGCGTTTCACTGTGTTAGCCAGAATGGTTTCCATCTCCTGACCTTGTGATCCACCTGCCTCAGCCTCCCAAAGTGCTGGGATTACAGGTGTGAGCCACCACGCCCGGCTGTTCTTAGTTATTGTTGAACTCAGAACCCACATTATTGTTCTGCATTGGGTCCCACAAATTTTGTAGCCAGTCCTATAAAGACTTCATAAAAACTCGTAGTAAGAACCCCTCATCCTCTCACCTCCTACCCCTATTCCCTGTGAGTGACTACCATTAACATTACCTAATGTTAACTAATTAACTAATTACCGTTAGTTAATCCACTTGGGGACTTTTTAGAATATGTGTATAAACAACATTGCATATTATACTTGAGCCATTAAAAAAAAGAAAAAACTATTTATTTGAAATTCACACAGAGTCTGTGTATTTTCCTGAAACACTCCATAATGGATCAAGAATACTACAGACTTTCAGAAAATAGAGACTCTAAAAAACTTAGCCTTAAGAAGTTGGTACTGAACTGTAGTTTTAGATTTTGGTTTGTTTTTGAAAAAGTATGCTTAACTTGAAGCTTTAGTGAAACAGCCTAAGTTTCAGTGTTAAGATAGCTATCTCTGAGATTTCACCTTCTAAAATGAAGTAAAACCTTAAGCTCATCATAGGTGAGTCAGGAATGAAAATAAAGTTTGTTCATCAATCAGGTTCAATTGAATAAGGGATTTGCCAGGATTATTTGGTGCTGTCTTAAAAAGTGGTTAGAATTCTTGCTGAAGTAAAAGGGCTAAGGATTCTTAGAAGTAGCTGCAGAAAATGGATAAGAGGAGAGTGAGCTAACACTGGCTAACAGTTCTATCTGTTAGGGCATGGTGTTAAGGACCTTAGATAAACCATTTCATTTAAGCCTCCTAACAACTCTGAGGGAGATGGAATGATTGTCATTTTACAAATGAGGAATCTACAACTCAGGGAGATCCCAAAAAACTTCCCTGTGGTCACAGGTAACATATGGCAGAGCAGGAGCCCAGACTTCCGTCCTTCCAACTTAAAGTTCATGTTCTTTCCACTGCCCTACTCTACCTAGAGATTTATTCATTCACAAAATATTGGTTGACTGCCTACAGTGGGCTAGGTACAAATGCCAGGATGAATTAGACATCCAGGAGGTTTACTGGGGAATAAGGGTAAGGTGAGAAGAAGCAGGAGTAGTATGTAGTAAAAGCCTTTTGACTTCCACTCGGTCTGATTCCTGTGAAAGGAGAGAGGAGAAGAATAGTGGGTAGGAACAGCCTCAGATCACTGTACAGTTCTGAGAAAGTCTTGACCAAGCTGATAGGGAATTCTCATGCGGAAGCCGTGCATCCTTCTCCAGGCAGAAAGGCCTGAGTCTGTTATCCCTTTTGGATTAAACCATTAGTTGGGGGCAGCCTGATGGAAGCATGGCTTGGTGTCAGTGCTGTTGCGACTCTGAACATGTAGCAACTTGAGGCTGTCAGCTTGGTTTCCTGTAGCAGCTTCTCTTGAAGGGCGATCTGAGCAGGGCACCTTCACAGTAGCTGCACACGGTCCTGTCCTGGTGTGTTTGGGTAGAAAGACTGATAGTACAAATAAGCAAGTAGATGCATATATGAAGTGAAAAATTAGTGCCAAGGGGAAAAACAGAGCAGAAGATGGGGTGTTGCGTTGTATGTGGTGGACAAGGAAAGCCTCTGTTGACTCTTGAGTGGAGACCTGAAGAGTAAGAAAGAAAGATGTGGAGACACCTGAGGAGCAGAGCATTTCAAGGGGTAAGGGAGAGCAGTGAAAGACCTTGGTTCTGCCTCCATGATGAAGGTCCACCTAAGAGGGTTTGCTGGTGGCTGAGATGTGGGATGTGAGAGGAGGAGCCATCGTAGTGTGGAGTTGCCCTTTACTGACATGAGGAAGGTCATGGCAAGGGTAATGGTGGTGAGAAATCCGGGTTGTGTTGTTTGGCTTTAGACAAGTTATAAGTTTGAGATGCCAGTTAGATACCTCCTTGTCTAGTAGCTTAGTAGCATTAGAATTCTGGAATTAAGGAGAAAGAAGCAGGGTAGAGGGAAAGGGTGGAGCAGTGTCTGCATAGGTGGCATTTATAATCATGGGACTAGAAGAGGTAAGCCAGGATTGTGCTGTTAAATAAGGCAGACACAAGCCACATGTGGCTTTTGAACTTTGCATGTGGCTAATCTGAATTGAGATGTGCTGTGTCAAATACACACCAGATGCCGAAGACATTGTGAGAAATTACAATGTAAAATATATCATTAATAATCTTTTACCTTCATTATATTTGGAGTGATATTATTTTGGAAATATTGGGTTAAATCAAACATATTATTGAAGTTAATTTCACCTGTTTCTTTTTTAATATTGCTACTAGAAAATATATTTATTTATTTTTGAGCTAAGGCATCACTCTGTCACCTAGGCTGGAGTTTGGTGGTACATTCACAGCTTCTTGCAGCCTTGGTCTCCCAGGCTCAAGTAGTCCTCTCACTTCAGCCTCCTGAGTAGCTGGGACTATAGGCATGTGCCGCTGCATCCAGCTAATTTACTTTTCTGTTGAGACTGGGTCTCACTATGTTGCCCAGGCTGAGCTTGAACTCTGGTCTCATGCAATCTGCCTGCCTTGGCCTCCCCAAGTGCTGGGATTACAGGAATGAACCACTGCACTTGGCCTAGAAAATTTTAATTACATACATGACTGGCATTATTTTGCTGTTGGAGGCACTGGTGGAGGAAGTGAATGGAAATAGAGAAGTCCAAGGACAGAGCGTGGAAAGCTGGGAGGAGGAGGAGCAGCCAGCAGAGGAGCCAGAGAGGGTGTGGACTGGGTGAGGAGAGGATGATGAGAGGTGTGGTTTGTGTGTAAGTGAGCTGCACTAAAAGTTCTTTAGAACTTGAGTAAAAGGAAGGAAAGTATCAGAAACTAGGTCTACTTAATATGTAGTATGTGGAATTGGTTATTCATAGAAGTGAACGAGTCCTGGAGATGGTCTGTAGGATCAGGATAGGGTTGGGATCCTTCCCTATATTGTGTTTTGTTTTGTTTTGTTTGTTGGTTGGTTTTTTAGAGACAGAGTCTTACTCTGTCATCCAGGTTGGAGTGCAGTGGCACAACCTCAGCTCACTGCAGCCTCTGCCTCCCGGGTTCAAGTGATTCTTATGTCTCAGCCTCCCGAGTCACTGGGACTACAGGCGTGTGCCACCACCCCTGGCTAATTTTTGTATTTTTAATAGAGACAGCATTTTGCCATGTTGGTCAGGCTGGCCTCAAACTCCTGACCTCAGGTAATCTGCCTGCCTTGGCCTCCCAAAGTGCTGGGATTGCAGGCGTGAACCACTGCACCTGACCATATTTTTCTTTTTTAAGTGATTTTCATGCCACTTGTTTAAAGAAAGCTCTAACGTAGCCTAACTGAGGAATCAATCATGATAGTAGAAAAGAAAGCACACATTTATAAGATTTGACACAGTTAGTGCAAGAAGGTGACTCTTACAGCCCTTAAAACTTTGGTCACAGGGTTTTCTTTCATCTTGTAATCTTCACTGAGTAATAACTACCATGAGAATATCTTACCTTCCTTTTGCCATTTCTGAGCTCATAGGGTTTCTTTGAGAATGTTCAAGTAGGCTCCTTGAGTGGACTTAGCTACCATGATAGGAGGGCTTTGTTTCCATTCTTGGTTTTCTGGTTTATATGTTGGTCACGTGGTTACGTTAGTCAGCATCCTTTGGCATTGCCTTCTGTCCTGATCATCTCATAGAGTACAGGAACAGACTTAGGGACATTTACTGACAGCGGTCAGTTGGAGAGCCTTCCTCATGCAGCACGGCGGCTTCTTTTTAATATGTTGGTCGCTATATCCGTGTAGTGTCAGGCAGATTTTTTTTTCTTTAGACATTATACTTTTTTCCTCTGTATTTTATTATTTCATTTCCCAAAAAACACACTTGCACATTTAAGAGCAGTGTTTTAACAGTTTTCTCCCAAGCCATGAGATAGAAACTGTCGTGGAAACTGAAGCTCCTCTGAGTGGAACTTGCATGGGCCTTTCCAGGGTGGGCAAAAGATGACGTTGGAAAGGATCAGGTAGCACCTGCGTTTTGCCGTTGGCTAAAGTGGGGTCAGAGCTGGTTGCCATTTTCTCTCTGTCTTGAGGTTCAGGCCTGTCATCTTCTTAAAATGCCTCCAGGCCTGTTGGGACAGTGAATAGTAATGGCCAAACTAAAAACTTTAAGGGTATTATAGGCTAAATGCAGGGAAAAAGGCTTTGCTTTAACCCTCAGCAAATGTATAAAGAGGGCCGGGTGTGGTGGCTCACATCCGTAATCCCAGCACTTTGGGAGGCCAAGATGGGAGGATTGCTTGAGTCCAGGAGTTCGGGACTGGCCTGGGCAACATAGCAAGATCCCATTTCTTAAAAAAAAACAAAAAATAAAAGCTTAGCTGGGTGTAGTGGTGTATGCCTATAGTCCCAGCTACCTGGGGGGCTGAGGTGGGAGAATTGCTTCAGCCCAGGAATTCTAGGCTACAGTGAGCCATGATTGCACTACTGTGCTCCAGCTAGCCTGGGTGACAGAGCCAGACTGTGCCTCTCAAAAAAAAAAAAAAAAGAAAAGAAAAGAAATTGTGTGAAGGAAAGGCTACAAGTTAGACGAGGAGTGAATAGTATGATGGAAAGGGCACCAGCTTTGGAGATAGGGCACATACCTGGTGGCCCTGGTTTTGACTCTCCACGGGACCCTGAATACCTGTCTAAATTTCTTAATCCATGAAATGGAAGGTTTGGCTTAGTTCATGCTTTTTTATGTGAAAGCAGCATTTGATGCTGAGTAGGTGCTCAGATGTTGATTAAATGAACAAGGAATAAAATAATTATAGAGAGCCTAGGCACTTCAGGCATGAGCCAGGGATCAAGGTGATGGGGAGATGGGTATTGGCCACCCCTGCTCCTCACCTGTCCCACGTTCACCTGTGTAGCGTAGCATTGGCATCTACTACTTTAAGACATGTTTGAACAACACTAGATTAGATGATCTCTTTCTAAGCTTAAATATGTCATGCTTTTGATGCTGACACCAACCCTTCTCTTTCTTCTCACTTACGTGCTTTATTTTTGAGACAGGGTCTCGCTGTCGCACAGGCTGGAGTGTGGGGGCATGATCATCGCTCACTGCACCCTTGACCTCCAGGGCTCAAACGAGCCTCGCACCTCAACCTTCTGAGTCTCTTGGACTACAAGCATGTGACATTATGCCAGATTATTTATTTATTTTTTTGTAGAGATGAAGTCTCCCTGTGTTGTCCAGGTTGGTCTCAAACTCCTGGGCTCAAGCCATCCTCCTGCCTCAGCCTCCCAAAATGCTGGGAGAGCCACGATGCCCAGCTTCTGTGTCCTATTTACTAAGATAAAAGTTGCACGAGAATAAATGCAGTTTCTTCAGGTGTAGGGGAGGAAGTCAGAGGTGCTGTGTTTGTTTCCTAGGGATGCTATGACGAAGTACCACAAACTTTGATGGATGGCTTGTAACAACAGAAGTGTATCTTCTCACAGTTCTGGAGGCCAGAAGTCCAAAATCCAAGTGTTGGCAGGGCTGATTCCTTCCGGAGGTTCTGAGAGAGAACTTGGTCTATGCCCCTCTCTTAGCGTCTGGTGGTTATTGGCAATACTTGGCATTTCTTGGTTTGCATTGGTACATTACTGCAGTCCCCGCATTTGTCTTCATGTGGGATTCTCCCCTGTGTGTCTCTGTGTGAATTTTCCTCTTCTTATAAGGACATCAGATCAATGAATTTGAGTCTCATCCAATTTAGGTGGCTCATAATCCAGTATGACCTCATTTTAACTTCATTACATTTTCGCAGACACTATTTTCAAATAAGGTAATGTTCACAGGTGATGGAGTAAGGACTTGAACATATCCTTTTTGGAGGAAACAGTTCAGTCCACAGCAGGTGTTAAAGTTGGGGGTAAACAATGTCTTAAAAATTGTGACTCATGGCCGGGCACAGTAGCTCACGCCTGTAATCCCAGCACTTTGGGAGGCTGAGGCGGGCGGATCACAAGGTCAGGAGATCGAGACCATCCTGGCTAACATGGTGAAACTCCGTCTCTACTAAAAATACAAAAAAAAAATTAGCCGAGCATGGTGGCGGCCGCCTGTAGTCCCAGCTACTCGGGAGACTGAGGCAGGAGAATGGCGTGAACCCAGGAGGCGGAGCTTGCAGTGAGCCAAGAGATCGCGCCACTGCACTCCAGCCTGGGCAGCAGAGCGAGACTCCGTCTCAAAAAAAAAAAAAAAAAAAAATTGTGACTCATTTCCTCAAATTCATCTCTTTTCATTAGAGCCAGGTCTGTCAGAGGAATTGGGATGAAACAAACCAAAAATTCATGTCTACTAGGAAGTATCGATTTGGCCTCAAGTTAAAATGGTGGATGGCATCACCTTAGACTATATAACTATTAGAAAGACTCTTATAGAGACTAAGAATTCTGTTTTTTACACATCGGGTTTTTGCTTTGAGATTAGTTGTTTCTTTTTTGTTTGTTTGTTTTTTGAGACGGAGCCTCGCTCTGTTGCCAGGCTGGAGTGAAGTGGTGTGATCTCGACTCACTGCAACCTCTGCCTCCCAGGTTCATGCCGTTCTCCTGCCTCAGCCTCCCGAGTAGCTGGGACTACAGGTGCCTGTCACCACACCTGGCTAATTTTTGTATTTTTAGTAGAGACGGGGTTTCACCATGTTGGCCAGGATAGTCTCCTTCTCCTGACCTCATGATCCCCCCGCCTCGGCCTCCCAAAGTACTTGGATTACAGGCGTGAGCCACTCCGCCTGGCTGGCTTTTGTTTTGCATATGCTCTGTTTTCTTTTTCTTTCTTTTTTTTTTTTTTTGAGATGGAGTCTCACTCTGTTGCCCCGGCTAGAGTGCAATGGCATGATCTCGGCTCACTGCAACCTCCATCTCCCGAGTTCAAGTGATTCTCCTGCCTCAGCCTCCTGAGTAGCTGGCATTACAGGTGCCCGCCACCATATTCTGCTAATTTTTGTATTTTTAGTACAGATGGAATTTCACCATGTTTGCCAGGCTGGTCTCGAACTCCTGACCTCAGATGATCCGCCGGCCTTGGCTTCCTAAAGTGCTGAACCATCGTGCCTGGACTTACATATGCTCTATTTTCTTGATGTGTTCTGATTTTATTATATTTGAAAATTTGGGGCCGGGTGTGGTGGTTCATGCCTGTAATCCCAGCACTTTGGGAGGCCAAGGTGGGCGGATCACCTGAGGTCAGGAGTTCAAGACCAGCCTGACCAACATGGAGAAACCCCATCTCTACTAAAAATACAAAATTAGCTGGGCGTGGTGGCGCACACCTGTAATCCCAGCTACTCAGGAGGCTGAGGCAGGAGAATTGCTTGAACCCGGGAGGCGGAGGTTGCAGTGAGCCAAGATAGCACCACTGCACTCCAGCCTGGGCGACAGAGGGAGACTACATCTCAAAAAAAAAAAAAAAGAGAAAATTTGGAGGAAAAGACCTTGCTCATTATATTTGTTTGAATTCTGTAAATGAAGTAAGCAGAATGGCAGAAATGTCATTTGGTAACATTTTATATAGTTTTGGGTCACACAGAAGAAGAAGATGGCTCCTGGGCTCATCACTGTGAAAGGTTATGTGAGGGGGGTGATACCAAGAGCCCCGTTAGGAAGGGCAGGCAGGTTCTTAAGGGTTTGTTCAGTTCAGCAGTGCTTTTCCAACAGCTTATTAACATGGAGTGTAGTGGGAATACAAATATAAATATAGACAGAGTTCTTGATAATTTGGTCATAGGATAATTTGTAATTTTCTTAGTTTGTGGAAAATTAAGTTCAGCAGCTGGGTATTGAACCAGGATGTGGAATTGTCACCATTTCTCCAAATCTTGACGTGTTAGACCTGTTGTGTCCAGTAGAACTTTGTTTGATAATGGAAATGTTCACTGTCTTTTCTCTTCAGTATGCACTGGCTACATGGGGTCATTAACACTTGAAATGTGGCTTGTGCCATTAAAGAACTGAATTTTCAATTTTATTTAATTTTAATTATTTTAAATGTAAATAGTCACTAGTGGCTACCATATTCATTGGACAGTGCAGTTCTAGAGATTCAGTTCACTTTTGTTCAATTCACCTTTGTTCAAAGAATAAGTGGATAGTGGTTGTAAGAGACTGAAAAGATGCTACTAGGCCAGGCGTGGTGGCTCATGCTTGTAATTCTGGCCCTTTGGGAGGCTGAGGTAGGAGGATTGCTTGAGCCCAGGAGTTCGTGACCAGCCTGAGCAACATAGTGCAACCCTGTCTCTACCAAAGAAAAAAGCTGGACTTGATGGCCACACACTTGTTGTCGTAGCTACTCTGGAGGCTGAGGTGGGAGGATTGCTTGAGCCCAGGAGTTCCAAGCTGCAGTGAGCTATGATCACTCCACTGTACTCCAGACTGGGTGACAGGACAAAAGGGAAAAAAAAGAGAAAGGTGCTATTAAGTGACTTACAGTGCTTAGGACTTTAATTAGCATATCCATGTTTTTAAATGTAGAACATAGGGTTTTCATAAAGTAGAAATGTGGATTCTGGTTTATTTGCAGTACAAAGAAAAATACAGGGCCTTCGAGGATGGTCATTTTGTGCATGTGCTGAAATCACATTCTTTTAGCTTTGGAAGTTATTTGTAAACATGCCACCATTACCTTCCAGATTAAGTTTGTGTCCCTCACTGTGTATTGCACATAGTAAATACCCGCTAAATGCTGGTGGTTTCTGCTGTTTATATGCAGTAAAGGGGCCCTTGATCCTGAGAGGGCTGTTAGTTCCTTCATGAGTGTCACAAGTTGGGTTCTCTGGGAAGGCGGGAACTTTGGGAAGCAGATGCAGACAGTTTAGCATGCAGAATGTTGATTAGGGCTTGTCTGTAGGGTCCAGACTCAGGGAATGGAGAAGTTGAGCTACCTTGCATGCCCAATTATAGCATGGCCTTGGCCAACCCCGTTAGAATAGCCCTTTGGAGCTGTCCTGGGTTGGGCTGGATAGCCAGGCCTGTACACTCTCCCTGTCAGTCAGGGTGACTTGCCTGGAAGAGGGCAAGATGTCGGGTGAGGCAGTTCTCTGTAGCCACAGCAGTACTTGAAGGGGCTGACGGAGCAGTCTGGGTCCTTCAGTTGAGGGTCTGGGTTGTACATCACAGCGTGCCACAGTTGGACAATATTTTTCTTAGAAATTTTTTTGATTGATTTCATTTGACTCATTGGTTGACCTTCTGGAGAAATATGGGGTAAGTCTCTTCCTCTTTCTCTGTGACTCTTCTTGACTCCCCCACCCCACCTCCCTACTTACTACATAACTGTGTGTGTGTCTCTTATGTATGAACAGAGTTACAGTGCACAATTAGCCTTTTCTTCTGGTGGAAGCTGACTCCAACCAGAATGCTTCATCTTTACCTCTTCCCCAAGGACGTAAAAACAGAAAGGGGATTTTGCTATAACATAGAATACAGAGTGGTGATTCAGGTGTAGAGCAAGGTGTGGTATGTTGATGATGTAAGGAGCACAGAAGAATGAAATTAATTGGTATGAAGTTCTCTCAAGGAAGGAAAGAATGACAGAAGGTGGAAAGAAGAGTAATAGTCAAATATGAGTGCGTATAGCTGGGAACAGTGGCTCATGCTTATAATCCCAGCACTTTAGGTGGCTGAGATGGAAGGATCACTTGAGGTCAAGAGTTCAAGACCAGCCTAGGCAACATACTGGGCATACTTGAGCAACATACTCCATCTCGACCAAAAAAAAAAAAAAAAAAAAATTTAGCCAGGTTTGGTGGGTGCACGCCTGTAGTCCCAGCTACTGTGGTGGGTGAGATGGGAGGATCACTTAAACCCAGGAGTTCTAGGCTGTAGTAAGCTATGATTGTACCACTGCACGCCCAGCCTGGATAACAGAAGAATACCTTATCTCTTGAAAAAAATAAAAATGAGTGCATATATATATATGTGGACTTTCTCATATAAATTGAAGCCCAGATCCCTTAAGTTCAAATGGAAATATGCCATGAGTACTTGGAAATATAGACTGAGAAGACAAGGTAAGAGAAAGATTTGTAGGGGGTGACTTTATACATTACACAAATCTTTGACGTTATCAAACATGAATGTCAAACATTGAAACATGAATGTTCAAGGGCCTGCAACACGGCTCTCAAGTTATATAGTTACTGGTAGTTAGGTAATAGTTGGAAGATTCCAATAGTTATGTAGTTACTGGTAGTTAGAAAATACTTGAAAGATTCATTTGCATAAGATTACCCTGATTAAAATTTCAAATATAATAATTTCTTTCTTTCTAGAGTTGTCTAATTTCATATTCACTTACAGAGAATGCTTTTTACTAACCTCAGAATCAAGTATTTCATGTTAGAGAACTTGACCAGAATTTATAAAAAAGGAATAACCAATTTAATATTTGACATGAGTCATTTGGAAGTGGATTTTTATGTTTAATGTTTGGATTGTTAGCTATTTTTCTTCCATGTTTGTTTTTGCTTTTCTGAGCCATACAGTGTGTATTTTTCCTACCCATTTTCTTCCTTTACATTTACTTGTAACATAGTATTTGGACTTGAACATATCTGAAATTTTAAGGAGGTATCCTTGTAGGGCTCTACAGATAGTCATTTTTGAGGGGAAGGGTTTTAATTAACATAAAATTCCAATCCAAGATGTATCACCTTTGTTAAGTATGGTACTTTGCTGAGTATTTAAAATGTGTTTTTGAGAATGTTACATGTTAACCTGTCTTTAAAGTATTTGTATTTGAGGTTTTGAGAATTATATCTATTTTATTAATCTAGGGAGAGTTGTGTAAGATCAACATCACAGCTAGCAGGAATTCTCAATGTGTTTCCCAGATTCAAGGATGCCTCAAAGCACAATTAAATTTGGTAGCATTTCTAACACTTTTAGTAGCTGTGCCTAATACTTAGCAAATGTTTGTTAAATACAGGTATTCCTGCTCTAGCGGGCCTCCCTCCACCAGCCCCTGGAGTGCTCCCTCTTGTTCTGGTCCATGAACCCTAATGTGCCATACTCTGCCACCCTCAGTTTAGAGCCACTGACCAGTTGGGTTCATTACCTAGTGGAAGCTCTGCCATTAACATCCCATTGTCAGACAGCTGTCTTTTAGTCCATTAAAAACTGTGATTGCTTTGTAAAGTATAAAGAAACCTAAGATCATTTTAATGATGGTAAATACGTTTTTGATACTAAAATGCCTGCTTCACTGTTGTGTAGGTAGTGTGCACTGATATAGGTAGGGCGCGGTGGACTCTGCCCTTGTAACCATTCCAGAGAATGCATTGAGAATAAAGACAACCAGTAAGTCACTAAGTGTATGTGGGAAATGGAAAAATGTGGAAGTTTCTGATACATTTAAAAGGGAATACTAATTGATTTACTGTATAGAATAGTACAATTTATGCAAGTTATTTAAAGGAAAGAAAAGGAGAGGGATATAATTAATGATCTTATTCGTAAATTACATCTTCAGTTTAACTTTTTAATCCTGGGAATTCAGGATTTAAAGACCTCAGGTCAGGTGATCTATACCTTGCTTATATTAATAACTTGGGCCTTGGGGAAAATTCTTTCTGATTAGAATGTCTCCTGTTTCCCAAACTGTGTTCCAAGGAAGCAAAAGGGGTGAATGAATGAATGAATGAATGTTCTCCACTACTTTGTTTCCTTCTTGGAGGTTCCGAGTGCATATTAGCCTATTAAAGGTTTCAAGATGTCCTGAAATAAACCTGTTCTTGTTTCAGCTTTGGTATTTCCCTAATTTATGTAAAATGAAGAAGTTTATAGCAAAGGAATGTGTGTGTGTGTGTATGTGTGTGTGTATATATATATATATATATATGTTTTTTTTTTTTTTTTTTTTTGAGACAGAGTCTTGCTCTGTACCCCAGGCTGGAATGCAGTGGCGCAATCTCCGCTCACTGCAAGCTCCGCCTCCCGGGTTCACGCCATTCTCCTGCCTCAGCCTCCCGAGTAGCTGGGACTACAGGTGCCCACCACCACGCCCGGCTAATTTTTTTGTATTTTTAGTAGAGATGGGGTTTCATTGTGTTAGCCAGGATGGTCTCGATCTCCTGACCTAGTGATCCACCCGCCTCGGCCTCCCAAAGTGCTGGGATTACAGGCTTGAGCCACTGCACCCGTCCAGGAATATATTTTTGTATCACCCAGAATATACTTTGGGGAAACTGTAGCAAGTTATCCTTTAAATGATGACACTGTTTATTTAAATATCTTCCTAAGGTCCAGAAGAATTACTATAGTTATCTTCAGAACCATATCTAAAGACTTGATTTAATGTTGGAAGCATACAATTAATGGATGAGAAATGAACATATGTACTACTTTGATCCTATTCTGAGTTCCCTAGTGTATATCTTTTTGCATAAACAAAATTTTATTTGGACTCTTTAAAATTTTTAACTATTAGAATATGAATCAGATAATCCATATAAACTTTTCATATAGAATTAGATTATTGACAGATATAAACACATTATTGAAGTATTGCTTCTTACCTAAGTCCATTTTGGAGAACTATAATTTGTATTAGTTGGCTATGGCTTTTATAGTAATTTTAAAAAGTTAACTCACTGTCTTACCAGTGAGTTACAGAATTTCATGCTACCTTTCCCCCACTCATTGAAATTCAGAAGATATTTGTGGTTTTGAGTTTAGTAGTTGAAAGCTATAGAATTTATATGCCCAGACATTTTGAGGACCAACAGTGTCATGTTGTAAAATTATTTTGATACACTATGATCTAGTATTTTATATGATGAAATGTTTCAACGTTGACAAAGTGGGTTTCATCATGCTGGAGCTTTTTGCATTTTCAAAAAGTGTAAAAATTATTTATTTTAGTTTTTTTCCAAGTAAGCTTAGGGTTTTTGAAATTTTGCATTTCTTAATGTGTAGATGTTTCAGTTTCTCCTAATTGAAATTTTTAAATTTCTAAAATTTAGTTGTTTCATCCCTTTTCCAACAATTTATCTAAAAGCTTTTAGAATTTCATAATAATGTTGTTTTATCTTGTTTTTGCATTTTGTTTGGTAGCTATTTTGTTATCTTTTGCAAGGAAGGAGGAGGATTTGCTTCAGTTGTAAGTATATACATTTTCCCCTTCCCCTTGGGCCCAAGTGTTTTATCCTTTGTCCTGTAAAGTGTCTGATGTGAGGTTTACCCCTGCTGGGTAAAAAAGGCATTTTTGTAAATCTCCATAACCTTTTGAAGGCATAAAAACTGCCATTTTGTAGCCCTGGTAAAGAATTTTGACATCTAATTTGTCTAAATGAACTAAATGTCTACATTGGTTATTATAATTTGATAACCTGTAAAAAAAAAAAATTTAATATAGCAGTCCAGCTTTTCAAACCAGAAATATTAACAGATGAATAAGAATCATCAAATAACTGGAATCAAGTAAAAATTAGACATAAAACAATGTAACTTTGCATAAGCAGTTCATCTCCATAGTACAATTAAACAATAAGTTCAAACAGTAAGAATTAAAGCAATAAGAGGCTGGGCGCGGTGGCTCACACCTATAATCCCAGCACTTTGGGAGGCTGAGGCGGGTGTATCACGAGGTCAGTGGATTGAGACCATCCTGGCTAACACGGTGAAACCCTGTCTCTATTAAAAATACAAAAAATTAGCCGGGTGCGGTGGCGGGCGCCTGTAGCCCCAGCTACTCAGGAGGCTGAGGCAGGAGAATGGCGTGAACCCGGGAGGCGGAGCTTGCAGTGAGCCGAAATCGCGACACTACTCCAGCCTGGGTGACAGAGCGGGACTCCGTCTCAAAAAGAAAAAAAAGAAAGAATTAGAACAATAAGAACGTACAGGCTGATCAAAACTTTCAGGTCTGTCAGCATTTGACAGTAGCATGGTCAGTAGAGGAAAGTTTATCCAGGTTGCATAGAAAGCTTTTCCCTTTGATTTAGTCTCATTACACACTAGTCAAATTACACTCTTAATTGTTTTGTTTTAATAGAAGTCTGTTTAGTACCTGTGAATCTATGTAGAACTGATTGCTTTCACCTACACTTTATCATCATAAAATTGGTTTTTCCTTTTTATATATGTATCTATTTATTTATTTATTTAAGACAGGGTCCTGCTATGTTGCCCAGGTTGGCCTGTGCACCTGGGCTCAAGGGATGTTCCTGCCTCAGCCTCTCCAGTAGCTAGGATTATAGGCATACACCACAGTGTTCAGCTTTTCTTCCTTTAAACATAAAGATTAACCAGATGTGTTACAGGCTTGTTCCTGCCTCAGCCTCTCCAGTAGCTAGGATTATAGGCATACACCACAGTGTTCAGCTTTTCTTCCTTTAAACATAAAGATTAACCAGATGTGTTACAGGCTTGCAATTTATGAAAACATTTCCTAGTTCTCTTGCTATCGAGTGGTAATCTTTGTAAGAACAATCCTGTTTATGAAAATATTAATAATTCATTTTAATTGTCACTGGAGAATATTACTTATGTGTTTATTTCTGATGACTAGTAAGGATGGAATTTCTCAATCTTTATGCAGTTTTTCCTCTTTTCATAGAAAGAACTCAAGTCTCACACTAGTTTTGTTGATTACATTACTTTTTTAAAAACCTTATTCATTTCCTGGGACTTGACACACTTCTAGAATGGGGAAGAAAACTGTAGGTCTGATTGTCCATTTCTACATAGCTTTTCAGAAACCTAGGGTAAACCAGTTTACATAATTTAGTTTATAGCCCTTGGTTCCTGTTTTCAATGCTTGAATTCCAGTTTGCGTTGTAGATTCTTTATGGATTTTCTTTTCTGGCTGTAGATTGGCTTTGGAGCCATGCTACCTACTAAAGAGAATAAGCATTATCTTGGGTTCCAAATTCATGTGCTGAGATCAGAAAATAACAGACAAGGCCAGGCACAGTGACTCATGCCTGTAATCCCAGCACTTTGGGAGGCCAACGCGAGTGGATCACTTGAGGTCAGGAGACCAGACAGGCCAACATGGTGAAATCCCATCTCTACCAAAAATACAAAAATTAGCTAGGTGTGGTGACGTGCACCTGTAGTCGCAGCTACTCAGGAGGCTAAGGCAGGAGAGTCGCTTGAACCTGGGAGGCGGAGGTTTCAGTGAGCTGACATCATGCTACTGCACTCTAGCCTGGGCAACAGAGTGAGACTATGTCTCAAAAAAGAGAAAAAAGAAAATAACAGGCAAGAATTATTTATAAATGTATAACTACTTAATTGTATGTTCGCACTGCAGGCAAATATTATTTAGGATTTTGGTGAAAAGTAATAGAGTCCAAAAGCCAGAGTCTTAATATTTCAAATGTCTGTTTCTCTTTATTCTCTTTTCTATAGTCTTTCTTTTACTTTATGTTATATATCGTTTATGCCTTCTCCCTCAAGGCTTTTCCTTGTGTGAAAGTCCTATAAACACCCAAATTGAATAATTACGAAAAGACAGTTGCAGGTAATGCTGAGTCTTGGGTACCGAGCACATCAACAATGTGAGTACGAACTTTGTAGTGAGAAAGGACCAGTTAAAAACAGAGTTGAAGCATGCCTTGCAGAAGTACCGTACTAGATCAAAGGGGATGGTAGAGGGCTTCAGTGGGAAGAGTACAAGTTGCTTTACCTAATGTGAAAGCCTGCTAATATAGGATGGTAAATACCTAAAGGAAAATCCCGAGAGGGTTGTGATTGTCTCCATATCACTGACACCATGCATAGTGCCTTGTACACAAGAAACCTCTAGTACATGGAATTGTTTGAGAATGAGTTAAAATTCCTATGTTAGTTAGTCCCTGCCTGTGGACTCAGAATGTGATCAGAGTTGGGTTTTTTCCTCCCACCTCCTAGTATTACGAATATCGTTTTATTTATCAAACTTCTCTTTTTCAGAATTTATTCTCCATTGAGATTTGGAAAGTAGTTAGTTCAGCACAGTTTTGATCACCTGCCAAGGCCTAAGCATTCTACTACATAGTACATGTGGAGTATGTCACAGTTTGACCTGAAGAACTTTAAGCCTTATTTGATAAGGAACCCATTCCCAGGAGGCAGTTAGAGAATAGTATAAAAGGGCATCATCACAAGGCAGAAAGCCATGAGGACAGCCAGCACTCTGTAAGTGTTGGGAGGAAGACCGTGGTATACCCTTAAATAATTAGAAAGGGCTTCTTCAGAAAGGCAGGGCGGGAATGATTCCATTGCCAGTTGGGTGTTAGTGTTTCAGCCATGTCTGTGCTTTCTGAAACTTTTATGATCCTGTTACTTTTGTCCCTGATAGTTTGTCTATGTTTACCAGAATGTTAGTTTCAATAATGTTAGATTTCAGAGTTGTTTCCTATTAACAGCCCCATATTCTACCCCTTGAAGTGGTCATTAGGGCTAGTGATACCTGCCCTATTGAAGTGAAGTGAGGCTAAGGGACTTGCTTTGACTCATAAAATGTGAGTAGCTCACTTCCAAGAGGAAGCTTTCGAAGTACCAGTGCCAGCTTTGGTCCAGATCTTATTTTCTCTGGCCCCCTGGACTAACAGGGTTCAAGATGATGGCCATTTTGTCACCCTGTGTCCCAGAAGATTATAATGAGTGATTGCCCTGAGCATTTCTCATACTATGTGATGAACACATAGTATGAGAAGGATATAAACCTTTGTGGAAGTCCTAGCAAGAGAAATTAAGCAAGAGAAAGATATAAAAGGCATCCAAATCGGAAAAGAGGAGGTCAAATTATATCCCTATTTGCCATTGATATGCTCTTATATCTAGAAGAACCTAAAGACTCCACCAAAAAACCTCTTAGATTTAATAAAGCAATTCAGTAAAGTTGCAGGATAGAAAATCGGCATACAAAAATCAGTAATGTTTCTATATACCAATAACAATCAGCTGAGAAAGAAATCAAGAAGGCAGTTCCATTTACAATAGCTATAAAAAAACAAGGTACCTAGGAATACATTTAACCATGGAGGTGAAAGATCTCTACAAGGAAGACTACAAAACACCGATAAAAGAAATTGTAGATGACAAATAAATGGAAAAACATCCCATGCTCATGAATTGGAAGAATTAATATCATTAAAGTGACCATACTCTCCAAAGCAATCTACAGATTCACTGTAACCCCTATCAAAATACCAATGTCATGTTTTACAGAATTAGAAAAAAAAAGTCCTAAAATTCATACGAAATCAAAAAAGAGCCCTAATAGCCAAAGCAATCCTGACCAAATGAACAAAGCTGGGGGTATCACGTTACCTGACTTCAAATTATATTACAAGGGTATAGTAACCAAAACAGCATGGTACTGGTGTAAAAATAGATGTATGGACAATGGAACAGAATAGAGAATCCAGAAATTAAGCCACATGTTTATAGCCAACTGATCTTTGACAACGCTAACAACAACATACATCAGAGAAAGACACCCTCTTAAAGAAATGGTGCTGGAAAAATTGGATTGCCCTATGCGTAAGAACGAAACTGGACCCCAGTCTCTCACCATATACAAAAAATCAACTCAAGATGGATTAAAGACCTAAACGTAAGACCTGAAACTATAAAAATACTAGAAGAAAACCTAGGGAAAACTCTTCTGGACATTAATATAGGCAAAGAATCTGTGACTAAGACCTCAAAAACACAGACAACTAAAGCAGAAATAGGCAAATGGGACTTAATGAAACTAAAAAGCTTCAGCAGAGCAAAAGAAATCGTTAGCAGATTGAAGAGACAGCCTGTAGAATGAGAGAAAATGTTTGCAAACTATCTGATAGGGAACTAATATCCAGAATATACAAGGAATTCAGACACTTCAATGGCAAAAACAAAAAGATCCCATTAAAAAGTGGACAAAGACATGAATAGACTTTTTTTTTAAAAAAAGAAGACATACGCATGGCCTTACATGTATATGAAGAAAAGCTCGGCATCACCAGTCATCAGAGAAATGCAGACCAAAACCAGAATGAGTTGTCATGTTACCCCAGTCAGAATGGCTAGTATTAAAAAGACAAAAACAAACAACAACAACAACAACAAAAAACCCCCAAAAACCAGATATTTGCACGGATACAGAGAAAAGGAAACTCTTAAGCATTTTTGGTGGGAATGTAAATTAGTATAGCTTCTATGGAAAAGAGTATGGAGATTTCTCAAAGAACTAAAAATAGAATGAGCATTCGATTCAGCATTCCCACTGTTGGGTATCTACCCAAAGTAGATACTCAAAGGAAAAGAACACATCAGAAAGATAACTGTACTCATATGTTTACTGCAGCACTATTCACAATAGCAAAGATGTAGAATCAACCTAAGTGTCCATCGGTGAATAAATGGGTAAAGAAAATGTGGTCTGTACACACTATAGAATGCTATTCAGACATAAAAAAAAGAGTGAAATCATGTCTTTTGCAGCAACGTTGATGGAACTGGAGGTCATTATCTTAAGTGATAAGGCACAAGCCAGACATAGCCAGATACTGCGTAAACCCTGACTTACTGTGCAATCTATGCATGTAACAAAATTGCCCACGTACCCTGTAAGTTTTTCTTTTTTCTTTCTGAAACAGGGTCTCACTCTGTCACCTAGGCTGGAGTGCTTTGGCACTATCTCGGCTCACTACACCCTCTGCCTCCTGAGCTCCAGTGATCCTCCCACCTCAGCCTCCCGAGTAGCTGGGACTCCAGGCGTGAGCCACCATGCCTGGCTGATATTTGTATTTTTTTTGGTAGAGATGGGGTCTCACCGTGTTGCCCAGGCTGGTCTTGAACTCCTGAGCTCAAGCAGTCTCCCTGCCTCGGCCACCCAAAGTGCTGGGATTATAGGTGTGAACCACTGTGCCTGGCCTAACTTTTCTTTCTTTTTTTTTTTTAAGATACAAACCTTTGTGTTAGGCTACTGTAATTTGGGAATTGTTTTTGTTGCATAATCTACCCTATTTTTAACCTTTTCCCTCAGTTTGTTCTTGACCACTTATCCTAATTATTCTCAGTTCTCTCTTTGTTTTGTCAATAAGCTTTAGTTGTTCTTGTTATTCCATACAGTCTGACTTTGTCATTGAACCTTCCATGATTACATTGAAATGTAAGAAATTTGACCTTTTGAAATTTGATACCTATCAAACATAAAGTAGATGTTTTCCAGTTCTCTCAAACAGTTCTTTCTGAGCTCATTGTGTTACTTCAGAGTAGCTGAGATTAGTAGCCTTTCTTCCAGGTGGTGTCTTGGACAATCTACGGGAACGTGCAGGGGGGCATAGCTCTGTTGAAAGAGCTAATGAGTGTTTGTTAAGCTCAACATAGTCATTTGCTAGAGAGGAGAGAGTCAAAACCCGTGTCGTTTAGTAGAACTTCTGTGATTATGGAAATGTCCTATATTTGCACACTAGCTACATGTGGCTGTTGAGCGCTTGAACTGTAGCTAGTGTGACTGAGGAACTGACTTTTAGTTTAAAATAGCCACATGTGACTAGTGGCTACTATATTGGTCAGTGCAGTAAGGGTCTTAGAACACCATGGGGATGACGTAATGCCAGGTGAAAAAGGCAGAATACAAAAGTCTATGTATGTTATTATTTAATATATAGAAATAATAAATTTAAAGTTCTACGCAAAGGAAAAAACACTAATAATAAACACACCAAAATACTAACAGTGAATATTAGGTGCTGAAATTATGTATGAGTGTGTGTTTCTATTTTTATATTTTAAAAATACTTTAAAACTTTGCTAATAAAAGGCATGTATGATAAACATAAGAAAGAAAGAAGTGCTGTGGTACTTATAAAGGCCACTTCAGCAAGTGAATATATCGGTTGAGTGGAACTGCCCACATTTTTCTCCACAACATCCACATTTTACATTTTGCCCAGAGAAGCCCAGTTTGTAACTGTTTACTGTCTGGTGCTGTTTTTGATCAGTTGTGCTGTAACAAAAGTAAATTGAGAGAACAGTCCGCAAATAGTATTTATGCAGCCGTGTTCAAAAGAGAGTGTGCTTTTTGAAATCATTTTCATATGTTGTAATCACACCTAAAATTATTTATAGTGTATTAAGAAAAAGGGAAATATCTTAATATTTAATTAACTTGGCCATATGTCTGCTGTACTTGAACATTAAAGAAACTGGACTATAGATAATATGTCACTTATAGCTTATAAATAATTACGAACACCAATGGGAGTTGTAATTTGAATTATTTTTAGTAATATATGTCATATAGAGTATAAAAAGATGGTGCCATGTTTCCTGGAATATTATTACATGAGGGATGAGATTTTGGGAAGATTTGTGAACTTCTTCAAAACAAGTGCTCACTGCTCCAAAAAAGCCTTCATTATTAAATTACTTGTGTGAAGTGTGGCATTATGTTTGGTCTGCTTCTTGGAAAAGTATTTACACTTATATAATAGTTTAAGTACTTTGATCTAGTTTTTTTATTATTATTATTTTTTATTTTTTTGAGATGGAGTCTCGCTGTGTCACCCAGGCTGGAGTGCAGTGGCGTGATCTCGGTTCACTGCAAGCTCCGCCTCCCGGGTTCACGCCATTCTCCTGCCTCAGCCTCCTGAGTAGCTGGGACTACAGGCGCCACCACCACACCCTGATAATTTTTTGTATTTTTAGTAGAGATGGGGTTTCACCGTGTTAGCCAGGCTGGTCTCGATCTCCTGACCTGTGATCTGCCCGCCTTGGCCTCCCAAAGTGCTGGGATTACAGGCATGAGCCACCGTGCCCAGCCTGTTTCTTGTAATATCTTTATTGGCTTTTGGTATCAGCTTAATGCTGTCTTCATAACATGATTTGAGAAGTATTGGGAGAGTTTGTGTAGAATTGGAATTATGCTTTTCTTAAATATTTGGTAGAATTCACCTTTGAAGCTATATGGGCTTAGCGATTTCTTTGTGAGTTTTAAACTATAAATTCAGTTCCCTTTATAGATACAGGACTATTCATTCTGTTTCTTCTTGAGTAAGCTTTGGTAGTTTGTATCTTTCAAGGAATTTTTCCATTTCATTTAAGTTATTGAATTTATTGGTATAAAGTTTTTCTAGTATCTCTTATTCTCATTTTTATACCTATAGAATCTGTAGTGATCTCACCTCTCTCATTCCTGATGTTGGTAATCTATGTCGTCTCTCTTTCCTGATCAGTCTGGCTAGAGGTTAAAGAACCTGTTTTTGGTTTTATTGTTTTTCTGCTTTCTATTTCATTGGTTTCTGCTCTGATCTTTTTTCTTTTTTCTGCTTAGTTTAGGCTTCGTTTGGTCTTCTTTTACTAGCTTCTTAAGGTGAAAACTGAGATCATTGATTTAAGACCTTTTCTAATATAGACAGTGTTCTACATTTCTTTCTCAGTAGTGCTTTTGTGGCATCCTAAAAATATTGATAGGTTGTGTTTTCATTTACATTCAGTTCAAAATACAGTACTTACTAATTTCTCAAATTTCTTTTTTCCCCCCCCCACTGCCTTTTTTTTTTTTGAGATGGAGTCTCGCTCTGTTGCCCAGGCTGGAGTGCAGTGGTGTGATCTTGGCCCACTGCAGCCTCCGCCTCCCAGGTTCAAGCGATTATCTCGCCTCAGTCTCCCGAGTAGCCGGGACTACAGGCTTCCGCCACCACGCCCTGCTAATTTTTTGTATTTTTAGTAGAGGCAGGGTTTCACCGTGTTAGCCAGGATGGTCTTGACCTTCTGACCTTGTGATCCACCCGCCTTGGCCTCCCAAAGTGCTGGGATTACAGACGTGAGTCACCACGCCTGGCCTCCCCTATTGTTTAGAAATATGTTTTTAGTTCTCACATATTTGTGAAGCTTTTCCAGACATCTTTATGTTACTAATTATAATTCCGTGTGGTCAGAGAACATGCATGTATGATTGAATTCTTTTAAGCTTATTGCACCTTTTCTGTGGCCAAAGATAGTTTATCTTAGGTCAAGTTGGTTGATAATGTTGTTCTCTCTATATCCTTATGGATTTTTTTGTGTATTTCTTCTTGCAGTGACTGACAAAGAGGTTTTGAAATCTAGTGTAATTGTGGACTTGTTTATCTTTGCAGTTCTATCAATTTTTGTTTCATATATTTTGCAAATATGCTATTAGATGTATAATACAAAGGAGTGGTACATCCTTTTGATATATCCATCCCTTTATCATTATGAGTTGACCTTCTTTATCTCTGTTAGTATTTTTTGCACTGAAATTTACTTTTGTCAGAAAGTGATGTAGACACCCTAGCTTTCTTTTCATTAATGTTAGTGTAGTATTTTTTCTATCCTTTTACTTTTAACCTATTTGTGTCTTTATATTTAAAGTGGATTTTATACACCTATAACATTCAGACCAAGAACCAAATCAGGAATACATTCCCAGGCTGGGCACAGTGGCTCATGCCTGTAATCCCAGCACTTTAGGAGGCCAAGGCAGGTGGATCACGAGGTCAGGAGTTTAAGACCAGCCTGGCCACGATGGTGAAACCCCGTCTCTACTAAAAATACAAAAATTAGCTGGGCATGGTGGCGGGCGCCTGTAATCCCAGCTACTTGGGAGGCTGAGTCAGAGAATTGCTGGAACCCAGGAGGCAGAGGTTGCAGTGAGCCAAAATTGCACCAGTGCACACCAGCCTGGGTGACAGAGCAAGACTCCGTCTCAAAGTAAAAAAAGAATACACTCCCTGTACTGACAGTAGCTCAGTGGTTCCTTCAACAGAGAACACTTCCATTTACAATAGACACACGCGCACGTGCACACACACACACACACTACCTAGGAATACATCTAACGAAGGAGGTGAAAGATCTCTGTAAGAAGAATGATAAAATCATAGATAACACAAACTAATGGAAAAATATTTCATGTTCATGGACTGGAAGAATTGATATTGTTACAATGGCCATACAGCCCAAAGCAGTCTACATGTTAAACACTGTTCCCATCAAACTGCTAATGTCATTTTTCACAGAATTGGAAAAAAAAAAACTATTCCAAAATTAATATGGAACCAAAACACAGCCCGAATAAGCAAAGCAATCCTAAGCAAAAAGAACAAAACCAGTGGTTTCATGTTACCTGACTTCAAACTATACCATAAGGCTACAATAACCAAAACAGCATGGTACTGGTACAAAAATAGATAGGTAGACCAATGGAACAGAATAGAGAACCCAGAAATAAAGGTGTACACCTGTAGCCATCGAATCTTCAACAAAGTTGACAAAAATAAGCAACAGGAAAAGGACTCCCTGTTGAATAAATGGTCCTGGAATAAATTACTAGCCATATGCAGAGGAATGAAAATGGACCCCTACCTTTCAACATATATAAAAATTGACCCAAGATGGATTATAGATATTTAAATGTAAGACCTCAAACTATAAAAACCCTAGGAAAAAACTTGGAAACACCATTCTGGCCTTAGGAAGGAATTTGTAACTACGTCCTCAAAAGCAATTGCAACAAAAACAAACATTGACAAATGAGATCTAATTAAGCTAAAGAGCTTATGTACAGCAAAAGAAATTATCAACAGAGTAAACAGTGTACCATATTAATAGATACACCATTTCGTATACAGACCACCTACAGAATAGGAGAAAATATTTGCAAACTGCATCTGACACAGGTCCAATATCCAGAATCTACTGGAAACTTAAACAATTAAACAAGAAAAAAAAAACAACCCCATAAAAAGTGGGCAAAAGACATGAACAGACAGTTTTCAAAAGAAGACATACAAGCAAGCAGCCAACAAACGTATAAAAAAAGTTCCACGTCGCTGATTATCAGAGAGATGCAAATCAAAACCACAATGAGTTACCATCTCACGTCAGTCAGAATGGCTGTTATTAGAAGTTAAAAAACAGATGCTAATGAGGCTGCAGAGAAAAGGGAACACTTATGTACTGTTGGTGGGAATGTAAATTAGTTCTGCCACTGTGGAAAACAGTTTGGAGATTTCTCAAAGAACTTGAAACAGAACTACCATTTGACCCAGCAATCCCATTACTGGGTACATCTCAGAAAAGAAATTATTCTTCCAAAAAGACACATATACTCATATGTTCATCACAGCACTATTCACACTAACAAAGATACGGAATCAACCTAGGTGCCCATCAACAGTGGATTGCATAAATAAAATGTGGTACGTATACACCATGGAATACTATACAGCCATTAAAATAAAAGAATGAAATCTGTCCTTTGCAGCAACGTGGATGCAGCTGGAGGATAATATCCTAAGTGAATTAATGTAGGAACAGAAAATCGAATACTGCATGTTCTCACTTAGAAGTGGGAGTTAAACATCATTTACTCGTGGATGTAAAGGTGACAGCAGTAGACACTGAAGACTGCTATAGTGATGATGGGGGGAGGCGGTAGGTGTTGAAAAAACTGTTGGGTAGTTTTCGATGGCTACAGGTATACACCTTTATTTCTGGGTTCTCTATTCTGTTCCATTGGTCTACATATCTATTTTTGTACCAGTACTTGGGCAATGGAATAATTCATACCCCAAACCTCAGCATCATGCAACATACCCAGGTAACAAACTTGCACATGTATCCCCTGAATCTAAAATAAAGGTTAAAAAGGGGAAAAAAAAAGAAGCCATATCTTACTTGGGTAGAGCAGATAGAGAAGTTTGGGGAAAAGCTGGCATGTTTAGGCTACATCTACCAGATTGACATTTAGGAAAATAAATTTGAATTCTGTGGAAAGAATTAAGTGGAGGGTTTTTTAAATAAGCAGCATATAATTAGGTCTTGCTGTTTTAAAATTCTGTCTATCTCTGCCTTTTAATTGATGTGTTTAGGTTATTCACATTCATTATTATTAACAGTTATCAGAATTTGTCTTCAAGTGATAGTAGATACACCATTTCATACAAGAACCTTGTAATAGTATTCTTACATTTGTCCACTCCTGGCCTTTATGCTACTGTTGGCTTACATTTTACTTATATGTATGTTATTAAATAAAAGCTCTACAATATTTTGTATTATTTTTGTTTAAACAATTATCTTTTAAAGATATTTAAATAATAAGACAAATGTTATTTCTGGTGCTCTTTGTTCCCTTGAATGGATCCACATTTTGTTCTGTCTTACTCTGTTTTCTGTTGCTATAACAGAATGACATAGATTAGGTATTTATAAAGAATAGTTTATTTGACTTACAGTTCCTGGAGGCTGGGAAGTCCAAAAACATGGCACTGGCATGTAGTGAGGGTCATGCCGTGGCAGAAAGCATCACATGAGGAGGAGGATAAGAGCAGGCGAGAGTGCTTTATACAGAGAGAAATGGGGCTGAACTTATCCTTTTATCAGGAACCCACTCCTGTGATACGAGGTTGGAACCCTCATGACCTCTTAAAGGTCTTACCTCTTAATACTATCACAATAGCAGTTAAATTTCGACATGAGGCTTGGAGGTGATATTTAAATCATAGCATTTGCTGGCAATAAATTCCTTCAGTTTTTGCATATTAGAAAAAGTCTTTGTTTCACTTTCATTTTGAAAGTTTTTAATTTTTTGCTTTTTATTTTTATTTTTTATTTCCATAGGTTTTTGGGGAACAGGTGGTGTTTGGTTACATGAATAAGTTCTTTAGTGGTGATTTCTGAGATTTTGGTGCACCTGTCACCTGAGCAGCATACACTTTACCTAGTTTGTAGTCTTTTATCCCTTACCTGTCTCTCCCTTTCCCCCCGAGTTCCCAAAGTCCACTGGTATCATGCCTTTGTATCCTCATAGCTTGGCTCCCACTTGTGAGTGAGAACATACAGTGTTTGGTTTTCTATTACTATATTACTTCACTTAGAATAATGGTCTCTAGTTTCATCACGGTCACTGCAAATGCCATTATTTCATTCCTTTTTGTGACTGAGTAGTAGTCCCTTGTGTATGTGTGTGTGTACATATATACACACACACTACAATTTCTTTATCCCCTCATTGATTGATGGGCATTTGGGCTGGTTCCATATTTTTGCAATAGCAAATTGTGCTGCTATAAATATGCGTGTGCAAGTATCTTTTTGAAAGACACTTTCAGTGAGTATAGAATTCTAGGTTGACAGTTTTTTTTCTTATAGTACTTTAAAGTTTTTGCTCCATTATCTGCTCACTTGCATTGTTTCCAACAAGAAAACTGATGTCATACTTATCTTTTGTGTGCTATATTTAATGTTTCTTTTTTCTCTGAGTGCTTTAAAAATTTTCTGTTTATCACAAGTTTGGGTAATTTTATTATAATGTTCTAGGGGTCATTTTCTTCATATTTCTTGCACATCTCCAGAATTGAGTGTATTATTTAATTGACAATCTCTCTGGCATCCTGAGATCCAAATGTTAAATGAATTATGGAATGTTTTGAAAGTCAGTTGGAAAAGTTCAGCTCGTGAAAGTTACAGAAAATCTTTGCTTTAATTTATCTAGTTGTCATAATTCAGATAAGAGTATAGTAGAGAGGATTTCAAAAGTAGCAAAACTTATATTAGTGACACATTAATGTAGTAACTTAGTCCTGTGGTGAACTTAAAACTGCTGTCTTTATATTTAATGTGTGTAAAATTTACTATATAGCGATAGATAAATTTAAGAAACTCAGTCTTAAATCTTTGGATAATAATATTTGTGTTTCTGACTTGATGCTTTTACTAACATTTATTAACAATACTTTGAAAGTAATTTTTGATAACCCTCTTATTGTCTGTTAAAATTCATGCAAAAGTTGAGTTTAGGAGGTTTACCTTTCATTACATTAGTTTTCATTTTCTAGTGGTTTGTAAATTAGCCAGAACTCTAATATAAAGAATATTATGATTTAATAAAGCCATTGTTAGATTACTTTCACATATTGAAAGTATGTTAATTTGGGGGGAAGCTATTAAACTAAAAGTGTGTCATCTGTCGTAAAAGCTAAGAAATGCAAGCTAGGTATATAAGAAGAAAAGTTGCAATAGGTATAAGAGTATAGCCTGGCTGTAACACAGACTGGTGCTCCACCTTTATTTGTATGAAATCAGAGATGACCAGTCCTAAAGTTTTGAGCCTTACAAAGTAATTAATTACCTGTATAAAACATAAAGAACTACTTTTTTTACCCATGTTTCAATGAAATTACTCTTCATCTACTGATTTCTGTTATACTTAGATATGAACTACTGATTTATTTGTTAAATTTTTCAGTGTTACAGAGACAAAATTTTACTAGTCCAATCTCTTGAGATAGCAAAAAAAAAAAAAAAAAAAAAAAAAATTGGTATAATTGAGCAGAAGGAGAGCATCAACTTCTGAATTTTTATTTGTTTTAAATGATACTCAGCTTTTTAAAAGTTCACAATGTTGTTTTAAGTTTTTTAAAAATTTATTTATAAAGACACGATCTCAATATGTTCCCCACGCTGGATCGCAGGGGTTATTCATAGGTACAGTCATGGTGCAGGACAGCCTGGAACTCCTGGGTTCGAGCAGTCTTCCTGCTGCAGCCTTCCAACTTGCTGGTGTACAGGAAGGTACCACAGTGCCTGGATTCATTTTAGAAGTTTAAAATGTCAAAGATTGTAGGCGGGGAGATCAGTGTTCTAAGAAACCAAAAATATTTTAATAAAGAGGGACATTTGATTCATTTGATTTTTATTCTCAAAAGGTCAATAATTTATTATTTATATATAATGCATATTTTTTTTTCCTCTCTCATTTTTGTAGGTTCTGCCGGAGACTTCCATTTGGCCTCAATGTGAAATTAAAGTAGAAAATCACATCTACATGTATGTTGCTATCAGGATGTTGATTCATTAGTCATGCCTGAAGAGGGAAAGTCTGTTTTAGGTGGCTGACTACCAGCAAAAATAAATGCTTATCCTACATGTCAAGCATCTCTCCTTTTTACTGGAGTGAAAATCCCCTCCAGATACCAACAGAATATCAACTGCAGAAAATGCTTCACATTTTAAGGATGTCGGCAACCTAAATTCATGTACCCTATCTGTACAGTTGTTGTGGATGGTTTGCCATCTGAAAGCTCCTCAAGTTCTTATCCAGGCCCTGTGTCTGTTTCTGAAATGTCTCTGCTTCATGCTTTGGGTCCAGTGCAGACCTGGCTGGGACAAGAGCTCGAGAAATGTGGCATTGATGCCATGATTTACACTCGATATGTCCTCAGTCTTCTGCTGCATGACAGCTATGACTACGACCTGCAGGAACAGGTATTTACATATTTTAAGTGTTTTGTGAAAACTGATTGTATCTGTATGTATACATTCCTCTTAAACAAGCACTTTCATACTTTAAAACTGGGCTATTCATGTGTTTCTGCAAACATTTAACCTGTCAGTGACCAGATGGTAAGATTGCCTTGGAGTGTCAATCAGCCTGTGTCACTGAGCACCCTGTTAAGTGCAGTTATTTCATTCATGGTTAGACTTTCTCACTGTTGATTACGTTTTGGCATAGACTCCAGATCTTGTGATGGATTGGTCATAGTTTGATGACCTGCTGCCTTTAAATAGCAGTGCTCTAGAATGTTGATTTCTACTATTTAGAAAACTCATACATTATGAATAGATATTTAAACATTGTATCTATTACACTTCTTACCATTCCAAATTTAATATTGTATTTTATCTGCAAGAAAGATATTTAACTGCTTATTAGTCTGTATGTATAACAAATCAGTAGACTTTAACTTCAGTAAAGCACACAGTTTTGCCATAAGTCAGTGTGTGCCACCTTGTAAGTTGGTCATTACACATTTTACTTGACTTTGCTGCTGAGTTTATAGTGAGAAATTGGGCTGGGTGTGGTGATTCACACTTATAATCCCAACACTTTGGGAGGCCGAGGTGGGAGGATCCCTTTAAACTGGGAGTTTGAAACCAGCCTTGGTAACATAGAACCCAGTTTCTAACAAAGTATTAAAAAATTAGCCAGGCGTGGTGGCACGTGCCTGTAGTCTGCAGCTACTCAGGAGGCTGAGGTGGGAGGATCGCTTGAGTCCAGGAAGTCAAGGCTGCAGTAAGCCATGATTGCGCCACTGCGCTCCAGCCTTGGCAACAGAGCAACACTCAGTCTCTCTCACATGCATACGAGAGAGAGAGAGAGAGAGAGAGAGAGAAACAAAAAGAAAAGAGAAACCAAATACAGGTTCTTGAAAAAAATCTTAACCTCAGTCTCATTCTTAAGAGGAGCTACTGAAAGTGAGGCCTGCCAGAGGGAACCAGAGTCATCAGTAGTGAATAAATGGGCTCTGGGTGACTTCTGTGTACAAATTTCACGTAAAGTCTTTTGGTTTTTATAGACAGTAAAAAGAAGGAGGTATTTTGTGGGCAGTTTTTGTTGCTGTTTTAAACCATTGTTACCCACACTGAAAGCAAAGCAGGAAGAGTTTCATTGTCAGAAGAAATTGGCTTTGCCCCTCCAAACCACACAAAAAAGCCTCAAAGTCCTGTAAATACAGAGGATTTCACCAAGATGCTTTTTTTTTTTTTTGAGACAGGGTCTTGCTCTGTCACCCAGGCTGGAGTGCATTGGTGTGATCATAGCTCACGGAAGCCTTGAACTCCTGGGCTCCAGCCATCCTCCCACCTCAGCCTCCCAAAGTGCTGGCATTACAGATGGGAGCTACTGTTTCCAGTCAGCTTAACATTGAGTTGTACAGAGCATGTTTGATGAGAGGGTTTCCCATTGTGTCTAGCTGGACATGTTTGATGAGAGGGTTTCCCATCGTGTCTAGCTGGACATATTTGATGAGAGCGTTTCCCATCGTGTCTAGCTGGACATGTTTGATGAGAAGGTTTCCCATCGTGTCTAGCCGGACATGGTGGACGTGTCTTGCTTCCAGGTTGCTTGCTGCCTTGGCTGGCAGTAGATCCAGTAAGGTTTTGAAGCGATTAACTTATAACCTAATAATCAGCAACTGTGTTATTTTGGTGGTCAGTATTTTGTATAATTTCCTTCCCAGAGCTCTGTTATTTGCCATCATCTTTCTGGTAAATGTCAAATATACTCCTTTACAGGCAAGTAAGACGTTAAATCTACAAACATGGAAGGACTTTCATTTCCAGAAATGAGGAAAATATTTCTCATCATTCAAAAATTACATACTTCATTGTAAGCATGTACTCATAGGGAATGATTTTTTTTTTTTTTTGAGACAGGGTCTTGCTCTAATTGCCCAGGCTGGAGTGCAGTGGCGTGATCATAGCTCACTGCAGTCTTAACCTCCTGGGCTCAAGCGATCTTCCTGCCTCTGTCTCCTGAGTAGCTGGGACCACATGTGTGTGGCACCCCACCCAGCTAATTTTTAAAAAACTGTGTCTCTCTCTCTTACCTAGGCTGGAAAGAATAGTTTTTTAGTAGGACTTGAACTTCCCATTTCTTAGAGTTGTATGTCAGCAATATCAGTCCAGAATAGTTAATCAACGCCAATACATTTACTAGCACAAAATATATTCTGGGTGCTATAGGACATACAGGATAAAACAGGCCAGATGTTAATAAGATTATAGTCAATCACATCTCTGATCAGACTTGTGAATCCTCTGGTTTCTTTACTAGCTCTAGGGGGTTGTGATCAGAGATAAAATGAACTATCAGTATCTGCAGCTGTGTTTGATCCTCCCTCCAGAGTTCTGGTTCATTCCTCAGGACACAGGACAGATAAAGGTTAGGGAAAGCATAACATGTCTGGAGTTATAAGGAGAATCCATAGGGAAATAAAAGGCCCTAAAATACTTTTCTACTTGGTCCAGAGTAACAGCAGTGTGTGCCAAGTCCCATGCCGATGAAGAAGGTCAAATTTTAAATGATACCTGTTTTAGTAAGACATGACCTGAGAATCCTTTATCCCCTACGTTACTTTTCCATGAAGTTACAGTCCTTCGTTAAAGGTGGCAAAAGCCAGATGCCTGACTCAAAGGGAGGATGTGCTTACTGTTTCCCCAGGCACAGAGGATGCAGAAGCCAAGGATGGTTCTCTTCTAGCAAGAGTAAGGAGAGTGGAAGGGCCCTTAGCTTCTGTCATTCAGAACTCCAGCTAACAGCAAGGCTGACAGACCTGGGTGACGGTGTGTGCCACCTTTCCTGATCTCTGGCTCATGCTTGTGCTAACACAGCCCCTCAGGTGGAGGCCAAACCACTCTACTCCTGGGTGTTCATTTCCTCACATCTTCTCTCACCCCTTCGTCCTTGAGTTAGTCTAGCCTTGAGCGGCCAGTTTTAAGACCCATCACTTTTCCTGGTTTAGGCTAAAGCAGACACACAGTGCTCTTGAGTTGTGAAACAGATTGGATGCCTCAGTTTGGTCTCAGCTGTGCAGGATGATAAGGAAGTAAAGCTGATCAGATCCTAGTCTTGTTTAAGCCTGAGTCACGTATAAATCTCTAATTTGGGCAGGGTTTAAACACAGTTGTGGTGGTGGACTGGTTACAATGTAGTTCCAGAGAACAACTGCCTTGTAATATGGAGATATCATCACTGTGCCAGTAGTTTTATAGTTTTATTTCCACAAATGTTTCTTCTTCTTCTTTTTTTTTTTTTTTTTTTTTTTTGGTCGTGATTACTCTGTCTGGGAAGTATATTCTCAAATAATCAGAAAATCACTGCATACCACTTTTATTTTATATAACCGCTTTTCTTCCCCATCTTTCAAAGCCCAGGTCACCTGTCTCTGAAACTTTTTCTGATAATTTCAGATGAAAGCAATGTCTTTTACCAAACTTGATAATATTTTACTGTAAAGCTTTTCATTATCGTTACAGGAATGTATTCTGTTTCTCAGTAGGTTATAACATCCTTATGGGTAGAAATCATATATTAATCTTTCTTAAAAAGTTTAACCAGCCTGGGCAACATAATGAGACCCCCATCTCTTAAAAAAATATTAGCTAGATGCAGTGGGGTTTACCTGTAGTCCCAGCAACTTGGGAGGCTGAGGTGGGAGGATCACTTGAGCCTGGGGGTTGGAGGCTGCAGTGAGCAGTGATTGTGATGCTGCACTCCAGCCTGGGAAACAGAGCGAGACCCTGTCTCTTAAAAAATAAATAAATGTAACTTTTTAAAATGAAATAATTTCAGACCTCAGAAGTACAGCTAGGATAGTACAGAGAACTCTCATGTTCTCTTCAGTCACCAATTGTTAGTATTTTCACACGTTTGCTTTCTTTTTTATTGATATATAATAGTTGTATGTATTTGCGGAGTATTGTAATGTTTTGCTGCATGTATATAAGAAGTTATTATCAAGTCAGGGTATTTGAGTTATCACCTATCTCCTTAAACATTTATCTTTTCTTTGTGTTGGAAATAGTCCAATTCTTTTCTAGCTATCTTAAAATATACAATAAATATTCTTAGCTATAGTCTCCCTACCATACTGTTGAATACTGGAAGTGACTCCTGTTTAACTGTATGTTTGTACCCTTTGTACTCTTTAACCCACTTCTCTTCATCTTCCACTTTTGCTTCATTTCTGTCTTCTCTTCATGCTGACCTCTCTGAGTAAACTAGCATGTACTTTTTAAGATCAAAGACTTTCCCTTGGTCATATTACAATTAGAAAATTCAGGGAAATTAGGATTGATAAAACTTTATTGTCAGATATGCAGTCAGTATTCAGTTTTTGTCACCTGTCCTGATATTGTTTCTCACTGCAGTTTTCTCCCTCATCTAATATCTAGTTTGAGAGTATGCATCGACTTTAATGGCCACATCTCCTTAATCTCCTTTCATCTGGAATAATTCCTTGTTTGTCCTTTGTGTCTCATGACATTGACACTTTTGGAGAGTCCAGGCCAGTTTTGCAAAACATCCCTTAATTTGGGTTTTTTGGGTATTTCCTCGTGTTTAGAGTTGGCTTGTGCGTTTATGGTAGTAGCATTGCATAATGATATTTCCTTTTTTTCTGCATATCACATCAGAGGGCCAGTGACAACAGTCTTTTTCATTCTTGGAGACGCTGACTTGGTTCCTCATGGTTCAGATGGTGTCCACCAGGTTTCTCCTTGTAATGAATAAGCGATCTGTGCAGGGAGACTTTGATACTTTTACCATCCATTGATGTCCTTGCCTGAATCAGTTATTAGTTGGGTGGTTGAAAAATGGTGATTTTTCTAACTCAGTTTTCCCCTCTACATTTAGTAGTTGACATTCTACTACAGTGCCTTCCATCTTTTAAAAATCAGTAGCCTAGTCACATAAGGAACATTACAGCATGTAAGATGCAGCGCCAGCCACTTCATATATAAGGATTGCCTTGTTCAGTCTGCAAGCCAAACCTCGAAAGTAAGTATTAAGCTCCCACAGCCTGAAAGTGAATGGCATGGCAATGTGCATTGACTGGTGACCTGGAGCATTAAGCCTAGATCCTGTACATCTTACAACATATCTGTTACATTAGTTTAAGACATTTTTCAGTCTTACTCAAAAATGACTAAAAGGAGAACTTCAGTAACATTATAACTTTAAATGGAGTTAACTTTTCCTGCCTAGAGGTTGTGCTAGATTGATAGTTGGCAGCAGATCTCCCCATGATCTGTCACAGGTGGGAAGGGATACACTAGCAGATAAGGGTGGCTTTCACTATTGTTCTTATAACCCCAAATATGCTTTCGTTTCCTTCATAGCTAATTAAACTACCAGTTGAGAGTTTATTAAACCTTTTCTTGTATTGCTATACATTGATGTTCTCAGCATAATGCATTCTTTGTTTATTATTCTTATTAGGAGTCTGTGATGATAACAGAAAACCCAGCTCGGTCTGGCTTAAACAGAAGTAATAGTAAAAGCAAACGCATGTATATCATGTGCTGTGTGCCAGCCGCTGTTGCAGGGACTCATTTTCCATTCACAGTAACTCATTTAATCCTCCTTACACCATCCTATTATTATTTGTATTTCATAGATGGAGATACTGACAGTGGTTAAATAGCTTGCCCAAGGCCACACAGCTAGTACATTTTGGAGCATTTACTGAAATATCTGGGAATCAGCGCTGACCCCAGTGGCAACTTGATCCAGGACCTACAGTAAAATCAGTACCCCATCTTTTAGCTTGCCTTCTCTGTTGTCTTTTTTTTTTTTTTTTTTTTTGAGATGGAGCACTCACTCTGTTGCCCAGGCTAGAGTGCAGAGGCAACCTTGGCTCACTGCAGCCTCCACCTCCTGGGTTCAGGTGATTCTCCTGCCTCAGGCTCCTGAGTAGCTGGATTACAGGCATGCATTACCACGCCTGGCTAAATTTTATATTTTTAGTAGACACAGGGTTTCACCATGTTGGTCAGGCTAGTCTTGAACTCCTGGCCTCAAGTGATCTGCCCACCTTGGCCTCCCAAAGTGCTGGGATTATGGGTGTGAGCTGCCATGCCTGGCCTGTTTTCTTTATTCTCAAGCTTCACCTCTACCCTGCCTGCTGTGAGCTCAGACTCACACCCTTTTTTGTGTATGTGTGTCCAGCAGAAAGAGCAGGCTTCTCATCCTAATAGGTCAGCTTTGCTATGGAGCTGTTTCTGACCTGACCGCTGCAGTGACAAGACTTGGGTGGCTAGAGTACAAGCACCTGGAACCACAAGGACTAAGAATTGGAGAGGATGATTCTCCAAGGGAAATACAGAATACTGTGCTGAACCACCCCAAAAAAGTCCTGTCTAACTACCTTTGTACAAAGTAGTGCTTTGTTTCTTTCTCTCTTTCTTTTCCTTCCTTCCTTCCTCCCTCCTTCCCTCCCTCTTCTCCCCCTCCCTCTCCTCCCTCTCCCTTCCCTCTCCCTTCCCTCTCCCCTCCCTCTCCCCTCCCTCTCCCCTCCCTCTCCCCTCCCTCTCCCCTCCCTCTCCCCTCCCTCTCCCCTCCCTCTCCCCTCCCTCTCCTCTCCTTTGCTTTCATTTGTGAGACAGAGTCTTACCCTGTCGCCCAGGCTGGAATGCAGTGGTGTGATCTCGGCTCACTGCAACCTCCGCCTCCCGGGTTCAAGCAATTCTCCTGCTTCAGCCTCCCAAGTAGCTGGGATTACAGGCGTGCGCCACTATGCCCAGCTAATTTTTGTATTTTTAGTAGAGACGGGGTTTCACTGTGTTGGTCAGGCTGGTCTCGAAATCTTGACCTCATGATCCGCCCGCCTTGGCCTCCCAAAGTGATAGGATTACAGGCGTGAGCCACCATGCCCAGCTCTCTCTTTTTTTTTTTAAAGACAGAGTCTCAGTCTGTTGCCCAGGCTGCAGTGCAGTGGCACAATCATTGCTCATCAAATTCCAGGGCTCAAGCAGTCCTCCCACCTCAGCCTCCCAAGTAGCTGGGACTATAGGTGTGCACCACCATGCCCAGCTAATTTATTTTTTGTAGAGATGAGGTCTTGCTTTGCTGCCCAGGTTAGTAGTACTTTCTTTTTCTAATCTATTACTAGTTTTTCTAAGTTGTAGGATGTATTCCCTGATTGTACTACATTCTAAGATACAGTCTTCAAATAAACTATTTTTTAGTATTATCCCTTCTAATGATTTTGTTGTCTTTCTTTTTTTCTTTTTTTTTTTTTTTTTTTTTTTGAGATGGAGTCTCACTCTGTCACCCAGGCTGGAGTGCAGTGGCGCCATCTCGGCTCACTGCAAGCTCCGCCTCCCAGGTTCACACCATTCTCCTGCCTCAGCCTCACGAGTAGCTGGGACTACAGGCGCCCGCCACCTCGCCCGGCTAGTTTTTTGTATTTTTAGTAGAGACGGGGTTTCACCGTGTTACCCAGGATGGTCTTGATCTCCTGAGCTTGTGATCCACCCGCCTCGGCCTCCCAAAGTGCTGGGATTACAGGCGTGAGCCACTGCGCCCGGCCGATTTTGTTCTCTTTCTCTAGGAGTTTTTTTTGTAGATCGCCTCAAAAATTATCCTTTCATGATGGCCCCTCCATCTGAGTGATGGCTTTAGGTGTTGTTGGACTGTTACATTTTCTTTTTTAGATCTTAGGACTCCCAGAACGTTACTAACTGTTCCAGATAGAGAACAACCATGGATTCTGTACGAGAGTAAGAGGTTTTTTCCCCCTAAACTTTTTATTGAGGCATAAAATGCATACAGAAAAATGTACAACTTGATGAATTTTCGCAAAGATCGTATCCCTGTAACTATAACCACACACAGAAATAGATGACTGGCAACCCAGAAGCCCGCCTCATGTCCCACACAGCTTCGGAATTCCTCGCGTGTTCAGAGGGGAGTCTGGCAGAGTGGCCTCTGCTTCCGACCCCTTCTTCCTCCTTGGTTCCTGGCGTCTTGTGTCTCTGGCGCTCTCCCTCTTCTGCTGCTTTCTTTGTCTCTTTGAAGGGCCACCTTTTTCTCAGCCTCTTGGCCTGGACCGAGGTCAGCACATTTCCCTAGGAAGGAAGCAGCTGCAGATGTCAGTGCCCTGTGCCCACACCTACCCTGCCCTTGGCATTCACTGTCTTCTCAAGGCCTGGCACCTCAGCAGGGCTCTGATGCCCTGGAGCAGGTGATGTGGGTTTGGTTTGGCTTTGTGTCGCTACTGGCTTTTCTAGTTAATCTGGGCAAGAGAGTTGTGCTGCCACCAGTTACTTTTTAACAGAGAGTATTTCTTTGTTTAATGGCATAGTTTGGTTTTGATATGTATTTTGTCTTATCCTCAGTCTTTCCCTGACCCACTGTATTTGAAATAGAAGCCTCCCATTCTTAACCCTCTTACTTGCTTTATTTTTCTTCATGACATTTTTTATTATCTGAAATTATATGATTACTTGTGATTTAACTATGTCTCTCCTACTGGCGTATGTAATTATGTAATTCTTTTTTTTTTTTTTTTTTTTTTTTTTTTTGGAGAGGGACTCTTGCTCTGTCACCCAGGCTGGAGTGTGGTGGCGTGATCTTGGCTCACTGCAACCTCTACCTCCTGGGTTCAGGCAATTCTTCTGCCTCAGCCACATGATTAGCTGCCATTACAGGTGCTCGCCACCATGCCCGGCTAATTTTTATATTTTTAGTAGAGATGGGGTTTCACCATGTTGGCTAGGCTGATCTCCAACTCCTGACCTCAAGTGATCCGCCTGCCTTGGCCTCCCAAAGTGCTGGGATTACAGAAGTGGGCCACACGCCCAGCCAAAGTTGGGGACCTTTTCTGCTGTTTTCTGTTGGATTCCCAGCCCTTAAAACAGTTCCTGGAATATACAAGAGGCTCAGATACGTATTAGACAAATGGATAGCCATATGCTTCTTTCTCAGGCAGTGACTTATGCGTAGGAGGGAAGCATGCTAGGAGTGGGTGTAGACCCCATAATCACATACTGGGGCCTGCCCTGCAGAGAAGTTACTGTTGCTGGTTTTAAATCCCCTAATCAAATTGTATCTTCTAGCTCAGAGTCCATCCTTCTAGAAACGTAACTGGATGATTACGTTATCTGTACTTGCCCACAAGTTGTATAATAATAATCCCAGCCCTGATTGCTAGGCGAGACTCATCCCCTCTTCACTCAGCGAAGCTCATTTGCTCCTTCAGCCTATTTGTAACACACTCCTGTAGCGTGTCCTGTTCAGCGTTTCGCTTTTTGGAAAGCTAGCATCTGCGGTGTTTCCTGTTAGAGTTTATTAGAATCTTTAACTATAGGACCTATAAAAGTCTGACCATAAAGCGCTCCTCGTGTGTGTCACTGCATACACTGTATTTCAACAAACATTTATTCAACAGACTTTAATTAAATACCTTCTACATCACAAGCATTGTTGTTTGCATTTAAACAACACTTCCTATTTTTATTCTCTTATTTCAAATCAGCATTTCAGAGCTCCAGGAAGGAAGCCAGGAGTATCTTTCTAGAACCTTCCCTATCCCTGAAAACTTCCTGAGAATTATTCCATGCTATTGCTTGAGCCCAGGAGTTTGAAACTAGCCTGGGCAACATGTAGAAGCCCTGTCTCTACAAATAATACAAAAATTAGCCAGGCATGGTGGTGTGTGCCTGTAGTCTCAGCTACTTGGGAGTCTGAGGTGGGAGGATCACCTGAGCCTGGGGAGGTCGAGGCTGCAGTGAGCCATGATTGTGCCACGGCACTCCAGCCTAGGCAACAGAGTGAGACTCCATCTCAAAAAAAAAGAAAAGAAAAAGAATGTGTCCATGCTACTGATGGAAGAATGTATACATGCCAGTATTCGCTTTGACTCCCATAGTGACAAAACCATTCTGGGTGGTGGGTATGAAATAGCGTGTACATTACTGAATAATTCATGAAGAATTAAGCAGGAGGTATCAGAACGGTTATAGGGTGAAAAAACTTGTACCACTGATCCAGACCAAAATTTCCTTTAATAGCACCTTGACTTTTATCCCAAGCTACTGTCAGACCCCCAGCCTCCTGTTCGCTCTCTCCCTTTTGAGATTCCCCCCCTTACTATAAGTCAGTATCACATTGTTAAGAACGTAGGCCTTGGATGGAGTCTGAAGACCTGTTCTAACCCCACCTTCTTTACTTTCCAACTTAGACCACTGACTTGGACAAGTTAACATCTCTGTGCCTGACTCTCCATTTTTTTATTGTTATTATTATTATTATTTTAGAGATAGGGTCTTGCTCTTTCACCCAGGCTGGAGTGCAGAGTCTCTCAGAGCTCTTGGCCTCAAGGGTCCTCCTGTCTCAGCCTTCCAAGTAGCTGGCACTACAGCTGTCTTTTCATTTATAAATTGTACAAATTACGTGCATATCTGATATCATTACTGAGGATTAAAGGAGATTGATTTATTGACCATATAGGTGCCAGGCATCATTTTATGTACCGATAATATAGTTAGAGGAATACTAGACATAAAGTAAGTGCTCAGTAAATATTGACAACTATTGCTATTATTATTGCTATTCATACAAACCTTTCCTTCAAATAGTTATTTTCCTATTAACTACTCCTCTTCTAGCAGGTAGGCTAATGCATTTATTAGAGGCAGAGATAAGCTGCTGATACGGTATTTCCAACATTTACCCTAACAATCTCAATTTGAAATATTTGGCCCTGCCATATATCCTAATTATGTGTTCAGCAAACATGGTCACTATAATATTTCTGGATGTAATTATTACCTTTGACGCAATTGGGTCCCTTGAAAGGGTATTCTTTAAGACTGACAAATTCCAGTGGCAATTACTGTTATTTTTTGTGACATGATGACCAGGTTAAAAAAACAAATTTTAGGAAACTAAAGTAAAAATCTTTTGATGGTACATATAGATAGATAGAATGAACCTGGATTTGTTCACTGTGAAAGGTATAATGAGAGGGCTGGGGTGATTCTCTTGAGTTTAAAAGAGAGTTGTTTAGTACAAAAGAAATACTTTTGTTTGTGATAAGAGTGTTGTTGCCTAAGAAACTACCCCAAAACTTAGTAACATTAAAACAACAACAACACTACTATCACATGACAGAATCTGTAAGTAAGGAATTTGGGCAGGGCTCAGTTGGGTGATTCACCCAAAGTCACTCATTGGTACTCAGCTGACAGATGGGCTGAGCTAGAAGGCCCAAGATAGCTTTACTGACATGTCTGTCACTTTGGCAGGTGTGCTGGAGGGCTGGATGCAGCTGGGATTGTTGACCAGAGCCTCTTCATGTGGGTCAGGAGGTAGCTAGGCTTATGTGGTTGGCTGGGTCCCTCAAAGCAAGTAGCCCAAGAGAATCAGGTAGAAGCTTAAGACCTTTTTACTACCTAGCCTTGAAAGTCACTTAGAATCCACATTTGATGAATTCCACATTTAAAATAAATCTGTTGGCCGGGTGCTGTGGCTCACACCTGTAATCCCAGCACTTTGGGAGGCTGAGGCAGCAGATCATAGCTAAGGAGATCGAGACCATCCTGGCTAACACGGTGAAACCCCATCTCTACTAAAAATACAAAAAGTTAGCTGGGCGTGGTGGCGGGCACCTGTAGTCCCAGCTACTCTGGAGGCTGAGGCAGGAGAATGGTGTGAACCCTGGAGGCGGAGCTTGCAGTGAGCCGAGATGGTGCCACTGCACTCCAGCCTGGGCGACAGAGACTCCACCTCTAAATAAATAAATAAATAAATAAATAAATAAATAAATAAATAAATCTGTTAAGATATATGCCAACTGTTGACAATAGTTACCCCTGAGGATTGATGTTGGGGTGGAACTGACTTGTACTTTCAAAGCAGCTTTTTTTTTTTTTTTTTTTTTTTTTTTTGAGACAAAGTCCATTTCAAAATTGTTATAAAGGTTGCTTGAAGCTAATACATGTTTTTGATAGTTAGTGAATTGATACATTTAAAATAAAGCTGGCCAGGTGAGGTGGCTCACGCCTGTAATCCTAGCACTTTGGGAGACCGAGGCAGACGGATCACTTGAAACCAGGAGTTCAAGACCAGCCCAGCCAACGTGGCGAAACCCCATCTCCACTAAAAATACAGAAATTAGCCAGGTGTGATGGTGCACGCCTGCAATCCCAGCTACTCAGGCTGAGGCAGGAGAATCTCTTGAACCTGGGAAGCAGAGGTTGCAATGAACCAAGATCACACCACTGCACTCCATCCTGGGTTACAGAGCAAGACTCTGTCTCAGAAATAAAAAATAAAACTAAGAATTCTTCCTCTCAAGCTTCTAGGAATGACCTTGATTAATAAGATTAGTTTTATTTCTTATATGAAAATTGATTAAATTTTTTTCCCATCGCCATCAGGTTTAGATTTTGCATTAGCACTTACGTTAGGCAGAAGAAAATATATAAAATTTTACACATAAGGAATATGAAAATAATTTCAGAGTGAGAATTGGTGCTAACGATTGGTACACAAATTCATATACTTCCCAAGACACCATTAACACTTCGTGTGTGTGTAAAATGTTCTCATGGAATAGAGTTTTGAATATAAATATTCCATGTTTTAAAACTGACATTTCTGCTTTTATGTGCAAATGTGAATGCATCAATACAGAGAAAACTAGGGATGGTCCCTGAGTGACAACTACCAGTGTAGGAATCACCTTGAAGGAAGAATAAAGGAATAGTGTGTACAAAGACACAGAAGTAGGAGGGGCCTGGTGCTGTAAGGTCAGGAGTAGGTAGTCGAAGGTCAGAGTGGGGCAGGCCGGCGGGAAACAGACCCTGAAGAGACTGATGTGCTGTGCGAGGGCATTTCTAGTTATGTCCTAGAGACAAAAGACCTGTAGATCTATTTAGCCAGCAGGACTTAATGGCATAGCAATGGGCAGACGGGCTTGGGCCACTGAAGGCAGGGAGGTCAGTGAGGAGGTCATCACTGTGGGCTAAAGACCTAGTAGGAAAAACAGGAATATAGTTAACCTGAAATTATGCTTGTTTGATTGGAGTGGCTCATCTTTTAGGGGCAAATAGGGGTTCTTTTGAGTAATATATCAGTAGATTATTACTGAATGCTCTCAGAATCTGACTGTATCTAATTCACAAGTCACCAAAAGTTTTGCCGAAATTGGCTGAAGGGGGAAAAAAGGCTTAAATAACTAAAAGTCCAGACTTTGGGCTGGCCCCTGCTAGGTTTGATTCAGAGCTTCCCAGTGTCATTCAGGCTTCTGCTCTGCCTCTCTGCCTACCACTTTTTGTCAGCTTGGTTTTGCAACCAGCTCCTTATAGGGTAAAGGGCAGTGACAATGAGCATGTTTCTGAGATCATATTCTCACACACTGTCCAGAGGTCATGTTCCCTACATTCCCAGCAAGAACCATGAAATGTGCATTTCTGATTGGCCACGTGCCTCTCTCTGGGCCAATCTTTGTGGCCCAAGGGATGATGGGGGTAGTGTTAATCCCATGCGGACACATTGTGGTTTTGGTCATTTAGGCACTGCTAGGCAGGGGCGTACGCTCAGCAGCGAGCCTCCGGTGACTGCTGATGGATTTCCAAGTGGCGTGTGCTTTTTCTCCCCCAGTTCCCAGCCTCCCTTTTGATACAGACAGCATGGGAAAGTCAACCAGAACTCTAGCCTTACGTGACCTCCCTGTAGTGTCTAGAAAAGTACCTGATAATAGACTCTCATGCTGGGGAGTTCTTTAGTTGTATCCGCTTTTGGTACTTGATAATTATGTTCTTTCTTTAAGATTAGGACTTTCTGAGTAACTATTTGAGAAATGTCTCATATTTTATGTTTATGTATAAGCAGACTTTTTTTTTTTTGAGACACTCCTGACCTCGTGATCCACCCACCTCTGCCTCCCAAAGTGCTGGGATTACAGGCACGAGCCATCGCCCCCAGCCATAAGTAGACTTTTAATAGTACAGGATAGGAGACTACAAGGATAACAATAAGTGAAATAGAAACATCTCGGCTCTTTTTATAGTCATGTCTTTAAACTGTGATTAACAATTCAGTGCTGTTAAATTTTGGTTAAGTTATGATACATTAACACAGTACCTTAAGCCAGAAAAAAAATAGCACGAGGGACCTCTCAAATATAAGTATAAATAACAGAATGCAAACAAGTGTGTGTAATATACTATTGTTTATGTAACTTTTGCTACAGATTTGATGTTTCTTAATTCAACCTAAAATTACAAGGCAAAACAGAACTTGTATACAAAATTTATAATGTGATAAAGTCACTCTAACATTGTTTGAATCATAAAAATGTCAGGCTGCTTCATACTTTTTTTATTCTGTCAAAAGTTAAAACAAGAAGTGAAATCTCCATCCCCACACAAATTTATCATGAATAAGTTGTCCAGGCTCCAACTGCTGTTCCAGCAGCACTTTTCATACCTTGATACACAGTGCAAAGGAAATTTCTTTATCTCAGAATCTGTTTGCCTACTTAAGTTAGCAAGGAGCTTTCATTAACTTTCATTCCTTAGTATTAATCTACAATATACTGACATGCTAGAAGGCAAATATCAAGATACGAATTTAAAAGAATTCTCTAAATGCCTTCTAACCAAATTATGTTCAGTTAAACTCATGCTTGTGGATTAATACCAGCATTTGGCAATTTCTATTTGTGTGAAGACATTTTCAAAGATGAAATACATAAACTTTTATTATAAATCAGCATTAACAGGGCAGTTAGGTAAGGAAAAGACATCCAAATTGAAAAGGAAGAAGTAAGACTCTAGTCACATATGACATGATCTTGTATAGAATATAGAGAAAATCCTAAGGAATGAAATTAAGAAAAAACTCCATTTGCAATAATATAAAAAAGAATATAATGCTTAAGAAAAAATTTGACAAAAGTGCAAGACTTGTGCACCAGAAACTATAAAGCATCTTTGAAAGAAATCAAAGAAGACCTAAATAAATAGAAAACATCCCATGTTTGTGATCAGAAAACAATACGGCAGTACACCCCAAGGTGTTTTACAGAATCAGTACAATCCCTCTTGAAATCCCAGCTCCCTTCATCGCAGAAATAGACAAGCTGATCCTAAAATTCATATGGAAATGCAAGAGGCCTTTTTGTGACTGAGTATGTGTGGTAGGTGGAATATAGTAGTGTCCACGTTAGCCCTGGTCATTTAACCTGGTGCAATTTCATTGCAGGAGAATGACATCTTCCTGGGCTGGGAAAAAGGAGCTTATAAGAAATGGGGAAAGAGTAAGAAAAAATGTTCAGATCTAACTCTAGAAGAAATGAAAAAACAGGCTGCTGTCCAGTGTCTTCGATCTGCTTCTGATGAAGTAAGTTTACATTTTATTTCTAACACTTAAGAGAGAAAGAAGGGGTGTTTTAAGTTTACAGATAGGACAACTTGACCTCCAAAAATTGGGAAAACAAACTACTTATTTATCTTACAAAGTAACATGAACATTACCACTTTTCCTTTATAGTATTTTTCCATATTTTCTGAAGTTTTATAAGCTTTTCTTTTATATGTGCTACTCTAATTAAGAGTATACACAAAATTTTATATCCTTTTTCCGACTTGACTATTTCATCCTGTTATTACATTGTCTTTATTCTTTTTAGTGGCTAAGATGCATTTCATCAAATGATATTTCAACAACAGTATAATATTATAATCTTTATTACTGGATGTTTACCTTGCTCTTGATTTTTTGTTTTGTTTTGTTTAAGACAGCGTCTCACTCTGTCGCCCAGGCTGGAATGCAGTGGTGTGATCTCGCTCCACTGCAACCTCCGCCTCCCAGGTTTAAGCAATTCAGCCTCCTGAGTAGGCAGAATTACAGGCGTGTGCCACCATGCCTGGCTAATTTTTTTGCATTTTTTAGTAGAGACGGGGTTTCACCATGTTGGCCAGGCTGGTCTTGAACTCCTGATCTCAGGTGATCTGCCTGCCGTGGCCTCCTAAAGTGCTGAGATTACAGGCATGAGCCATCATGCCCGGCCTGCTCTTGATTTTTTTGGTTATGCTGTCTAAAATATTTTATGTGGGGTTTTTCTGTGGTCTGTATTATTACATTTGAATACATTCCTAGAAGGGAATAGCAGTTCAGACACTTCAAAAGTACTATATTGGCATATGATTTATGTATTTTTTTGTTTTTAGAAAACATTACAAGATTATTTTATTCTTTTAACATTTCATATAAAATATTTCTCATGTCTTTCAGTTTCCTGAAATAACAAAATATCTTTTGCAGTTAATATTATGAATTCTTATTTTATTATTCACTCTAAGATGTAATCTGTGAGATCATGACTACTGAAAGAATTATTTTGCTTTGACCATGCTATTTGAGATAGTATGGTTTAAGTACCTTTATGATGCAAGGCCAAATTGAGCGGACTCCGACCTCCAGAAACTTCCTTCCTGAACTAATTGTTGAATGGTCTAGTGTTGCCATCATTGGCTTTGTTATCTTTGCAATCTGCAGAAGTTTATTCTTTCTGGCTGCCACTGATGCAAATGGTTTTTAACGCTTATTTGTTTAGTGTTTCCCACCTTTCTGTTCTCATCCAACTCCAAATTATCTCTGAGGCTAGGAACAGTGGCTCAACACCTGTAATCCCAGCACTTGGGAAGGCCAAGGCGGGAGGATCACCTGAGGTCAGAAGTTCGAGACCAGCCTGGTCCAACATAGTGAAACCCCATCTCTACTAAAAATGCAAAAATTACCTGGGCATGGTAGTGCATGCTGTAATCCCAGCTACTTGGCAGGCTGAGGCAGGAGAACCGCTTGAACCTGGGAGGCAGAGGTTACAATGAGCCAGGATCGCGCCACCATACTCCAACCTGGGCGACAGAGGGAGACTGTGTCTCAAAAAAATAAAAAAAGGAACTGTCTCTGAATGCCTGACTCCCCTGGCCATATACTCATGATACATTGTGTAGACCTCAAATAACATGGCCCTCACATCCTAAATTGCAATTACTCATTTGACTGTGCTCACTGGGTGCAAGGACCACGAGTGCCCCATCTTTTTTTATCTCCTACCGCCTAGCACAGTGAGTGCTTATCATATGAAAAGTACTGATGTTTTTAAATGAATCTAACATTCATTTTTTAAAAGCCTACCCTTTCATCCGACTATTTTTTCTCTTCCCCGCTGTTTTCTTCTCCCCCACCTCTGATTTTTTAACTTTAACTTCTTAATTTCTTTTTTTTTTTTTTGAGACGACAGAGTCTTCCTCTGTCACCCAGACTGGAATACAGTGGCACAGTCCTGGCTCACTGCAACCTCCACCTCCTGGGTTCAAGTGATTCTCCTGCCTCAGCCTCCCAAGTAGCTGGGATAACAGGCATGCACTACCATGCCCAGCTAATTTTGGTATTTTTAGTAGAGATGGGGTTTTACCATGTTGGCCAGGCTGGTCTCGAACTCCTGACCTCAGGTGATCCACCTGCTTCCGCCTCCCGAAGTGCTGGGATTACAGGCGTGAGCCACCGCGCCTGGCCAACTTCTTAATTTCTTAAAGTTGCTGCTTCATACAGCATGGAATAGGAGTTTGGAAGTTACCACTTATACATACAGCTATCTTAAGCACCATTTCATTACAACAATTAGGAACATAATTAACCTGGTTTAAGGAAAAATAGAAATATATGTAAAGGATACAGGGATGTCTTACTGAAGCCAAGTGCTAGAAGTATAGCAGCCTCAAGAGAGAGCTGAACTGGGAATTATGTGATAGACAAAGTCACTTTCAGTAACAACCAACCTGCAATCTCTCATTTCCTTCTGTACCCAGTCGGGGTCATTCCCTCTCTGTCCAAACTCTGGTTTTCTCTGCTTTAGCACATAGTGAAGAATGGCCATTCCAGCTTCCAGCCCAGCGTGACCATGGAACTCTACTGTCCAACACCATTCATCTAGAGAGAGAATCTGATTGGCTGGGCTTGAGCCAGGTGATTGAGCCTAGGCTTGATCAGGCTTGAGCCAGCCTGATTTGATAAGCCCTGGTTGAGGGGGCAGGGCTGCCTGGAGGTTCATCACTTCAGCAGGGACTGTGAGTGACGTGCCCAGAGAAAACTCTGCAGAGAAAACTTTGTGGTTAAAGTAGTGGGTTTTTTGTTTTTTTCTTTTAATTTAAAAAAATATAGGGACAGGGTCTCCCTGTGTTGCCCAGGCTAATCTTGAACTCCTGAGCTCAAGACATCCTCCCGCCTCGGCCTCCCAAACTGCAGAGATTACAGGCCTGAGCCACCATGCCCGGCAAAAATGGCGTTTTCTTTATGACACTGAAGGGGAGTAAATTGATAATTTGTAGATTGGTAAAGTAATTTAGAGCTTTTAAAGGAATTCAGAACGCAGATTTTTTTTTTTTTTAAACAAGTGAGAAGTTAATTCAGGTAAATTATTTGAGTAAAATCCAAAGAAACTGCTGAGTTGTAGTCGGAAAGAAAATATGGGTAGTGCAGTTTCAAACTGAGAAAGGATCTTATTTCTTCTTTGGACCAAAGTTGCTGAGAAATGAGCCTAGCCTTTGACTCATGGTTAAGCTGAGGAAATGACAAGGGCAGCTGAAATCAGCTGTGAAAAGATGAAGAGTATAAAAACCTTGTATGAGTAATGCAAGACCCTTCTCCTGTAGCTTGTTGAATTTGCGTGTAATTCATACTAACCAAGTATTTGTGTGAGGTGAAGAACTTAGTATGAGGTAGAAACAGTGCAAGGGAATAGTTGTGGCTTACAGAGATCTTTGATTCTTTAGGTTATTGCTTTGGGAAAATGCTTTCCTTTGCCTGGCTCTCATAGGCGGGATTTTTATTTTCAACCCCAATAAAGCATATTTGTACTTCCTTGCTCTTTCCTTCTCGTTTTGTTAAAAAAAAAATGTCGGATTCCTTTTTCCTTACAATGATTTTTTAAAAATCTTACCAGATTAAAATTAGCTGAGGAAGTGAATGTGCCAGGCATAACCAAATGCTCAGTAATTACTTATGGAATGAATGAGGAGAGTCTTCAAGTCCCAGTTCCTGCTCCAGAGCCATGTGCTGTTGTTTGTGCATCAATCTATAGACCCTTTAAACCAGGTGTCCCCAGCCCCCGGGCCATGGACAGGTACAGGTCCATAGCCTGTTAGGAGCTGGGCTGCACAGCAGGAGGTGAACAGCGAGCAAGCTTTAGCAAGCTTTACTGCCTGAGGTCCGCCTCTTGTGAGATCCGCAGCGGTGGCCTTAGATTCTCATAGAAGCACGAACCCTATTGTGGACTGAGCACGTGAGGGATCTAGGGTGAATGCTCCTTATGAGAATCTAATGCCTGAGGTGGAAGTTTCATCCCGAACCCCAAGCCTACCTGCTGGGTCTGTGGAATAATTGTCTTCCACGAAACCAGTCCCTGGTGCCAAAAAGATTGGGCACCACTGCCTTAAACCAGCTCACCCGCCTCTTGGGGAGCCAATGAAAAGAACCCTCTTTAATTATTGCCTACTGCAATAGAAAGAATCAATGTGTGGTAGTTTAGGAATGGTAGGCCATCTGTGTGTCCCCTGGGTTTCTTTTTATAGTCTGTCTATTGGCTTCAATGGAAAGAAAGGAGCAAAGAGGACCTCCATCAAAAATTATAATGCAAAATTTTATTTTATGTTTTTGTCATGAGTGTTTGCATATTAAGTATGCTAATTTCCTGAGGATGATCGTGTTTATGGTATTGTGTGTGCTATGCTTTCCTATCCAGTCCAAATGCCCTCTTAAAAGCGCTTTTCAGTACAGCTCTTTAGACAGTCACTACCAATTGGTCGCAATCAAAAACCACTAACAATTCAAGTTTATAATCTAGTAGATTAAAATGTTAATGGCAAATAAAAGACAATGATGTAGGTTATATTATATTAGATATAAGTGTAGGTAGGAAGTAGTGGTGATATTATGCATTACATGTGAGGTGAATTATTTTCTCATGTGTATGTGACTATTATATGTGTATGTGACTATTATAGTTACAGTGTGAACTGTTTCTGTAAAAGCATCCATAGTTATCAGACTATTCACTGGTGTCATGGTTTAAGGAGAATGGCTTACTTCTCTGGCTCCACTTACATGCTTGTGATACTACACTGTGCCTCCACTTTATCCTTGTAACAAGTTGTACCCCACATTATAGCACTTCTCTTGCCCTCCTCAGCTCATTATTTTATGAGAGACATTGCCAAAACAGAGGGCAATTCAGTTGCATCAGAATGTAATTTTATACATTGATTAAAATGTGGCTGTCCCCGTGTAAAGGTTGGCTGAGCAATTGAAGATTTATTTCTCCAGGGAATCATGACCTTTGATGGGCTGTATTGGTTGTTAGGTCCCACTGAAAACTGCCTTGGCTAATTCCCTTTCATTTACATATGCAAATAACATGCATGTCTCTGGGTGTTCGTTTTCGTTAAAATATTTTGCATATGCTTTGATTGCAGTTAGTAATGGGGTCTGTAAAGAGGAATGGTATTATGAATCAGTCATAGGCAATTCAGCCCTCCCCTAGATGTATATTTTTTAGGTGATTATCCTAAGCTGTCTGTTTCATTCCTGTTATCAGTGGACCTGGCATATACCTGATATTTGTTAAATGTATGCAAACCTCTCTTTGTTTCCCCCTTTAAAAAAATAACTACTTATATTTGTTTTATTGAGCCACTTAACACTGAATCAGAACTAGTACTTTATCTCCCACTTTGAGGGTGGTTAGAAGATTAGAAACTTAATGAGGTCCTGTTTGGGGAGTGAATAAAGTTAAAATGCAATAACTCTTTCATAATACCATTCTTCTGGGGTTGTTAGTTTTGAAAGTAGCAGCACTGCAGCTTACCCTTGGGAGCTGACCAGCCCCATTGTTATTTAAAGAGCCTTAGAGAGGACTTACACCCTAAGTAGGGTGGAGTCCTAACATTCACTTGTTTATATTCTCACACTGAGCTAAGTCTACCAGGAAAATTCTTTTTGCCAGTAAAAGTACGGAGTATATCTTAGTGTTTTGCATATGCATTATTTATATGCTGTACAGGGTTATATGTACAAAAAACCATGAAAAATATGTCATGGCAGTGTTTACCTTCAAGGTTAATTTTGACCGTATACAGTTGGCCCTTCATACCCATGAGTTCTACATCTGTGGAGGTAACCAACAGTTGATCAAAGATATTTGGGAAAAAATGGATGATTGTGTCTGTGCTGAACATGTATAGACTTTTTTCCTGTCATTCCCTAAAAAATGCAGTATAACAACTACATCCATAGCATTTACATTGTATTAGGTATTATGTGTCATTTAGAAATAATTTAAAATATATAGGAGGATGTGTGTAGGTTATATGCAAATATTATGCCATTTTATATAAGGAACTTGAACATCTACAGATTTTGGTATCCTCAGGGGGTCCTGGAACCAACTCAATATAGGGATGACTATATACTGTGTCCTGACACATGGACTGTTGAGCCCAACCTTTTCTGGGTAATACTAAGAGCGTCATACAATGATAACATTTATTGAGCGCTTACAATGTGTGAGGTGCCTATCTGAATGCATTATGTACATTGCAAAAAGTGATGCTGTGCTCTCTACAGACTAGAACCCCTCAGAAGAAGCCAGCGATTACTAAAGCTGTGAACACTCACAGTTGTGTGATCACAGCCAGTCCTGCCTGAGGAAGCCTAAGTCCTATCTCTTTGGGTATATAGATGGCAGTGGAGCTGGAGCATTTGAGGAAACTCATGGGCCATACTAGGGATTTGGGCTTTTCCCCTGAGCAGCTGTGAAGTGTTAGGGTTTGGAGAGGAGTAGTGCAACCTGACTTACTTGCCAATCAGATACTGATCAGAGAGTATACTGGTTGCTGCACTGAGACTAACTACACAGGGTAAGTGAGCTGTGCTGGAGGGACAGAGGGCAGATTGCAAGCCTTCAGTGAAGATGCAATTGCAGGGCTCCAGAAGGCAGATGGCTGGAGGATTCTGCATCTGTTTTTGAAGATGGAACTGACAGGATTGGATGTGGGTAGAGATAAGAGGAGGAGACAAGAAAGACAGCCAAGGGTTTTGATCTGAGCAACTGCAAGAATGTCATTCCCAGCCGGGCACAGTGGCTCATGCCTGTAATCCCAGCACATTGGGAGGCAGGCAGATCACTTGAGGTCAGGAGTTCGAGATCAGCCTGGCCAACATGGCAAAACCCCGTCTCTACTAAAAATACAAAAATTAGCTGGACATGGTGGCACCCGCCCATAATCCCAGCTACCTGGGAGGCTGAGACAGGAGAATCACTTGAACCCAGGAGGCGGAGGTTGCCTTGAGCCGAGATCGCACCACTGCACTGCAGCCTGGGCGACAGAGCAAGACTCCATCTCAAACAAACAAAAAATTATCTGGGTGTGTTGGTGCATGCCTGTAGTCCCAGCTACTTAGGAGGCTGAGGTGGGAGAATCGCTTGAACTGGGAGGTGGAGCCAAGATCGTGCCACTGCACTCCAGCCCAGGTGACAGAACGAGACTCGGTCTCCAAAAAAAAAGTAATTTTCATTTACTAAGGAAAAGGAACCTAGGAAAGGAACTTCTTTGTGGTATGAATAAGGATTAACCTATGAGATGCCTCCTAGGAGATAGCTAAGTGGAGATTTTTGAACAGGCAGCAGAATAAACTGAATATGCATGTCTAGGGTTGGTGGGGTAGAGTGGTTTATGAGGACCAGGCATGAAATAGACCATTTTCTTTTTGTTTATCTAGCCCAATTCTTCTGATCTCTTTTTAGAAAAGGTAGAAAATTGGGATTTTTTTACAGGAAATTTTCTGATCTTTCAGATGTTGAGAAGTGAGAATATGAGAACAGACACAGAAGTGGAAGGGGCTGCTGTAAAAATTTGAGAGGGAGGCACTATAAAATAGACACGTGTGGGGTTAAGGGCTGGGGTATGAAAACAGATTGAGAGTTTGAGGAGCAGAAGGGGCCAAATGACGGCCCAGTGAATCCCTGTGTGTCCACTGAAGTTGAAGAAGCCAGGTGTTGGGAGCACAGCTGGAGACCCATGTGCCCTTTCCTTATGACTTTCCTCCTCATCCCTCTCAGGTTACCACTGTACGCAGCTTGGTGTTTGTCTTTCCCATGCTTGTTTTCGTATGTTTACTAAATATTGTTTGAAGATGTACACAAATACTCATAGCATGATTTTGCATGTACTTAAATTTTCTATAAATTATACCATACTCTATATGTTTTTGTAACTTCTTTTAGTTAAAAGTTTTAAAATTTTACCTATATTGATAACATGATTTTATAATGTCTTCATTCCTAAATAGTTGTGCATTGTGAACTATATAACACTGTTTATTCTCCCGGTAATGGGCCTTTTAATTGCTTCTCATTTGGGGCTGTTATGAAGAATGTAGAAAGGAACATTCTTGGTTTTTGTTTTTTAGACGGAGTCTCGCTCTGTACCAGGCTGGAGTGCAGTGGCGTGATCTCAGCTCACTGCAGCCTCCGCCTCCCGGGTTCAAGCGATTCTCTGCCTCAGCCTCCCGAGTAGCTGGGACTACAGGTACACAACACTATGCCCAGCTAATTTTTGTATTCTTAGTAGAGACGGGGTTTCACCACGTTGGCCAGGATGGTCTCGATCTCTTGACCTCGTGATCCGCCCACCTTGGCCTCCCAAAGTGCTGGGATTACAGGTGTGAGCCACCGCGCCCCACCGAAAGGAACATTGTTATACGCTTATCCTTGTGTGTGTGTGTACAGTACTTTTTCTTGCGTGTATACTTAGGCATTAGATTACTAGATTGAAGTCAGTGGTTTTTTTTAACTGTTACACCCTTATAGACTGGAGTATGTGATGAAAGCTATGGACCTAACCAGAATGTTATACTTAAATTTTTCTTGTATGAATTACTTTGTTACATGTCCACTAGTAGCCTCCTTAAGAGCTCATGCTTCCTAGATTAAAAATAACTAGTCTAAATTCTGACTATTCTTAATTGAACCATGAGGTGAAACAAATAATATCCAGATATTCAACTCATAGCTTTCTGAGCTTCTATAGCCAAATGTCCTTCAGGAAGTTTACTTGTTAGATATCTAAAGGGAAAAGAAACTGCCATCTCCATATGAAAGTAAGAAACAGGACTTTTTTTGCATATAATAAAAAATAGGGTTTGCCTGGGCGCGATGGCTCATGCCTGTAATCCCAGCACTTCGGAAGGCTGAGGCAGGTGGATCGCTTGAGCCTGGCAGTTTGAAACCAGTTTGAGATGGGGTTTTGCAGAAATCACGTCTCTGCGAAAAGAAAAGAAAGAAAGAAAAAGGAAGCCAGGTGTGGTGGCACACGCCTGAGTTTGAGCTACTTGGGAGGCTGAGAAGGTGGGAGATGAGTCCTTTAGGTCAAGGATGTGGTGAGCTGTGATCGCACCACTGCACTCCAGACTGGGTGACAGAGCAAGATCCTATCTCAAAAATTAAAAAAACAAAAACAAAAAACGGGGAGGGGTTTGCCTAAATCAGTAAGATGCTATAATGAACTGGGAAACTTGAAGGACTTAAGTCAAGCTGAAGTATTTTCCTCTTTTTGTAAAATGATGAAATGGAGGCTCAGAGAAGTTAAATAACGTGTCCAGCTTCACATAGCACAGCAGGTCTCATGAGTCTAGATCATGTTCCCTTTATGTTACATCACCCTGCTAAAGAGCAGGGTTACCTTTTTCTAAGCCTCGATTGATCACGTTATTTAATCATTATAACAGTTTGCTATCCTCTACTTTTTGTTGCAGATTTTTTTCAGCATTCTAAAGAGTACATAATCTGTGCCCTAGATCATGTTTGAAGATATTTGTCCATTGGATACTTCTCTCCTACTCTGTATCATTTTCTAGAGAGCAAATGTGCATGAGAGCTGGAGGCAGGCCAATTTTTGTAGACCATTTGGTGTTCAAGGATAGGAATCTCAGCTCTCATACAGGGGCCTTGGCAGAAACAGCTTTTTATTTGGGGGAGGTTTTTTTTGACTTTGTATTACTTCTCTGGCTATTGAAGGCATGAGTTTGTGAACCCTGGTACATATTCTCAGTCTTCTCACTTGGTGCTCTTTTGTTTATTTGCTTAACATTAACTTAGTTCTAAATTGTAAAAGGGTTTTTAAAACTTCTAGTCATTAAAGTATGGAATTGATCCTTTACTTTCCAGTAAAATGATTACTGTGATCACCAGTAGTCATTCTATCAGTATCTAGTTGGGTTTCCTACCACTAATCTTCTAACTCCGCTTTAAAACTGAAGACTAAGATCTGAAAAACTATAAAAGAGCCCCATGTGCAGGGTCGGGCTGAAAACAGGAGTGTTTGAAAGCCTGTGCTTCAGTTATTGCTGCATAACTAAGTACCCCAAAACTTAGCGGCTTGAAACAACTATTTTATTTACTCATAATTCTGTGAGTTAGCTACGGCTCAGCTGGGAGGTTCTTCTGCTGTTCTTGCTTGGGGTCTGTGAGGGCACATGGAGCTGAAACATCCAGGATTGCTCTCCTCATGAGACTGGTGCTTCAGCAAGCATGGCTGGGAGCTGTGACCTCTCCCCACATGGCAGATGGAGAACACTCAGAAGGTAGCATTCCAGGAGGGCATCTGTCACACTCGGCAACATCTTATTGTGAAACCCAGTCACCGTGGGAGGGGCCCAACCTAGAGGCAAGTGCTGGGAGGTGCAGTTCATTGGGGGCACTACAGTAACAGCCTTTCCTTTGACAGTTACTTTCTGGAGAAATTGAGTAGACAGGTTTTGGACTTTGGGATACCAGGCACCCCTGAGGGAAAGCATGAGACACCATAATGAAAATTGGGGACTGAGTGATTCCCCCTTCCCTTTCTGGTACCTGACTGACAAGTAGGTTTATGTTCCAAAGACAGAAGCGTGGAAGACTTCTTAACGAGGAAGTGGCTACTGTAAAGAAGAAACATTTGAGGCCGGGCGTGGTGGCGCAAGCCTGTAATCCCAGCACTTTGGGAGGCCGAGACGGGTGGATCACGAGGTCAGGAGATCGAGACCATCCTGGCTAACCCGGTGAAACCCCGTCTCTACTAAAAAATACAAAAAAAAAAAAAAAAAAAAAATTAGCCGGGCGAGGTGGCGGCGCCTGTAGTCCCAGCTACTCCGGAGGCTGAGGCAGGAGAATGGCGTAAACTCGGGAGGCGGAGCTTGCAGTGAGCTGAGATCCGACCACTGCACTACTCCAGCCTGGGCGACAGAGCGAGACTCCGTCTCAAAAAAAAAAAAAAAAAAAAGAAACATTTGAGGGACGAGATGATCTTTTAAAAATTATAACCATGATAATAGAAATGAAAAACTCAATAGAGGTTTGGAAGACAGCTCTGGAAATCTTCCAGAAAGTAGAACAAAAAGATGAAGAAATGGTGAACAGGAGACAAAAGTAATTAGGGGACCAGTACAGGAAATTCAGTAACCAGCTATTAGGAAATGTGTCCATAATATTAGCACCCTTTTCCAGATGTAGAAACTGAGGCTTTGATAGGTAAATGATTTATGTAGGGTCATGTGGTTGACCCTAGGGTGAAATTTAGAACCAGATCTCTCTGACTCCATTGAGCCATGTGCAAATGGAACAGGCAATTAACACTGAGTATCATGTATGTTAGTAATCACACTATGGCAGCACCTGTCTGGCATTTAGGGAATATCCAGTCTAAATGAACCCTCCATAAAAGATAAACCTGTAAGGTGAGTAATATGGCACAGAAACCTTTGAGTATGGAGAGCAGAGGTGAAGCAGAATAAGTCAGATTGCCTTTCTTTTACTTTACACTTACTAGCTAAGGTCCAAGTTGAGAAGGATGGGAAGTATTTAGAAGATGGAGAAATACTGGAAATGTTGTAGGGATGGGAAGTGATAGGAGTTTGTCAGGGAACAAATAAGACCCTCATGAAGTAAGGACACCAGTTGCTGTGTTTGACCGAGGCTCAGTCTCCATCATCATGTAACCCTTCAACCCCACCCCCCAGCTAGGTGCAGAGAGCACAGCAGTGGCAAGAACCTAGTGTGTTGGTCAGAGACAGAAGGAGCAGGCCATGAAGTCCAGGGAGAATCCAGAGGGGTTTGGGTGGTATGCATTAGGTTAATTATCTTTTTACTCCTCCAACCTCCAAATCAAATCATAGCAAAAATTAGAGGCATTTTTGAAGTGATAAATCAAAAAACAAGATTGTAGAAAATTAAAAACGTACAAAATCTAGAAATGACACCAACATTTAAGTGACTAAGATGACAGGGACTCCGGGTGCCTCACGTGTGTCATGTTAGCTTTTTCTACTGAATCTTCGGAGAAAAGTGCTGGCGTTCTTGGGTCTAGAGAGAGGAAGTGGCACACGTGTCCTTTGCTGCCCGGTGAATATAGCAGGGCAAGAATTCAGACCCAGGCCAGCATGACTCCAAACCCCAAACCCAAATACATTCCACTGAGTCCTCTTCTCAGAGAAATTAGAGTGGTTATCATGTAAATTGCAGGAGGACAGGGGTCCTCATAACCGTTTGTTTACTGGGTATGTGAATGAGCCAGTTTATGGTAAACTAGGGGCCGGCTGGCCATGCATTCGGAAGGTTGCTCACTGAGTGTGTCCTGAAACTTGCCAGTGTCTGTGTGTGGCTCGCCACTTTGCAGGTTTGGAGTAGTATAATTTGGATTCTAGAGTGCTCTTACAGTTTGCAGAGTGTTTTACATGCGTTGGATACTGGAAGGTGGGTGATTATTATCCATTTTACAGTTAGGAAAAGCAATTCACGAGTTCAGTGGTGAAGTGGTAGCATTTTGTTCACCTACAGTTTGTGCTCTCTTAGAGTTGTTATTAATATATAACTTAATCTTTCTTTGTTTTTTAAGATACTGTATGCTCTCAAAATATTCTTGAATGGCCTTATGGATATGCTATACTACTGAAAATTGATTATTAATATTTTCTAATGGTTTATATAATTGGGAAAGTGAATAAAAATTTCTCATTAAAGCTGTAAATTAACACTTTGGAACGCCTGCCAGGAGACAACAAAGGGCGATGACAGCTTCTGCTGTGCCTCTCTGCTTCCCAGCTTGCTGTGATGGTGACCTGGGGTTCTCATGATTTTTTATTTTTTATTGATTGATTTATTATTTATTTATTTATTTGAGATGGAATCTCGCTCTGTCGCCCAGGCTAAAGTGCAATGGCGTGATCTCGGCTCACTGCAACCTCCGCCTCCTGGGTTTAAGCAGTTCTCCTGCCTCAGCTGCCGAAGAAGCTGGGATTACAAGTGCCCGCCACCACGCCCAGCTAATTTTTTGTATTTTTAGTAGAGACAGGGTTTCACCATGCTCACCATGTTCACCAGGCTAGTCTTGAACTCCTGACCTCAAGTGATCCACCCACCTTGGCCTCTCAAAGTGCTGGGATTACAGGTGTGAGCCTGGGATTACAGGTGTGAGCCACTGTGCCCAGCCGATTTTTTAAAAAAATATAAGATGCTACAGGTAGTCAAAAGAACAAAAAAACCTGGTTGATAGAGCTTACTTTTACACAGAGAGTAAGGAGTAAGCTCTTAGTTTATTTTGCTGTTTAAACATGAGAGCAAAAAAATATATATATATATATGTTTATATATGACAGCAAATATATATATATCACTCATATAGTATACATATTTACTCAGATATTAATAAATATGTGTATATATGTAATTAATTTCTAAGACAAAGCATGAAAAAATATGCAGTAACCAGGTTGTAATGACCATTCTGATTAAATGGGACCCCATTTTAGAGTATTGGAAAACATTTAATAAGCGATCCCTAGAGGTTCAGTGTTCTGCATTGGAGACTAGCCCTAGGTTTAAAAACCTAGTGACATAGGCTTGCTGTACAGAACAGTATGCAGTGTGTCAGCTGACACTGGTGTTGGTTTCACGATCCGAAGGAAATGGAATATAATTGCCGTCCTTGTCACACCTTGAGCATTATGGTAAGCAGATGCTTTCTGGTGCAACTGTTTGTAGTTGAACAGTGTTTATGACTAATATCTGCCATGGTTTTTAAGAGTGTTTCTAAAGGAAAGGGCAACTCTTGTCTGGCCTATTTTTCTATCTTCCTATTAAAAACTGTGGTATGATGTGGACAGAATGTAACTCTAGATGTTTACAATTAACTGTTTTCATTGTAATCTGTTTCTTGCTACTCAAACTGTGCAACTGTGGGATTTCTTATGTAGGATATCTGTAATATTTGTGCTGAGTCATTTTGAGTTAAGTGAATGCGGTAAAGTTCTATTTTTAGCCCGTCAAGGCCTAGTGAGGGCACTGGCTTAGCAGAACTCTCCATCACGCGCCTCTGTTTGGGTTATGCCCACCAATAAAGACTTGATTCCAGTTTAAATAGGACTTTGCTCACTGAGTAAATCTAAAGTTTTTGAGAAATAAGTTCACTTTTTTTGTCCACTGTAAAAAAATTTTTTTTCTTCCTGTGAGAAATTGAGACTCCTAAAAGTTAAAGTCTACATAGTGAAAGGTTATTTGCTTGTGCGTGTTTTCAACATTGATTTTTCTTTAAAGGTTGACTCTTATTTTTACCCTCCCAAATCCAGACTCTTCTATGTACTCTCCTTAAATTTTAAACTCCCAAGCTTTGTATAGAAGTCGATAATCTGATCCAGATGCTGAAAAGGAGACAAAGCTTTCACACTTGCAATATTGGCTTCGTTTGCTGGACCTTTGTTGTTGTTGTCGTTGTAATCATGAGTGTTCATGTTTCTTTAAAACAGAAAAAGAGAAAATCGCCTTGTTTTTTTCAGAGTGTGAGCTCCTAGAGAACTAAGATGAGGTTTTGTGATTTTCCTTCGTTTTAAGTCTGGTATAAGACCTTGCTCACATAAATATTGAATGCTCTTTTTGATGGTGACTGACCTTTGGTCATATGATGGACATTTAGGCCCTTAAATCTGCCCCATGAACAAGATGACACACCTTTGGAAAAGCAGAAGCTATTCTGGGAGGTACATGAATGTGTTCACGTTTTATCGCTAAGCTTCATTTAGTATGCTTTATTAGTAAGAAGCATGTATACTCATTTGTATCTACAAACCTGTAATTTTTAAACTGTAGTATTCACGTAAATATTGGTAATGTATTTATTTTGGAACATAGATGATTTGTAAAACCTATGTATTAAAACAAAAGTATACAAATACCTGATTTGTACATACTGGCTGTAACCTAATGTGTCTTTTTGTTGTCATGCAGAGCTCTGGTATCGAGACTTTAGTGGAGGAGCTCTGCTCCAGACTGAAAGACCTTCAGAGTAAGCAAGGTGAGGTCAAAAGCGCTGTGCACACACATGCCAGGATTACATTCCTGAGGAATCTGGATTGGGGAAAATCTTAGAATTGATCAGAAAAGAAAACCAGAACAAAGTCTTTGTGTCCAGTGTGTGTCACTAGGCCAGCCTCATGCTCCATCTGCAGCAATGTTAGTGGCTTCTGTGTCAGTTCCAGCAGTCACTCAGAGAGAGTCCTGCAACCAAGGGAGGGACTTAGTCCACAGGCGCCCTCAGAGATAGGAAACACTTCATGTTTTCTGTTTTTTGGGTTTTTTGTTGTTGTTGTTGGCTTCAAGTTGAAGCTCAGAGATCAGGAACAATATTGTCTCTTTCCTTTCGCCATCTTTGCCCCTCTGTTAATATCTGCCTGTTGATGTTAAGACTGCTAAATTAAGACATTAAATTAAGATGTTAAGACATGAATTACTTCAGGTTTGGAAGGGACTTCTGTTTTGACTCAACTTTTTTGGAAACACAGACTTGGCAAGTTTATTTAGTCATTTCGATATATGAACCCTCCTCATACTTTTTCTAACTTTTCTGCAATCTCTAAGAATGAGACCTTCATATTAAGGGTAAGGATCCTTGTTTCCTTACCCTCTTCATGGTCATTTTGCTGCCCACCAAGCCTTGAGCCTGCCTCTTAAGGGCACAGTTTATTTGTAACCTAAGACAGTATCCTAGGCTAAACTAAAGGTATAGCCCTTTTTCCTATTTTAGTTGAAATAGCCCTTGCTCACCTACATGTTAAGTAATAGAGCATATTGTAAGAAAGAATATTCTTTACAGATTAGTTTTAGTCAAGATGAGTCAATGTAAAGTCTATGAGTGTAGAATTTTGTAAAAAAATATTTTTGGAATCTAAACAGATGTTCTGTCCTTCTGGTCTAATTAATAAGTACACAGGGGACTTCAATCTCTTAATTAAGTGCCTCTAGAGCACTGTATCAGTGACGAGATGAACAGCTCTCACCTCTTGGCCTAATGCTAATGTGGTTAACCGGAGAATTCCCTCTGGCACACTGAAAAAATAGATTTTTATTAAACAGACAGATTGGTCTCGAGTTTGCCTTTTAAACACCAAAGTCTCTATTTCTTGTTAAAATTAGTTGAGAAACTTTGAAATACATGGGCATTTATTAACTAGATATAAGACAAATCTTTCTGAATTTTTGTTTCATAACAGAAGAGAAGATTCACAAAAAGTTAGAGGGGTCTCCCTCTCCAGAGGCAGAATTATCCCCTCCAGCAAAGGATCAAGTGGAAATGTATGTAAGATTGTATTCAGTAATAAAGTGTGCATTTGTTAAAATCAAATGAATAACTGCTACATGGTTTCCATTTTCTGTTTGTCATCTTGTTTAGTTTCATTATATATAATTTAAGACACATTTATCAAGCGCTTATGTGCTTGACACTGAGAATTCAAAGGTGAAATAAGATGGTTCTATCCTTGGTGTGCATATTCAATAAATATTCGTGGAACAAATGAGTGAAACAAGGTTATTATTTGCTAAGTCTATGTATGTAATATTACCTTTAATATTCACCAACAGCCCTTTGAAACAGCTGTAAGAAATTACGATTATCAGCCAGGCACAGTGGCTCACGCCAGTAATCCTAACACTTTGGGAAGCCAAGGCGGGTGGATTGCCTGAGGTCAGGAGTTCGAGACCAGCCTGGTCAACATGGTGAAGCCCTGTCTCAAAAATTAGTCAGGCATGGTGGTACACACCTGTAATCCCAGCTACTCGGGAGACTGCGGCAGGAGAATTGCTGGAACCCAGGAGGCAGAGGTTGCAGTGAGCTGAGATTGTGCTATTGCACTCCAGCCTGGGCAATAGAGCAAGACTCTGTCTTATAAAAGAAAAAAAAAAGAAAAGAAAGAAAAGAAGTGATTGTCCATGTTCACAAGCAAGAACACTGAGTTCCCACTGTTTACTGCGAAGGGAACATAGGCAAATCCTTGACCTGCCAAACCTGCTTCCTAAAGATACTTTTCTTTTTTCTTTGTAAATAATTAGTCTTAAAATAATCTGCATTATAAACAGACTTCCCTATTATACATTTTATTTTAATCTTCTGAACCTCTGAAACCTAAGAAAAAAATGGCATTTCCTTTGTTTGTATAGACCTGTATTGTCCAGCACAGTAGCTGCAAGCCATGTGTGACTATCGAGCACTTGACATGGGGCTGGTTCAAACCGTGATGTGCTGTCAGTGGACAATTCTCATTGGATTTCAAAGACTGTATATAAAAAAGAATGTAAAGTAGTAAACATTTTAAAATACTGATTACATGTTGAAATGATAATATCAGGAGTTTAGTTAAATGAAATATATTACTGGAGTGAATTTCACCTGTTTCTTATGTTTTTAATGTGCCTGCTAGAACACTTAAAATTACCTATGAAGCTCAAAATACATTTCTGTTGGTCAACTCTTGATGTAGACTGAGAAAGAGAATCAAGTTCAGTCCCTTTGAAAACATGGCCTTTTACCACTTCATGTGTGACCTTGAGCATTGCCTCTGAAACAACAGTCCCCTCAGTAGCCAATGTGACATTAAATTCTTCCTTTCGCAGTCTGTTCTGCTCTGAAATCTTCGGTGGCTCCCAGTTTCCTAGCAAATCAAAAACACTTTCTCATTTTCAAGCCCCCTGAAACCAGCCTCCCTGGCTTTTTGTACCCTGTGTTTCTAGTGATCGCTGCTCTAATTAGTTCTCCATTCTGTGAGCATAACGTGTGCCTTCGTGTCCTCACACAGGTTCTCAGGCCTCACAGGTAGTACTCACTAAACTTGCGGAATAAATCTGGAATTCCAAGGCTTAGTTGTGGCCCACTTTAACTGTTTTAGACCTCACCAATATCCTCTTTCTGAATACTTGAATGTGGTCATTCCTACCGTTTCTGAGGGCCTGCTTCAATGCCAGGCAGTATGCTAGCGGTTAAGAAGCTGCTTTTCCGACTCATTTTGCATATTAATTCCTTTACTCCTCAGAACTCTGAGAGGTAAATATTACTAGCTCTATTTTTTAGGTGAGGAAACTGAGCTATGGAGAGGTTAAGTAACATGCCGAAGGTCACACAGCTAGTAAAGTAGGCAGAGCCAGGATTTGACCTCAGAGAATGTGGCTTTAGAGCTCATACTCTTGACTGATTTGCTACTGAGCTTTTCAACTGCATATATTTTCAATGCTCACAGTAACTTCATGAGGTAAGTCATAGGATCACCATTTTGCAGTTGAAGAAATAGTCCAAAGCAGTAAATAATGAGCTTAAAGTCGCAAGCAATAGTGACTTAGCTGAGATTCAAATTCAGATACTGCTTACTGAAGTGACTGCATTCTTTCTTCTGTTATTTGTCCTTTTTGACTTCTTAATTAAAACGCAAACTTTGAAGATAAAAACTATCATCTTACATATTTTCTCACTATTCTTAACAGTGCGTATCACAGTGCTGAGCAAAATGGTGCTTGATGCATGGGACTAATCTGAAGCATATTTTACTGTATTATAAATTATTGTAAAGTTAATGATTCTTGGATGATGTGAATGTTGACACTGCTAAAATGAAATATTCCATTATTTTGGATGGTAGTGTTGTTTTACTGTAACTAAAAAATCTGTATACTCATTTTTTGAACTCTTTACTCTGTTTTTTAGGTACTATGAAGCATTTCCACCGCTTTCTGAGAAACCAGTTTGCCTGCAAGAAATCATGACGGTGTGGAACAAGTCTAAAGTCTGTTCTTACTCTAGCTCTTCTTCATCATCCACAGCCCCACCAGCTAGCACAGATACTTCCTCTCCTAAGGACTGCAACAGTGAAAGTGAAGTCACCAAGGAAAGAAGCAGTGAAGTGCCCACCACTGTGCATGAGAAAACCCAGAGCAAAAGTAAAAACGAGAAGGAAAGCAAATTTAGTAATGGCACAATTGAAGAAAAGCCTGCTTTGTACAAAAAGCAAATCCGACATAAACCTGAAGGAAAGATTCGCCCTCGCTCATGGTCTTCTGGCTCCAGTGAAGCAGGCTCAAGTTCCAGTGGGAATCAGGGAGAATTAAAAGCATCCATGAAGTATGTTAAAGTAAGACACAAGGCACGAGAGATTCGAAACAAAAAAGGGCGGAATGGGCAAAGCAGGCTTTCTTTGAAGCATGGTGAAAAGGCTGAAAGAAACATGCATACTGGAAGTAGTAGCAGTAGCAGCAGTGGTTCTGTCAAACAGCTGTGCAAGCGGGGTAAGAGACCTTTAAAAGAAATAGGGAGAAAAGATCCTGGGAGCACTGAAGGAAAAGACCTGTACATGGAGAACAGAAACGACACAGAGTATAAAGAGGAGCCCTTGTGGTACACCGAGCCAATTGCTGAATATTTTGTTCCTCTGAGCAGAAAAAGTAAACTAGAGACCACATACCGAAACAGACAAGACACAAGTGATCTGACATCAGAGGCAGTGGAAGAATTGTCTGAATCAGTGCACGGTCTTTGTATCAGCAACAATAATCTTCATAAAACATACCTCGCAGCAGGTACTTTCATTGATGGTCATTTTGTAGAAATGCCTGCAGTTATAAATGAGGATATTGACCTCACTGGGACCTCATTATGTTCTCTACCAGAGGACAATAAATACCTGGATGATATTCATCTATCAGAATTAACGCACTTCTATGAAGTGGATATTGATCAATCCATGTTGGATCCTGGTGCCTCAGAAACAATGCAAGGAGAAAGTCGGATTTTGAATATGATTCGACAAAAAAGCAAAGAGAACACAGATTTTGAGGCAGAATGTTGCATAGTGTTAGATGGTATGGAGTTGCAAGGGGAACGTGCAATATGGACAGATTCTACCAGCTCCGTGGGTGCTGAGGGCTTATTCCTGCAGGACCTTGGCAATCTGGCTCAGTTTTGGGAGTGCTGTTCATCCAGTTCTGGTGATGCGGATGGGGAGAGTTTTGGAGGAGACTCTCCAGTTAGACTCTCTCCCATCTTAGACAGCACCGTGCTCAATTCACACCTGCTTGCTGGCAATCAAGAGCTCTTTTCAGATATTAATGAAGGATCTGGTATAAACTCTTGTTTTTCAGTGTTTGAAGTGCAATGCAGTAATTCTGTTTTACCATTTTCTTTTGAAACACTCAACTTGGGAAATGAAAATACAGATTCTAGTGCTAATATGCTTGGGAAAACACAGTCTAGATTGCTAATATGGACCAAAAATAGTGCCTTTGAAGAAAATGAACACTGTTCTAATCTTTCAACAAGAACTTGTAGTCCATGGTCCCATTCAGAAGAAACACGTTCAGACAATGAAACATTAAATATTCAGTTTGAAGAATCCACACAGTTTAATGCCGAAGATATTAATTATGTAGTTCCTAGAGTCTCATCAAATTATGTAGATGAAGAACTTCTAGATTTTTTGCAAGATGAAACTTGCCAGCAAAACAGTAGAACTTTAGGTGAGATTCCTGCATTAGTTTTCAAAAAAACATCTAAACTAGAATCCGTCTGTGGTATTCAGCTAGAACAAAAAACAGAAAACAAAAATTTTGAAACTACACAAGTGTGTAACGAAAGTCCACATGGAGATGGCTACAGCTCAGGGGTTATTAAAGACATTTGGACAAAGATGGCAGACACAAATTCTATGGCCACAGTAGAAATAGAAAGAACTGATGCTGAGTTGTTTTCGGCAGATGTAAATAACTACTGCTGCTGTCTAGATGCTGAAGCTGAACTGGAGACCCTTCAGGAGCCTGATAAGGCTGTGCGAAGGTCAGAGTACCATCTGTGGGAGGGACAGAAAGAGAGCCTGGAGAAAAGAGCATTTGCTTCTAGTGAGCTATCCAACGTGGATGGTGGTGATTATACAACACCCTCTAAACCCTGGGATGTAGCCCAAGATAAAGAGAACACATTCATTCTTGGAGGAGTTTATGGAGAACTCAAAACCTTTAACAGTGATGGGGAATGGGCAGTCGTACCACCCAGCCACACAAAAGGAAGCTTGTTACAGTGTGCAGCTTCTGATGTAGTGACGATAGCTGGCACAGATGTCTTCATGACCCCGGGAAACAGTTTTGCTCCTGGGCACAGGCAGTTATGGAAACCCTTTGTGTCATTTGAACAGAATGATCAGCCGAAGAGTGGGGAAAATGGGTTAAATAAGGGATTTTCTTTTATCTTCCATGAAGACTTACTAGGAGCTTGTGGCAACTTTCAAGTCGAAGATCCTGGACTTGAATACTCGTTTTCTTCCTTTGACTTAAGCAATCCATTTTCACAAGTTCTTCATGTAGAATGCTCATTTGAACCTGAAGGGATTGCATCTTTCAGCCCCAGTTTTAAGCCGAAATCAATCCTCTGTTCCGATTCAGACAGTGAAGTGTTGCACCCCAGGATATGTGGTGTTGACAGAACACAATACAGGGCTATTCGGATCTCTCCTAGGACTCACTTTCGCCCAATTTCTGCATCCGAACTGTCCCCAGGAGGAGGAAGCGAGTCAGAATTTGAATCTGAGAAAGATGAAGCAAATATTCCCATTCCTTCTCAAGTGGATATATTTGAAGATCCGCAGGCAGATCTCAAACCTCTGGAAGAAGATGCAGAGAAAGAAGGCCATTACTATGGAAAATCAGAGCTTGAGTCTGGAAAATTCCTTCCCAGGTTAAAAAAATCTGGGATGGAAAAGAGTGCTCAGACATCACTGGATTCCCAGGAGGAATCAACTGGGATTCTGTCAGTAGGAAAGCAAAATCAGTGTTTGGAATGTAGCATGAATGAATCCCTGAAAATAGATTTAGAAAGCTCAGAAGCAAATTGTAAAATAATGGCACAATGCGAGGAAGAAATTAATAATTTTTGTGGTTGCAAAGCAGGTTGTCAGTTTCCTGCTTATGAAGATAATCCAGTTTCTTCGGGACAGCTGGAAGAGGTATGTGTCTGCGTATTGGTATTTGACAAAAGGATTTGATCAGAGTTTAACTGAAGAACAGACATGTCAGGCAATGAAAGATAGGGTTAAATTATCGGGAAGTTAGCATAAATGTCTTAAAACTTAAATTGTTCTAATTTTACATGTAAGGACTTAAAATGGATTTGATATTTATAAATTTGAATTAGACAGTAGAGTTTTTCTGGAGAGAAAAAGCTTTTAAAAATCACAGGATGTAAGATTCCTATGTGTTGTCTTAAGATACATGTTATTGGCCGGGTGCAGTGGCTCACGCCTGTAATTCCAGCACTTTGGGAGGCCAAAGCGGGTGGATCATTTGAGGTCAGGAGTTCAAGACCACCTTGGCCAATATGGTGAGACCCCATCTCTACTAAAAATACAAAAATTACCCAGGCGTGGTGGTGGACACCTGTAATGCCAGCTACTTGGGAGGCTGAGGCAGGAGAATTGCTTGAACCCAAGAGGCAAAGGTTGCAGTGAGCTGAGATTGCATTCTGCACTCCAGCCTGGGTGAGAAGGTGAGACTCTGTCTCAAAAAAAAAAAAAAAAAAAAAAATGTATTATGCTTAAAGCAAAAACCTAACATATAAGTGTTCCAACATTCAAAGTTGATGAATCAGGAAGTGGCTGCTATTAAAGTGTAGCAAGCCTGTCTAACTGACTCTTAGAAGTTGATCATTTTATCAAAACTTGTGTTTTCCATGTAAAACAAATTATATCTCTATGGAGTTCTCAAAAATACATTGTGATACATGTAGAAATTCACCCACAACCCAAATGCAACAAAATTGCTTCTAAAGAACCTATAAAGAGGTATCTTGCTTTATACAAAGTACATATTCCAGAAGCTGTGTGGGTTATATGTGACGGCTATGGAATGAGGATAATATTAAGTTTTGTGAATGAGAGTCATTGTACCCCTCCACTGTATGCCCAAGAAATGGCTTGAGGTTAAACTGATTGTACAAGAAATAACAGTTAAGACAATAACCTGTTTCACAAAAAAAAAGCGTAGCAGTCTGCCCACTTTTCCACTGTTTTCGATATGTGAGTGCCTGGCCTTTCTCCAGAAACAGCTTATTTAATTTTGTTTTTGTTTTTGTTTTGTTTTGGGGACAGTGTCACTCTGTCGCCCAGGCTTGAGTGCAGTGGTGCGATCTCAGCTCACTGCAACCTCCACCTCCCAGGTTCAAGTGATTCTCCTGCCTCAGCCTCCTAAGTAGCTGGCATTAAAGGCATGCACCACCACGCCTGGCAAATTATTTGTATTTTTAGTAGAGACAGGGTTTCACCAGGTTGACCAGGCTGGTCTCGAACTCCTGACTTCAAGTGATCCACCTGCCTTGGCCTCCCAAAGTGTTGGGATTACAGGCGTGAGCCGCCACGTCCGGCCCAGCTTATTGAAAAAAAGAGATGGAGGTGTTTAGAAGTCATGCTACCTGTGGCCGGAGAGCAGATGAGTGTTGCCCTTCCTCCCAACTGTCCTGCACACCCTCCCCTCTCCTGTACACCCAAAATGTACAATTTTGGATTGTACATCCAAATCCTACCCATACCGTGAGACTTCCTTCATATGCCACCTCCTTCACTGACACTTTTCCTAATTCCCTCTCTCCCCTGCTCCAGCCCCACTCTGCATCAGAATTAATTTCACCCCTCTCTTAATTTTCATGCACTTTATGCCTCTTTTTTATTGCATTTTCCATTTCTCATGAGTTATTTATATCCTGGACTATAAGCTCCTTGTGGCTGTGGACCATGCCTTACTCACTTGTCCATCAGAGTGCCCAGGTGTGGGGCTGCTTGCCTGTGATTCTAGGAAGCCCCCAGGTGACTTGAGAGTCATTGCTCTAATCAGCTACCTAGAGACCTGTAGAGGATGAATTTAATCCTATTGAAGCACTGCTAAGAAAAAACCCAGTAATGTTGTTAGCCTTTATCTGTTTGTTTATTGCCCCATTTTTCATCCTTAAATACTCCTTCATGTACTTTGTATTTCACCTGGTTCCAGATTGGGAAGAAAGAAAAAGAGGAAAGAAGCAAGATTCTACATACCACTACCATATTCCTTCGCTTTCTAGTATGTTGATGTATTTATGTGTTATCAGAATTCTGGGTTTCCTTGAAAGGTCTTAGCCGCCAAAAACATTCCCAGAGGACATTTTGGGATGGTCTGATAGTTTAGATGTTGCCAGCACTGCTCTCTCGGCAGCGTTGTTACAGTTCAGAAGCCGGGTTCAAGCTTACTTCATAGATTCATCTGAGATATGGAAGAGGCTGAGAGAGTGACCTGAAGGGACAGTTCGGGGCCAGCCTGGTACTAGAACCTGTATCTTTCTGTTCTGTCACATTGTTTGGTCAGTTTTAAAGGTGCTTTTAAGAGGATGTGCTTCCGACCCTCTTCCTGAGTCAGTCCAGTCTTTTCAGAAAGCAATCTGGGAGGCGTGTTTGAAGATCAGTAGAACCCCATCTATTTCAGACCTAGATGATGAAACTGTAGGATTTCCAATAGAACTGGTGTCTAAGAGCATGAAAATATGATTATTTTCCAAAGTTTAGCGTAGTTCAATTCAGCAAACATTTAGTGAATAGCTGTTTACATGCCTGTTGCTAACGTAGGTGTTCTGGGTGAATGAGACTTTGTCCTTGCCCATACAGAATTCAGCGTAGTGAAGATGACCAACTTGTACCATGTTACTTCTTTTAATTGAAGCAGGTAATTTATTCATGTGGTTCAAATTCAGAAGTTACAAGCGTATATGTACACACACAGTGAAAGGCTCCCTCCCCGGCAGCAACTACTAGTGTGAGGTCTGATGGATTCGCCAAGGATATTTTTTGCACATATAAACAAATAAATGTTCATATGTATTTCTTCCTATATTTTCTTTTTACTGAAATAGTACTTTATTGTAATCACCCTTCCTTTTTTTATTTTCTGCATACTATTCCATTGTATGGATATACCATAATCTGCCTAGTCAGTTCTTTATCTTTTAGGGCATTTGACCAATGCAGTTTTAGGTGCTGTAGGTAGAATGGTGGAGGGGAGCACAGAATGCTGTGGGAACCTGCAGGAGAACCCTCCTAGCCTGTGAAGGTTGAGGAAGGCTTCTTGAGCGTACCTGAGTGTCCAGAGTAGAAGGAAGGAGGCAGGGCAGTCCAGGCAGAAGGAACAGCAGAAGCAAGGGTAAAGAGAGTTGAATCTGCTGATGTGTGCAGGGCAGCTGTGAACAGTTATCTCATGGTCTCTGGAGTATAAACCGTACAGTTAAGAGTAGCACAGATGAAGCACTGTGTGCCTTGGCATCTGTACATACATTGGTGGTGAAAATGTTCTTGTTGTTTCCTTGGTTGCCAACTTAGTACCAAGCACCTTGAGGCACAGAAAATAAGCAAAAGACTTACTTGGTGTCTTCAGGGAATTTCAGTCTACTCAGGAGAGGAGCTCGCTGTGCTGTGGAGGTCAGCAGGTCTGGAGGGACAGAAAGGCTCTGATGAGTGAAGAAGGAGTGGGGGTCGGGTCTTCCTGGCGATGGGCCACCCAGCCCATCTATGTTGAGGCTTCTGTCACCACTATCCTACTGGATGCCCATGTAGACCTCATGCGGTAGGTGATTTTCCCCACTTCTGAAGACACATAGGCTCTAACAGGTGAGACAGCTGCCCCACATCCCAGCGTGAGGGGCAGGCAAAGCATTTTCCGCCGCTTTGCACCTCTGTGAACTGAGGAAAGCTCACACCAGCAGTTCTGCGTTTCATTTGTCTCTGTTGCACTCAGCATCTCTTCACTGATGTTTCTTTTCTTCCTTCCCAGAGAACAAGGTACATGGAAGTCTTGCTTCTCCTGGTGTGACACAAATGAGAGCTGATTGTGGCAAAGGGGCAAGATTCCCAGAGTCAAACTAAAACCAGGCGCCTTTCTCATTACCCAAACTAAGAGTATTTTGTGAGAATGTAAAGCTTGGAGCCTTTGTTTCCTTCACCCAGCTTCCACCTTCTAAAGAATTTCTGAATTTTACTTCTGTTGCTAAAAACATTTCTGGTTAGGCTTTTTGGATTAAGTTTATGTCTTCTTTTCACTGTTTCATTCATTCATCAGCTATTTCTTATGTACCTGCTCGGCCAGGTACTATTCTTGGTGCTGGAAATAAGTAACAAAGCTCTCGGTGCTGGTGGAGTCACATCCCACCTTGGGGAGCTGACAATAAACATGTTAAGTTATATAGTGTATTACAATATAAATGCTCTTTGGAAAGGAGGAGAGCTGGACGAGGGGCATTGGGGTTGGGAGTGATTGCAGGAGTTTGCTGTGTTACAGGCAGTATGAGAACAGGCTTCCTCGCCAAGGTGCAATTTAAGGAAATACTTAGAGGTAAGAGAGTGAGCCGAGAAGATGCCTGGCAGGAGAGGGAGGGCAGCACTGAGGCTGCTGCTGTGCCTGCCTGTCCATGACAGCGACGTTCTGATCTGCTTTCAGCTTCCTCCATTGTCTCTTCATTCTTTTCATTCCCAGCTACACCAGAAGTTGAATTAATACATTAGATGGTGTATTAGATGAACATAGCATGATCCAGCCTAGAAGTTACAAATGGCTGAGAGGAGAGATGTCATGACAAGATGCATATTCCTTGAATATGTTTACTGAAGTATAAAACGGGACAAATAAGTCCCTGCCATAGGAACTGACATTCAAATGGAAGATGCAGAAAAAAGACCCCCAAATTTATGGTAGAAACTGGTGTGCTCTTCACAGTGGTTTCAGCAAGAGAGAGAGAAGAAATGATGTATGAGATAGTCAGAGACTGTTGGCCTGGGGAGACTTTTCTTTACGTCAGCAGACACTGAGTATCTACTTTGTGCGGGGGCCTGTGCTTGGAGATGCAAAGATGAAGAAGACATGGTCCCTCAGGAAGCTTACAGTCGGGTTCTGCTGGGATCTAAACTCCTCTTGGTTCATGCTGCCCCTGCTCCCCAGGTGCCTGGCCCCTCCAGCCTGCTTGCCCTGACCTGTCCCATCCCCCACCATGAACTCACTCCCTTTCTTGATGTTAATCCTCAAGAAAGGATGAAAAGATAAGCAGTATATTTAAACTGATCATTCCTGCAAAGAGCCTTTTCTTTCTCAAATAAGAGCCTGTTAACCTCTAAATCCATTTATCTTCAAATAGCACCTTAGGGAGCTGATGGAGAGAGTTCTGACTGGGGCACCTTCCTTGCTCCCCCTGAGTAGCACTAAGGAATCTCACAGGACAGGCTAGACCTTTCTAAGAGGTCTTAGAATGTAGGGAATTGCATGCCAGGTGCTGTTAGCCACCTTGAAAGAACTGCAGGCCTTGCGTGGTGCCGCCTTGTTTGCAGGAAGCCCAGCCCTGTCCATTCCCCTGGACCTAGCATCTGTTTATCCCAATTTTTATTGTTAGGATAAGCTGTAGGAGAAAATAGCAAAGGTTAACTTGACTTCTCTGGGTAGACAGTACAATTCTCCTTCAGTTTCTGACTTAGGAGTGTTTCCAAAAAGTTAAGTGAAAACAAAAGTTGGAAGTGTTTCCCTTTTAGTTACATGACAAACACTCATTACTGAATTGAACAGTTTTAGACCCATAAATAATTAAGTTAAAAGTGTAACAAAATCCTATTAGGAAATTGATGATCCATTTGTTTCTAAAACACTTTGGATTTTAAACTTGAACACGTAATGAAATGTCTTTCAAAGCAGTGACGATGGGTGCAGTGTTCACAGGCCTCTCCACTGAGCAGGTGTCTACTGGGAACGCAGCATTAGGGGATGTGGGTGGTAGAAAGATACAGTGGCCAAGCCTCACCCTGGGCGAGCGAGCTGGTGGCAGGCTCACCCTCTCAGGCACAGTGAGGAAGGCACACAGAAGGGGGTTGCCCTGAGTGCTAGCATGCCAGGTATACATGGTGACTGAAGCTGCCACAAGTCTTCTGTTGACCACACTACAAGGACTCTCCTTGGTCACCAATGATAGCTGTTGTCTGTCTGCCATTGGCCACACCATCCAGTTCTCACTGGCCAAGCAGGTGGGGCCCAGCCAGGACTTGAGAATCCCACTGGGTAAGGATGGATCCTGGGTTCAGGCTGGGTCCCTCTTCTGGGCCTGGACAACTTCCAGATGTGAAGGATGTGAGTCTCTCCTGCTCTCAGGAGTCATTCTCATCTCATTTGGTTGGCTGTCTCTATTTAAATTTGAATCATGGAATTTGAATTTGTAATTTGGTTTTAACCTTAGTTTCCTTCTGGTTCGCACCTAAGCAAGATAATTTTAAGACATTTAGGTCAATAACTCTGCCTATAAGAATTTCCGTTGGGCCAGGGGTGGTGGCTTACGCCTGTAATCCCAGCACTTTGGGAGGCCGAGGCAGGCAGATCACCTGAGGTCACAAGTTCGAGACCAGCCTGGCCAACATGGCAAAACCTTGTCTCTACTAAAAATACAAAAATTAGCCAGGGTGGTGGTACATGCCTGTAGTCCCAGCTACTCGGGAAGCTAAGGCACGAGAATCATTTGAACACTGGAGGCAAAATTTGCAGTGAGCTGAGATCGCACCACTGCACTCCAGCCTGGGTGACAGAGTGAGACTCTGTCTCGAAAAAAAAAAAAAGAATTTTCTTTTATTCCATTTCTTCTTTGCCTTACTTCTGCCTGAGTATATGAGAGAGAAGAGGGTCCCCTGTTCTCTTCCGAGCACCTCCTGCCAGTGAAGGCTCAGGGCTTCCCCGTTACCTCTGTGCACTTGTGGAACCTAGAAGTTGGCCTTACCTGGGAGCGTTTTTACTACATTGTATTTTTGGCTTGTAAGAGTTTTTTTGGTTAAGATTTTCAAGTCGCTTCCCATCTAAGTACTTCTTAAGCAATACTTTATACACTCTGAACACGCTGGCTTTTAAAATGCACCTTTTTCAGAATTGTATAAAAACTCACCAGTTGACTGGGCATGGTGGCTCATGCCTGTAATCCCAGCACTTTGGGAGGCCAAGCTGGGCAGATTGCTTGAGCTCAGGAGTTCGAGACCAGCCTGACCAACATGGCGAAATCCTGTTTCTAGAAAAAGCACAAAAAATGAGCCAGGCATGGCGATGCCCACCTGTAGTCCCAGCTACTTGCAAGGCTGAGGTGGGAGGATCACCTGAACCCTGGAGGTGGAGGTTGCAGTGAGCTAAGATCGTGCCACTACACTCCAGCCTGGGTGACAGACCCAGACCCTAGCTCAAAAAGAAAGAAAGAAAAATCAAAAAACCTCTCCAATGTAAAAGTTCTGGGTTTATAATCTATAAATAATGCTTGAATATTCTTCCTCTAACTTGAGAGTTGATACGCTTTTTTTATATTTGGTTTAATCTAAACAGTTCCCTGTATTGAACACTGATATACAAGGAATGAATAGAAGTCAAGAAAAACAGACCTGGTGGGAAAAAGCCTTGTACTCTCCTCTTTTTCCTGCATCAGAGTGTGAAGGTAAGGAGACCTCTTTAGTTCATTGATTCATTCCAATTTGTAATTTATTAAGAGCAATAATTTCTTTTTCTATGAACATCAGTCCAAGAAACATTTACCAAGAGGTTTCTGTGTGGGTGGCACTGTGTCATGCACTGGGACACAGACGAATGAGAACTGGGTCCTGCTCTGAAACAGCCACAACCTGCTGGAGGGGAAAGGCATGGAAATACATCCAAGCATTACTGACCATGGATGAGATGTGTATAAGCCACCATTGAGTCACAGAGGAGGAAATAGCGGGCAGTCCCTGTGAAGAGAGTTGCCCGCACAGAGGCAGGAGGGTCGCAGCCAGGGGAAAAGCACAGGGCCCCATGGCTTAGCTGAGGCGGGAGAAACAGACATGGCAGGACCCTGTCGGAAGGTTTGAGGGCTTGGCTAAGTTAGGTCCGGAGAGACAGGGCAGGAGGCTGTCAGAAGGTTTGAGGGCTTGGCTAGGTTAGGTAGCATCTAACATGCAGGAAGGGAATGCCGTTCACAGAATTTAAATTGGAGGTTGTCAAGGTCGGATGTTGTTGAGAACAATTCTAGTAACAGAGTGGAAATGGAATTGAAAAACTGAAGGGTATTGGCCAGGGTTTTAGGCTCTTGCAGTAGTTTGGGAACCATAAGCTAAAGGGCTGGACTGAGGTAATAATCACGGGGACAGAGAAAAGGAAACAGGACCGAGAGGTTTTGTAGAGGAGGAGCTTGTTGGATGACTTTCTGTGAGGAGTAGTTATGGGAGTGTAGGTAGAGAGGGAGACAGGAGTGGGCGCTGATACGGTGAGGAAGATTTTAGTGTAGGGTATTTTTGGAATGGGCAGTCTGTGAGGCCTTCCAGGTAGACTCCCAGAAGTTATTAAGAAACCCTGACTTGAAATTTTGGGAGAAGTAAGAACTAAGGATGCAACCAGAATTGATTAGCTCAGAAAGTTCAGCTTGTCCAGATTGTGGTCTCCTGGGCTTCTGTTGGCTACCACATTTATTCAACAGCAGCCTCCTGTCAGAGCCCTGAAGGGGTTATGCAAATCTCTTGCATTTAAATTTACAGGTTCACATTTGTCACATGCCCTCAGGTAATTTGTAGTTAGTGTGGAGCCAAGTGACTTCTCTCACTAGCTAGGACGCCCTGCACACGCCTGTGCTGTCCTCGGAAAGCCTTCCTGGCACTCCTCGGCAGCATGAGCTGTACTGATGGGGTGGAAGGCCGGATCGGCCAGGGTGACTCTAGGAGTGGAGCGTGTGCGATTCTCTGGTCTGTAGCCACAGACAGCTTCCCAAGACCCTGCCTTCCTCCTTCCCAGAGGTTCAGCTGGGGCATAAGGAGAGTGTAGAGCTGAGTCTTCACTGTTAACGTCTTTGTTGATTGAACAGCATTTATTAAAGACCCATTCCTGCTGCCGCCCTACCATTGGCTCGTATCTGGACAGCCTTGATGACGTGCAAGGCGCTCGAATTTTATATAATTCCCACAAGAACCTTAGGAGATGCCCCCCGCTGGTTTTCAGATGAGGAAGCTGAGTCTCAAGTTGAGTACTGTAATTTGCCCGAAATCACAGTTAACTGTTAAGCATGGGCTAGAATCTAGGTTGTGATTCTTGTGGTCCAGAAGTTTTGCCCTGTACAGCAGCTGCCTGCACTTGGTACCAAGGTAGATGCCAGGGCAGTAGGAGCACAGACCTTCCCTTCATGTGTGCCCAGTCTGGTAAACTGGGCAAGTGTAAGACACAGACACAGTTAATGGAATGCAGGTGGGATGTGGCCAGAGCTGGGCCACAGAGGGCCTCTGAGGAAGAGCTAGCAGGGAGAGGAGGCCGCCACTTTGTGGCAAAGAACCAATTCCTTGCAGTGGCATAGGATGATTTTCAAAACAGAGTTCATGTTTCTTTATAAAGGGCAACCTTGGCACCCTTAGTCCAGTTTTCTGTCATTAGTTAGTAAAGAATCCAGTTCCAACCTTAGCTCTAAGTTCCTGGTTATCTGTACATCTCTTAGTAGATACTGGTGTTTGTACGTAATACTTTTGTTTTTACGGTGAAGTGGTATATAGAGAGACTCTTCAGTGCATAAATGCTGGTAATTATTTCTTTTGAATGACCTTTAGCTCACAGTGTGAGTTAAGTGCCTGCATATTTGCCCTGTAGCATCATGAAGCATCCTTCTTTAGCTTATGTGGGTTGGGGTATGTAGTCTCAGAAGGATAGCCAAGAAAACAGGTAGTCACTTACCCACTCAGCAGAAGTGGTGGGGACTCCTGGTGCTTCTAACGTTGCATATGGTTCGTCACAAGCAGGTGCTGCTCTGAGCCAGGGGTTGACCTGGGAGCTCACAGCATCTCTGGAAAGGAAGAATAGCATTGTCCCCTTTACAGTAAGGCGGACAAGAGGCTCAGAAAAGAGGCAGCTTGTGGAGGTACCCATATAAGAAAGCCCAAGCTTTTTGCAGTCTGCCACCTGCTGGCCTTGCTGTGTATTCGTGTGTGCATCCATTCAGCACTTGGGTTAGGCACCGTTCTAGACTCTGGGGATGCATCGGCAGACAGATCGTGTCCCTGTCCTCCTCCTGCTCAGGTACCTTCTCAACAGGGACTTAAGGAAATAGGACACACACCATGTGACAGCTGGGGCTGCCTGCAGGGAGAGGTGCCAGGCAGCAGTGGCTTGTGCAGGGGAGGAATGCATTGGGTATGCCCCAGCATGACTGGCAAAGAGGGGATGGCATGGGAGTGTGGTGGGGATGAGGCCAGCCAGGCAGCTGGGAGCCAGACCACAGAGGGCCTTATAGACTCTGTGCACCAGCAGTGCTGTCCCAAACAGCAGTCTCCACAGCTCACGCCCCTGGATTTTCAATGCTTTCAAGACTCAAGTAATGTAAGTGTCTGGATGACTTTAGCATTAAAAACAGAGAGTCCTGCAGGGAAGCAGTATAGACAGTCGGTGAAGGGCTCAGGATTGAGAACTGTATTGGAATCCAGAGTCTCTTTCCCCAGCTGTTAGGCCTTGGGTGCTGACCGAACCTTTCTGTGCCTCTGTAGTCTGTATGTATAAAAGGAGGCTAGAGGAATGCCTTCGTTGTAGAGTAAAGTGCCTAGAACAGTGCCTGGCATGTCATCATGGCCTGAAACAGGGTGGCGGTCAACTTGAGCATCATGAAAACTGTCAACAGCAGTTCAGCATCACCTTTTCCAAGTACCCTGTGGCACAATAAAACCCTCTTGTGTGTACAGAATTCCTAAAGCAGGAAGAGAAAATGAAAGAGTGGCGTGTGGAAATGGGCCTGCCTGCCTCTGAGCATATCCTCATCAAGGAAACCATGTCCTCCCCACTCCATGCCCCTCAGCCAGTATAAGTGGTGGCCAAATGGAGTGGGCCATGGAGTGAGAGGTCAGCCAAGGAAAAGATGCCTCCTTAGGAGAGATGAAGCCAGCCTCAGCAGAGGACACAGGGCATCCTCCCCAGCTGCCCTAGGGTGACCATGCCTCCAAGCCTGTGGCTTTGATCAGCAGTGGTCATAGGTGCAATGTGTGTGCCAGGCACTGTGCTTGAGGCTTCGCCTCTTTGAATATGCACAGAAATGTAGGAGGGAAAATGGTGATGTTCTCATCTTAGAGATGAGGATACTAGGGCTCAGAGAGGTTAAATAATTTGCACAAAGTTACATCACAAGTAAATAGCGTGACCTGGAATTGACTGAAGTCTGTCTAATCCCAGAGCCTGGGGTATTCTCATGAACCTCAACTAGTAACTTGGAATTCTTGGAGCCATCAGAGTGAACAGAAGCTTGTGGAGAGTCTTCCATGTGGCCAGTGCAGCTGCAGGCAGCAGCCCAGCGGGGTCCAGGTGGTCTTACCCTTGGCACAGCCTCGCCACCCTGTGCCAAGGTAGAAGGGCGCAGCAGTCACTTGCTCCAGCCTTGTCCTTTGGGGTGTTGTGCAAGGGGTAGGCATGCCATCTCATCGAACTGCCTTGTGGTAACTCTTATGGCAGGGGATGGGGGCTGTGATCTGCTTTTGAGGATGTAGATGCTCAAGGGTGTTAAAGGACTTTTGCACCATGAATGTCAAAGCCAGAGTCCAAAACCCTGGCCAAGTTCCTCCTTTTCCTCTGCACTGTGCCTCTGCCCCAGCTGTGTTTCTCATGGAGGTAAGGAGAGTAAGAGGCTGTTCTGGATGAAGACCAGCAGTTCTCAGTGCATTAGAATTGCTTGGGAGCAGTTCTGCCTTTCAGAAAGTGCCCAGCCCCTGCCCGGGACAGTTCATTTGGAATCTCTGGCAGGAGTCTAAGCCTCTCTAAAGCCCCCAGATGATGAGAATATGCAGCCAGGGTTGAGAACCACTGGGCTCATTGGATTTATTTGATTTCTTCTCATCCCAGTTTCTTTCCCGTTTTGTGGGCCGTTTGCCTGATGGAATCGCTGGCACCATTTCTTTTCCCTAGTCATAGATGAGATACATGGTTCAGTATGTTGCTGAGTTGAGGAAGAACACACAAAGACGTGACCCTGTGTTGTTTCTCCATTGCGTTCCCTCCTGTCTGAGCTGCCTTTGTTCTTCCGTTCTATGAGCGTGCTATGATGCACCATCTGTCTCCTCCTTCCATTTGTCGTGGAGAGCACGGGCCCTGTGGGTCTCTCTGTCCTATGTTCCCAGGGCCGATCACATTACAGGTGTGAACAGAAGCTTGTCCAGTGAATGTCTCCTGGTAGAATAACAGGAGTATATGGTTATGCTGGCCTTTTTTTTTTTTTTAACTCACTAAACCAAGAACTTTTGTCAGTGTAGCGTTTTTTTCTCTTACACACCTGCCTGGCTGTGCTTTCAGTGATGACTTAAAATCTCCGAAGGGTTGGGAGACCTAACTGATCTAACTTTTTAGTGAAAATGAAACAAGAATGTATGTTTCATAACTGTGTCTTAATGGAATTTCCCCCTTTCCCTCTTTTCCCTTCTCCATTCAAAATGATTAAGAATGTTACACAAATGCCAAGGGAGAGAGTGGTTTAGAAGAATGTCCAGATGCTAAAGAGACACCCAGTAATGAAGAGCGCCTGTTAGATTTTAATAGGGTAAGTGGACTGTCCGCCTCCTCCTCATTAACTTACAAACAGCCACCACCTCCACTTGTCCCTCTAGTCAAAAACCTGGGAGTCATGTGAGTGGACCCCACCTCCCAGGAACCAGCCAGGTCTGCGGGTGCAGACTTCCTCTTCTCTGGCCTTTGTTTTGAGTCTGCATTATCCCCGCCAACCCCCTTGACTGTTGACTGCCAGCGCTTCCTGAAGAATCCCCAGCTTTCTCCCCAGTCTTGGCTCCACACTACTGCCAGAGGGCATTGTATTACAAATGCAGAGCTGGCCCTCTTGCTCCCTGGGTGGGCACTCTTTTCATCTTTCTTTTTTCTTTTTTTTTGTTTACCTAGTAAGTGGGAGACCTAGCCTTGTCGTCTTTGAAAAGCGCAGCCGGAGGCGGCCTTGCCAGTGTGCTTCTTGCCGCTGTCCTGGCTTCTGCAGAACCATCCTGCCCGTCCGTGTCCTTGCTGCACTCTGTGCACAGCTCTTCTTGTTGCAGCCAGAGCATTTTCCTGCGTCCAACTTCTGCATGTCTGCCTCTTCCACAAGCCCTGGGCACCGTGAAGGCGGCTGCAGGGCCTGTGCCTGGTTTAGTCTAGTCTTAGACCTTCCCCAATTAAGCAGGCAGGCAGGCAAATGAACCTAAGGAAAATTATTTTTCTTTAGTATGAATTGTCAGTGTATTAGGGTTCTCCAGAGGGACAGAACTAATGGAATAGGTATATATATAAAGGGGAGTTTAGTAAGTATTAACTTGCACAGTCACAAGGTCCCACAATAGGTCATCTGCAAGCTGAGGAGCAAAGAGAGCCAGTCCAAGTCCCAGAGCTGAAGAACTTGGAGTCCAACGTTCGAGGGCAGAAAGCATCCAGCACAGGAGAAAGATGTAGGCTGGGAGGCTAGGCCAGTCTAGTCTTTTCACGTTTTTCTGCCTGCTTTATATTCTAGCTGTGCTGGCAGCTGATTAGATGGTACCCACCCAGATTGAGAGTGGGTCTGCCTTTCCCAGTCCACTGACTCAAAGTATTAATCTCCTTTGGCAACACCCTCACAGACACACCCAGGATCAATACTTTGCATCTTTCAATTCAATCAAGTTAAGGCTCAGTATTCACCATCACATATCTACCCCTTGTCAGTGTGAACCCATCTCCTGAAATTATACATGATCTTCAAATAAAGACAATAATAAGGTCATAATTATACCTAACATAATACAGCTATCCTTCATACAACCAGAAAAGCACCAATCCCAAACCAAAATACTATTACATAGAGTTAACAATACTTAAATGCTGATATGAAGTCAATAAATCTTATGTCAGCCGGGCACAGTGGCTCACACTTGTAATCCCAACACTTTGGGAGGTTAAGGTGGGCGGATCACCTGAGGTCAGGAGTTCAAGACCAGCCTGGCCAACATGGCAAAACCCCCTCTCTACTAAAAATACAAAAATTAGCTGGGCATGGTGGTGCACGCCTGTAATCCCAGCTACCTGGGAGGCTGAAGCAGGAGAATTGCTTGAACCCGGGAGGTGGAGATTGCAGTGAGCTGAGATCGCACCACTGCACTCCAGCCTGGGTGACAGAGCAAAACTCCATCATTCATACATACATACACACATGCACACACATACATACATACACATACATACATAGATAAATCGTGTCACATTATAAAGGACAAAACAAAATGAGATTTTCTTAGTACAAGTGTATACGTGCACAAACATGTTTTTAACAGAAGGAGGAGGAAATGCTGAAGACAATTACAGTCCCGGTTTCTGCAGCTGGTCACATGGTCGTAGCTGGTATTGATGCCTGCCTTCTTCTACTGCCTGTTCTGTATTCCCTTTACCTTCAGCAAGCACCTCAGCAGCTCGTGGTTTTTCCCGGTGGAGTGACCTAAACCTTCATTCCTGAAGAGTCTGGGCCGTTTGTATCCTGTCTGGATGGGGCTGTTGTAGTTTCCCATTAACTTTAATCACAGGGCACGTGATCCAGTGGACACTCAGTATTAACCACCAGTCAGTGTCCATTCAGGTCCTGTGAGAACTGACTGCCCAAGCACCTGTAGCATCATTATCCACGTCCTGCTGCCCACTGACCTGTCCGGCTCCACACATCAAGGCAGACATTTGAGGCCCCCACAAGCTCTCTCCTCAGTGACTAGTTCACATCATCCTCCCAGCCTCAAATCCCAAACCAAGACGTGTTCCCCAGTCCTCTCTCTCATCTTCCACACACAGTCCGCCTGCCAGTCCTGACCGTTCCACCTCTCAGCCACTTCACATCCTCCCACTTCTCCTCCTCTCCATCATTACCGCTTTGTTCAAGCCACTGTCCCTGCTCCTGAACAGCTGCCATGGTATGTTCGTTGTCCTTCCTGCTTCCGTCATGCTTTCCAGCCTTCTCTCCACACGGTAGACAGATTGACCTCATGAGCAGTAGCTTGTTTAGTCCTCACAGCAACCCTGTGAGGTAGGTACTGTAGTCATGCCTGTGCTGCAAAATAGGAAACTGAAGCACAAAAACATCAAGCGCCGTGTATCCAAGGTCAGAGAGCCACAGATTCAATGTGGACCGGAACTCTGAACCTCAGCAGTCTGCCTCTAGGACCCATACTGCTAACCATGATGTCGCTTTGCTGTTGCATTTGAGACAGATCCAAACTCCCTGCCACGCCTCTACAGCCCTGTATGTTTTGCCCCCATCTGCCTTTGACCTCCTCTGCCTCTGCTCTCCCCTTAGTCTGTGTGGCTTTTCTGTGCTTCTGCCTCAGGGGTTCTCAGCCAGGGACAGTACTGCCATGTGGAAATGAGGTGGCAGTGCTGCTAGTTACTATGGCACAGTGAGGGGAGCTTTGGTAATGACTGTGACTGGGGAGGGGCTACCACTGCGTCCAGTGTCCTGGGGTCCAGAGATGCTGACCGTCTGGTGTAGCGGGGACAGTCCCACACAACAGAGTGTTGGCACCTCTGCATGGCTGGCTTCTCAGCTGAGCAGGCCTCTTCTCAAAAGAACTCCCTTCCCAGCCACACCCGTCCGCAGTGCCCCCCTCGCCATCTGAACTGTGTCACTGCAGCTGGCGCGTGTTGGTTTGCTCGTTCATCTCCCCGGCAGGCCTGGCATGTCCCTTGCGCTGCTGGAGTCCCTGTGCCCAGTAAAGCTCCTGGTGCAGAGCAGGTGCTCAGAGACTTCTGAAAATGACAGCGTTCTTTATCCTCCCCTAGCATGCTAACATTTTGTCCAAGTGACTGAACATGTGCAGTCAGGATTTTGGATCCTTTATGGATCAGAGGAGAGAGGCGGTTTTGCTCTGAAACAGTGAAAGTCTGCATTTTTCTAACTCCACAGGAAAACATCGATGATTTGTTATTTCTTCTCTGTATATAAATACAGTATCTCACCCTTTTGGAAAAAAAAAAAGTCTTTTTGATCTGTTGAAAATTGTTTGAATCTTAGGTGTCTTCTGTTTATGAAGCAAGATGTACAGGAGAGAGAAACTCTGGAGCAAAGTCAGATGGCTTCCGCAGAAAGATGTGCTCCAGCGCCAGCTCCACCTCGGAAGAGACAGGCTCGGAAGGCGGAGGCGAGTGGGTGGGCCCTAGCGAAGAGGAGCTCTTTTCTCGAACTCATCTCTAAACCTGCAAAATAGTACAAATTATTGTTTAAAAATGATATGTGATGGAAAATTACTCTTCAGTGAGACCTGTTAATCTAAAACACCAACTTAGATTTCCTCTCCAATTAACTGATTCAGATCGGTAATAATTATCTTTCTCTTCTTGCTTATTTTAGAGTTGAGGACAGCTATCCTGTTAAAAGATTTTTTTTTTCCCAGCTGTTAAATTCTCGGCTATTTGAAATAGACTAGATTGTGTTGTCAAATCAAGAATGGGTGTGCATGTGCTTGTCTTAGAAGTATCACTGCTTTTTGCATCTTAACTGCAGTTAATTTTCCTTCTAACTGCGGTTAATCACTCTGACCTTATTAGCATTGCAGTGTCAACAACCACTTCTCTTCAGAGACTTCAGCTTCGGAGCACTGAGGCTTTGTTCTCCGAGAACTGGGATAGCCATCCTCACCCTGCGTGGCTCGATGCCTTTCTGAAGGCGAGAGGGAAGCGTGGGTGACTCCGCGGTGGTCTCCATTCAGCAAAACCTCATGTATATTTGAAGTAGGAACCACAAGGGTGTGCTTTTCGAGACTCACAAAATACTGTGTTTTCTATCTTAGGATTTCTTTTACCCTAAAGTATCATGGAAGATACTATGGTTTGTGACTTTTCTTGCTAACTGAAGAAGCCAAGGATTTGGGGTGTGGGGTCATATGCAAGACACGGTGGGGTAAGGGTGCGTACCCCTCCCCTTACCTGTTCTCATACTGCAGTTACATTTACACCAAAACCCCATGCAGGGTTCTGTGTGGTGAGTGTCACATATGTGGTAAGGACCTTATTTGCAGATTGTTATTTTCTGGTGACCTATGTTGAATTGAAGCCCCCAAAACTTGAAATTGTGAACATTTAACATGCAGTAAAGGCCACCTCATCACCCAGAGAAATCTTTGGCTGCTGCAGCTAGCCGCTCCTTGGCTGTGATGTAGTATAGCTTCGATCTCATTTTGTGTTTGAGAGAATGTTCTGGGCAAGTTCTGTGTGTGGTGGGTTGGGGCGGGTAGAGTCATGAGTTTTCCACGTCCCTGTGTGGTGGCTGTGCGGACTGTCGCTCTGTGGGACTGGCTCCCAGTTCTCCTTGGTGAGCCCGGGGAGCCGGCGCATCTTGTGAGTCGTGTCTGTGCATGGCAATCCGCTCCTCCAGCTCTCATGGCATTGTGCCACAGGCGAAGCCAGGAGGAGCAGTATGTGCAAAACCTAAACATTTTACATTGTTTTTCTTTTTTAACCAACTCATTGTTTAAAAACAAAAAAACAAAAAAACAAAAAAAAACACCTAATCTGTGAAATCAATGTAGCATGTCCGGAACATCAGGAATGGCAGAAAAGTCTGATATGGTCTAGACAGCTTCACCACTAATTTTGGCAGGCAGTAAACACACATATAATTTATTAGCTGGGAGCTGAACTGGCTGTGAAATCTATGATTTGCTTTGAACATTTGGGTTTTGTTGCCTTCTTCTTAATTGATAACACAGAAAGTACCATCAAAGACTGTGGAGTCATTGAGGTTCTGTGTGTCCTCACTGAGAGGGACCTGGTGTGCCCGCCGGGTTGATCTTCCCACATGTTAGGGTTTATTTTTATACAACACATCTTTTGACACTTTAAGGTGGGTGTGTGTGTGTGTGTGTGCGCGCATGTGTAAGGTTTTATGTTGCTGTTATTTATTTACAAACTTCAGATACGTTTTTATGTATTTTTCATTCTTCTGGAGCTTCCTAAAAATTGATAAGCATCTGCACTGAAATATAATTTAACAGCAAAGATAAAAAAGGATTGAAAGTTGTAAATTCCTCATATCACTACAGTGACGATTATTCTAGAAATCGTTGCTTATGTAGCAAAGACCAAATAAATCAATTTCAGACACAACCTTGAGCACAGTTGATTTTGGACAGCTGCTGTTTATTAGGAAAGGGCTCCAGGTGGCAAAGGTGCACACTTCCTCAGACGCGCGTGAGAAGATGTCGCACCTTCCACAGGTGAATGGGACGGATTCGAAGTGAGCAAAGGGATTCACAAATTATGTATTTATTTGTTTTCATAGTTAAGTAGCTGAAGCTCAGAGGCTTTCAGCAACAGAGATGAAAGTGTGGTTTTTTAGTTTTGTGAATGGATGATCACAAAGAAAAAGCATTTTTAAAAAGTTGGCAAACGCTGAAACGCACTGTGGTATGAAGCGCATTGCATTTCCATTAGCACTGAAGCACCAGTTTCCATTCCTGGGCTGAGATTGCTTTCCCCGTGGTTGTATTGTTCTGATTTCACGTTCACCAGAGTAACTGATTTTTTTTTGTTTTCTTGTGGAGTTAACACCAAATAAAAATTGTAAAAAACAGTTTGTTGTTTTTATTTCTCATAGCAAAGCTTCTTTTGTAAAAAACTCCAGCTTCCTTTCACTCATGAGCGTCTGTGGAAGAGCGAGGGCCCAGGTTACATTTGTTCTCGATGGAGGTCGTTTAGCTCTCCTTGCAGACGCTGCTGAACACATTGTGCAGCTTTGCTAGGGGAGAAAGTGGTGTGACCTGCTGAGAAATGAGTGACCCTCCCCATCTCAGCCCAGCACACGCAGGGACTGCTGCCAGAGTCTGCAAAACACAGAGCATTTTTGTCCGTAGATGGTACACAAAGCTCCATCTTTTTGTTTTCTTCTGGGGAAAAAAGTAAATCTTCATATGTTAATATGATTGATATTCATTGTGGAAAAAAAGTCAGTGTGTTTTTAAAGAGGTCTAAGGGAAAAGGAAAACTCGTATGTCCTTCTGTCCTCTGAGACATTCACTGGTAACATCTGTGCAAGCCCCTTTCCAGGATGGTGAATGTACAGTATATACGAATGCATACAGAGAGAAATGTACATTAAAGAGTATACTATACTTGTTCTTCTATAACATCAGAAATAGGTTTTTACTCAGATGTCTTTTCATGTCAGGAATTATAGAACTACATAATTATTTTTATAGCTGTATTATGTAGACTTAACAGGTTCCTCATTGATAAAACAATGTTTTTTTGGTTGTTTATTCAGTATCTGAATAACGTTTCTATGGACATCCGTAAACATGTTTGAGGGGACTTTTAAAAGTTCATGGAAAATGGAATTAAAAGAAAAATAAAAAAATACAAACTTTTATTTCTCAACGTAAGTTCCATCAAGTTCAAGATACTACTATAAGACATAATACCATAATACCAACCATTTAGTCTATCCCTAAAGAACTGAGGGTCCTGGAAATTTCACCATGGCAGTGTAGTCTCTATGTTGTGAACTGAAGAAAAATGGGTGCCCTTTACAGACTTTTCAGATTAGGAAACAAAGTCAGAAGAAGCCCAATCAGGACTGTAAAGTGGATGCCTCATGATTTCCCGTGGAAACTCTTGGCAAATGGCTCTCATTTGCTGAGAGGAATGAGCAGGAGCACTGTCGCGGTGGAAAAGGACTCTGGTGAAACTTCCCTAGGCATTGTTCTGCCACAGCTTTGGTTAACTTTCTCAAAACACTCTTAATCTCAAAACACTCTTTGGGCATCTAGAAAGTCAGCACACACACACACACACACACGCACTCACGCACGCACGCACGCGCACGCGCGCGCACACACACACACACACCGTGCCTTGAGCATCCCAGAAAACTGTTGACCGGCTTCTGCTTTTGACCCGTCTGCATTTGCTACAAGGAGACCCCTCCCACCTCTTGGTAGCCAGTGCTGTGATCACAATCATGTTGCCTTCAGGATTGTGCTGGTAAAGCCATGTTCCATCTCCTGTTACAGTTCTCAGAGGAAATGCTTTAGGGTCTTGATTCCTCTTGTTGTAAATTTCCCTTGAAAGCTCTGCTCCTGTGTCCAGCTGATCTGAGTGCAATGGTCTGGTAGCCATTGAGTGGCAAGTTTGCTCAAGGTGAGCTTTTCAGTCAGATTGTGTAAGCTGAACCATGTGACGTGTCAATGGTGTTGGCTGTTGTTTCTGCTGTTAATCATTGTCCTCTTTGGTTCAGGCATGAATGAGATTAATTTTTTCCTCACAAATTGATGAGGAGGTCTCGTCTTTACCATTGTCTCATCCCTTCTTAAAACAAGTTACCCACTGGCACACCTGATTTTGGCTGGGGGCAGGGGCATTGTCCCCATAAGCTTTTTTGTAAAAAAAAAAGATTTCAGGCCAGGTGAGGTGGCTCATGCCTGTATTTCCAGCACTTTGGGAGGCCGAGGTGGGCGGATCATGAAGTTAGGAGATCGAGACCATCCTGGCCAACATGGTGAAACCCTGTCTCTATTAAAAATACAAAAAAAATTTAGCCGGGCGTGGTGGCAGGTGCCTGTGATCCCAGCTACTCAGGAGGCTGAGGCAAGAGAATTGCTTGAACCTGGGAGACGGAGGCTGCAGTGAGCCGAGATCGTGCCACTGCACTCCAGCCTAAGCAACAGAGCAAGACTCCGTTTCAAAAAAAAGAAATCATTGATTTCACCATTCTTCCACCCAAGCATCACCGTAAGTTTGATGTTCTTGCTTCAATCTGTAGCAGAATTCATGTTGTTTTGATAGCTGCTCTTTTCAAACAGTCGTACTCTTCTTAGTGCCTCAAACTAGATCTTGTTAAGACATGTTATAAGAAGTTAGTACAAGTTTATTTTTGTGCAAAAAAATTTTGAGATCTGTGCATAGCTATTTTTTGGAGACAGTCTCACTGTGTCACCGAGGCTGGAGTGCAGTGGCATGATCACTAATCTCAAACTCCTGGGCTCAAGTGATCCTCCTGCCTCAGCCTCCCTAACAGCTGGGACTCTAAGCACACCTCACCATGCCCAGCCCATTTTTAAATTTTTTGTGGGAACAGGGTTGCCCAGATTGGTCTCAATTACTTGGCCTCAATCCATCCTCCCCACCTCAGTCTCCCAAAGTGCTGGGATTACAGGCCTGAGCCATTGCACCTGGCAATAATAGCACAGGCCCTAAAGGATGCAGTTGTCCCACCACCCCAATACCATTTTTAAAGTCCTTACCCCACTAATTTGAAGGAGTGCAGTGGTGTCATCTTGGCTCACTGCAGCCTCCACCTCCTGGAGCTCAAGCAATCCTCCTATCTCAGGCCAGGAATTCTGACATCACAGTTAAGTGTTTTCAGAACAACCCCGGGGTGGGGTGTAAAGGCCTCTGCCTATTTCACTTGCAATGCTCTGGCCATTGCCATGTGACTGCTGCTGCTGCCGCCACTACAGATGCCACCCTGGCAGGTTCTGTACACATGCCCAGGAGGCCTGCATCTACCAGCAGTCCAGGAACAGAAAGGAAGCCCCTGTCCCTGGTTCCTCTTGAAAGTAGCCAGTCAGATGGCGTCACAGGCTGGGCACTGCTGTGAACACGGATCGGGAAATGAGCTGCCGTTTCAGAGCCCGCTGCTGGCCTTATGCCACTGGTGTGGTTAATTAATAGCATTTTCAGGGACAGTTGCCTCGATTATCAAGCTGGTAATGACGCTGCCACCTAATGTTTGGTTGGCGTTGCTATTGTCCGTGCTAATGATAGTAACAGCTGACACAGGGCTCACTGGCTGCCATGCATTCTAAGCACTCTTGAGTGTTAACTAGCAACCCTATGAGGGAGCTCCAGCTGCCCTGTTTTACAGGTGAGGAAACTGAGGCACGGTGGAGCATTAGGCACTTGCAGTCTCACACATGGCGGATGCTGGAGCCCGGACTCACCTTGCCTGCAGATTCTCAGTGCCTGCAGAGTCCATTTAACACTGAAACCTCCATCTCACAAAAGCCCACTCATTATAAGTTATGTATTGTCTCTGGGTGCGGTGGCTCGTGCCTGTTACCCCAGCACTTTGGAAGGCCAAGGTGGGCGGATCACCTGAGGTCAGTAGTTCGAGAGCAACCTGGCCAACATGGCGAAACCCCGTCTCTACTAAAACTACAAAAATTAGCCAGGCATCATGGCAGGTTCCTGTAATCCCAGCCACTGGGGAGGCTGAGGCAGGAGAATCACTTGAACCCGGGAGGCAGAGGTTGTGGTGATCTGAGATGGCACCACTGCACTCCAGCCTGGGTGACGGAGCAAGACTCCGTCTCGAAAAAAACAGTTATGTATTTTTGTCTGTGTACTTGCAGGGAATCCTGCTCTGTCAGTCCTGGCTGTGTGTCCTTGGCTGAGTTATTCAGTCTCACACCTTGGTATCTTTAGATGTAAATGGAGATCATAACTGGTATCTCTCCTAGGGTTGGTTATAAACATGTAATAGGCCATCTGCATAAATACTAGAGTGCAAACCAAAAAGTACCTGAGACAGACCTCAAATTAATTTAGAAGTGTATTTTGCCAAGACTCAGGACACACCCAAGAGAGAGGTCTGTGCCTTTTTCCAAAGATGATTTTGAGGGCTTCTGTATTTAAAGGGGAAAAGCGGGCCGGAGGGGAGAGAGGGAGGGTGTGGTCACATGACTGAATCCACAGGTTTCGAGAGAAAAGGAGCAGGTAGGGGAATAGTCAATTAGGTATTTGACTTGTACTCAGTAAATCCTCACTTGACGTAAGATAGAGTGAACATAGCTACCTGTGGAGATAGCTGGCCTTTTTTTTTTTTTTGGACAGGATCTCACGCTTACCCAGGATGGAGTGCAGTGGTGTGATCTTGATCTTGGCTCACTAAAGCCTCAGCCTCCCGAGTAGCTGGAACCACAGGTGTGTGCCACCACACCCAGCTAATTTTGGTATTTTTTGTAGACAGAGGTTTCACCATGTTGCCCAGGCTGGTCTCGAACTCTTGGGCTCAAGCAGTGCTTCCACCTCGGCTTTTCAAAGTGCTGGGATTACAGGCGTGAGCCACCACGCCCGGCCTGTCTGGTCCTTTCTCTGTAGCTGTCTGCTTAAGAACATAAGGAAACGCAGCTTCTTGCATGACTCTATTCTCATCTTAACTATTTTCTTTTAGCACGGTGAATTACGGTCCCAAGTTTTTTTTTTCCTTTCACACTGGACACAAAAAAAAGCAAAAACGGAAATGCAAAACAGAAGTTGCGGCACCGAGTCCAGTAACTAAGGAGAAAATCACCTCTTTGCAGACGGCCTCTGACTCCCTGCTCTCCCCCTGTGCCAGCAAAGCCCTCTGAGGCCATTCATCCCTGAGTGCTGACCACAGTGCTGTCACCATCATCTCGCCCTGAAGGGAGGTCACACTATCCCTTCGAGACGGGAACCAACTCCTTTGGCTGTCCCTGGCTCCCAGTGGTGGCTGAACCAGAGGGCAGGGGCCAGGGCAGCAGCAGAGCCAAGTGCGCCCACTGGGGCTGAGGGGCTCTGGCCACCACGTCCGTCGGGGAAGATGTTGGGGAGGGCCCTGGCCTTGCAGCGAGGGGACAGACAGACAGTCTGCCACTTCCTATCACAGTCACAGGTGGGGACAGTGACCCTCCCCTTCCAGGTGAGGCTACATTTGGAGGCTGAGGAGCACATGAAATGTGGGTCCCCGGCGGTGCTGAGGCCAGGAGCCCCTGATGTGTGAGTTTGTATGGGGACGTTGCCCCTGAGGAGGGGTGATAGGAAGAGTCCCCTCCTGGTGAGCTGTGACCCTGAGCCAGTGGCTCTCTTAACTGTGAGATGGAGACCCTCCTCCCCCGCCAGGGCTAGGAGAGGAGAACTGGCAGGCAAAGGGTCTGCTTGTTTCCCTGAATAGAACTCAGGCTCCCTCCTGAGGGGTCCTTGCCGTCCCCACGCGGTCCCTCTCAGCCCTCACGGTGCGCACCAGCAGTGCTGTCCCTCCTGCCCCGGGCCCTCGAGGGAGGAGGAAGACCTGAGTCCTGGGACTGGGCAGGGAGACAGGTCAGTCCCCGCTCCAGGAGTTCCTGGAGCCCTCGGGTCTACCCCGCTCTGACCAGCTGCTATGGGTAGAGCAGATCTGCGGGTGGTCCAGCATCTCTGGGTCCTTCCCAGCAGTCCCAGGGTGTCTGTCACCGAGGCTGAGAGCCAAAAGGTCTGGCCCAGGAGCACCCGGTGGAGGTGGTGAGCCAGGGTCTGCCGATGGCTCATCTGATTCCCAGATGCAGAACTGCTTTCACACTACTGTGGCCTCCGCAAACCAGCGTTGTGCCCCCGCTACCTCTGCCACTCCCAGGGGGCCAAGTCCCGCACCTTCACTCTCTCAAGATGGGAGCTGGAAGCCACCGCGGAACTAAAGTCTGGGAACCCCCCTTGGGCACTCAGGATTCACCCGTACATGTGGCTGGCACAGGCCTGTCCTCCAGGAGGCTGCAGACTGGGGAGCCAGGGGTGACAGCGCAGGCTGCCCGCACTTTGTGCGCAAAGCCAGGAGCACTCTTCAGTGAAGAGGAGGCAGCATTGCGAGAACCCTGGACTGGGCGCTACGACCGCAGACTCAAGGCCGGGGCACCCCAGTTCTCACTGGGGGATTGAGTGAGCCCTGACCCTCTCCTGGGCCTGCCTGTCAGCTCCTGTGCAGCGATGGGCTGGACCCCGTGGGGCCTGAGGGCACCATTTGTAGCTCTACTCTAGATGCAATTCCTGGTGATCACAAATGTCAAACATAACCACTTCGACCCCCACAAACTGCCAGCTGCGAGCCCCTGATAACAGAAGTGGCCGCACTCGCTGGAGCTCCCACCCTGGCCTGCCCTGGCACACGCTGGTGGCTTTCCCCGGGCTCTCTGCTTAGGCCTTACCACCATCCTAGAATGATGGACAGGGGAATTGCTCAGACAGACTGGGGACTCCGCGAGGGTGACAGAACGAACTTGCATGTCCTGGCTCTTAGCTAGAGCGCTGTGCTGCATTCATACAGCTGGTCGCCGCCCCCATGCCCTCACCGATCTTAGTGCCACACCCCTCGCCTGGAGGTCCTGCTGCAGCCCTTGCTGCCCCATAAGGCCTTACCAGGGATGCAGGGTGAGCCCGGCCCCTCTCTGCCATGATGCACAGGTGTTCTGCACACACCTCAAGGGAGTCTTTGCTGCTCACTTCCTGCCTCTCCTTCCCCAGCCCCACCAACCACCTGCCGCTGCCTCTTCCCAAGCTGGGGAGGAACTGGAGAGCCTGGGCCTCCGGGGGACTGACTTCCTCCTACGGAACTCAATATTCCTCCACCTGCAGACAGGTTCCCGCCTCGTCCCAGGGTTGGTGGCATCATGCACTGGAGCAGGAGGCCTCGTTTTCCTACTGACCTGTGCCTTGACCTTCCAGAGTCAACACAGTGGGAATGGGGACAGGTTGAGGTTGTCTGTGATATGGTTTGACTCTGTGTCCCCACCCAAATCTCATGTTGAATTGTGACCCCCAGTGTTGGATGTGGGGCCTGGTGGGAGGTGATTGGGCCTTGGGGGTGCTCTCTAATGGTTTAGCACCATCCGCATACTGCTGTTTCGTGATAGAGTTCTCAGGCGATCTGGTTGTTGAAAGCACCTCCTGCTCCGCTGCCTCTCCTGCTGGCCATGTGAAGACGTACCTGCTTCCCCTTCACCTTCTGCCATGATTGTAAGTTTCCGGAGGCTTTCCCAGCCATGCTTCCTGTACAGCCTGCAGAACTGTGAGTCAATTAAACCTCTTTTTTTTTTTTCAAAAATTATCCAGTCTCAGTTATATCTTTATAGCAGTATGAAAATGGACTAATACAGGTTGTCTTCATCTTGGCATTAACCTGGTAATTAGGAAGAAAAAGAAGTCTCTGGGTCTTGGTGTCCCCAACTGCAAAATTTGTGGGTGGGCCACTGCCACTTCAGAGAGGCCTCCCTCAGCAGGGACAAAGTGAAAGCTCATGGGGTGGTTTCTGGGCTGGGGCACTGGACCTGGCAACTGATGGCATCCAGCATTTATGGAACAAATGATGCTGGTACCCAGGGATGCCATGGAACTACTCCCACCTGGAGTAAACATCATTCAAACAATGAGGGGATGCCCCCCAGATTCAAGAGAGTGCCACCCTGTATTAGGCCATTCTCACGCTGCTACAAAAAAATACCTGAGACCGGGTAATTTACAAAGAAAAGAGGCTTAATTGCCTCATAGTTCCACAGGCTGTACAGGAAGCGTGATGCTGGCATCTGCTCGGCCTTTGGGGAGGCCTCAGGAAACTTACAATCATGGCGGAAGGGGAAAGGGAAGCAAGCATGTGTTTTGTTGTTGTTGTTTTTTTTTTTTTTTTGAGACAGAGTTTCGCTCTTGTTGCCCAGGCTAGAGTGCAGTGGCACGATCTCAGCTCACTGCAACCTCCGTCTCCCAGGTTCAAGCGATTCTTCTGCCTCAGCCTCCTGAGTAGCTGGGATTGCAGGCATGTACCACCATGCCTGGCTAATTTTTGTATTTTTAGTAGAGATGGAGTTTCTCCATGTTGGTCAGGCTGGTCTCGAACTCCCGACCTCAGGTGATCTGCCCACCTCGGCCTCCCAAAGTGCTAGAATTACAGACGTGAGCCACTGTGCCCAGCCTAAAGCAGGCATGTCTTACATGGCTGGAGCAGGAGGAAGTGGGGGCAGGGGATGTGCCACACACTTTTAAACAACTAGATGTCACTAGAACTAACTATTGCAGAGATGGCACCAAGCCATGAAGGATCCACCTCCATGACCCAAACACCTCCCATTAGGCCCCACCTCCAAGACTAGGGACTACAATTCAACAAGAGGTCTGGGCAGGAACAAATACCCAAACTCTTATCGTCGTCCAGAGGCTGTGTTACTAAGGTTTTGCTTTTAGTTTGCTGACGAGGCAGCAAGGAGTTTCATGGCCCAGTTTGAAAGTATTTAGAAGAATGAGGCAGTCACCATAGCCACTCTCCAGGGTTAGGCCCTAAGCTGTTGCAAATAGGGGCTGGAAACCTTCCTTTATTCAACAACATATATCAAGGACCTACTACGTACTAGGCCCTAACCCTGATGCTGGTAGTCCATTTTATTTTTCTGAATCAGTCACCCTCCCTCGGCTCTAGTTCTCTGCCAATGATGACATCACAAGTTCCTCTTTAACCTCTCCTAGATAAACTCCAGAGGGCCTCCGCAGTCTGCCTGCTCCACCCGCTTTCTCAGCTTCTCAGGAGTTTGAAGGATTTGGGTTGAAGTTCCACTCCCTGCATGAGCAGATGTGTCATTATCTTGCCCCCAAATTCCCCAGCCTGGTGGCCCCCCAGGAACCTCATGCAGTCAGCGGGCTGGTCCCAGCTCTGTCCTGACCAGGAGCGTGGGGCAGGGTGGGCAAGGAGGGAGGCACAGTCAGGGTTTATACACTCAGGGGGTGCAGCCCTTCCTGCAGAATAAGTTACGCGTTTCATCTGGAGGAGACACAGCAGGGTCCGTGTCCACGCCGTGACTCTGCAGATGGGCCGCTGACAGTGTGGTTTCTTTCTTGGCAGCGTCCAGCTCTCCCGCAAGTGGCTGCAGATCAAAGCAAGCAGCGGAAACCTCTGGGGGCCACAGCCTCCTGGGGACTGTGAAGCTGAACACCGCGTGGTGGGAGGAGCCCTGGCCGACAGAAATGCACCCTCTCCCCATTTCCAGGGTCAAGCCCCACTCCCAGCCCTGTGGGAGGAGGGAGCAGGAAGAACCCAGTGTGCGGGGCCAGAGTGCCTGGCTCGAAATTAATCTTGGTTCCCCCTGTGTGGCCTTTGGCAGGTGATTCGCCCTCTCTAAGCCGCAGTTTTCTCCTCTGTAACACTGGAGTTTTAGCACCCAGGAGTAAGGGGCCTGGCACACATGGGTGCTCCACAGGTGCCAGTTTCTTCCTCAGTGGCCCCTAAAATCAGTTGCTCAAGCCATACCGGAAGTCTCTAGTGGTTTATCAGAATACAAACTTCAGTGTCACAGCTGGGTTTGGCCGGGATGGGTATTGCGATGTGGGAAGAAAGGAGAATAGAGGGATGGCAGCGGCACCTTGAATGCTTCCTAGGGGCATCTGGATTTCGCCCTGGAGGCAGCAGGGGGCACAAAAAAGTTGTAAGCAGGGGCACCATTTGTGTCCTGAGCAAGCAGTGGTCTCCGAGGGTAGGGATTTTAGAATCTGCTGGTGCAGTCTGGGTGCCGTGGCTCACACCTGTAATCCCAGCACTTTGGGAGGCTGAGGCAGGAAGATCGCTTGAGCCCACACGTTGGAGACCAGCCTGGGCAACATGGCAAAATCCCATCTCTACAAAAAAATACAAAAAAAAAAAAAAAATTAGCTGGGCATGGTGGCACATGCCTGTAGTCGCAGCTACTTGGGCAGCTGAGGTGGGAGGATCACCTGAGCCCAGAAAGTCAAGGCTGCAGTGAGCCGTGAGAGATTCTGCCCTCCAGCCTGGGGGACAGAGTGAGACCCTGTCTCTAAATAAATAAAAATTTTAAAAAATCATGATTAAAAAAAAATACTTCCTGTTGAACAGGTCTGGGAAAAAAATTCTACTGATGCACGCAGAGAATCTGCTAGAACTTCTGCAGCTTTTCAAAGAAGATCACCACGGTATTTTCTCCCTCCTCACAGTTGGATGAGCTCAGTGTGCAAATGTGAATGGAGCATTGAGCTGCTGACCCGGCATGGGCTTGGCCTGGTGCAGGGATGGCTGAGCTGGGGTCCTGTGCAGGCCACTGCCCTCCTCTGACCTGAGTCTCCTCGTCTGGAGAAAATGGAGATCACCCCACCCCCAGCTTCAGCGTGGCAGTGAGTTTGGTTATTCATTCACGGAAGGGAAGGCCCTTTGTAACTGTACACGAGGAATTAGCAAAGTCATCATTGCTGCACACTGAAAAAAAATACCAGGTCTCACCATTGTGCAACCACAATACAAACCAAGTGCGCCATGTGGCCTTTGGACTCAGATTTAACAAACTGTAAAAAGACACTGTTAGAGAAACACTGGGCTAGTGGAAGATATTGACGAATTGTCAGTGTTATTAGATATGCTGGCAGTATTATGACTATGCTTCCAAAAGTCTTACTTCTAGAGACATGTATAGAACAAGCTGAAGCATCTTCATGTGAACTGACGTATCTGAGATATACTCTAAAGGAATCCAGGGAAATTTACAATAGGAAGAATATGGGGAGGAGGTGAGAAAAGCAGAATATTGATCACTGTTGGGGTAGGCATCAGGGATTCATTATACTGTTCTCTCTACTGTGTATATATTTTCCATAATATATACATTTTCCATAATAAAAGTTGTTTTAAAAGATTTTTTAAATGGCTTTCGGAGTCTCAGGCTGGAAGATCTGTTGAGGCTAGGAATTCAAGACCAACCTGGGCAACATAGTGAGACTCCCATCTCTACAAAAAAAAAGAAAAAAAAGAAAACATTAGGCAGACATGGTGGCTCAGAAGGCTGAGGCGGGACGATCACTCCAGCCCAGGAGTTCAAGGCTTCAGTGAGCTATGAGTGCACCACTGGACTCCAGTCTGGGTGACAGAGCAAGACCTTGTCTTAAAAAAAAAAAAAAAAAGGCCGGGCGCGGTGGCTCAAGCCTGTAATCCCAGCACTTTGGGAGGCCGAGACGGGCGGATCACGAGATCAGGAGATCGAGACCATCCTGGCTAATACGGTGAAACCCCGTCTCTACTAAAAAATACAAAAAACTAGCCGGGCGAGGTGGCAGGCGCCTGTAGTCCCAGCTACTCGGGAGGCTGAGGCAGGAGAATGGCCGGAACCCGGGAGGCGGAGCTTGCAGTGAGCTGAGATCCGGCCACTGCACTCCAGCCTGGGCGACAGAGGAGACTCCGTCTCAAAAAAAAAAAAAAAAAAAAAAAAAAAAAAAAAAAAAAAAAAAGATTTTTAAAATGTTAGAGATGGAAATAGGTTTTCTGGCCAGCAATGGAGCATAATTCTGGAGACCCCAGGTAGAATCAGAAGGAAAAGTTGCAGCAGATGCTTGGATCTCATTCTCACCCCTCACAGCCTGGTGGCCATCTAGGGGAGGGAGGAGACAGGGACGTTGCTGGTACCCACTGCCTCGGAAGCCCTGGTGAGTTCTCCAGGATCCTACAACAATCCCCAGGCTGCGGGGTGCCAAGCACGCAGGGCAACCCCTCTCCCAGAGGCAGATGGACCGGGGAGGATTCTCCATCAATGCTTCCCAATAAAAGGCCTCCACTTCAGGCGGAGTGTAAACTCAGCATCCACGCCCCTCCCAGCGTTGCCCGACACCTTGCTGAACCTAACTTACCAGCTGGGCAGGTGTGGTAGAGGCACCTCTCCCACCTTTTCAGAGCTTGGGCCTCCCACCAGCCCCTGAGCTCCTGCAGAGAGGCAGCTGAGGGCTCCACGGATCTGCACAGGTCTCCTCTTGCCACCAGAGCCTCACTTCCCTGCGCCACCCTGTATCCGTTGGGGTGCAGCTTAGCTCCTTTACGGATGACTTCCTCCTTGCCTGTCAAAGCTGAAAATCAATGCCTGCCATCCATTTCTGATTTAACCCCAACCTCAGTTAGCAATACTAGATCATCTCATTAAAAAAAGAATTGGCTGGGTGTGGTGGCTCACGCCTGTAATCCCAGCACTTTAGGACGGCGGAGCAGGCGGATCACTTGAGGTCAGGAGTACGAGACCAGCCTGGCCAACGTGGTGAAATCCCATCTCTACTAAAAATACAAAAATTAGCTCGGTGTGGTGGTGCACGCCTGTAGTCCCAGCTACTCGAGAGGCGAGGCACTTGCACCTAGGAGGCAGAGGTTGCAGTGAGCTGAGATTGTACCATTGCACTTCAGCCTGGGCAACAGAGCAAGACTCTTAAAAACAAAAAAAAGAAAAAGAAAAGAAAGGCCAGGTGCAGTGGCTCATGTCTGTAATCTCAGCACTTTGGGAAGCTAAGACTGGCAGATCATCTGAGGTCAGGAGTTTGAGACCAGCCTGGCCAACATGGTGAAACCCCATCTCTACTAAAAATACAACAAAATTAGCTGGGCGAGCTACTCGGGAGACTGTGGCCGGAGAATCGCTTGAACCAGGGAGGTGGAGGTTGCAGTGAACCAAGATTGCGACATTGTACTCCAGCCTGGGTGACAAGAGCAAGATTCCATCTCAAAAAAAAAAAGGAATCATGAGGTTTCCCTTGAATGCTTTCCCTTGCTGTGGTATTTAAGTACATTCCGGGAGGCAGACAGACACTCTCCTTCCTCTAAAGATGCCTCATTGAGAAGCTAGACAGTTACACGCTTGGTACAGCGGATAACCCTGCTGCAGGCTGAGCCCCCACTGCTGCCAGTCACAGGAGCTCTGGGCATTTGGAAACTGGAATTCCTGAGTTTTCAAGGCGCTCAGCTGCTCTCTGCCCTGCAGTCAGGATGATCTTTGCAAAATGCAAAGCTGATCTCATCCCCTCCCATCTACCTCCCTCAGCTCCAAGCAGATGGGTCCTCCCCAGTGTTGCTCCCTGCTGCTATGGCCTGAATGTCTAATCCACCCCACCTCCCACCAAATTTATATGTTGAAATCCTAACCCTCACTGCGCTAGTGTTAGGAGGTGGGGCTTTGGGGTGGTGATGAGGTCATGAGGGTGGAGCCCTCATAGACGGGATTAGTGTCCTTATAAAAGAGACTCCAGACGGGCCCCTCACCCCCTCCACCGTGTGAGGACACAGTGAGAAGGCACCATCTAGGAACCAGGAAGTTAGCCCTCACCGGACACCCAATCTGCTGGTACTTTGATCTTGGACTTCCAGACTCCAGAATAGTGAGAAATACATTTTGGTTGTTGATAAGCTCCCCAGTGTACAGTATTGTGTTATGGCAGCCCACATGGACTAAGACACACCAGCACCTCAGGGCCTTTGCACACCCTGTTTTTGCTGCCAAGGGTGTCTTTCCTCTTCAATCCCCCTGACTAATGCCAACTAGCCTTCAGGTCTCAGCTTCCCTTATGGGGCCAATAGATTATAGTCTGCTGTCACACTGCTAATAAAGGCATACCTGCGACTGGGTAATTTATAAAGGAAAGAGGTTTAATTGACTCATAGTTCAGCACGGCTCAGGAGGCCTCAGGAAACTTAGAATCACGGCAGAAGGGGAAGCAAACACGTCCTTCTTCACATGGCAGCAGCAAGGAGAAGTAGAATGAACAAAAGAGGGAAAGCCCCTTATAAAACCATCAGATCATGAGAACTCACTATCATGAGACCAACACAAGGGTAACCACCCCCATGATGCTATTACCTCCCACCAGGTCCCTCCCATGACACGTGGGGATTATGGGAACTACAATTCAAGATGAGACTTGGGTGGAGACACAGCCAAACCATGTCAGCCAACCATCTCCCAAACCCCCAGTGTATGTTTTTATAACGTTTGTCACAGTTGCAGTATCTTTCTGATTCATGTAAATATTTGATCAGTGTCTCTCTTTCCCCCTGAGATCACAGACTTCCACGAGGGTGAAAAGTCTGTGATCTGCATTTTTTTATTTTTTATTTTTTGAGACAAAGTCTCACTCTGTCAACTAGGCTGGAGTGTAGTGGCGTGATCTTGGTTTACTGCAACCTCCACCTCCTGGGTTCAAGCAATTCTCTGCTCCAGCCTCCCGAATAGCTTGGATTACAGGCGCCCTCCATCTGCATTTGCTCTCCTTGTGCCCAGCCCTAAGAACTTGTGAATGGGTGAACGTGTTCTCCCTGCAAACCTGGTATTCTGTTCTCCTGAACCACCTTGTTTTAGTGGAAGTGTTTGATTGCAAAGGATATAATAAGATGATAGAAAATTTGAAAATTAATAAAAAGTGTAAAGTAAACATGCTAAAAACTCTACTACAGGCTGTTTTCTGTGGATATTTTTCACACCTGACAGCATGCCTTAGGTTTGATTTTACATCTTACTCTGTGAGCAAGAAGGTCACAGAGTTAAACAACTCATGCCATTCATGCCAGTAAGATATTCTAAAATCTTGGCCGGATGCGGTGGCTCACGCCTGTAATCCCAGCACTTTGGGAGGCCGAGGTGGGTGGATCACGAGGTCAGGAGATTGAGACCATCCTGGCTAACATGGTGAAACCCCATCTCTACTAAAAATACAAAAATTAGCTGGGCGTGGTGGCGGGTGCCTGTAGTCCCAGCTACTCAGGAGGCTGAGGCAGGAGAATGGCGTGAACCCGGGAGGCGGAGCTTGCAGTGAGCCGAGATCTCACCACTGCACTCCAGCCTGGGCAACAGAGCAAGACTCCGTCTCAAAACAAACAAGCAAACAAACAAAAAACAGATATTCTAAAATCTTGGCCCTGCGCAGTGGGTCATACCTGTAATCCTAGTACTTTGGGAGGCTGAGGTGAGCGGATTACCTGAGGTCAGGAATTCGAGACCAGCCTGCCCAACATGGCGAAACTCCATTCCTACTAAAAATACAGAAATTGGCTATGTGTGGTGGTGCACACCTGTAATCCCAGCTATTTGGGAGGCTGAGGCAAGAGAATTGCTTGAACCTGGAAGGCAGAGGTTGCAGCAAGCCAAGATAGAGCCACTGCACTCCAGCCTGGGCAACAGAGTTAGACTCTGTCTCAAACAAATTAAAAAATTAGGCTGGGCATGGTGGGTCACACCTATAATCCCAGCACTTTGAGAGGCCGAGGCGGGTGGATCACCTGAGGTCAGGAGTTCAAGACCAGCCTGCCCAACATGGTGAAACCCCATCTATACTAAAAATACAAAAAATTAGCCAGATGTGGTGGCAGGAGCCTGTAATCCCAGCTACTCAGGAGGCTGAGGCAGGAGAATCTCTTGAACCTGGGAGGCAGAGGTTGCAGTGAGCCAAGATCGTGCCCTTGTACTCCAGCCTGGGCAACAAGAGTGAAACTCCATCTCAAAAAAAAAAAAATTAAAAAATTAAAATAGGCCGGGCGCGGTGGCTCACGCCTTTAATCGCAGCACTTTGGGTGGCCGAGGCAGGCAGATCACGAGGTCAGGAGATTGAGACCATCCTGGTTAATGCGGTGAAACCCTGTCTCTACTAAAAATGCAAACAATTAGCTGGGCATGGTGGTGGTGGCGCCCGTAGTCTCAGCTCCTCTGGAGGCTGAGGCAGGAGAATGGCGTGAACCCAGGAGCCAGAGCTTGCAGTGAGCCGAGATGGCGCCACTGCACTCCAGCCTGGGCAACAGAGTGAGACTCCGTCTCAAAAAAAAAAAAATTAAAATTGATAAGTAATAAAATCTCTCACCTAAAGGACGTGGGCGGGTTTGTGCCCCCACGGCTCTCGACTCACTGCAACCTCTGCATCCGGGGGTTCAAGTGATCCTCTCACCTCAACCTCCCAAGTAGCTGGGACTACAGGCATGCACCACCATACCCAGCTAATTTACTGTATTTCGGGGAGCTGAGGTGAGAGGGCTTGGCCCTCCATTAAAAAGATGCTGTAGGCCAGGCGTGGTGGATCAGACCTATAATTCCAGCACTTTGAGAGACGGAGGTAGGAGGATTGCTTGAGTCCAGGAGTTTGAGACCAGCCTGGGCAACATAGTGAGATCCCTGTCTCTACAAAAAAAAAAAAAAAAAAAAAAAAAAACCAACAAAAAACAAAATTAGCTGGGCATGGTGGTGTACACCCGTAGTAGACGAGGATCTTGCCATGTTGCCCAGGCTGGTCTCGAACTCCTGAGCTCAAGCAGTCCACCTGCCTCAACTTCCCAAAGTGCTGGGATTACAGCCATGAGCCACTGTGCCTCATCCGGCCCAGCCCCAGATGTTTTACAAATGGGTATGAATTACTTTAATACGGAAGAAAAAACTAAAAGTTGTTTTTCAAAAATAAAATACCTTTTTATACATTCAGCTCCCCTGTAAACCGAGAATGCCTAGGTTTCTTGTTTGTTTGTTTGTTTGTTTTTAGAGACAGGGTCTTGCTCTGTCACCCAGGCTGGAGCACAGTGGTGTGATCATAGCTCAATTTAACCTTAAACCCTTGGGCACACAAAATCCTCCCACTTCAGCCTCCCAAGTAGCTGGGACTACACCCGGCTAATTATTTTCTTAATTATTATTATTTTTGGTAGAGACAGGGTCTTGCCATGTTGCCCAGGTTGGTTTCAAACCCCTGGGCTCAAGCGATCATCCCCCCCCTCAGCCTGCCAAAGTGCTGGGATTACAAGCCTGAGGCACTGTGCCTGGCCTGAGGAGGACTAGTTTCCGAGTCATTTCTGGGTCCTTAACATCTCCCACATGACCTAGCACACGCGAGAGACTTTGGTAAGTATTTCAATAATAATAAAAGCAAAATTTTTTAACCTGTGAAAAGTACCCAAAGAGCAAAACTCATGCCATAAACCAGTTCATGAGGAGCCCAGACTGCCTGGGCCCTGTGACAGACCAAGGTCTAACACGACCCACTTCAAAGCATGCAGTGCCGGGGACGTGGCAACCCTGGACTGGGCAGGTAGCTGCCACTGCTGGGCAGCAGTCTGCCACTCTCTGGCTATGTGACCTGTGCACGGTGGCAAGTCCCCCAGATCACAGCTTCCTCTTCTGTAAAGCAGCAACACTCATATCCATCAGTCAAGGAGCTGGCATCTCTCATAGAGCGGCTGCTGCCTCTGCCTTCAAGACCCTGTCCATCTCCCGGGGGGACAGCTGGGTAACAGGTGGATGGGGAGCTGCAGCAGGCTTGGTGGCTTCGGTGTCCCCATTGGGAGACACAGCTCAGGCCATACTACCAAAATGTGGACCCGATCTGGCGTCCCTAGAACCTACCTGATCACATCCTCTGGGGAGGTGCCACAAGTCCCTGTCCCACACGAAGACCCCCATCCTGCCACTGCCTGAGCCAACTCCAGCCCTCTTCTTCCCAGAGACCACATCTCCCAATTCCTTCTGAAAGCGTGGGGAGGTGGCAATGGTCATGCCCATTTTACAGATGAGGAAACTGAGGCTTAGGGGCAAAGTCAAGATGAGCCAATGAGCCAGGCATGGTGGCTCATGCTTGTAATCCCAGCACTTTGGGAGGCCAAGGCAGGCAGATCACTTGAGATCATGTGTTCGAGACCAGCCTGGCCAACATGGTGAAATTCCGTCTCCACTAAAAATACAAAAATTAGCCAGATGTGGTGGCTGGCACCTGTAATTCCAGCTACTCGGGAGGCTGAGGCAGGAGAATCGCTTGAATCTGGGAGGTAGCAATGAGCGAGTAGAGACGGTGTCACTGCACTCCAGCCTGGGTGACAGACTGAGAGACTCCATCTCAAACAAAGAAAAAAAAACAAAAAGAAGATGAGCCCATGTCAGACAGGTGTCTCCAAACCCTCCCCTATTCTGGGGGAGCCACGGTGAGGGGGTCTGGCTCTCCATTAAAAAAAATGGTGTGGGCCAGGCATGGTGGCTCACACCTATAATTCCAGGATTTTGGGAGACGGAGGTAGGAGGATTGCTTGAGCCTAGGAGTTTGAGACCAGCTTGGGCAACATAGTGAGATCCCGTCTCTAAAAAAAAAAAAAAAAATGTAGCTGGGCATGGTGGCATGCACCTGTGGTCCCAGCTACTTGGGAGGCTGAGGTGGGAGGATCACCTGAGCCTGGAGGTTGAGGCTGCAGTGAGCCGTGATGGCACCACTGCACTCCAGCCTGGACAACAGGAAAAAAAACGCTGTGACAAAGGGTGGGAGGCAGGGTAGACCGGTGTGTGTTGACCACTCTTTCTGGAAGCTTGACCGTGTGGGGTTGGAGAGAAGTGGGCGCAGCTGGCAGGCCACTAGGAATAAGCCCTGGAGGGGTTTTCTCCTCCTGGCAGGGGCGGCTGAGTCTGATTCTAGGCTGAAGGCAGGTGCTGGTGATGAGGAGAGGCCTGAGCTTCGGGGGCGGAAGCTGGACGCTGGGCTGGCCGTGAGTGTGAGGAGCCTGCCGTTCCCCGGGCCTCCAGGGAAGGGGCTGGGTGGACCCTGAGGGAGGAGGCGAGGTGAGTGGCTCCTTCTTTCCCTGCCCTGAACCCCAGCCCCACCGTGTTTCCCACCCCAGGCCCACCTGTTCTGGGTTTCCACCTTGCGGGGAGGATGATTCTGCGTTTGCTGTGGGAAGCTGGGATCTTCCAGGAGGGCCGGGCCCCCGGGACTGGGAATGTCTATGGGAGTGTCTGGAGATGAGATCCTGTAACCTGGACCCACCAGCCTCCACCTGTCCCGAGCTCCTGTGTGCCAGGGTGGGCTCACAGTCTAATGGGGGACGCAGAGGGACAGACGGTGCTAGAGGCCATGGAGTGGGACTGGGGGAGGCGAATGTCCAAGGGCTAGGAGAGGGACACTCTTGGAAAAGTCTGGCGACCGCAGGGCCAGGCCCCGGCCCCACCCACACCTCCAGACAGCACCCTTCATGGTGTGCTCCTTGGCAAATCTCTTGGCCTGTTTTGGAGTTCAAAGGCAGTCCCACCGGCTCCCTGTGGTGTAGGAGGAGGAGGACCGGTCATTCAGCAGACATTTCCTACGGAGACCTTCCCCTGGCCGTGCTGCGCAGGGCTGGGAGCCCCGAACTCTGCTGCTGCCTCCAGCCGCAGAGGGGTCTGGAAACTCGAGAGGGGCCTTGGAGGTCCCTCTGGAGGGAGTGGCCAGCTCTGCCAGGCATGGGCAGTCAGGGGAAGGGTGGGGAGGTACGTGGTGGGGGCAGGGTCGTTGTGATGGCTGGAGAAGGCAGGAGGGAGGTCCAGGCAGGGGAACAGGACAGGGGAAGCTTAGACCGGCGCATCCAAGACCGATGTGCTTGGAAACTGCACATCAGATGGGGTGGGAGAGTGAAGGATGGGGTTGCAAGGTTAGACTGGAGTCAGATTTGGGAGGAGGTACAGGAAGGATTGGGGCTGATGGCCCCACAGAACATCCTGGTGGCCTTGGTGGGTGGAAATGAAGTGGCATTGGAGGTGGATGTGTTTCCACCCACTGTGTCGCCCCAGCCTGCCCCAGAAATACGAGGTCCCTCCTTCTGGGACACTGGGTGGCCCCTGCCTTGCTCCTGTCTGGCCAACTCACCCTCACCCTTCCAGGCCCGTCTTGGGAATTCCCTCCCCTTCACATCCCCTCCCACCACCATTAAAACAAGAACAGATCCTACCCTCCAACCAGTCTGTGCACCATGCTTGTCACGGGGGAGGCTTAGAACATCTGTGGGCACATGGGCAGCTGTGGGGGGCATCTGCTGGCAGGTGATTGTGGCTGAGAAGGAGGTCCCCAGGACTGGGGCTCCAGTGAAGCCCCTGGGGCGGGGATGAGGAAGCTGAGGCTGCTCCCGCCCTGAAGAGGAAGGGCAGCGGCTCTGGAGGGAGACAGGCAAGAAGGCACCCAAGAGTGTTTCCGTGGGATCTGAGAACAGCCAACTGCAGTGGGGAGGAAGGACAGGACGCCGTGGGGCTGCGGGCAGGGAGGTTTCCCTGTGTGAGCCTAAGTGTCCCTTCTGCCCCTCAGGTGGGTATGACGGTGAAGAGGGCTGACGCACGCACCATGCAGGGCTCAGCAAGGCTTTGCTGCCGCTCCATCCTGTGGGGGCTCTGGGCTGCGTGCCAGGGTCCAGGAACATGAAGGCATTCAAGAACGCGGGGAGGGGCTGCGGGAGCCCCGGGCAGCCAGGGGGTGGGGAGGCAGATGAGGGTCAGGAATGATTTCCCAAGGGTCAGAGCACCTGGGGGAACCGGCCAAGCACCGAAGGAAGTAGGGGTGAGAGGGGGATGCGGGTCGTGGTGGGGCTGCAGGTCAGGGCACAGCGGGTGCAAATGCAGGGATTCCAGAGAGTTCCAGGAACTTCTGGGGATCCCCGGGTGGTTCTGTGGGCCTGGGGAGACCTCAGGCCTGGTGACAAAAGGCCTCACGTGTGGCGGGGGAGTCCCCTCAGAGGACCAGCGGGAGTGGGAAGGAGCTGGGCCTGCATCCCCTGCCCGCCTCTTCTCTTCAACCCCCACGCAGCTCCACGTGAGCCCTGACTCCTGCCTGCTTCTAAATCGGGCTTTGCTTTGTGATGGTGGCGGCAGCAGGCAACTGGGTGATGCCTTTAAAAATAAGGCTATTTGGAAAATTCCACTTTGGTGTGCTGTCACATGGAGCCCCGTTCCCAAGCGCTGTTTTCTTAGCACCTAGAGCCTCATGGCCTCCAGCACTGGGTGCCTCTTAGGAATCACTAAGCCATGGCTTCAGGGGATCCCCCAAGTCTCCTCCCCCAACCTCAGGCCATGGGCTGCAGTCTTTGCAGGACCCATTGTTTCATTAAAACTTCTTTCTGGGCCAGGCGCGGTGGCTCAAGCCTGTAATCCCAGCACTTTGGGAGGCCGAGACAGGCGGATCACGAGGTCAGGAGATCGAGACCATCCTGGCTAACACGGTGAAACACCGTCTCTACTAAAAAATACAAAAAACTAGCCGGGCGAGGTGGCGGGCGCCTGTAGTCCCAGCTACTTGGGAGGCTGAGGCAGGAGAATGGCGTGAACCCGGGAGGCGGAGCTTGCAGTGAGCTGAGATCCGGCCACTGCACTCCAGCCTGGGTGACAGAGCAAGACTCCGTCTCAAAAAAAAAAAAAAAAAAAAAAACTTCTTTCTGGGCCAGCTCGGTGGCTCACGCCTGTAATCCCAGCACTTTGGGAGGCCAAGGCGGGCGGATTACGAGGTCAGGAGATCGAAACCATCCTGGCTAACACGGTGAAACCCCATCTCTACTAAAAATACAGAAAATTAGCCGGGCATGGTGGCAGGTGCCTATAGTCCCAACTACTCTGGAGGCTGAGGCAGGAGAATGGTGTGAACCCGGAAGGCAGAGCTTGCAGTGAGCTGAGATCGCGCCACTGCACTCCAGCCTGGGCGACAGTGCGAGACTCCATTTCAGAAACAAACCCAAACAAACAAACAAAAAAACTTCTTTCTAGCCAGGCAGGTGCAGTGGCTCATACCTGTAATCCCAGCACTTTGGGAGGCCGAGGTGGGCGGATCACCTGGAGTCGGGAGTTTGAGACCAGCCTGACCAACGTGGAGAAACCCCGTCTCTACCAAAAATACAAAATTAGCTGGGCATGGTGGCGCATGCCTGTAATCCCAGCTACGCGGGAGGCTGAGGCAGGAGAATCACTTGAACCTGGGAGGTAGAGGTTGTGGTGAGCCAAGATTGCGCCATTGCACTCCAGCCTGCACAACAAGAGCGAAACTCCGTCTCATAAAGAACAAAACAAAACAAAAACAAACTGATTTCTTCTAATCAATCACTTGGGGTGCTCTGGGAATGAGTGACCTTAGGTTTTGAGCCAGATCTACCTGGATTCAAGCGCCCCCAGTACAATGGAGGCGTCGGGGCTGAGATGCTGCGGAAGAAGGCAGGTCACACGGCCCAGCAGACGCACAGCTGTACTGTCCTCGCTCCCAGTAACGGCGAGGGTTGTTTGGCCCGGTATTGATTCCTTAACCTCCTGGAGCTTGAGTGTTCCCATTCATAAAATGGAAGCAGTACTTGTCGTGCTTCTCTCGGCCTTGGGGAGACGGCCGGGAACCTTTGTCTGATGGCCCCAGGTTCCTGTGCTTCTCTAGGCCTGCTGGTTACCCATTAGTGAGCATAGCATGTAGCATAAATACAGCATGTGTGGCTCAAGCCTGTAATCCCAGCACTTTGGGAAGCCGAGATGGGCGGATCACAAGGTCAGGAGATCGAGACCATCCTGGCTAACATGGTGAAACCCCGTCTCTACTAAAAATACAAAAAAACTAGCCGGGCGAGGTGGCGGGCGCCTGTAGTCCCAGCTACTCGGGAGGCTGAGGCAGGAGAATGGCGTAAACCCGGGAAGCGGAGCTTGCAGTGAGCTGAGATCCAGCCACTGCACTCCAGCCTGGGCGACAGAGCGAGACTCCGTCTCAAAAAAAAAAAAAAAAAAATACAGCATGTGTTTGTTGGGAGCAAATTTAAAAGTAAAAAAATATAAGCAGGCTGGGCACAGTAACTATTGCCTGTAATCCTAGCACTTTGGGAGGCCAAGGTGGGCGGGTCACTTAAGTTCAGGAGTTTGAAATTACTCTGAGCAACGCAGCAAAACCCTGTCTCTACAAAAAAAAACAAAAACAAAAAATAGGCCGGGCGCGGTGGTTCACGCCTGTAATCCGAATACTTTGCGAGGCCGAAGCAGGTGGATCACCTGAGGTCAGGAGTTCAAGACCAACCTGGTCAACATGATGAAACCCTGTCTCTACTAAAAATATAACAATTAGCCACGTGTGGTGGTGCACATCTGTAACCCCACCTACTTGGGAGGCTGAGGCAGGAGAATCACCTGAACCTGGAGCCAGAGGTTGCAGGGAGCTGAGATCGCACCATTGCACGCCAGCCTGGGCGACAAAGCAAGACTCCATCTGAAACAAAAAAAATAATAATAATTAGCCAGGTGTGGTGGGGCGCATCTGTAGTCCCAGCTACTTGGGAGGCTGAGGTGGGAGGATCATTTAAGCCTGGGAGGCAGAGGCTGCAGTGAGCACTGCACTCCAGTCTGGGCGACAGAGCAAGACCCTGTCTCAAAAACAACAACAAAAATGGCAAATTCAGATGTGTCCAAAAAAGAAACTACATTGTACTTGTAACACTGCTTTCTAGAGGTAACCACTGAAATATGGGTACACTTCCTTTCAGTCATTGTTTTCCACGTTATGCACATCATGACTTGGAGCTTTGGAGCTTCCTGATCTGCGGCTGATGAGTGGTGCAGCAACCTCTCTGCGCTTCAGTTTTCTCATCTCTGAAAAGGAGCTTAGAAAACATTCCCTAGGCCAGGCACGGTGGCTCACGCCTGCAATCCCAGCACTCTGGGAGGCCGAGGTAGGAGAACGGCTTTAGCTCGGGAGTTTGAGACCAGCCTGGGCAATAAAGGCAGGCCTGATCTTTACAAAAAATAAAACATTAACTAGGCATGGTGGTGTGCCTCTGCAGTCTCACCTACTGGCGAGGCTGAGGTGGGAGGATTGTGTGAGCCCCGGAGTTCAAGGCTGCAATGAGCTGTGATTGTGCCACTGCACTCCAGCCTGGGTGACAGAGCCAGACCCTGTCTCAAACACAACAACAACGGAAAAAGCCCGCAGGCAGCAGATACTTGCCTGAGCTGCGATGCCCATGTTGGTGTTTCTTCTCATCTTCTTTGATTGCTGTGAATGGAGTGCATTCACATACTTTGATTACACTCGAGGGTGACTCTTTTAGCTTCCACATTTCTGCATTTCCTCAGTGTTGTCAATTCCTTTTTTTTTTTTTTGAGATGGAGTCTCACTTTGTGGCCAGGCTGGAGTGCTGTGGCGCTATCTCGGCTCACTGCAAACTCCGCCTCCCGGTTTCAAGGGATTCTCCTGCCTCAACCTCCCGAGTAGCTGGGATTACAGGCGCCCACCATCACATCTGGCTAATTTTTGTATTTTTAGTAGAGATAGGGTTTCACCATGTTGGCCAGGTTGGTCTTGAACTCCTGACCTCGTGATCCACCCGCCTCGGCCTCCCAAAGTGCTGGGATTACAAGCGTGAGCCACCACGCCCAGCCCAATTCTTTAAAGATTTTTCTGATGGCTCCTTTTGAGTTACTCCATTCCCTTCCCTCATTGCTGGACATGTACATTATGTCCATGTTACTTTTGTAACATGAGACTGCTCCCATTTTATGAATGGTAAAACTGTGGTGAACATTTTTTGACAACAGTCTGCCTCAGTTTGGGGATAATTTTATATAAGGATGGCTCCCTTCAGTTCTGTTATGAGACCGAAGGAATTCTGTGTGTTAGAATGTTTTGTTCGTGCCTCCTTTTGTGGTACCCATGCCTTTGCCCTGTGGTGAATGTGCGGCTACTAGGAGTTCCGGCTCCCTGAATTTGCTGCTCAGAATGGACTGCAAGCTAGGACACAGGTAACTGCCTTTGTTAACTGTGAGACGCCAGCGGCTGGGCTCTGGTGCGCGGGCCTGAGTGCTGCTGCTTGCCACCAAGTGCAGAGGTTCTCCGCAGCTCCCCTGCTTACTTGGCACTTTGCCATTTCGGTGGCTCTTGCTGTCTTCTGTGTGCCTGAGGTTGCTGATCTCTAGCCATCTGGGCTATTCCTGCCTTTGCTTTTTTTTCTCATACTGCTCAATTTCCAGAACCAACAAGAGAAACCTCAATTCCAGGCATTGTGTCCTAAAAACGAGAAGTCCTGTCTCCATGGTGAAGGAGATGACACTCCAAGTTATGGAGGCAGAAAGGATCTGCTTCTTCATGGACTCCTGAGAGCCCTTGGGCCAAAGGGAAGCTCTTTGGAAAAAATTAATGCTTCTCAATCTGCCCCTGCCCCATAGGGATGGGCCCATTGCCCAGTTGAGCTCCTTGTGTGGCATCACAGCTGCTGTTACTTTCATTCATGCTGTCGCCCTTGGTGACTCTGAACAGGAGCCGGGGCAAGGGGATTGGGAAGGAGGATGGAGACTGGGCAGCAGCTTTTGGACGCGGGGGTCGAGCTGGGAGCTCTGGGCTAAGTGACCTCACCGCCTGGGGCCTGTTTCCTTGCCTGGAAAAGGAGAATCCAGGTGCCAGCTTGGCAGCTTGTGTGGATCAACTGTGATAATAGAGATGAATCAGCCAGCACAGCCCAGGGCACTGGGATGACTCCAGGTAGAGACACAGGTACCAGCAAGAGTCACGCATCCATTCCACAATGGAGCTCACATCTAGGGGCTGAGAAAGAGCTGGGACAAAAATGTGTGCTGGGGAACTAGATGGATCCCCGGTATCTCCTGAGACGCAGGCAGGCTCGGCAGGGCAGGAAGCCTCTGGCCTTATTGTGTGCACACCTCCCACTGCCCCTGAGCTTGGGCCATTCCGCACACCTCTCTGTGGGCCTCAGTTCTCCCTCTGAGTAGTCAGAGGGGACCTGATGTTCTCTAAGGGTCCTGCCAGCTCTCACACCTGGTGATGACTCTCCCGAGACATGCCTCTGGTCAGATAACCGTTTTCCTTGCAAGGGGACAAGGCTGCATTTTTCTTTTCTTTTTTTTTTTTTTTTTGAGACAGGGTCTCGCTCTGTCACCCAAGCTGGAGTGCAGTGGTGTGATCTTGGCTCCCTGCAACCTCCGCCTCCTCAGCTCAAGCGATCCTCCTGCCTCAGTCTCCCAAGTAGCTGGGACTACAGGTGTGTGCCACCAAGGCCAGCTAATTTTTTTATTTTTTATTTTTATTTTTTGGTAGATGGGGGGTTTTGCCATGTCACCCAGGCTGGTCTTGAACTCCTGGACTCAAGACATCTGCCCACCCTGGCCTCCCAAAGTGCTGGGATTACAGGCATGAGCCACAGTGCTAGGTCAAGGCTGCATTTTCAAGATACCACCTGTCTGTCTGTCCTGGAAGCCCTAAAACAGCAGGAGTTGTGGGCTGTGGGTCACCCTGGTGTCCCTAGCACCCAGCACGAGCGGACACCGAGTGGGTGCTCACGGCTGTCTTCCATGGACACTGGGAAAGGCATTCCCCTCCCCAACTCCCAGGTGAGCTGGCCCCTCCTGCCTAGCAAGCTTTGGGAGGCTCCGAGGTCAGGCTGGAAAAGGTTCCTCAATGCGGTGTCTGAGGAGAGGGGGGGCGTGCTAAGAGTTCTCCAAACATGCTAGATACTGTCATTTAATTTAGACTTGTTTAAACCTCACTACAACTCAACTTGGGAGGTGCAGACGCCATGTTTCTTGTACATATGGGAGGGTTGGGGCGGAGCAGGGGAGGCTTCCTGGAGACTTGAGGAGTTAGCCAGCCCGGGGGCTCCCATGCGGAGGTCCTTTGCCTGGAACGGATGAGAGGGCGCTAAGAGGCCTGGCTTTTGTCCACACTAAGCGATGGCTTTACTTGGGGGAGATAATCCTTCTGGAAACCTCAGATAGAGTCTGCATGGGGAATGAGATGGCTTCATCTAGCCAGTTATGATGGGGGTCGACGTCCAAGGACCAGTTTAGCAGCCAGCAGAGCTGAGATCCAGGGCTTACTGCCCTGATCCCGGGATTACCTGCACATCAGAGATGAAGGTGAGGGAGGTGCTAAGAGGTGAAGTGGCCACCCAAAGCCACATGGCTAAATCCTGTTCGCCGTGTTCTTAATTTTGTCAGACTCAAGTTGCAATGAAGATTTGTCTAGAACATGTCTGGGCGCTGAGGGCAACAGGTAAGGCGTGGGTCAAATCACGCTGCAGGTGCAGGTGATGACAGGCTCCGGGAGAGAAGGGGTGGGCACAGCAGGATGACCAGTGAGGAAAAGGCAGGCAGAGGGCGCCAGGTGCAAATCTGCAGGACCACAGACTTTGGTTCTGGATACAGAACAATGGTTCCTTGTCATTGTAGGGCTTTAGACCCTAAGACTCAGAATTAGGGCTGGAAGGGATTTGGGAGCCCCAAGCAGATCTATTAATCCAACGCATTAAATTGCTAATTAAGTCACGACTGAAGCAGTCTGTACTTTTCCACTAGGGTTTACTTAGAAAAAGCTGGGGAGGCCTTGTTTTAAGAGGTATGAAGGAGGCCTCGTATTATTTTTACTTAAAACCCCCAGAAATTTAAGCATTTATAAAGCTTCTATGATGCAGCACTGCGAGGGATGTTAATGTTTGCTTTCAAGAGATGGCCTTTAAAAATCCCTCTTGCTTCTGCGTCATATCTCATAGATGGTGAGGGTTTTTACAGCCACGAGCTGGAGGGGAGACCCAAGTTCGGGGTTCCCTAGCCCATCGCTAAAGACCGCAGCAGAGACAGATCTTCCATTTCATGCTTCCAGATGCTTCCTGTAATGGGAAAACTCCTCCTGCCCCTGACCTTTCTGAGTGGCTGAGTCTTCCGTTAGATTGGGCTGTAGTCAGTCTCTCCCGGGTTTCCTCTCTGGTAATTTATCTGCCAATGACAACCCTCAGGGCTCCCGGTTGGCAGGAGCCAAAGCCAAGTGGAAATCCAGGCCTTCTGGTTCCCAGCGCTGGGTCTCTCCTCTTGCCCTCAAGTCCCCAGAATCTAAGGACAACCCAATAAACAGTCAAATACCTACTACTTGCCAGGTCCAGGGAAAATAGCAGTAAACAAGATAATCCCGGCTTTCCTCATGGAACCCACAGTCTAGAAGGGGAATGAAGACCCAGTGCCCGTCAACAGGGGCTTCTGTGTACCAACTTGTGGAGGGCCCTGGGGCAGGGAACCCGGTTTCTGCCCCTCTCAGCTACTGACCCACCCGGGTCCTTGGGCGAAGGGCTTCATCTCTGAGTTCGTTTCCCGCTTTGTACAATGGCTATGATCATAGATCCCGTCTCTGGAGTTTGTGCAATGTTGAGGCCAAATATGTAGATAACGCCAGGCCAGTGGCTTCCAAATCCGCGTGCACATTACACAGCTTCCTAAACTGATGATGTTTCCATCTCATCTTCAGAGACTGTCACTTAATCGGCCTGGGCTTCGGAATATTAAGAGCTCTGCAGGCAATGCTAAAGTGCAGACCAGTTTGGGAATTACAGCGCCAGGCACCGTGTCACAGCGCGATTACGAGAGAACGTTCGGAAAAGCCCTTTATAGATTGAGACTGAGGCCGGCTGGGAGGACGCCACGGCGCCGCTCCCAAGACCACTGCGGCGGGGCCTGAGCCCCGGTGTCACGCAGACCTTCCCTTCCGCGGCGGGGCCCGGGCTGTCTCCGGCACACCGGCCGGGACAGGGGCGCCCCATCGATGCGCTCCGCCGCTCGGCTCCCTACGCCTGAGCCCTGCCCGCTCGAGCCCCTTCCCCCTCCCGGCCGCTTCCCACTTCCAAGATGGCTGCGGGTACAGCCGACCAGGTAAGGGGGCCTCTGTCGGATGTCCGCGGGGGCTCTGCGGGCACAAAGGCCCGCTCAACGCAGTCCCTCGCCACTCCGGTTGGTTCTCGGGAGTAAAAAGGGCTGGCGACGCCGATCCGGAGGCCCGCGGCGGGCGGCCCCCGGAAGAGGGACAGTCAGGCGAGCGCCGAGCTCTAGACGCGGCGGCACGGGCGGAAGAGCGGGCGCGGGCCGGCAGGGGCGGGGCGCAAGTGCGTGGGGGCGTGTTCAGGGGCGGGCGAGGGGGCGGGGCGAAGCGAGGGTGCGCGCCGCTGTTCGCCGCGGGCTGCTCGCGCGCACCTGCGGGCCGGACCGGCTGCCTACCGCGCGCCCGGCGTCTTCGCAGCGCGAGTTGCGGGTCCTGCGGGGTCTGGGCTGCGGGCCCGCGGGTCCCGGGGATGGCGTCGGAGCCGCGCTAACTCCGGTACTGAGAGCCTCCCGCGGGGGACGGGCCGCGGGCCGCGGGCCGCGAGGGAGGGCAGGGCGCGCGGGGCCGCCACCTGCTGCAGCGCCGGCCGAGGCGGGGAGCGGCCGGGGCGAGGCGGGTCGCCGGGCGCGGGTCCTGCTGGGTGTCCCTCGCCGCGCGGCCGCGGCTTCTGCACGCCAGGGCAGCGCGTGCGTGACGCCCGGGGTGCCGTCGCGGGGCCTCCGGGGCTGGGGCGACGCTCGGGACTCGGCGGCCCTCGCGGAGGCGCGCGCTGTGTCCCGCTCCTTTCCCGGAACTTGACGAAAAGTTTTCCTCCTCCGACGCGAGGCTCCCGGCCTGAGAGGAGGCGGCTGGGTGCGCCAGACCCCGACCCCGGAGTCCCCTTCCACCTCGGACGCTCAGCCCCCAGGGCAGCGGACCCTCCTCCTTGGAGCCCCTGACCCCCCTTTCATCTCGGACGCCTCTACCCCTGGAGTCCCTGATCCGCGGAATCCCCTTTCATCTCGGAGCCCAGACCTCCTTGGACCTCCACCCCACGCGAACCCTCTGTCCCTGGGCTGGGGAATCCCCCTGCCTCCGCCTCGGAGACTCCCATTCCCGGGCGGCTGAGACCCTGGCCCGGGGACCCTCTCGGGGCCGGGGTAGCTGCCTTGAGGAGTGAGTCCAGGGACTCCTGGCCCCCTCCCGCCAGGAGTCTCTCTAGGCTGTGGGGCCCGGCCCTGATGGGAACGGCTGGTCAGGAGGATAGGGGAATGACCCTGCGGGTCCCGGAGTGACTGCGCCTGACCAGGTCACGTGAGGTCGTTTCTGTCTTAAAGTTGCATAGGACGCCGTTTTCCCCAGCGTGGAATTGGAAGTTTTGCTTGGAAAGGTTTTATGGGCACCGGTGCCTTTTGACCCTACTGGAGGCCCCTGGGCATCACCTTGGTTATTTCACGCAGTGAGGCTAGCTGAGGAGGGTAGTCGTGGTGGGGTCTTGGGGACAAAATGCTCACTGTCTTGCCCCCAGTATTGTAGGATGTTAGCACCTAGTTACTGTCTTGTCTGGCTTTTATAGAGGTGGGTTGCCTGTTGGAAACTGGTAGTCGCTTTGCCTGGACTGGGCTAGTCCTTAGAGCAGTCTTAGAACACTTCCTGTTGCCCAGTTTATCTGGCCAGTACCAAGCCATATCTCAGTTTGGGTATGGCTTCCCCTCTCCGACCAACCCTCTTACTGCTTCTTTGCTGTGTGTTTGACCCCTTGAGATTGTGGGCTCCACAATCCTAATGAGATCTCCAGTCCTACTGAGAACCTGGCATGAACTTGGTGCTCAGGGTCATTGGGTGAAAACACCTTTTGGGAAACATCAAGGGTGTCAGCTGAGACTAAGGGAGACAGAGTAACTGGCTTGGAGCCACCCAGATGGGGAGAGGCAGAGATGGGATTCAAAGTGAGGCAGGCTACTGGGCCAGGCTCTGCTCACCTCGGTGTCCTCCGCTGTCCCAGCGCTTTGCACTGAGCTGGGCTTGATTCCTGTTTGTACAACTGAGTTTTCACCGTCTGCCCCCAGCCTACCCTCTCACATTCAGCCTGGGCTCTGCCTGGCCTGGCTTCTGCTGTTCCCCTGTATTCCTTTTCCTCAGCATTGGGTGTGCTGTCTCCACCCCACTCCCCGTTTAGTGAGTGAACTCCTGTCTTTCATGCCTCCACCTTCCCTCCTCTACTCTGGGTTGATTCCTTAGCTGGTGCACTGTAGAAGGCCTCTCTCAGAGTCAGAGCAGCTTGTTTGAATCTCTCTCCCACATTGGTCAGAGCTTCTAACCTTCAGTCCTAGCCTCAGCACAGGATGCCTGCCCTGCAGGTCGGCGGTGGCTTGGGGAGTCTTTGAGACCTTGGAAAAGATTTGTTGTCAGTATAAACATTAATACATAGAGAATACAAGAGGATTTTAGGAAAGTGAGTATGTGTTTGTTAACTTAAAAAAAATTTTTTTTAGAGATGGGGTCATGCTATGTTGTCCAGACTGGATCTGAACTCCTGGGCTCAAGCGATTCTCCCGAGTAGCTGTGGTTACAGGAACACACCACCATGACCAGCTGAACGTGTGTTTTAGGACTGTGTATAAATAAAGTTTTGGCCGGGCGCAGTGGCTAATGCCTGTAATCCCAGCACTTTGGGAGGCTGAGGTGGGTGGATCACAAGGTCAGGAGATTGAGACCATCCTGGCCAACATGGTGAAACCCCGTCTATACTAAAAATACAAAAATTAGCTGGGTGTGGTGGCAATGCGTGCCTGTAATCCTAGCTACTCGGGAGGCTGAGGCAGGAGAATTACTTGAACCCAGGAGATGGAGGTTGCAGTGAGCCAAGATCGTACCACTGCACTCCAGCCTAGTGACAGAACTAGACTCCGTCTCAAAAAAAAAAAGAAAGAAAGTTTCTTGGGCCTGGGTGGTTTAGAATTCTTGATTGTCCATCTGGAAGGCTCACAGGGACTGGTCTGCTTGACTAGTCAGTTGATTTTAAAGATAGGGAAGTTGAGGCCCAGAGCCCCGTCAGTATCACACAGCAGGTGTGAGGAGAGAGACTGGTGACAGGAAGAAGCTGTACTTTGTGGCCTTGTAGACACAGACTGGCTGTGTCTGGCCTTGCTTATGCAAATGGTTGCTAAAATAGTGGGGCTGAGTTGGCTGGCCCTATCCGTGTCCAGGAAAGAATAACACCAGCCAACATTTTCTAAGGCTTACCCTGTGCCAGGCACGATTTTAAGGACTTTATGTGGATTTCTTCCCCTAATCCTGTCAACTGCCTAACCCAATAGGGTCTCTTATTGTCTTCATTTTACTGCAAGGAAAGAAACCAAGGTGCAGGGAAGTTAAGAAATGAGTCCAAGCTCACACAGCTAGTGAGCAAAGGAGCTGGGACTTGAACCCAGGAAGCCTGCTGCTGGAACCTGCATTATTTTTTCCCTCCTGTTTATTTTGTTTCTTTTTTTATTTTGTTTTGTTCTGTTCTATTCTATTCTATTCTATTTTTTGAGACGGCATTTCGCTCTTGTCAACCAGGCTGGAGTGCAATGGCGTGATCTCAGCTCACTGCAACCTTTGCCTCCCAGGTTCAAGTGATTCTCCTGCCTCAGCCTCTAGAGTAGCTGGGATTACAGGCATGTGCCACCAGGCCTGGCTAATTTTGTATTTTTAGTGGAGATTCGCCATAGTGGGGCTTTGCCATATTGGCGAGGCTGGTTTTGAACCTCTGACTTCAGGTGATCCACCTGCTTCGGCCTCCCAAAGTGCTGGGATTACAGGCGTGAGCCACTGCGCCTGGCCTATTTTATTTTTAAAACTTCATATGAAGCCTAACATACATACACGGAAGTGTAAGAATGGTTAAGTGTTCAGCTTATGAATGATCAGGGTTATTGGGTGAATACACCTTTTGGCAACATTAAAGGAGCTGAGAGGAAGGGGGATAAAGTTTAGGGACTGTATTCATAAGTATGCCAGCAGGCCATGTATGAAATTTGATGTCAGATCTGGTTTGAACTCAGTTTCTGTTGCTGTGTGACCTTGGGTGCGTAACTTAGCCTCTCTGAATCTCATAGTTTCTTCAGTGCCCTTGGCAGGCTTGTGATTATTAGAGCATGTGATGGCTCCCCGCGTGTTTGGTACATGCTAAATGCTCAGTAAATGATTTCTCTTATTAATAATTAAGATTATAAACTAGACCGGCTTTAAGTAGTCTAAATATCTTCCTAATGTATCATTGGCCTCCCAGTCACTTCACAAGTACTTAGGAAAATTAGTTAATTAGTAATTTACCAAATCACTAAGTGAAGCTGAAACATTTTGCATTGAATGTCTTTAATTTAAAATGTCTCTGCCAGGCGCCCCTGGCTCATGCCCCTAATCCCAGCAGTTTGGGAGGTTGAGGGGGGTGGATCACTTGAGCTCAGGAGTTCAAGACCAGCCTGGGCAACATGGTGAAACCCTACAAACAAACAAACAAACAAACAAACAAACAAAAAATTAGTTGGGTGGGTGTGGTGGCATGCGCCTTGTGGTCCCAGCCACTCGGGATGCTGAGGTGGGAGGCTCGCTTGAGCCTGGGAGGCAGAGGTTGCAGTGAACCAAGATCAGACAACTGCACTCCAGCCTGGGTGACAGAGACCCCATCTCAAAAAAAAAAAAGTTCCACCTGTGCCTTTAATCATAACCAGTGGTCAGTGTAAGTTAAGAGCTCCTTAGGGTTGTGAAGGAGCCTTTGAGGACCCTGAACAATAACCCCAGTTTCTGCCTGGTTTGCTGAAACATACGTGGGCTGAAACTTAAACAGCGTTGTGTTAAGTTCCAAGTGTCTGAAAGTTGCCACTCACCCTCTGGAGGAATATGTGAGCTTCTAGGAAATTTTTTTCAGGACTACTTTTATTCTAAAGAATCACCCATTTAAAAGCCAAACTACTTTTATAATGGCCTTTTCCATTTTACATAATGCAAATCAATCCATTGTTTTAGGCCGTGTGTGTAGCAGTGCAAAGAGTAAGTGCCCCAGCTACCCAGGCTAGCCCAGCACAGCTCTGTTACTACGTAGCACCCTTTAGACCTCAGTCTTCTGTCAGCTCTTTGGATGGTTGTGGAGGTGACAGAACTAGTGGATATAGACATGGAACGCAGTGCCCGATGTGTCGTCTGCGCTTGGGGAGCGGAGGCAGCTGCTCATGTTCGTGAGCCTGGAACGTCCAGTCCTTTCTGCCAGAGCCAGGACTTGAATTAAAACAGAGAAAGAGGCCAGGCTCAATGGTTCACATCTGTAATCCCAGCACTTTGGGAGGCTGAGGTGGGCGGATCACGTGAGGTCGAGTTTGAGACCAGCCTGGCCAACATGGTGAAACCCTGGCTCTACTAAAAATACCAAAATTAGCCGGGCGTGATGGCGGGCGCCTGTAATCCCAGGACTCTGGGAGGCCGAGGTGGGTGGATCACTTGAGGTCAGGAGTTCGAAACCAGTCTGGCCAATATGGTGAAACCCCATCTCTACTAAAAAAAATAAAAATGCAAAAAATTAGCCAGGTGTGGTGGTGGGCACCCGTAATCCCAGCTACTCGGGAGGCTAAAGCAGGAGAATTGCATGAACCCGGGTGGCAGAGGTTGCAGTGAGCCGAGATTGTGTCACTGCACTCCAGCCTGGGCAACAAGAGTGAAGCTCCATCTCAGGAAAAAAAAAAAATAATAATAATATAATCCAGAAGTCGCCAGGCGCAGTGGCTCACGCCTGTAATCCCAGCACTTTGGGAGGCCGAGACGGGCGGATCACGAGGTCAGGAGATCGAGACCATCCTGGCTAACACGGTGAAGCCCTGTCTCTACTAAAAAATACAAAAAAAAAAAAAAAAAAAAAAAAAAAAAAAAATTAGCCGGCCGTGGTGGTGGGCCCCTGTAGTCCCAGCTACTTGGGAGGCTGAGGCAGGAGAATGGTATAAAGCTGGGAGGCGGAGCTTGCAGTGAGCCGAGATTGCGCCACTGCACTCCAGCCTGGGCGACAGAGTGAGACTCTGTCTCAAAAAAAAAAAAAGAAAAAAAAAGAATCCAGTAGTCAGTGGCCAGAGCTGGGATGATGGCAGGCTTGGCAGTAAAGGTGAACACACCGCCCTTTGAGGATCAGATAGGACAGTGCCCCCTTGCCACTGGGGTTTGAAGAGGCAGCTGTCCTGTGGAGCGTCCAGAGAGGAGCCAGGACAGGAGAGCTTCGTGCTCCAGCCCTGGGAAGAGGCTGCCCGTGGATGTCTACACAGACGGCTGCATGACTTCTCCCTGAAGCCACTAAGTGGATGTTTTTACCCCGTGGGAACACACCTAGATCGTTTGGTTTGGCCTTTGTAAACAGTTGCTTTTATTTATGAAGACTTGGGTCAAGACCATTCCCACTGCTTTTTAAGGAGGAGAAAATCAAGCAGTTGCTTCTAGACGGGATTGTTTTCCAAAGCCCCATGCAGAGTCACTGGCAGAGCTACCCTCCGCTTTCTGACTTGTACTGAAGTGAGGATTGTGGCTCTGGTGGAGTGACAGTTGATTGAATCCCTCGGGGGCAGCTGTCCTCTTTGCTTCCTGCGGAACTGAGTCTTGTGACAGGTAAATACAATTCAGATGGCCTCGTTGCATGGAATGGAAACGGTCTTTCTCTTATCCATACTTCATATCTTTCTGTTGGCCGGAAAGTGATGACTCATCACCATTTGACTTGGGTTCAGTGTCTTCCATGGCAGGGTGCTGGGCCAGGCGCTGGGTCCGTTCCTCCTGTGCCTACCTAGGGGTGCGTACCGCAGTGGTCACTGTTGCAGTGGGATGCTGTCACTAGGACGTTAGTGATTGGGACTTTGGAAAACATCTGTCAAGGGAGGAATTTTCACTTTCCTGACCATCATGTGTTGACAGCGTTCCTCACCATCTGGTCTAGCCTCTAACCAGTGTGTAGGCTGGTCACTGCTCAGCTGCTGGTGTGCACTGTCCGGGAACTTGGTGGCAGGGGATTTCTTCCTCGTAGTCTTACCTCCAGCTCTCACCAAGTTCTTGGAACATAATCCAGCTCTCAGCAGATGTTTCTTGGATGGGACTGTCCCTGAAATCTGCCCACTTAAGACCTCAGTTGTTAGTAGTAATTAATTCAGCAAGTAGATTTTTGAAACCTTAATCCATGCCAGGCATTTAACCAGAGAATAGTTCCCAGAAATGATTAGCGCTGTGCCTGCCCGAAGCGTAGAATCCAGTGAGGAGAGCCACGTGAGAACAGCCGTAAGATAGCTGTTTCAGGCAGGGTGTGGCCAAAAGGAGCCCAGGAGGAAGGAGGCCTGGCAGCTTTCTGGGAGAGGCAGGGAACTTTTCAGAGGAGGTGGCTTTTGAAAACACCAATTGAGTGTCTCCTTGTGCCACACCCTACCAGGGCTCTGAGGCCCCTGATGGCCTACCTGAGGAGGGCACCCCAGGTGGTGGTGAGTAGGGCTGAGTGGGCTGGTGGTGGGGGCAGGTAGGTGGCCGGGTGCAAGTGCACAAGGCTGGAGAGGCAGGTAGAGACGGATCAGGAGGGCCCTGTGTGCTGGCTTGGGGAAGTCAGGCTTAGTTTGTCTTCTATAAACGTGGACTTGGAGGCAGGCCATCTGCAGTTGGTCTCCTGGCCAGCGTCCAGAGTCCACCCATTAGCCTTGTCTCAGAAGCACACACCTTGTTTGTACAACTTCCCCTATGAAGGGTACTATCAGGTGGCAGGTGGCCTGGAGTGCAGCTTCTGCCCTAGTGGCACCAGGCGGAAGTGCTTGAGGACAGGTGGCCTTGGCCCTTGCAGAGTTTGGTTTTAAAGTGTGTTGCAAGCGGAAGTACATTTTCCCTTTTAGGCTTATTTCCCTGAAGACTGACGCCCTCTCTGAGGTTTAAGAAACTTAACTGGACTTGGGACCAACAAAGACCTCAAAGTTGGCTCAACTTCTCCGTAGGAGAGGCCCTCGGGCTGCTGTCCCTGGCCCCCGACGGCAGAGGAGAGGAGTACAGAAAGGTTTTCTTTCTCGACTTAAAGCCAGATGGCTTTGGGCTCTGCCAGACCTTCCTTCCTTCTTCCTGTGCTTTCTTCTTGGCGGCAATTCAGGGAAGGGTCCTTGGATTGCCATGAATGAAATCCTATAGTTTCACCAAAATGGTTTCCAATTCCAGACGTGAGTGATGCCTTCTGTTTACCCAGGCACTGATTTTCCTAGGAAGGATATACTTTTTTGTGTTCCTGTCTACTCTGTCATCAGAATTTGCATTCTAACCTGCATCTCTTTTGTGGCTTACATTTGTGTTTTGCTGTACTAGGAAATAAAGGGAAGCGGCACGTTCACTGGGCACCTACTGTGTGTCAGTTAGGGGCTGGATTTGCCGGTGGCTTCACCAGACCTCATTTCTTTTGTCCTCAGACCAGCCTGTGAGCTATAGGGTATTGTCCCATTTTACTGCCGAGAAAGAGGGAAGTTGAGGCTCAGAAGGGTTAAGCACCTCATTTGAGGTCGCCTTACCTGGCAGGTGGCAGAGCCAGAATTTCAGTGGGGCCTGCGAGAGGCCCTCAGCTCTGTTTAGCATGAGGATTTCCTCTTACATGTGTGGCTTTTTGCCAGTTTGATCTGTTAGAGTGTTGATGATGTTTTGATAATTCGAATGACCTTGACATTGTCAAAGATGAGCTCTTAGTTGTGTGCTGAAAATGTTTCTTACTCTATTTTCCTTTTAATTAAAGTGTACGTAGAACTTCTAAATCGGTATACATTTGAATCAACCTGGATTATATCTTTACTTTTGTGAATTCTGTTGTTTCCTAACATAGAAACTTGAGGGATTCTTCCCGAGCAGGGGACACACAGAGGGTCTGCAGTGGCCCTGCCTTGGAGGGCTCATGGCTCTGGGGAAGAGCAGGGACGGCTGTGAAACACTGAAAACGTGTTCACGTGTGGGGAGGTGATGTCCGGATTCTTTCAGATCATGCCCAGAGTTTTTGCTCTATAGGTTGGAGAAACATTTTATTTTTTGCAGCACCTGGATAATTTCACCTTTTTTTTTTTTTTCTTTAGACGGAGTTTCGCTCTTGTTGCACAGACTGGAGTGCAGTGGCATGATTTCAGCTCACTGCAACCTCCACCTCTCGGGTTTGAGCTATTCTCCTGCCTCAGCTTCCCAAGTAGCTAGGATTACAGGCATGCACCACCATGCCTGGCTAATTTTGTATTTTTAGTAGAGATGGGGTTTCACCATGTTGGTCAGGCTGGTCTCGAACTCCTGACCTCAGGTGATCCACCCGCCTCAACCTCCCAAAGTGCTGGGATTACAGGCATGAGCCACCATGCTGGCCTATAATTTCACTTTTGTATTAAACTCTACTTTTGTCTGTATTTTGGCCTTAGTGTAGTACAGTGTGGTTCTAATTTCTAAGAAAAGTTGATTATCAATTACTGTAACACTGTGATTAAATAATCCTCCCTTACTCACTGGGTCGTATTTCAAGTTTTTATTTTTTATATTTCTTTATATTTCTTTATTTATTTATTTATTTTGAGATGGAGTCTCGCTCTGTCACCCAGGCTGGAGTGCAGTGGTGCTATCTTGGCTCACTGCAACCTCCGCCTCCCGGGTTCAAGCGATTCTCCTGCCTCAGCCTCCTGAGTAGCTGGGATTACAGGTGTGTGCCACCACGCCCAGCTAATTTTGTATTTTTAGTAGGGGGGGGGGTTTCACCATCTTGGTCAGGCTGGTCTCGAACTCCTGACCTCGTGATCTGCCCGCCTTGGCCTCCCAAAGTACTGGGATTACAGGCATGAGCCACCGCACCTGGCCTATTTATTTATTTTGAAACAGGGTCTTGTTGTGTTGCCCAGGCTGGAGTGCCATGGCGCTGTCATAGCTTACTACAGTCTTGAACTCCTGGACTCAAGAGATCTTCCTGCCTCAGCCTTCTCAGTAGCTGAGACTACAGTTGTGCACTACCATGCCTGGCTAATTTTTACTTTTGGTAGAGATGGGGGGTCTCACTGTGTTGCCCAGGCTGAATCAGATATTTATATGTAGTTGAGTCTATTTCTGAATTCTGCATTTCATTTCATTCCTTCACATTTCTATTTTTGCCTCAGCGCTGCACTCTAACTGGCTCCTTCAGTTTCTGGGGAGGAGGGAGATGACTCCCCTCCCTGTCTCTCCTTTGTTTTTCTGGAGACAGGATTGTGCCTGTTGCCCAGGCTGGAGTGCAATGGTGATCATAGCTCATTGCAGCCTTGAACTCCTGGGCTCCAAGTGGTTCTCCTGCCCCAGCCTCCTGAGTAACTGGGAGTACAGACATGAGCCACTGCACCTGGCTCCCCTGTTTCTTCTTTTAATTAATTTGCTTTTGCTGTGTTGACACTGAGAGGCAGGCCAGGCTTCCTAATTAGGAGCATGTAGGCTCCTTACAAAAGCTGACACCCAAGCAGGAGTGGTTATCATTCTTTCTTCTGTGCCTGAAAACCTTCAGCTCCTCTCTGTTTGACGATAGCAGCTACCGACAAAGTGCCTGTTGGGGGCCAGGTGACTATTCAATGCTTTTCTTGTGGTACTTAATTCTCCCAAGGCAATATAGAGCCCAGGAACGTCTGAGTCCAAAGCCCTGTTCTTTATGTTGTTCTCTTGTATGGACCAGATTTAAACGCACCACCTGATTTCTTTTTTACTTTGAGACGGAGTTTTGCTCTTGTTGCCCAGGCTGGAGTGCAGTGGCGCGATCTCTGCTCACTGCCACTCTACCTCCCGAGTTCAAGCAGTTCTCCTCCTGAGTAACTGGGGTTACAGGCATCTGCCACCACGCGCAGCTAATTTTTTGTATTTTTAGTAGAGACGGGGTTTCACCATGTTGGCCAGGCTGGTCTGGAACTCCTGATCTCAGGTGATCCACCTGCCTCGGCCTCCTAAAGCGCTGGGATTTCAGGCATGAGCCACTGCCCCTGGCCATTTTAAAGAAAAACAAAGGTAGCTGTCGGGGTTCTCAGTGTGCTGGGACTGTGCTCTCCAGGCTAGTGTGCTGCATACCCTCCCTTCCTCATTTGTCTTAGGCCAGAGAACATGATTATTTATTTATTTATTTTTGAGACAGGGTCTCATTCTGTCGTTCAGGCTGGAGTGCAGTGGTGTTATCAGGGTTCACTGCAGTCTTAACCTCCTGGGCGGGCTCAAGTGATCCTCCCACCTCAGCCTTTCAAATAGCTAGGACCACAGACATGTGCCACCACACTCAGCTAATTTTTAAATTTTTTTAAAGACAAGGTCTCCCATTGTTGCCTAGGCTTGCTCTTGAGTTCCTAGGCCCAAGCGATCCTCCTGCCTCTACCTCCCAAAGTGGTGGGATCACAGGCATGAGCCACCATGCCTGGTTAGGCCAGAGAACTTTATTTTTTATTTTTTTATTTTTTGAAATGGAACCTCGCCCTGTCACCCAGGCTGGAGTGCAGTGGCATGATCTTAGGCCACTGCAACCTCCACCTCCTGGGTTCAAGTGATTTTCCTGCCTCAGCCTCCCTGAGTAGCTGGGATTATAGGCATGTACCACCACACCTGGCTAATTTTTTTTTTTTTTTTGAGACAGAGGCTTGCTCTGTTGCCCAGGCTGGAGTGCAGTGGCATAATCTTGGCTCACTGCAACCTCCGCCTCCTGGGTTCAAGCAATTCTCCTGCCTCAGCCTCAAAGTAGCTGAGATTACAGGCACATGCCAGCAAGCCTGGCTAATTTTTGTATTTTTAGTAGAGATGGGGTTTCGCCATGTTGGCCAGGCTGCTCTCGAACTCCTGACCTCAAGTGATCTGCCCGCCTCGGCCTCCCAAAGTGTTGTGATTACAGGTGTGAGCCACCACGCCTGGCCATGCCAGAGAACTTTAGACATGGCCTTAGATGTGTGCGTGTGATTAACAGATTTTATTTTAGAGATAGGGTCTTTCTCTGTTACCCAGGCCAGAGTGCAGTGGTGTAATCATGGCTCACCGCAGCCTAAAACTTCCCAGGCTGAAGTGATCCTCTGACCTCAGTCTCCAGAGTAGCTTGCACTACAGGCATGTGCCACCACCCTGAGCTGATTTTTTTTAGTTTTTTGTAGAGACATGGTCTTGTTATGTTGCCCAGGCTGCACTGACGGTTTTGACTCTACTCACTCAAACCTCGGAGGTTGTGGTCTTGACTCTCTTTTATTAATTATCTTCACTGAGCTGGCCTTCTGACCTGGGTTTGTGTAATCCTAAACCAAGCCTTTCTAACCTACGTGTGGTCTCCTTTGGGGTCCTGTAGATCCCAGCTCTGCGGTTAAACAGCAGGGTGATCTTAGACCCGTTTCTTAGTCTGGCCAAGCCTCGGTTTCTTCCGTGGTAAAGGGGATACTGTGCCCAGCCTTGTAGATGCATGTAAGCGTGACTGAAACATTTGTGGAGAGGCCTTGCTGCTGCAGATGGCATGCATAATTTATTTTGTTGTTGTTTTCCGTCTTAATGAAGATATCTTAGGATTTTAATGCTGTCTCAGAACAAGTAGATCTTTGACATATGTATGGGTTATGGATTCACACCCCCGTCCCCCAAGTCCAGTTCTCACACTCCCCGTGCTGTCCTGGGGATGAAGATGTGACTGGTAGGGGCAGTGATGATTATTTTTACCTCGGGTACATCCTTTGTTTGGGTTATCTTCCCGCTGTGTTATATCATGACAATGTATGTTAAAACTCTAGCTTCTGGGCCAGGCGTGGTGGCTCATGCCCATAATCCCAGCACTTTGGGAGGCCGAGGTAGGCGGATTGCTTGAGGTCAGGAGTTTGAGACCAGCCTGGCCAACATAGGGAAACCCTGTCTCTACTAAAAATACAAAAATTAGCTGGGCTTGGTAGCGCACGCCTGTAATCCCAGCTGCTTGGGAGGCTGAGGCACAAGAATCGCTTGAACCTGGGAGGCAGAGGTTTGCAGTGAGCTGAGATGGCGCCACTGCACTCCGACCTGGGCGACAGAGTGAGACTCTGTGTCAAAAAACAAAAACAAAAACCACCTCTAGCTTCTGGACTTGAATCAAAACTTGGGTATGTGGAACCTTTTCAAGGCTTTCTCCTTTAAGTGGGAGATGAGACCATTTCAGCTGTGTGTCAGAGGTGTGGCATCTTTGAATTTTTTTTTTTTTTTTTTTTTTTTTTTTTGAGACGGAGTCTTGCTTTGTCCCCCAGGCTGGAGTGCAGTGGCCGGATCTCAGCTCACTGCAAGCTCCGCCTCCCGGGTTCACGCCATTCTCCTGCCTCAGCCTCCCGAGCAGCTGGGACTACAGGCGCCCACCACCACGCCCGGCTAACTTTTTTTTGTATTTTTAATAGAGACGGGGTTTCACCGTGTTAGCCAGGATGGTCTCGATCTTCTGACCTCGTGATCCGCCCGCCTCGGCCTCCCAAAGTGCTGGGATTACAGGCGTGAGCCACCGCGCCCGGCGGCATCTTTGAATTTTATATCCACTTTAATTTCCAGGTTTGTGTTTTTTCTAGTTTCTCCTTGGACCAAGATGACTGATGGAAAACTCTCCACCTCTACAAATGGCGTAGCCTTGATGGGCATTCTGGATGGTCGACCAGGAAACCCCCTTCAGAACCTGCAACACGTCAATCTCAAGGCGCCCCGACTCCTCTCAGCGCCTGAGTACGGGCCCAAGCTGAAACTCAGGGCTTTAGAAGACCGGCATAGCCTCCAGTCCGTGGACTCAGGGATTCCTACCCTGGAGATCGGGAACCCGGAGCCTGTGCCCTGCAGCGCGGTCCACGTGAGGAGGAAGCAGTCCGACTCCGACCTCATCCCCGAGCGGGCCTTCCAGAGCGCCTGCGCACTGCCGTCCTGTGCGCCACCAGCTCCCAGCAGCGCTGAGCGGGAACAGAGCGTGCGCAAATCCTCCACGTTTCCCAGGACAGGCTATGACTCGGTAAAGCTCTACAGCCCGACCTCCAAAGCCCTGACCCGCAGCGATGATGTGTCTGTCTGCAGTGTGTCCAGTCTTGGGACAGAGCTGTCCACCACGCTGTCTGTCAGCAATGAGGACATCTTGGACCTTGTGGTCACGAGCAGCTCCAGTGCCATTGTGACCCTGGAGAATGACGATGACCCACAGTTTACCAACGTCACCTTGAGCTCTGTCAAGGAAACCAGTGGCTTACACCAGCAGGACTGTATTCATGAAGCTGAGGAGGGGAGTAAATTGAAAATATTGGGGCCGTTTAGTAGCTTCTTCGCAAGGTAATGCCATCTTTGCCCTCTAGAAGAGCGTGGTGGTTGAGTCCAGACCAGTCTCCTTGTTCCTGTCTCACATGTGTTGTGTGTTCTCTGTGGTGTTAGGCAGGCACTGTCTCACACAGATAACTGGGCCTTTTCCCGGAAGCCCGGAGTCCTCTGGGATTGTAAGGACTGCTCTGTTGGGGATTCTGCTCTTCACTGCCCCTGGCTCATTTGCAGTCTGTTGTCACTTCTCTGCCTCTGACCTGCTGTGGCCGTCCCACAGGTGGCCAGCATTACCAAATCGGCAGCCTGAGCCTCTGTGGGGCCCTGTGCACTCATATTAATGTTTCTTGGGCCAAGCAGACGGCAGTGGTGAGGGTGACGCCTGTGAGTAACTCCCATTTCTAGTGCCAGCCCTCACTGGCATAGTGCAGTGCTGTCATGCTGGGTGTCCTGGCCGTGTCCCCGTGCTCCTGGATGTCTGTGCTCTTGTGTGCGTGCCCTGGCCCTGCCCCTGCCCCTGCTGTGGAGGTGTGTGCCTCGCTGCACTACAGCCCCGTGCATTCCCACCGTGCTGGACCCGGCCATGCACCCCGTCCCCGTGGGGCCTTGTCACCCAAGTGCTGGAGTTCCTGTGTCTCCCTGAAGCCCTGTGGGGGCCGCGCCTTCAGCTTCTGCCTCTCATTTGTGCTCTCAGGCTTTTGTTCAACAAGTGCCTATTTCCTAGGCCCTGTTCTAGGCTGGTCATGTGGGGTAATATGGTGAGAGAAACGATGTTGGGTAATGACTTAGGGTGGGCTTGTGGCCTGGGGGCGGTGGGAGTGGACGCCTTCGTCACACAAGTATATGTGAACTCCTGAACTGTGGCGTGCTGGGAGGAAGGGCACGGGGGCTGTGGAGAATATATGGAGAATCGAGATCTGTGGCCAGGTGCGGTGGAACACTCCTGTAATCTCAACACTTTGGGAGGCTGAGGTGAGTGGAACACCTGAAGGTCAGGAGTTCAAGACCAGTCTGGCCAACATGGCAAAACCCTGTCTCTATTAAAAATACAAAAATTAGCCAGGCATGGTGGTGCACACCTGTAATCCCAGCTACTGGGGAGGTTGAGGCAGAGGTTGCAGTGAGCCGAGATCACGCCACTGCACTCCAGCCTGGGTGACAGAACAAGACTCCATCTCAAAAGAACAAACAAAAAAAAAGAATTGTGATGTGCTCCATAGCTGCTCTTTGGAGGGCTCTGGGGCCAGGGCTTGACGGGGGAACATTTCTGCAGTTGACCCTGGCTGCCCCGTGTGTGTGCGTCTCTAGCAGAACCCACGTCAGACACTGCAGTACTGGGTGTCCCTTTGAGATGGTGTGGTGTGCCAGCTGGAGTCAGCTGGAGACTCTGACTGTGGCCAACACATTAACTTATCACTGCCTCAGTTGCTTCATCAACTAAAGAGGATCATCTCAGACAAGCCTAAGCCCAGTTCTGGGTGAGATGGTCTGTGGTGTGGCCTGTGGTTTTGTCGGGAAACCTTCTTCTCAAATGTGCTGACAGATAGGTATCTTGGTACCATGAGCACAGTTCCTGGTTTCAGAACACAGTAACTAAGCGATTGCCCTCAGTGGGAGGAACCCGGGAACTTTGGGGGAGATCTTGTCACTATCCCTTCTGAGGCTGTAGCCGTATCACGGTGTTGCTGTGGTTAGATTCGTGTGGCGGAACTTCCCTGTGCTCAGACGAGTGTGTTCAACTGTCCCCGCTTATGAACAACACCTGGTACCTGTTCCATGCGGTCCTCACAATCCATCCAGAACATACAGAATCAGAAGCTCAGCGAGAAGGGCCTGAGGATGGGTTTTCAGAATCACCTGGGCTTCTTGGCAAATCTGGGAAACCTTGCTCGAAATGGGGTTGGCCGGGAAACAGCATGGTGGAAGGAGTGTGGCTTTGGAATTCAACTGACCTGCACCGTGTCCAGCTCTGTGGCCTTGAGCAAGTTCCTTCACCTCCCAGTCAGTTTTCTCACCCCTAAAACTGTGAGTGGAGGAGCGTGGCACGTGTGCCCATTATGCTGTTGACGAACGCCACACGCTCACCTTTGTCCTTGCGTGTTCTGTCTCCTCTGCCTCACCTAAGAAGTGGGGATAATGAAACCCTTCCTTCCGTGGCAGTGGGGATTAAATGGGTTAGCATGTGAGAAATTTAACGCAGATCCAGACACGTAGTAAACTTTTAAGTATCAGTTGCTTGTGGCGATCATGGCCACGTTGCTGTGTCTGCCGCCGTTGTGATTCAGCTGACTGAGCTGTGTGTGTTGGATCCTCTTCCCCTTTGAAAGGAAGCATCGTTGGTTATGCAATTTCTAGATCATTTCTAAAGCTACTGTTTCTTGAAAATCATACTCAGCTTTGCGCTGCAGGAAACAAGTGTCTCTTATTTTATTCCTTGGTTCCGGTCTCCTTATCCTTGTAATGGCTGTGACATTGTTATTGTGAGCCTCTCTGAACTACCTTTGGGAAGATAATGGAATATAATGAAAAATGACTCAAAACAAGTGATGACATGGACAGAGTCTAGTGTTTTTTTTTTTTTTTTTTTTTTTTTGTCCTAGAGTCTTAAAAATGTTACAGAAGAGTTTCCATCTAGAGTTCCTTTGCGGGGAAAGGGTTTCTGTTCCAGAATCTTTAGAGCTCACTAAACATTTTATAGGTGAGTAAATGGAGTTACAGCCAATGTCCATCCACTCAGCCCAGGGCCTGGCCCCCAGCAGGTACCCAGAGGACTGTGGTCATTGTGAATCTTTGTGGAGGGCAGGGCTGGGGCTAGAGCTGGTCCTCTGGGGTTCCCAGCCCTGGCTTCTGAGCCATCCTGTTACCCCGCTTTGTCCCCTCACTGTCTTGCCTTCTGGTTTCCTTGTCCTCAGTGAATCAGTCTCTGGGTTAGGGAAGGACGTGTGGACAGTGTAGTCTAGGAGAACATGCTCAGAGGGAAGGGTAGAGACAGGCAGGGATGATGACCTTGGCTGCTTGATGAGGTGGCCCGGGTGAGATGGGAGGAGGGGAGTGACAGGAGGCTGGCCAGGCCTGACCACAGCCTCCCAGAAGCTGCAGGCCTGGCTTGCTTTTGTCCTTCCCCCACACTAATGAGCACCTGTGTCCCAGACTGCAGCCTGAGCTTTAGAGAGAGTCGCTGCCTTTATGGAGCTCACAATCTGATGAGGTAGACACACAAGGCATTTCACAGGCTATGGGGGCGGGCACGAGTGCTGTTACTGTGGGTGGGGAGGGGGCGGCACTGCAGCCACGAGTGCTGGTTCAGGAGTTCATGCCGCCTGGCTTCATCGTGAGCCCTCCTGTTGAATCGCTGTGGGCCTTGTGCAAGTTACCTTTCTGAGCCTTAAGTAGGGGATAAAACTACTGTATAAGGTTAGAGATCAAATAGGGCATTTAACTTCTTGGCACTCTGGAAGTAGTAGCTTTCTGTGGTTCTAACAGAAATATTCTCATTTCTAAAAAATAAGTTTTTTTAAAGCTTTCTCTAGTTCTCCCATATTGTGCTGAATTGTGTCAACCTGTTGCTGAAGAAGTCAGAGCAGGGCCTCTCCTGCTGGCCGATGTTTCGGGGTAGATGCGTCTTTGTTGTGGGCGGCTGTCCTGTGCATTGGAGATGCCTTGCAGTTTCCCTGGCCTCCACCCACGAGATGCCAGCGGCACTCCCCCAGTTGTGACAGCTAAAAATGTCTCCAGACATTGCCAGATACCCCAGGGAGGGGCTGGCAGACTCACCCAGCCTTTGAGAATAAGTGCTGGGATTTGCTTCTTTGAAGGAAATTTACTAAAGTAATTTGAGGACGATTTTCATTTGTATAGAAGAGTGGGACCGTGTTAAGGGATCATATGAGTCCAGTGTAGATTAGGAGTATTTGTCTAGAAACCCGGACAGCAAGTGTAAGAGAAAGTCAGTAACATGCTTGGGACGCGTTTATTTTCCACAGGAGATAGGGTTGGGCTCTGTGAAGCCAGGGGTTTAATCTCCTAATCCACATTGGTCTGGAAGTTGAGAATTAGTTTTAACCAAGTACATCGTCTCTTGTGTAGCCCCTTTATGGAGCTCTCAGATGATCTGAGTGCCCATTGCTGAGGAGAGGTGTCTGAACTGCATTGAAGGATCGGGAGCTTGCCCAGTGAAGGTGTGGGGCAGAGGGAACAGCTTGTGACAGGCTGGGAGGTGGGGGCACCTGGCTGTGTTTAAAGAACTGGAATGATGGATTTTTCCAGACCGCTTCCCGACCTGGCTGGGAGCTCCTTGGGGGCCAAGCCTGTGTCTGGTTCACCCTGGCACCAAGGGTAATTCACAGGCAGAGAAGAATATTGGTGGTTGAGAGCGGGGGCTGCTGTGGTCCAAGTTTGAACCTCAGCTCTGCCATTTTTGTACTGTGTGATCTTGAGAAAGTCACTTAGCCTCTGCGATCGCCAGTGTGTACTTGAGTGACATGGGGTTAATGGCACCTCTTGTAAAGAGTTAATGTGAGGGGGCCGAGTGCGGTGACTTACGCCTGTAATCCCAGCACTTCGGGAGGCCGAGGCGGGTGGATCACCTGAAGTCAGGACTTTGAGACCAATCTGGCCAACATGGTGAAACCTCGTTTCTACTAAAAATACAAAAATTAGCCGAGTTTCTGTATCCTGCACCAAAAGCTGACTAATTCAAGTAAGTACCGTGAATTTTCATTTACATGTGAGGAAACTGAGGCAAGGGGTGGTTAAGTGGTTTGCCCAAGGATACAGGGAAACAGGAATAAGTTTATGCTTCTAAGGGTTGTTGGGATTAAATGGGAGGGAGTGTACATAGATGTGACACGCTGGGCACATTGCAGGCACATTAATGTCTAGTCTGTGTTTTTATGTTGCCTGACTCTAATTTATTCCTGATTTGGCTGTCTTAGAATTAGCTCTAGTGAACTGAGATGGAACATTGTAACTATGCCTTCTCTGTGCAAACAGTTTGTTAATATGGCTGGTGACTTTGCCGTGGCATTATGGATATACAGTTGGCACCTGCTGTGTGCCTGTGTTGCTGCTGGTGTGTATGAGCTCGTGTGTTGCTGTGATCCTGGGAGGGAGTGCTGGGTGCTGGTCTCTTGATGTCACTGTTTGCTGGTGTGTGGTCTTGGGTAAGGCAGGTAATCAGTCTCTCTGGGGCTCAGTGTCCTTGTTTGCAAAACGAGCTGAGGGGTACGTACTTTACATTAGAGTTGCCACAATGAAAGGACCATTCTGATCAAGGTGTTGGGCTGCAAGTGCCAGGCAGTAGGGAAGCAAGAAGATTCGAAGATGGGCAGACTAGTGCTGGAGGCCACTGGGTCAGTCCCTCTACTGTGTGATGAGGATCTGGAGAGAGACGTGAACAAAGCAGCAAAGCCCGTTGACAGCCCAGAAAGAAATAACAGGGCTGAGATGTCGGCTGGCCTTCGAAAGTGCTGTCCACCTGCATGAGGGTGGAGATGGTGAGGGATCAGCTCGTGCAAAGTCATGGGAGCAGGAGAGAGCCCAGCCTTTCTGGGAAGGTGCTGTAGCATGAGGTGCTTAGGAGGGGCAGGGGTAGGAGAGGAGCCCAGAGAGATGGTGGACGCCCAGATGGGGCAGGACTTTGAGGACGACATTTAGTGTCAAGACTCAAAGCCTGTCACAGCCAGACGGGGTAAGATGAAAGTCTGCACAGGAGCTGATGTGCTGCCTTGATGAGAATGAATTGAACTGTTAGCTTGATAGGGTCGAGATGAGCAGCTCCCTTTGGAGGAGGCAGTTGCCCTGTTCTGAGCTCAGCTTCTGGGCCAGGCTCTTCAGTCGCTTTCTAAAGCATTTCACAGCTCACTGGAGACAGGCTCAGAAAGGCTAACTGCACAGACTGCAGAGCTGCGATTTGAACATTCACTTGTGAACTCCAAAGTCCGTGCTGTTTCTACAAAAGACACCACCCCGTCTCTTACAACACGTGTAACATGATCGGAAAGGGGGACACGCGGGGCTGGGAGAGCAAAAGGAGATGAACGGGAAATCAGAGGTTCTGTGGCGATTTTGCAGGGCAGTAATGGAACTGTGATCCTCTGCGAAAGACAGGAAGTGAGCAGAGCTGTAAGCCGGGTCAGGGAGGCCTGCTGGGTGGCATCTGTCAGGGCACTGAAGCTCCTCAGTGGGAAGACGGTTGGAGAATTGCTTCTTGAGCCATCGCGGGCCAGCAGGATGAGAATACCTCTTCCTTCTCCATTACTCCAGGCATTTGAAAGCGTGGGAGTGAGGCTGGAGCCAGCTGTTTGTCACGAGGCCTGCTGCTGGGTTGGTGGCCTTTGTGGGCTGGCCATCGACAGGGGAGGGAGATACAGCAGAATCACTGCAGGTGCTTCCTGGAGGCCTTGAGCCCGAGAGAAGCAGAAAGGATTTTAGCAAGCAAGGAACTCGTAGGATGGTTCCGATTATTCCTCACTAAAAATCTGTGAGGGGGCCAGGCGCGGTGGCTCACGCCTGTAATCCCAGCGCTTTGGGAGGCTGAGGTGGGCAGATCACTTGAGGTCAGGAGTTGGGTAGACCAGCCAGCCTGGATAACATGACGAAACTCCATCTTTACTAAAAATACAAAAATTAGCTGGGCATCATGGTGGGAGGCTGAGGCAGGAGAATGGCGTGAATCTGAGAGGTGCAGGTTGCAGTGAGCTGAGATAGTGCTACTGCACGCCAGCTTGGGTGACAGAGCGAGATTCCATCTCAAAAAAACAAAAATAAACAAAAAAAACCTGTGAGGGGTCTCAGTGATTTCGGAAACTGGCCTTTAAGTGTTTGCACAGGCACACGCTTACTTGGGTCTTCTTTTTTATTTATTTATTTTTAAAATGTTTTTGAGATGGAATCTTGCTCTGTCGCCTAGGCTAGAATGCAGTGGTGTGATCTCAGCTCACTGCAACCTCTGCCTCCCGGGTTCAAGCGATTCTCCTGCCTCAGCCTCCTGAGTAACCACACCCGGCTAAGTTTTGTATTTTGAGTAGGGACAGGGTTTCACTATGTTAGCCAGGCTGGTCTCGAACTTCTGACCTCGTGATCTGCCCGCCTCAGCCTCCCAAAGTGCTGGGATTACAGGCGTGAGCCACGGCGCCCAGCCTTACTCTGGGTCTTCTGACACTGTTTGGATTCCCCCATCCCAAGGGTTTAAGTTCCCTGGTTGTGCGTTCTTATACCAGGTGGACATTCAGCAGCTCGACTACCTCTCGATTGCAGAATGTCTGCACTTCTTTTCCAGCCACTGGTTTACATAGCTGGTTTCTTACCAAGCATTGATTCAGCACCTGGGAGGTCACTGGTAACCTTGACCCGAGACATTTCTTTAAATCTGGGTGAGCTTCAGTTTGAGGTTGCAGTTCGTGTCTGGAGACGTGCAGCTGATGGTGCCACTGCACACATGGCTGAAAGGAGCCATAGGACGCCATCTGTGTGTTTGTGTGCTGGACACACACAGGAGGTTGTCTGGTTACTGCTGCAGATGCTGTTTGCAGACCTGCCAGTGGTCCAGCCACCTTCAGAAAGAACAGCTGGGCCTGTAAGGGTGTGCCACTTCCCTGTGCTTTGCTGGGCTTTGTTTTCTCTTGGCAGCAAATCACAACCATAACGATCATTTTTTTTGCGTGGCTGCTATGTACCAAGCACTGTGCTAGATTCTTAAATATGTTTCTCGTTATATATTCTGTAAAAAAAATATCGCCTAAGCACCTGCCATATGCCAAGGCACTGTTCTAGGTGCTTGGGGTTCATTTGTGAACAAAACAAAGCCCCTGTCCTTGCAGAGCTTATGTGCTAGCAGAGGGCACTGATGGTAAACACAGTGAGTGGATGGAGGGTATGTGCTGGCAGACTTAAGAGCTACGGAGAAAGCCAGCAAGCAGAGGTGGTACAAGGTCCTGGGAGGAACGGAGAAGGCAGGTTACACAATGAACAGGCTGGTCAGGATAGGCCTGAAGGAGAAGGAGAGATTGAAGCAAAGCCTTGGCCAGGTGGGCGGCTCACAGCTGTCTGTAATCCCAGCACTTTGGGAGACCAAGGTGGGCAGATCACCTGACGTTGGGAGTTCAAGACCAGCCTGGCCAACAGGGTGTGAAACCCTGTCTCTACTAAAAATACAAAAATTAGCTGGGCGTGGTGGCAGGCACCTGTAAACCCAACTACCAGGAAGGCTGAGGCAGGAGAATTGCTTGAATCATTCGGGCTTGAACCATGGCGGAAGTTGCGGCGAGCTGAGCTCGCGCCACTGCACTCTGGCCTGGGCGACAGAGCAAGACTCTATCTGGAAAGAAAGAAAGAAAAAAACGTGAAGATGTCAGTCACGAAGTTAACCAAGCGCGTGCCTGGGAGGGGAGTGATCCAGCAAGGGAGAAGGATGCAGGCAGGCCTGATGCATTTGAGCACAGAGGCCCTGGCGGGGACCGAGAGAAGGAAGGGCTAGGGTCGGTGGGACCAGATTCTGTGTGGGCATACAGGCCATTGTATGATGGTGGGTTTGACTTAGAGTGAGTGAGGAGCCACTGAAGAATTTGTGTCTTTTTGAGATGGGGTCTTGCTGCATTGGCCAGCCAGGAGTGCAGTGGCCATTCACAGGTGCAGCCATAGTGCAGTGTGGCCTTGAACTCCTGGGCTCAAACGGTCATCCTGCCTCAGCTTCAGAATAGCTGGGCCTACCATGCCACTGTGCCTGGCTCCTCTGCAGAATTTTGAGCGGAGGAGTTGTCCTGGTTTTTTGCTGCTGCCTAACAGCAGACAAAGTGAGACCCTGTCTCACTTTGTCACCTAGGCTGGATTTCACTGGTGCCATCATAGCTCACTGCAGCCTCGAATTCCTGGGCTCAAGCCATCCTTGCACCACACATTTGGTGGCTGGAAACAACATGGCTGTCCGTCATGGTGTGGCTGGGTTCCCCTCGGGCGCTTATCAGGATGAAACAGCACGTTGGCGGCTGCGTCCGTGTCCCAGGCTTGGCTAAGGAATTGTCTGCTTCCAGGCTTACTCAGGCTGTTGCCAGAGCTCATTGTGGCTGTAAACTGAGCTCCTCATTTCCCTGATTGCTGTCAGCTGAGGGTCACTTGCAGCTCCTAGAAGTCACCCAAATTCCTTGCTGTGTGGCCCCTCCATATTGAAAACTAGCACGAAGGATTCTCTTTTGTCGAGTCCGTCTCACACTCCACATCTCTTCCCAGAGAGAACACTGATGCTTTTAAGGGCTCCCTGAAATCGTGTAAGGCTCATTGAGAATCCTCTCCCCTCCCCTCCCCCCCCTCCCCCCCCCCCCCTCCCCTCCCCCCCCCCCCCTCCCCTCCCCACCCCTCCCCACCCCTCCCCACCCCTCCCCACCCCTCCCCTCCCCCTCCCCACCCCTCCCCACCCCTTCCTTCCCCTCCCCTTTTCTTTTTCTAGAGACAGAGTCTCACTTTGTTCCCCCAGGCTGGATTTCACTGGTGCCATCATAGCTCACTGCAGCCTCAAACTCCCAGGCTCAAGCCATCCTTGCACCTCAGCCTCCAGAACAACTAGGATCACAGACATGTGCCATCACACAAAGCTAATTTTTAAAATTTTTTGTAGAGACATGGTCTCACTTTGTTGCCCAGGCTGGGCTCGAACTCCTAGCCTCAAGGGATCCTCCTGCCTTGGCTTCCCCAAGTGTTGGGATTGAGCCACCATGACCTGCTGTGCTTGGCCTACCTCTCTTTCTTAAAGTCATCTGTGCCATTTGATGTAACCTGATCACAGATTGACCATCCCATCATATTTATAGTTTATGCCCATGTTCAAAGGGAGGGATTTTACAGGGTATGAACATCAGGGAAAGGGAATCTCAGAAGTCTGCCTGCCATAGGAGTAGCGATTTCATTGAGTCCTAAACAGAATGCCCTGAGGTGCTGTACCGAGAGAGGCTTCTGGGAAGGGGAAGGGCAGAGCAGGGAGTCCGAGGAGGCTGTTGCAGGAGTCCGGACAAGAAGTGATGATGGCTTTGCCTGGGTGGCAGCTGCGGGGAGGGTGCGATTTGAAGAATGGATGTGGGTGTGGAGAAAAGAAAGGAGTCAAAGATGACTCTAAGACTTTTGGCCTCAGCCAGTGGAAAACAGAATTGCCAAGATGGAGAGAAGATGAGAGGTGGAGTTTGAGACATCTTAGACATTTACAGAAAGGAGGTGGAGTAGGTGACTAGAGAGGATCCTGGCAGGAGTGGGGCTGGATGGGAGGTATACATTGACTTGTTGGCATTGGAGGTGGTTTGAAACCAGGTGAGGTCTCCTTGGAAACCAGCGGACAGAGAAGAGGACCAAGGAGTGACCCTGAGGCCTGCGAGCACCACGAGATCTGGGAGGAGAAGCAGCAGCAGCAAGTGCGAGAAGGCAGGGCTGGTGAGCTGGGAGGGCACGAGTGTGGGGTCTGGAAGCTGGGTCTGGGCCCGATGAGCATGGGCGTCAACGAGGGAAGGGGCAACTGGGCAGAGGTTGCTGAGAGGGCAGGGCAGATGAGGACTCAGAATTGACTGTTTAAGCACTTTGGGAGGCCGAGGCAAGTCAGGAGTTCGAGACCAGCCTGGCCAACGTGGCAAAACCCCTGTCTCTACTAAAAATACAAAAATTATTTGGGTGTGGTGGCGGGCGCCTGTAATACCAGCTACTTGGGAGGCTGAGGCTTGAGAATCACAATCACTTGAACCTGGGAGGCGGAGCTTGCAGTGAGCCGAGATTGTGCCACTACGCTCCAGCATGGACGACAGAGTGAGACTCTGTCTCAAAAAAAAAAAAAAAAAAAAAAAATGAAAAGAATTGACTGTTTAGCAATGAGGAGGCCATCAGTGACCTTTGACCGGAGCTGTTTTAGTGAAGTGGTACAAGCAAAAGCGAAACTGGAGTAAATATTTAAGAGAATGGGGCCAGCATGGTGGCCTCACACCTATAATCCCAGCACTTTGGGAGGCCAGGGTGGGTGGGTCACTTTAAACTGGGAGTTTGAGATTAGCCTGGGCAAAATAGTGAGACCCCATCTTTACAAAAAATAGGAAACATTATCTGGGTGTGGTGATGTGCACCTATAATCCCAGCTACCTGGGAGGCTGAGGTGGGAGGATCACTTGACCCAGGAGGTCGAGGCTGCAGTGAGCTGCACATGGTATCACGAGGAGTCTGCTGCATTGGTCCACTGCAGTGATGGCGCCACTGCATTCCAGCCTGGGTGGCACAGTGAGACCCAAGAAGACTGGGAAAAGAGAAGCTGGAAGCGGTGAGCAGATGATTCTTTCGGTGGGTTTGCCCCAGAGGGGAGCAGAGAAGATAGGGCGATAGCTGGAGGCAGAAGTGGTGTGATTTATTTTTCCTTTTTTAAGATTGGAGAAATACAGGGGTTTTTTGTTTGTTTGTTTTACTTTGAAAACAACCTAGTAAAAGAATAAGAGGTGAACATACCTGGGAGAGGAGAGAATCACTGGAGCATTGTCCCTGAGTTGCATCTGAAGGAGCGGGATCTAGAGTTCAACAGAGAAGTGGCTTCAGCTGGGGAGAGTCCAGCATAGCAGGCGCCTGGGAGAGGATGGGGCACAGGTAGATGGGGAGGAGGGGTCTGGGGGAGGGAGCTTGCTCACAGGTGCTCTCTCGAGTGTGCTGTCTCCCTCTCCTTCCCTCTCTCTCCCCATTTTTCTCTCCCCCTCTCTCCCATTTCCTCTCCCTCTCTCCCCCTTCCATGCTTGTAGTCTACTTTTGTTTGTAGTGTTGCTTCATTGTTTGTGTGTGAATGTACTTTTTATTTTTTTGAGATGGAGTCTCATTCTGTTGCCCAGGCTGGAGTGCAGTGGCGTGATCTCGGCTCACTGCAATTTCTGCCTCCTGGGTTCAAGCGATTCTCCTGTCTCAGCCTCCTGAGTAGCTGGGATTACAGGCACTTGCCACCACACCCAGCTAATTTTTGTAGTTTTAGTAAAGATGAGGTTTCACCGTGTTGGGCAAGGCTGGTCTTGAATTCATGACCTCAAGTGATCCGCCCGCCTCGGCCTCCCGAAGTGCTGGGATTACAGGCATGAGCCACCGTGCCTGGCCTGAATATAGATTTTTAATTTCAACATATTTACTTTTTAAAAAAATAGACTTTATTTTTTAGAGCAGTTGTAGGTTTACAGCAAAATTAAGCAGAGAGCATAGAATTCCATGTATCTCCTTTTTACCCTCATGTGCACAGCCTCCCCTCTCATCAGCAGCCCACACTGGGGAAGTCCATTTTTTCCATCAATGAGCCCACACTGACTGTTACATCATTATCACCAGGAGTCCAGAGTCTACATCAGGGGCCACCCTGGGTGCTGTGCATTCTGTGGGTTTGGACAGATGTATAATGACGTGTATCTACCATGACCGTATTACACTGAGGAGTTTCACTGCCCCCAAATCCTCTGTGATCCACCTATCCGTCTCTCTTTTTCTCCTAACCCCTGGAAACTACTGATCTTTTTACTGTCTCCATAGTTTTGCCTTTTCCAGAATGCCAGACAGGTGGAAATCATTTTCAGATTGACTTCTTTCCTTAGTAGTGTGAATCTGAGTCTCTTCATGTCTCGATAGCTCATTTCTTTTTAGCACTCAGTGGTACTGCACTGTGTGTATGCACCATGGTTGATCCATTCACTGCTGAAGGACATCTTGGTTGCTTCCAAGTGTTGGCAATTGTGAATGAAACTGCCATAATCATCTGTGTGCAGATTTCTTTGTGGACATAAGTTTTCAGCTCCTTTGGGTAAATATCAAGACGCGCAGTGGCTAGATTATACGGTAAGAGTATGTTTAGTTTTTTAAGAAACCAGCAAACTGTCTTCCAAAGGGTTGGTACCATGTGACTCCCCCCAACAATGAATGAGAGTTTCTGTTGCTCCACATCCTTCCTCCCCCAGCATTTGCTGTTGTTAGTAGAAGTTCCTGTTCGATTGCTCTGGTTTTTGTTTTGTTTTGTTTTGTTTTTGGTGAAGTAGGAAGCAAGGTCCCAAGGATGGGTGTCTTAGTCCGTTTGAGCTTTTTTTTTTTTTTTTTTTTTTTTTTTTTTTTACTTATTTATTTATTTTTTGAGATGGAGTTTCGCTCTTGTTGCCCAGGCAAGAGTGCAATGGCGCGATCTCGGCTCGCCGCAACCTCCGCCTTCTGGGTTCAAGCGATTCTCCTGCCTCAGCCTCCCTAGTAGCTGGGATTACAGGCATATGCCACCACGCCTGGCTAATTTTGTATTTTTAGTAGAGACGGGGTTTCTCTATATTGGTTGGGCTGGTCTCAAACTCCCGACCTCAGGTGATCTGCCTGCCTCAGCCTCCCAGAGTATTGGGATTACAGGTGTGAGCCACCATGCTGGGCCTTCTTAAAATTTTTAAACATAATATTGTAGACGAGGTGGCTTATAAACAACAGAAATTTGTTTCCCACAGTTCTGGAAGCTGGGAGGCGTAAGATCAAGGTGCCAGCAGGTTCAGTGTCTGGTGAGCTGTTGAACATGTCTTTTATAAGGGCACTAATCCCACTGGGGAGGGCTCCACCCTCATGATCTAGTGACCTCCCAAAGGCTTCACTTCCTAATACTGTCAACCTGAGGGTTAGGATTTCAACATGTGAATTGAGTGGGGGCACAAACCCTGGGGCTATAGCAGTGGGGATGGTGTGCTGGGTTGGAAGCGGTGTGAAAGCCATCAAGGTGTGTGGGAGAATGGATGGAGAGGGAAGGAAGCGTTGCCGGGGGGCAGCAAGGGCCCTGCCAGGAGATCAAGGACCAGTCAGTGTGCTGCGTGTCTTTCTCCAGCCATGTTTTTTGCACAGGTACACGTGCAGGGCAGGCTTGTCTTTGAGCTAAGTGTGTACAGGGAAGAGAGAGAGAGGCAGGGCTCAGGGACGTGTGAGGGTGATTACAGTGGGGCGTGGATTCTCCAGGAGGTGGAAGGAGGGTGGATTAGAGGAGCGGGATGGAGACCCTGAAGTCTAGAGAGTAGTGGGGTCTTCATCATGTGGGCGGGGAGGCTCCAGTCACACAGCTGGCTGGGAGTGCAGCCTGCAGGGTCAGTGTACACCCCGTTTGATGTAGGCTCCCCCTGGGGCCATCGCATTGCTGTTTGAGCTGCATCTGGTGAGCCTGGCCCAGGAGTGTTGGAGGAAGGAAGTGGAGGTCTTCATTCGACTCCTCCCGTGTGCTGGGTCAGGAGAGGGAGGCAGCAGTGCCGTCCCGGGCGTTGTGGTGGTGGGCGCTGCTTTGCTGGACTGGCCTTGCCGAGACAGAGCTTCTTCCCATGGTATAAGAGCCTCCCCATTTGTGAACAGCACCCCGTCCTCAGGGTAAGCTTGTCTGGGGGAGGACTGTGGGGATCAGCCCTGAATGTTGGCTGCTCAGATCCCTCTTCTGGGGGCTGCCTGGTGGTCCCATTGCTAGGAGCTGCATGAGACAGTGGTGCCATGCTTGGCCACCCTACCCTTGGGTGGACGTAACCTCACATGCTCCTGTGGAGAGGGCCAGGCCAGGATAGCAAGGGGGGAAGTCAATGCCAAGAGGAAACGTCTGGGAGGAACACGGACCGTGGTCACGCGAGCGTGAGGTGCCACTTCCTCTTCTTCAGTCCTTGGCCCTCTCCAGGGGACCCCAGCCTCACTCGCAGCTGGCTGCCCACAGCAGGTGTCCCCTTGGCCTTCCCACCAAGCACCAGCCTGGCAGCTCCCCCTCCCCTGGACCAGGTCTGCAGAGAGGTGGGGCTCGCTCACTCAGGGACCCCTTTTCCCTGCTTCTCTGAGGATCCGCATCCCTAGATCATTTCTGTAGATGCTTAGCCACTGCCGGGAAGCCCTCTCCAGCCTCTGTGCAAGGACCAGCCTCGCCTCGAGGACCAGCCTCGCCTCGCAGGCCTTCTGTGTGCTCCGTGGATCCCATATTCCCCGGGGGCCTCAGGAGAGATGCCGGGGCGAGCCTGCATGTCACCACAGCTGTGCAGGGGCTGTGGCCCGGGCTGGCCTCCTGGGGGCCCCACGTTCCATTGTTTCAGGTCTCTGGGTTCCTCCCCTGCAGCCGCACTCTGAAGAGTCATATATTGGGGCACAGTTGGTGCTTTAGTTACTGGAATATCACACTGCTGTCCAACGTGTTAGCCACTAGCCCCATGTAGCTATTTCAGTTGAGTTAAAATTACCTGAAATGGAAAATTCAGTTTCTTAGTCACTCTGGCCAGTCAGGCGCTCAGTAGCCACGTGTGGCTTGTGGCCACCCTGTTGGGCGGCTCAGATTAGTACATTTCCACCATGCAGGAAGTTCTGTTGTTCAGCCCTGGTCTGTGGGTCAATCTGTGACTTGGACCCTTGTTGTTCTCCTTGATGTGTAACAGCAGCACACAGTGGGTGTGAAACGAGCAAATCCGCAAATCCATAATGGAGTGTATGTAGCCCAGAGAGGTCTGCAGAGAGAACCACCCTCAGGGCTCCGGGGGAAGGGAAGGAAACCGAGGCCAGGTGGCAGGTGGGGTGCTGGTCAGACAGGTATAGCGGGGAGGGCCCTGCCTGGAGTCAGCCTTGTTGGGGTTGAGGTTCTCGCCTGAGGGCGTGTTTGACCCTCCCCGTGAACTCTCGTGCACATTTAAATATGGGAGATGACAGGGTGGTGGGGGAGGAGCCTACACCCCTCAGAGGCGTATTCTGAAGGTGCCTGTTGTGCCCTCCAGTGAGGGACAAAGAACCTGGTGGAGATTCAGAGAGTGCAGTCATAGAGCCAAAGATCTGAAGGTCTGCTCTGCCCTGCTGGCTGTGCGGCTGGACACGGTGCTCTATGTTCCTGTGCCTTACCTGTCGCCTTACCTGCCTCCGAGCTGGCGGCCAGGAGGCCGTGCTTGGGAAGTGCCTGTTACAGCAGTCAGTGCAGCACTTAGTAACAGGTGTTAGGGATCGCCACATCCCGGCTTATCGCATGAATGAACGAATGAATGAACGAATGAATGGTAGTGCGGACTAGCCTAAGGGAGGCACTGCAGGAAAGAGAAAATGGAGAAAAAAGATTGAGTCAGTTCTGGAGGGTAAACATGAGCGATTTGTCTTGACTATTAATGACCTGATGAAAGCAGGTTGGCTGTTCCGTGACCCACCAGTGCTGGAGATGTTTGTTCTGAATCTCACCTGGGTTTGGTGGTCTGTTTCCTTCTGTTGGTGGACTGGGAAATTTGCCTATATCTGAGGAAAGCAGCTTTTCTTTCTTTCTTTCTTTCTTTCTTTTTTTTTTTTTTTTTTTGCAGTCTCGCTCTGTCGCCCAGGTTGCAGTGCAGTGGCGCAATCTTGACTCACTGCAAGCTCCACCTCCCGGGTTCACGCCATTCTCCTGCCTCAGCCTCCTGGGTAGCTGGGACTACAGGCGCCTGCCACCACGCTCAGCTAATTTTTGCGTTTTTAGTAAATACAGGGTTTCACCATGTTAGCCAGGCTGGTCTCAAACTCTGGACCTCAGGTGATCCGCTGTCTTGGCCTCCCAAAGTGCTGGGATTCCTGGCATGAGCCCCTGTGCCCGGCTGAAAACCGCTTTTTAAGTTCTTACCGTTTTATGTTGCTACTGACATCGTCTCCCCGTGGGGAAGGCAGACACTTGCTGTGGAGCTGTGGAGTGTCAGTAACATTCAGGAATGGCATGAACTGAACCAAAAAAGACCTTCCTCAACTTGCGCATCTGTTCCTGTGACTTGTCCCATAGCCAAGGCGGTGTTTCTGCCCCAGTTTCTGGAAGGCGTTGATATCCTTAGAAACTGCACGGAGGGCAAGGTGGTTTTGTGGGCTGGGGGAAAAGGAGAATGAATTTGCTGCAGATACGTCAGACCTCCTGTGTTCATGGAACTCTCTCAGGCTCGCTGGCAGCCTCAGGAAACAGTACGGCCGTCTTCCTGGAGGCTCCACGTGTGTGTTTAGGTCTCTTGCCAGCCCACCTTCCTTCTGCCCTAGGTGAAGTTAGGTTCAGCCTGGGAGGTGGTGATTCAGTATGAAATGCAGGAGAACTGGTGTGGGACCACAGGAATACATAGGCTTTGAGAAACCCATGGGCAGGCCCATTCCTGCAAAGCAGTTCTTCAGCCATCAGCCACTTTCTACTCATAAATTAACTTCCCTTTGCCCAGATGGGTATAGAATCTGTTCTGCTTTTCAGATGTTAGTGGATAGTATCATAGAATAATGCAGTAATTAAACATTTCCTCCTATTTCCTGTCTTAAATAGGAGATTATTTAAAATATTTACACATCTTTTTTATTTTATTCAGTACAAGTGACACTGAATTATTTCATGCCTTCTGTATTTTTCATGTGCACACATCTTACTCGATTGCCACATCAAATCAGTTCCTGTTTATGTTGAGTGAGCTGGGTTTGTAAGTGCGAGCTGTTTCGGCTCCAGTTTTGCTGATTCTTTGTTGTGGATAGCTGTGGTTTATCTCAAGATTCCTGTAAGATTCTATATATGGAAGAATGGTGAGTCATCCAGAGTTGCAGAATAGCCCCTTTGGGCCTCACAGCAGTCCAGTTTTCCTGTTCATTCCCCCTTGCCTCTAGCAAGAGGCTTTTACAACCCAGGCTCTGTGTACCAAGTGTTACAGGTACATGTTTATAGGCGTTTGAAAGTTAGAGGTTAGCTTTAAGTTCTAACATCCTTTTAGGTTTCAGATCTGGGTGTTAAACACATTTTCTATGGGGGGAGGAGTGAGAGGGGAAGGCGGGTCAAAAGGAGTGGGCTCTCCTGTCCCCACCCCCACATCCATGCATGAGGAAGAAGGAAAGTGAGGGGCCAGTGGGTGGGATGAGGAACCTTGTCTTCTGGGTCACCCTTGCCCTAATACCTGGCTATTCATTCACTGTAAGTTTTTGCCTGGAATGGGCCCATTTTTATCCCTTTTAGAGGTTCGTTTGAGAGCAGTTATTTTTAAAGCAGAAGAAATTGAGTGGCAGGCAAAATTCCTGGGACAAACACATTAATATCTAGTTAGGTGGATAAATGTTCACTGCTCTAACAAACTTGAAATACATATAAAGCTTCAAACACAACGGACGTTGATTTCCAGGCCATGCTCCCCCAGGTTCCTTCTGTCCTGTGGCCCCATCATTTTCAGCACAAGCTTGCTGGGTGCTTGGTATCAAAGCAGGGGAGAGCGTGTGTAGGGACCAGTGTGGGAGTTCTGAGGGCCAGCCGTGCCTGAAGCAGCACACACCACTCCACTCAGAGTTAATTGGCTGGAATGCCCCTACCTGTGAGGGAAGCCAGGAAAGAGGACTGCGCCCAGGACAACGAGGAAATGGGTTTGGCGAATAACTGGGAGCTTCAGCTATGATGTCTTTTCCTTCCTCCCTCTGCCCCTCTCCCTTCTTCATGAGAATTAAATGCCTGAAGCCGATTAGTTGAATGCCCCTGTCATTCTCTTGCCCAAGTGGTGGTTCCCACCACCTGGAGGATGAATTCCAGACCACTTGGTGTGGCCTATGGGGCATGCAGGATCTGGCCGCTGCCTACATCTCTGGCCACCAGTGGTGCCAGTGCTCAGAGTCAGTGACACCCTGCCTCTGCACCTTGCATGTTCCACTGCCTCTCCCGGGCAAAATCTTTTTTTTTTTTTTTTTTTTTTTTTTTTTTTTTGAGATAGAGTCTTGCTCTGTCTCCCAGGCTGGAGTGCAATGGCCGGATCTCAGCTCACTGCAAGCTCCGCCTCCCGGGTTCACGCCATTCTCCTGCCTCAGCCTCCCAAGTAGCTGGGATTACAGGCGCCCGCCACCTCGCCTGGCTAATTTTTTTGTATTTTTAGTAGAGACGTGGTTTCACTGTGTTAGCCAGGATGGTCTCTATCTCCTGACCTCGTGATCCGCCCGTCTCGGCCTCCCAAAGTGCTGGGATTGCAGGCTTGAGCCACCGCGCCCGGCCCTCCCGGGCAAATTCTTGTTTGTCCTTTAGGATTCAGCTTAAGTGAAATTCTTGTTTGTCCTTTAGGATTCAGTTGAAGTGACGCCTCCTCTAGGAAGCCTTCTTTGATCACCTCAACCCCTCCCAGACCTGTCATGTGGATACCGCAGTCCCTGGACTTCTTTGAAACCGCACTAGCCCGCTCCCCGCCCCCTCCTGGAACCTTGAGCTTCTGGAGAGCCGGGGCCACGCCGTCCTCCTGTGGTTTTCCAAGCTGGTGCAGGTGGTCAGCAGATAACCTTGAGTGAATATTAATCTAAAAAAAGTAATAAAGAGATCTGGCACCCTTAACCTTTAAATCTAAATATGTTTCTTTTAAATTCTATGATTGTTCTGGGTCTTGAGAGCAGACTTCCCCAACAATTCAGTCTCCCATATGGGGTCGCAGCCGCTTGAGTTTCAGATCGCGGGCGCAGCACCCATCTGCAGTGTCTGTGAAGCTGGCGCGTTCGGCTGGGGGTTTGGTGTTTTTTTTTCTTTTTTTTTTTTTTGGTGATAGATCTTTTTAGCTCAGATATGTTTCTTAAAGCTTCTCTTTGTTTAAAAATACGCAGGAAAACTTTGGCGTCGTTCTATTTTTTGTCCTTTTTAACACCTACCCCTGATTTTTCCTTCTTTTTTTATTTCCTTGCAGACTTTGAATTTTAAACAGATAAAAATGGGTGCTGTTTCTGTCGTTTGGTGTCCTGCTTTTTTACTTAGAGGAAACATTTCTCAGCATAATTAAAACATGTTCGTACACTTATTAATGTCTTTGTAGGATTTCATCCTGTGAATCATTTACTTGCCCAGCAATAAGGAAATGACTTTTTGCGTCTTGTGTTTTGATGATGGAATTCCCTGTGTGCTTCAGAGTGCGGTGCCCGCCTTTCAGATGATTTCCTTAGGACTGAATCCCTGGGGCTTGCTGCTTCATGACCAGCCTCTTGGGCCCCTGTCAGTTCTGGCCTGTCCTCCCTGGGGTGATGGCCCTGCCGGGAGCCCTTTGTCCTTGGCGGATGGAGTTCACTGGTAGTGAGAGCTCAGCCTCTGTTTTACAAACGAGCATGCTCCAAGCAGTGACTGATGGGCGGTTGGAATTCACCGTGGCTCTGGCCTCTGGTTCCTGTAAGTTGAGGCGTGGGAGGATTCGTCCTCCTCGGGTCCTCTGGTTTATAGAATGCGGGAATGTCCAGGTTTCTCCTGTCCTCCTCATCCCTGCACTGGTTCCATGGGACTGGCTGGGCACAGCATCACGGGTTCCCAGCACAGCTGACACCCTTCTAGGAACCTTCTCACTGTCCCTGGGGCAGAGGTGGCCTTCAGGGCGTGCGTGCTCTCCTGTCTCCTTGGCAGCCTCCTTTTAGTCCAGTGGTGTTTCAGGTGTCTTGCTCTTACTGGAGCTCCTTAAGGACAGGGCCTGGGTCTCAGTCATCCCCAATCCCCAGCTAACCCGAGCTCATGTTCCTGATTGGCCCTGGGACACTAGCAGAATGTGACTTAGTTCTGTCCACTAGTGCCATGTAGAGTCAAGTTCCTGGAGCTGGTGCGAGAGTGGGAGGTTTGAATCCTCATGGGCAGGGGCTACGTTGTGTCAGGCTCTGGGCTTGGCATTTTCCATGTGAAAGGAGACAAGGGTTCCAGGAGAAATGGCCTAGATTTGCTGGGGTGTGGGGCGGGGCACACGCCTCTGAGCTTGAGAAGCCTCCTGGGTTAGGAATCAGCACGCAGCCTGGATCAATGAAAACACAAGAGACGAGAAGATACTAGGAAGGTTTGTGCTGTAAGGCAGGTGTTTATGGCTTGATTTTTCTTGAGTGAGTAGAAATGTTGGAGTAGCTCAAAACAAAATCTGAAGTAATTCACTGTTCGTAGAAACTGCTGGAAAGGAGTTATCTTAAATTCCACATAGATTAAAGAAAGCCTTAATTAATGAAATGAGATAGCATGGTAAGGGAAAGACTCATTAAGGCACAAAGTTCTCAGTCCTCGCTGCACAATAGGATTATCTGGGAAACTTAAGAAAAATTAATATGCGCATTCTATGCTCAGAGGTTGATTCTCATTGGTTTGGGGTGAAACCTGGGCCTCAGGAGGCTTTAAAACTCCCTGGGTGACTCTAGCACGCAGCAGGGTTCAGAGCCACCAGTAGGAAGAATGTACTTTCGATTCAGACTTCAGCCCAAATGTAGGCACTTTACTGCATGACCTTAGGCAAGGTTCTGTCTCTGAATTTTCTCTTCTTCAAGACAAGCCCCATTGAGGATGGGGACCTCCGTTTCCGGTCATCAGGGACTATATTCCCAGTACTCGGCATAGTACTTAGAACATAGTTGGTTCTCAGTATGTGTGTGTTGAATGAAAAAAATGACATGGATGAATATGGTTAGGATTAAATGAGAGGAGATGCTTGGCCCTAAATAATTAACAGACTGCCCTTAGTGTTATTTATTTATTTATTTATTTATTTATTTTTATTATTATTTTTGAGACGGAGTCTCGCTCTGTCTCCCAGGCTGGAGTGTAGTGGTGCAATCTTGGCTTACTGCAACCTCCGCCTCCTGGGTTCAGGCAATTCTCCTGAGTTGCTGAGATTACAGGCATGCGCCACCAGGCCCAGCTAATTTTTGTATTTTTTTTAGTAGAGATAGGGTTTCACCATGGGATTCCAGGCGTGAGCCACTGCGTCCAGCCCCTTAGTGTTATTTATTTGTAAGCACAGTTAACAGACATAAACCCTGATGGTAACTGACCGATGATATCTCCATTCTACAGATGGAAAAACTGAGGCTAGAGAAGTTCATTTCTTGCCTAAAGTCAGGCAGCTTGTTACGAAGCTGGGATTTGAGCTCCTGACCTGCATGAGTCTAAATCCCACGTACACCCCTCCCACCTTAGGTCAGATCTTACTCCTTAAGATCTCTAATATGGAAGGAACACAGTAATGTCATTCCTTCCCTGAAATGCAATCCCTAGACCCCTCATAATTTGTGATACTTACAGACTTATTGTTAACCCTTCCTTTCCGCTTTTCTTTACTATTCAGGTGGAGATTAAGAGTAAATTAGTATTTTTCTTAGTACTGTTTTGTATTAAGTTACATGGGCATTTCTGTTCGGCTGTCTCTCTCTCCTTGTAAAAATCTAAGCTACGCTGTTGCAGTGGTTCACACCTGTAATCCCAGCACTTTGGGAGGCCGAAGCAGGCGGATCACTTGAGTTCAGGAGTTCAAGACCAGCCTGGCCAACAAGGTGAAACCCTGTCGCTACTAAAAATAAAAAAATTAGCTGGGCCTGGTGGTGGTTGCCTGTAATCCTAGCTACTTGGGAGGCTGAGGCAGGAGAACTGCTTGAACCCAGGAGGCGGAAGTTGTAGTGAACCGAGATCGTGCCACTGTGCTCCCGCCTGAGTGACAGAATGAGACTCCGTCTCAAAAAAAAAAAAAAAAAAAAAATAGAAGCTGATGTTAGAGAGTGGATCCCTGTTTAGTTTTCCCCTCCTGTGTTTAAATATTAGAGAGTGTTTGAAAGAGATTTCAAGGAGTGTATGACTTCAAGGAGTAAACACTAGGTCTTGCAGTGGACTCAGTGACTTATCAGTGGAGACGTCCGTGGCGGAGTCATTTCAGGGTTAGTTAATGAATACCTTTTAATGCAGTACTATATCTGGCAGGTTTAATGCCAGACCTTGGGGATACAAAGACCAAGTAGGAAGCCCGCCCGTCTTCAGAATGCAGTGGGAGGTGAGGTGCAAATAACAAAGATTCAGTACTCCCAGCTCTCTGTCAGAGATGAACGTGGATGTGCTTTGGGAGCCCAGAGGAGGGACTGCGTGGGGAGGGGACATGTGAGCCCAGGAAGGCTGCACGGGAGAGTGGTTTGAGCTGAGTTAGCATGTATTGAAATTTTATGTAAAGGAGAGCAAAGCGTGCAGATCTTAAGTGCACGAAGTGAACACACTCGCGTGTCTGCCAGCTCGATCAGTACAGAGACTGTGACTAGAACCCCCATAAGTCTCCTTCGGGTTCCTTCCCTGTCAGCACCTCGCTCGCCCCGGGTAACCACTGTGCTGCCTCTGTCACCGCACATGAGCTCTGCCTTCTTTTGAACTTTAGATAAATGGACTCATCCATTCTGCATTCTTGTTCTGGCTCTCTTTGCTCAACATTGGCAGGCTGACCCTGGGAGGTTTTGCATAGCAGTAGCATCCATTTCGTGCCGTCTGGTTTTCGGTTGTATGGGTATCCCACTCTCTGTTCTCCTGTGTGTGGAGGTTGGATTTGTTCAGGGTCCGATGGTTACAGGTAATGCTCATCACGGTGTTCTCACGAATGTCACTGGCGTGCGTGCGCCTGGGGTGGGACAGGCGGGTCTCCTGTGGGTCCCATTCGTGGTGTGTGCTGACGCCGGCTGCTCTTGATCCTTCCAAAAGGTGGTATTGTCCGTTTATTTTTCTTTTTGTTATTCCGGTGACAAGGTAGGGGGTATCTTGGTTTTAATTTGCATCTGGCCGGGCGTGGTGGCTCACACCTGTAATCCCTGCACTCTGGGAGGCCAAGGCGAGTGGATCACCTGGCCAACATGGTGAAACCCTGTCTCTACTAAAAATACAAAAAATTAGCCGGGTGTGGTGGCGCACGCCTGTAATCCAAGCTACTCGGGAGGCTGAGGCAGGAAAATTGCTTGAACCTGGGAGGTGATGGTTGCGGTGAGCTGAGATCTTGCCACAGCACTCCAGCCAGGGCAACAGAGAGAGACTGTGTCTCAAAAAAAAAAAAATTGCATCTCCCTGATGACTAATGAGATGACGAACCTCTTCATATCTTGTGCATTTGGAATCATCTTTTGTGAAGTGCCTATTTGGGGTTGTCTTACTGATTTGTAGGTGTATTTTACATATTTGGGATAAGAGTCTTTTGTCAGGCATGCGTACTGCAAATATCTTCTGCTTACCCTTCATTCTCTTCATGCTTTTTGTTTGTTTTGTTTTCCGAATGAACAGAATTTCTTAATCTTTTTTTATGGTTAGCACTTCTTTGTGTCCTGCTTAAGAAGTACTATGTAACCTTTTAGAAGTTTTATTGTTTTGCCATTACCAACTAGAGCATTGATTCACCTGGAATGAATCTCACGTATGGTGTGAGGGAGCAGTTAAGGTTTATTTATTGTAAAGGCCATCCTTGCCACCGAACCTCTGAACTAAGGCACGTGACCATAGGTATTGCATTGTTCTGTGTATCTACTTACTAATTTCACCCACATTGTTTTAATTACTAGAGCTATGGAGTAGGTCTTGACGGCTTGAGTAAGCCCTTCTGTTTTGTTCTGGAAGGCTGTCTTGGTTAGTCTTGGTCTTTTTCATTTCCATGTAGATTTTAGAATCAGTTTGGCACACTGTACAAAGAAGGGTTTGGTTTGGGATTGCATTGAATTTATAGATCAATGTTTATTACATGAAGACTTCTAATTCTTGGCCAGGCGCGGTGGCTCACGCCTATAATCCCAGCACTTTGGGAGGCCGAGGCGGGCGGATCACGAGGTCAGGAGATCGAGACCATCCTGGCTAACACAGTGAAACCCCGTCTCTACTGAAAAATACAAAAAACTAGCCGGGCGAGGTGTCGGGCGTCTGTAGTACCGGCTACTTGGGAGGCTGAGACAGGAGAATGGCGTAAACCCGGGAGGCGGAGCTTGCAGTGAGTTGAGATCCGGCCACTGCACTCCAGCCTGGGCGACAGAGCAAGACTCCGTCTCAAAAAAAAAAAAAAAAAAAACAAAACAAAACAAAAATTAGCTGGGCGTGGTATCAGGCGCCTGTAATCCCAGCTACTTGGGAGGCTGAGGCAGGAGAATCGCTTGAACCCATGAGGCGGAGCTTGCAGTGAGCTGAGATCATGCTACTGCACTCCAACCTGGGTGACAGAGCAAGTCTCAAAAAAAAAAAAAAAAAGTTGAATTCTTGATTATAGTATATTCTTCCCTCTATGTAGGTTTTCTTTCATTTCTCCACATTTCATAGTTTTTTCTTTTTTTTAATGTAAAGGTCTTATGTTTCTTTCATTAAATTTATTCCTATATACTGTTATTTCGGGATGGTTTTACAAAATGTAGATTTGACTGATTGGGTAGTGTTTGTTGTAAATGCAGTGAATTTTTTATTTTTTATTTTACTTTAAGTTCTAGGATACATGTGCAGAACATGCAGGTTTGTTAACACGAGGTATGCATGTGCCATGGATGTTTGCTGCACGTATCAACCTGTTATCTAGGTTTCAAGCCCCGCATGCATTAGGCATTTGTCCTAATGCTCCCTCTCCCCATGCTCCCCCACTCTAACAGGCCCTGTTGTGTGATGTTCCCCTCCCTGTGTCCATGTGTTCTCATTGTTCAGCTCCCCCTTATGAGTGAGAACATGAGGTGTTTGGTTTTCTGTTCCTGTGTTAGTTTGCTGAGAATGATGGATTCCAGCTTCATCCATGTCCCTGCAAAGGACGTGAACTCATTATTTTTTATGGCTAATGCAATGAATTTTTGTGTATAGGCCTTGCTAACTTCAGTTACTAATTCTAATAGCTTATCTATAGTTCATTTGGATCCTCTCTGTAGAAAATCGTCTTGTCTGTGAACGAGTTTCTTTCTTTCAACTCTTACACCTTTCATTTTGTTTTCTTGTCTTATTGTATGGCCAGGCTCTCCCATTTAGTGCTGAATTGAAGTGGGGCTGGCAGAAATCCTAGTCTGGGTCTTGATCTCTGGGAAGGCTTTCATTATTTCCTCGTTAAGTGTGATGTTTGCCGTAGGATACCTTTTATTGGATACCGTACTCTTTATTAGATACCTTTATTAGATTAAGGAAGTTTCCTTTTAGTCCTAGTAAAGGTGTTTTTAAAAAATTATGACTGTTGTATTTTATTAAATGCTTTTTTCCTGCATCTATTGATAGTTATATGTTTTCTCCTTTACATGGTAAATAATGTGTTTTTCTAATGTAAAATTAACTTTGCATTCTTAGAATAATCCTAACTTGTTCATAATATATTATACTTTACATTTATCATTGATTTAATTTGCATATTTTGCTTGGGACTTTATAAGGGTATGGGCTGTAATTTTCCTTTTGGTTTTTATATCAAAATTATGCTGGCCTTATAAAATGGGTTGGGAGAGTTCTACTTTCTGTTTTCTCAGACAGTTGCTATGCGATTTTTCTCTGGTGATTATGTGAACCTACCAATGTGTTAAAACTCGTAGAACTGACCGGGCGCAGTGGCTCATGCCTGTAATCCCAGCACTTTGGGAGACCGATGCGGGCGGATCAGCTGAGGTCTGGAGTTTGAGACCAGCCTGGCCAACGTGGTGAAACACCCCATCTCTACTAAAAATACAAAAATTAGCGGGGCGTAGTGGCAGGCACCTGTAATCCCAGCTACCCAGGAGGCTGAGGCAGGAGGATAACTTGAACCCAAGAGATGGAGGTTGCAGTGAGCCGGGATCATACCACTGCACTCCAGCCTGGGTGGCAGAGCAAGACTCCATCTCAAAAAAAAAAAAAATAAGCAACAGCAACAACAACAACAAACCTCATAGAACTGTACACAAAAAAGTCCATTTTATTGTATATGAACTGAAACATAATAATAGCTGGTTGTGGTGGCCTGCAATCCCAGCTATTCCGGAGGCTGATGGGGGAGGATTTTTTGAGCCCAGGAGTTGGAGTCCAGCCTGGGCAATGTAGTGAGACCTCATTTTCATTAACAACAACAACAACAACAACAAAATTAAAAAGATAATAAAACACTTTCACAAGGGAATTTTAAAAAATGTGTTCATGTACTCTCTTATATCCCCTCCCTCACAAACTTTATGTCAGATGATCCTCAGAGGTACATCAGAAAGTCCTTGTTGAATAAGTCTGTTTCTGAGTAAATGATGCCAATAAATATATTTGTTGAATGATCTAATACATTTCCCCAGAGGGTGGAATAGTGGGGAGAGGGCTAGTGAAAGGTCTGTTCTCTGAGTGTGTGTATTTCTTCCTTAATGTTTGGAAGACTTCACCAGTAAGGCCATGTGGGACCTGGAGTTTTTTTTTTTGAGAGGAGTCTCACGCTGTCGCCCAGGCTGGAGTGCAGTGACGTGATCTCGGCTAACTGCAAGCTCTGCCTCCCAGGTTCACGCCATTCTCCTGCGTCAGCCTCCCGAGTAGCTGGGACTACAGGCGCCCGCCGCCATGCCCGGCTAATTTTTTTGTATCTTTTTTTTAGTAGAGACAGGGTTTCACTGTGTTAACCAGGCTGGTCTCGATCTCCTGACCTCGTGATCCGCCCTCCTTGGCCTCCCAAAGTGCTGGGATTACAGGCGTGAGCCACCGCGCCCGGCCACCAACCTGGAGTTTTCTTTGTGCGTTTCTAAATTTTTGACTTAATTTTGTTGTTGTTGTTTTTGTTGTTGTTGTTAAGGTATAATATATAAAATGTGACTGCTGAGGGTTGAGGAAGAATTGGAGAGGCGTGGGAACACGAGGCTGCAGGGTCTGTATTTGGGAAGGAGACTGGTGATGAGGCAGCAGGGCTAGGAAGGCTTAGGCTGATAGGCTGTCATTGTGGTTATGTCCCTTTGTGGAGTGACTGCTCTGGGCCCCACCCATGGCTGATGTGCTAGACCAGATGTGGTTTGAAACTCCCTGGGTAGTGGGAACTGATGAGAAGTGTTAAGTAGGGCAGCAGGAATCGCCTTTCGGAGTGCATGCGGCCATTCAGAACAGTGGTTCTCACATCCAAGTGGGCATTGGAGCCACTGCAGGGCTGGTTGAACCAGAGATTGCTGGGCCCCACCCGGGGTTTATTGTTCGGTAGGTCTGGGTGGGGCTCAATAGTTTGTATTTGTAGCCCGTGGCCAGGCGATGCCGCAGCTGGTCCAGATTCCCCACTTGAGAACCACAGGGTTTGATCGTATTCATTAATTGGCCCCCTCCCCGCATTGAATGTGGGCTGCCCTGGGGCAGGGATTTTGTCAGTTTCATTCCCTCTGGTCCCCTGGGCCAGGCACAGACTAGGTGCTCAGGACCACTCTCTGCCAGGCCAGCTCCTGTACTTGATTGTCCAGGGTTTTTTTAATTGCAAAAGTAATATGTGCTTGTTCGATTTTTTAAATAACAGTGCAGATATCCGTAAAATAAAAGTAAAATTCCCTTTTCTGCTCCTCACCCTGTTCCTCTCAGCAGACTTCTTTGGTGCCTTTGCATACATACAAACACACAGACAGGTGCTTTCTTTTTTAAGCGACAATGGAGCTGACTGTTAGAAAGAGGATGCTGGCTGGAGCTTGAGGAGGATGATTCTACAGGGGCTAGTTGTTGATATAACTGAATGGCATTGGTTCCAAGGGAAACCAACCATCGTGCATGCTTGTGGTTTAGAATAGATCTGTTTTTTTTTTTTTTTTTCTTCTTTTTTTTTGAGATGGATTCTCACTCTGGTGCCCAGGCTGGAGTGCACCGGTGTGATCTTGGCTCACTGCAATCTCCACCTCCCTGGTGATTCTCCTGCCTCAGCCTCCCAAGTAGCTAGGATTACAGGCACCCACCATCACGCCCAGCTAACTTTTTTTTTTTTTTTTTTGAGACAGAGTCTCACTCTGTTGCCCAGGCTGGAGTACAGTGGCACAATCTCGGCTCACTGCAACCTCTGCCTTCTGGGTTCAGGCAGTTCTCTGCCTCAGCCTCCCAAGTGGTTGGGATTACAGGCACTCACCACGATGCCCAGCTAATTTTTATATTTTTAGTAGAGATGGAGTTTCACCATCTTGACCAGGCTGGTTTTGAACTCCTGACCTCAGGTCCACCCACCTTGGCCTCCCAAAGTACTGGGATTACAGTTGTGAGCCACCACACCCAGCCATAAGAATAGATCAGTTTGGGGGGACATGAGGTGGTTGGTTAGCTCTGGGTTTTCGTTTTTGTCTTCAACAGCATTTGAAGTGAGTGAGGGGAATCCGGAGCGATGGTTCTAGTGTAGGTATTTGGATGAATTTCACGGCTCTGTGCTTGTGACCCACCGGCAGACCTGGCCGCTGCTTCACAAGGCACGGTGCCTGGCACACCACAGATGCTCAGGAAGCGCGGTGTGCTTGGCGCTTTTCCAGGTTCGAGGTCACGGTGGGTTTTATGCCTGGTAGCTTGCCTTGCCACGGCATGTGGTGCAGAGCCGTGTCCCAGGCCTGAGAACCCGGTCACTCAGGCTTTGCTTCCCAGCCTTTGCATGCACTCCTCCCTCCCTGTGACTGGGGAGGCCCGCCCTCCACCCCCGCCTTTCCGCCGGCCTTCTCAGTCCAATTGCCTTCACCTTGCAGACGTGAGGGGTGGGGCTCCAAGTGCACCCATGGTGTTTCCCGGGACTGTGGCTCTGGCGTGCCAGGAATGCGGTGTGGGGAGAGTCCGTGCTTCTGCGGCCAGCCCCTCGGAGCTGCGAGGTCACAGTAGACATGATGGCCCTCTCCCCTGTGCTCCTGTTCATGGACAGGTTTGTGGCTGCTTTCTTGCCTTTCTTGCTGGTGGAACTGGAGACTGAACTGGAAACTGGGTCTTTCCCGTGTGTGTAGCTTTGATAGCATGTGACCCTCGACCTTGGTTGGGCTGAGGTGTTTCTGTGGGTCTCCCCGATGTGAAATGCAGGTGATTCTTTCTATCCAGGCAGCATCTCTGAGTGCCGGAGCTCCCTGGGCCAGTGTTTGTGCTCATATGTATCTCATGCCCCCTGCACTCCCTTGACTTGGATATTCTGTTTTTAAGGAGTAGCTTTTTTTTTTTTGAGACAGAGTCTTGTTCTGTTGCCCAGGCTGGAGTGCAGTGGCATGATCTTGGCTCACTGCAGCCTCTGCCTCCCGGGTTCACGCAATTCTCCTGCCTCAGCCTCCCGAGTAGCTGGGACTGCAAACGTGTGCCACTATGCCCAGCTAATTTTTGTATTTTTTTAGTAGAGATGGGGTTTTTGCCATGTTGGCCAGGCTGGTCTTGAACTCCTGGCCTCAAGTGATCCGCCTGCCTTGGCCTCCCAAAGTGCTGGGATTTCAGGTGTGAGCAGCCATCCCTGGCCAGGGTTGACTTTTTAGTATCAGATGCTACTTGAGTAGCATTTTCTGAAAGAAGAGTGGCTCCAAGTATTTCCAGCTCTTGGGTACTTTGGATTGTGTGTGGAACTGGGAATTTTGAGCACGGTGATTGATCATGGTAATAGAACCTCACTTTCTTCCTTCATGTTTCCTGTGGAGGGGATGGGATTTTCTTACATCGGAGGTTTGCTTAGAAGGAGGCTGCGTTGCTTTTCCTGTCTCTCTGACCGCTGAGAGGGCCGGCCCTTTCCCCTTGCATTTTCAAAGGAGAGTCAGAGGCCCGTGTGAATATGTGTGGCGATGTCAGTTTTTGGGGGGTGGAGATCTGGAACGTATACCTCGGAAGTGGGATTTCGAGGAAGCATTTAGGTTTTGCCTTCTCTACCCTTGGTGAATAACAGGATTGCTATGTCCCTTCAGGAGGAAGCGTCTTAGCCTCGCCGGGCCTCGGTGTCCTGTCCGTACGGTGGGGGCTGTAATACCTTTCTTGTAGGGTTATGGGAGGAGGATGTAAAACACAGGGAAAGTGCCTGGTGCAGCACTAGGCAGGCACTTGATAGTGCCCTGCCCCGGGTAACTAGGATTCAGAAAGTGGTGGCAAAGATGCCCTCCTGGGCCAGGCAGTCTCTGTGGGAGCCAAGTGCTGCATGGCTCAGCTGGGTTCCGATTGCTTTGGAATCGGAAGTTGCCAGCAGTTTCGGTTGATGAGACAAAGGAGGGAAAGAGCAAGAAGCCCTGAGTGACTGCTGAAGTGCAAACAAGCGTTGAAGTGTACAGTATCTTGAGGGGAGGGAGGGGGACTTTGGGTTTATTTCTTAAGACTTGAGAGGCTTTGAGAAAGCCCTGATGAGTGTCTGCGGCTTGTGGAACCTGCCCCACCAGGTCAGGGAAGATTGCGTCCTGCCTCCCCTGCTGTCCTCTGCCTTCAGGGACAGGTAGCAGCCTCGGACACGTAAGTCCGAGTCGCATCTCTGTGTTGCTTAGGTGGACGAGTCTGGGCCCGTCTTCCCAGCCTCCTACCTTCCTCTTGGCTAAGTGCGATAATAATTCTCATGTAATCTTTATAAAAATTAATTGAAAAAAGCTTTCATTCAGTAATCTGAGTGTTTTACTCAGTGCCAGGAACTGTCGTAGGCACTAGAGACAGAGCGGTAATTAGAAGAGGTGGTACCCACTTCCATGAGCTTTACATTCTGCTGAAGGAGACAGATCACAGCTCCCCGACTTATAGTTTGTGTTCATAATAAAGTTTTTTTCTTAAAGAGAATCCCCCAAACTGTGTAAGCTTCAAGGCCTTCCAAACCTAGATCCGCCCCTGCGAACAGATGATGGAAGTGCTGAAGTAGCAGGTGTGGTGGAGTGTGGCAGAGTGGAGGGGATTGCACAGGACAGACCACCCCTGGCCAGAGGCTCCTGAGCAGCTCTGGCTCACTGTGGCCAGATCTTCTATTCCAAGAGAAGCTGGAAACCCAGGTTTTTCTGTGATGTTTAAAAACATTGAACAAATCAAACTGTAGAACATGGCGTCAACAGAAAACACAGGCTACCAACATGTCATCTCTGCTGAGGGCACCTGCACACGTGCCTACACAGACCTGCCATTGAGCGCCTAGAGTGCGTGGAATGACTGATAAGCCTGGTCTCCCTTCACTCTCACCTGGCCCTAGGAGGAAGTTGGCATGATCTCTAATTGCAGAGGAAAGGAGACCCAGGGACCAGGGTTGCTTGCCCGGGGCTGCTTCTCTGTTGAAGGGCAGGGCTGGCATAGCCGCTGGCCGGTCTCCCCAAAGCCTCCTGTGCCTCACTGCTTAGCCAATACAGGTGACACGAGGTCACCTCCCACCTTGTGGCTTTCTAGATGCAGATGGGTGCCTGAGCTGCCTGGGCAGGGAAGGAGCGCCGGGTCTGTGGCTGGGCTCAGGTGTGGGGGCCTTCTCACCAGGAGGGCCGCTGTTCCTCACCGCTGCATTTGCTAGAAGTGAACAGAGGTGGCTCCGGGAGTGGGATGGACAGCGAGTAAGCTGCTTCCGGCTACTTGGTTATATTTGCCTTTTTACCATTGATTGGTGTCTCGTCCACCACGCCCCACAGCTTTGCCTTTCTTAGGAAAAGTCTGGCAGTGGAGCAGGAGCATGGTTGCACGGTGCTGGGAGCCACATCGCTTGCTGCGTGTTCCTCTTGAGGGTAGCGCCGGCCCGCCGTTCTTCATTTGTACTGGGAGGAAAGTGAAGAAACTTGTGGCCTGCACTGGGAAGGTAGACTCCATGTGTCCACCGGTGCTTGCCTGGGGAGGCCTGGAATGGCCTGAGTTTGAGTCCCAGGTGGGTGACCTTGAGAACTGACCTAACATCTAGGCTATTTTCCTTGGAACGCTATCACCAATCTCACGCTCAAGCAGTGGGTGATGTTTACAGTAAATTCCATGGGAGCAGGTGCTCCATGCCTGAAACAGTGTCTGACTTAGAGTCAACATACATTTGAACAAGTAAATATTTAGGTCAAGAAATACTTGGACAGATGGAGGTGAAAGTTGCTGGCCTGGTATGGCGTCTCCTTGCTGTGTAAAGGTCTTTTGTTTCTGTGTTCTGAAGTCATGGGCACGCTTCCTCTCCTTTACACATGCAGGGCTCGCCTCTTGATTTTGCTTACTGGTCTCCTCTGGTATTGCCAGCAGAGGAATTTGGGCTGGTGATTGGGCACTTCTTGCTATATTCCTGGGAAGAGAACATGTCTTTTAGGTTTTATTTTAGAAAGTTAGAGAGAGAAGGCCAAGGCAGGAGGATGGCTTGAGCCCAGGAGTTCGAGACCAGCCTGGGCCACGTGGTGAGACCCTGTCTGTACAAAAATTAGCCGAGTGTAGTGGGATAAGCCTGTAGTCCCAGCTGTTTGAGAGGCTGAGGTGGGAGGACTGCTTGAGCCCAGGAGGTTGAGGCTGCAGTGAGCTGTGTTCACACCACTGCATTCCAGCCTGGGTGACAGAGTGAGACTCTCAAAAAAAAAAAAAAAAAAAAAAAAAAAAAAAAAAAAAAAAAGGGGATGCTGGCTTTTTTTTATGGGCTGGTTTTATCGTCCCCTTGTTGGGATATCCCAACCCTCTTGGGGAGGTTAAGCCCACAGTGCTGCCTAGAAATATAACTCAGCCCTTTAGCCTGGGCCGGGCTCACCCTGCTCCCAGGTTCTCAGCTCCCCAGGGATGGCACTGCTTACTGTGCTCTGTGTCCCACTCAGCAGCTGAACACAGCACCAGGTGCGGGTCAGGGGTGAGTCAAGTCGCTCTCCAGATGACTGCTCCAGGTGGCCAGCCCGCAACACAGACCTGCAGTTACAGCCAGAGTCTGCAGTTGCCTGGCCAGCCACCTTTCCAGCGGCCTTAACTGCTTCATACTGGGGGTCGAGCAGGTTATGGAGCATCCTGACTTCAGTGGGTCTAGGAGGTGGGTGATGGGGTAAGGGTGATACAGGTGATCCCCACCTATACACACACACACACACACACACACACACACACACACACAGATATTACTGAACAATCTTTTTATGCTTTATTTTTTGAGAGAGGGTGTCGCTCTGTCACCCAGGCTGGAGTGTAGGGAGCTCACTCAGCTTGTTGTAGCTTCTAACTCCTGAGCTCAAGCGATCCCCTCACCTCAACCTCCCAAGTAACTGAGACCATAGGTGTGCACCACCACGCCTGGCTAACTTTTTTTTTTCACGTTTTGTAGACATGAGGTCTTACTATCTTGCCCAGGCTATTCTCAAACTCCTGGCCTCAAGCGATTCACCCACCTTGGCCTCCCAAAGTGCTGGGATTATAGGCATGAGCCACCGGGCCTAGCTTGAACAGTCTTCTTACTGCCCTTCCCTGGAATGCTCTCACCCTTCAGTCTTCTTTCTCTCACCCTCCAAGGCTGGACACTCCTCTTGGTTCTCACGGTGTCCTTACCCCTGTCTCGTTGGCCAGTTTATTGGTCAGCTTCTTGAGGATGGTAGCCTTATTAACTCACCTGTTTGTTTTATAGTCTGGGCCTTGGAGACAATAGGTACTTACTTAAGAGTGTGTGTCACTGAATGGAATATGCAGGGTTCCAGGCCCCGCAGCAGGGGCTGGGTGCTTTCCTGGCTTTCTTTTTATCATATTTAATCCTGGGAGGTAGAAATGAGGCTCAGAAGCAGTGCCTGCCAAGAGGTAAAGTCGGGGGCAGACACAGCTCTGCCTGCTTCTCTGAAGCCCTTGGTCCCCGCTGGGCCTTCCCCCCGGCTGGTGTGAAGGCTGTGGTCCTCCTCCAGGCTCTCAGCTGGCTGCTGCTGTTTCCAGCGGGGCCTTGGCCTCTGGGAAGCACATTGTGGGCAGGGGTTTGTGCAGAGCTGCTGAGTGGGAACAAGGGGGCGTCACGGGCTCAGCTCTCCATGCAGCCCGTTCTCTGGAACCCTCTCAGGATCTGTTTTTGAGGCATAGTAGGCATGGCGATTGCACTTAGGCTGTGGAATAAACATTTTCATGTCTCTTCCAAAGGCCTTGTTTTTTGGTACCAGCAGCGCATCACTGAGTACTTGCATTTCTTTGGCCTTTTGCTTGCTGTCACTTCCTACCTAATGCAGCAGGAGTGGCCCCATCTTGCCAAGTTGTGTTGCTAGGAGTACAGAAAAATCCTGTACTTTTTTGGGGTGTGATGAAGTCTTACTGATTTGAAGCCATATGGGGTGGGAGTGGTACAAAGCATTTCATTTTCTAATGGCAGAAATACCTAGTTTTGCAGTGGCTTTTAAATTTTTTATGAACTTTTTTTCCATCAGCAATACGTTTGCATGGCTCAGAAATCAAAAAGTACAAGACAGTATATGGGTGAAAAGTTGACTTTCTAACCTGTGCCTTTTCTTTTTCCTTTTCTTTTCTTTTTTTTTGAGACAGAGTTGGACTCTGTTGCCCAGGCTGGAGTGCAATGGTGCGATCTCAGCTCACTGCAACCTCCGCCTCGTGGGCTCAGCGATCTTCCCACCTTAGTCTACCAAGTAGCTGGGACTACAGATGCACATCACCACGCCTATTTTTTTTTTTTTTTTTTTGTATTTTTTGTAGAGACAAGGTTTTGCCATGTTGTCCAGGCTGGTCTCAAACTCCTGAGCTCAAGTGATCCGCCCACCCCTGCCTCCCAAAATGCTGGGATAACAGGTGTGAGCCACCGTGCCTGGCCTACCCCGTGCCCTTTGCTACCCAATATCCTGCCCCAGAAGCAATGAATATAAGCAGTTTTTGTGTTCTTCCAGAGAGTATGTGCCTGTACAGGCAAATGCAGATGCAGGTGTTACTTGGCATGCCTCGTCTGATTATGTACCCTGCATTTTTCCCTTCAAAAAAATGCCTGTCGGCCTCCTGAAAGCTGCCTGTGAGTGTATCAGGAACTCTTGGATTGTTTCCAGACTTTATCTGACATGAAAAAATAATATATTTTATGTCAGCCAGCATCTTTCAGCATGCTGAGCTGCACCTTTGGCGTGTCCAGTGGCTCCCGTATGGGACAGCACAGGCCCCGACCTGTTGTCAGAAGGTGAGGGGTGTTGGAGCCTCCAGGCAGTTTGCTGTTTTCAGCCCTGCTGCCTCTCTTCAGGTGTTGCCCTTCCAGCCTAATCGGGTGCACTCCACAGGCCTGTGAAAGTCCCTGGTAACAGAGTGGAGGAGGCCGAGAGAGGCCAGAATCGGTGCCCAGCGCGTACCTGACTACTCTTGTTGGGAAGGGGGCTTCTGAAGGTCCGTTTTATCCCAGTTAAATGTGTGAGCTGTGGACCTCGTTCCTAATTATCAGGACGCGGTGTCCTGGGTTCTGGCACTCCTGGACCTGGGATCTCTGCCTTCACAGAAAAACGGACATGCCATTATTTTTAACATACTTTGTTGGTGTCCCCTGTCTTTTCCTCATTACTTTGTAAGTCATTGGAGAAACGCCCCAGGGAAGCACTGGACCCTTTACGCTGTGCAGAAGTGCTTCTGCCTCTCTCCAGCTTACAGGCAGGCCCTTCCCATGGCCGGGTGTGGCCTGATCCCTGACAGCCCCCAGTGTGTCTCCCAGGCTCTGCCGTATGGCTTTAAAATGACACTGAGCAGCCTGTGTGGACAAATCCTGGTGGGGCCAGCACCTTTCAGGGCACCCTTTGATGGGCACTCCCCATTCTTGTCAACTGTGGCCCCCCAAATCTCTCTGTGCCATGGGGGAGCCGAGCTGGCCCTGCTGAGGAGTTGAGTGAGAAAGAATTTCTCTGCAGTGCCCAGTCCATGAGGAGCTGTGCCTGGTGGCAGGGCTGCGTGTGCATGGCCGAGCTGGACCCCCTCATTTAATCCTGGGTCGTCTCTCGGGGGCACTCGCGGGCAGAGGGAGCAGCCTGTGTGGCAGGCCTGAGGTAGGCAATTGGAGCCACGATGCCATTACCACAAAAACAGGTGCAAGTTCTTGGCGGGATTTGTGGCAGGGCTGGCGTGGTCCACTTGTGCTTACAGAAGATGGCCCTGGTAGAGAGTGTTGCTAGGGTCTAGGGCTTGGTGTGGAACTGCACCTATGGGGTGCCTGAAGGAGGGGCAAGGCAGGCACAGCTGGAGCGCGACTGGCATCTGTCTGTGGGGTGTGTGCAGCCGAAAAAAGGCAGGAGGACAAGGAGGCTGGGCAGTGGGGAGCCCTGGTGTTAACCTGGAAGACTGGAGGGTTTAGAGCACATACGACTCCTGTTTCTGTTGTTCAGTGTCTGAATGAATGTGGCCAAGGGCTGTTGAGAGAGTGTCTTGCTCTGGCCTCCTGACTGCAGAGGCGCATCTGAGCCAAGGCTGGTTGATGGGGCTTTTAACACGAGATATCAGCCTTTTAGAAAGAAGAAATGGTTCCCTCATCTTTGCGGATGTTCTCAGGTCTCCTCTCCCACCTGCTGCAGGAGGAGGGATCTGAGTCTGCGCCTGGATGAAGGGGCTAGGTAGGAGGTGAGATATGCCAGCACCCAGGTGCTGTGCAGGTACGGACGGTGGCGGGAGAGGCACCACATCCATGCGCTAGCATGTGTACACGTCGGGGTGGTGTGGGGCAGGACTCATGAACTAGAGTCTGGGGCTCTCAGGGAACCCCGCTGCGACAGCACGGGTGACACCGACCGTGTGTGGGTTGGAGGCAGGGCACCTACAGATACTGATTGTTTACTTGCCGTGCCCTTGGTGGTGGGGTTGCGGCAGCTGCAGGTGGGTCTCACCAGGGTTAATGAGTGCTCTGTGTCTGCACGGCAGCTGAGACAGCTTGGAGGCCAACAGCTGCTTGTCCTTAATGCTGCTAGTAGAGTGAGTGCTTTTGCTCCATGGGACAAAGGAGTTTCTTCTTCCCACTGAAGGGCCCTTTACTGGGGATGCAAAACAAAAGGAGTCCAGCGTTCTCTCGGGCAGGGTTGGCAAATGGCCCTCACCCCCTGCTGGCCGCCCCCCGGCTCCCAGCCCCTTCCAGGGAGGCTGTGGTGGTCTACACTCCTCACCTGCTCGCTCCCAGCCCCCCACCACCCATTACCCCTTCTTTCCAGGGGGACTCCTTCCTGCCGAGAGGTTACCTCTGTTGAGTTCTCAGTCTCGGGCCTTGATTCGTCTGGGTTGCCCTCCCCTTACCTGACCCCTGTGCCTTGCATGTCAGTCCTACCTCCTCATCGCCCTACATTTGCCTCCCCTGCACACACACACGATGGCTGCTCCATTTGCCAGCAGACACCTACTGTGTGCTGGATAGATCCTGGGGATGCAGAGGTGACTCTACCCTGCCCTCCGGGAGACCCCACCGAAGGCGAAGACATGTGGAGGGGAGAGGGGATGGAGTCCATCCCATAAGCACACAATGAAGGGAATGCCCTGTGCTCTGGAAACAGAAGCAGGGGAGCCCAGGCCCGGGCAGCTGGTCTGGGAGGGCTCTGCAGAATGCCTCGACAGCAAGTGCTAGGACTTCCAATGCTGGCGGGGGGTGGGGTGGCGATGGGACAGGTGCATTTGAAATAATGCAAAGAGGAAGCTGGGAGCCAACAGCCCCTCTGTTCTGTCTCCTGTGAGTGTCAGAGATGGTGGCTGTAGCCACTATGTGCTCAGCATCTGAAGGCCAAGGGGTGGGCTGACTCACTGGGCCACACAGCCATGAAGCAGCAGCTGAGGGACTGCTGGACTCCGGACCAGCAGCACCAATGTGGGCTCCCTGTTGGGCAGACAGTATAGGTGTTAAAGGGACAGAGCAGACGGGCTCTGCAGTGCCCAGGCTCACTCCTGGCCGGCTGTGTCATCTCACTGCACCTGACCTGAGAGCGATGTCCCAGGCTCGCTCCTGGCCGGCTGTGTCCTCTCACTGCACCTGACCTGAGGGCAATGTCCCAGGCTCGCTCCTGGCCGGCTGTGTTCTCTCACTGCACCTGACCTGAGAGCGATGGCCCAGGCTCGCTCCTGGCCGGCTGTGTCCTCTCACTGCACCTGACCTGAGGGCAATGTCCCAGGCTCGCTCCTGGCCGGCTGTGTTCTCTCACTGCACCTGACCTGAGAGCGATGGCCCAGGCTCGCTCCTGCCCGGCTGTGTCCTCTCACTGCACCTGACCTGAGAGCGATGGCCCAGGCTCGCTCCTGCCCGGCTGTGTCCTCTCACTGCACCTGACCTGAGAGCCATGTTTGGTCATGTGATGAGCAGGTGCGGGTCCTTGGCTCCCCCTTGGCCTCCCAGGCCCAGCCGCAGCTATGCCAGGGCTCCCGATGCCTCGCCCACCAGAAAGGAGGACGTCCTTTCAGCCCAGAGCCCAGGCTGCAGCATCTTTTCACATGTAGTGACTTGTTTTGGGGTTGCATTTCTGCCTCTTAACCCACAAAAAAAAACCAAAAAAAAAAACCAACATGCTTTTTATGAGCTTTTCAAAAGTCATGGCTTATCATGTGATCCTAAGCTCTTATGTTAAAAATAATCATACCACTTTGATTTTTCTGGAGACTGAGTCTCACTCTGTCACCCAGGCTGGAGTGCAGTAGTGTGATCCCGGCTCACTGCAAGCTCGGCCTCCCAGATTCAAGTGATTCTTCGTGCCTCAGCCTCCTGAGTATCTGGGACTGCAGGCGCCTGTCACCACACCCGGCTAATTTTTTGTATTTTTAGTAGAGACGGGGTTTCACCGTGTTAGCCAGGATGGTCTCGATCTCCTGACCTCGTGATCCGCCCACCTCGGCCTCCCAAAGTGCTGGGATTACAGGCGTGAGCAACCATGCCCGGCCTGTATTTTTAATAGACACGGGTTTCACCATGTTGCCCAGACTGGTCTCAAACTCCTGGCTCAAGCAATCCACCTCCCCAAGTGCTGGGATTAGAGGCATGAGCCACTGTGCCCGGCCACAACTTTGATTTTTGACATTAATTTTTATCTGCAGAACCTTTGTACAGACTAATAACAGTGTTAGCTGAGACCTGAAAAACCATGGTTTCTGTTCCTCTTAGTCGCCCTCCTGCCAGCCTCTGTTTCAGTGAATAACGCTCCAGCTTGTGCTCAACCTTCCAGACCGTGAATCTGGGAGCCGCTCACCCAGACTTCTCCTTTCTGCATATCCCTACACCCTGCGGCTTCTGTGCAATTCTCCTGTCCATCCCTTAGACCCTCTGCAGCTCCTGTCCCTCCAGAGTGAAGAGGCCTGTCCCGAATCCTGGTGCCTTCCCCTTCCTGACTGCAGTTTCCCAGAGACGGACAATGCCTCTTCAGCAAAATGTACACCCTTAGTGAACCCAAGTTCTGGATGCCAGGTTCTTAGTATCTTCTACTGCCTGAAGTTTTAACCTGGTTTAATTGTTTAAGTCCTTCACTGATGGCCAAATCTTAGATGTTCAATGGATTGGATCTTAGACAGTTCAAAGTTCATTTTCTTTTTCTTTCTTTTTTTGAAACAAGGTCTTGGTCTGTCACCCAGGCTGGAGTGCAGTGGCGTGATCATAGTGAAAGTCCATTTCTTATAAATAGAAATTGCCTTGAGCTATGAAACTATTTCCGAAATGATTATAACCACCACAGAAAAGGAAGGAAACTGTGAAACTATTTGTTTTCTTTTTTTGAAAGTTTCTGTAACTTTATTTTGATAAAATTTCAAATTTACTAAAAAATTGCAAAAAACCCCCGTAACTCCAATATATTCTTTAGCAGATTTACCGACTATATTCGGCTCCGTTTGTTCTGCTTCTCTTTATATATGATAGTATATATGCATATTTTTTCCTGCACCATTAGAAGAGTAAGTTTGAGATACCATGTCTGTTTTACCCTTAAATATATCAGCATATTTCCTAAGAACAAGGGTATTATTCCCTTATGTAACCACAGAACAGTTGTCAAAGTGAGGAAACTTAACATTAATCTAATGCTGTTGTCAAATCCACAGTCTGTAATCAAACTTCATTAGTTGTCCCAATAATCTTTTTGTTTGTTTTTTGAGATAGAGTCTCACTCTGTCTCCCAGGCTGGAGTGCAGTGGTGCGATCCTGGCTCACTGCAGCCTCCGCCTCCTGGGTTCAAGTGATTCTCCTGCCTCAGCCTCCCGAGTAGCTGGGATTACAGCATGAGTCACCGTGCCTGGCCCTCTTTCGTGTCCTTTTAATCTGAAACAGTTTTTCGGCCTTCCTTTGTTTTCATGATAGTGACATTTTGAGAGCTTACAGGTCCATTATTGTATAGATTGTCTCAGTCTGGGTGTGTCTGCTTCTCTTCATAATTGGATGCAGGTCGTGCATTCTTGGGCATCAGCACCATCGACTTGGTGTGTTGTTCCCCGTGCATCAGATCAGGTGTCCTGTGCCATCTGTCCTGGCTTTTTTTGAATAGAGACAAATGTCTTGCTGTGTCGCTCAGATTGGTGGTGTAATCATAGCTCACTGTAACTTTGAACTCCTGGGTTCCAGTGATCTGGCCTTAGCCTCCCCAGTAGCTAGGGCTGCTGATACATGCCACCGTACCCAGCTAATTTAAAAAGATTATTTGTAGAGACAGAGTCTCGCTCCGTTGCCCAGGTGGGTCTCAAACTCTTGGCCTCAAGCCGTCCTCCTGCCTTGGCCTCCCAGAGTGCTGAGATTGTAGGTGTGAGCCACCACTCCTGGCTGGTGGTGGTAGCTTTGGTCACTTGGCTGAGGTGGTGTCCCTCAGGTTTCTCCAGCAAAAGGTTATTTTGCTTCATGTAATGAATAAGGAATTTGTAGGAGACACTTTCAAACTGTGTAAAAATCCACTCCTCATGCAGCTTTCCTCACTGGTGTAAGCATCCGTTGATCATTTCCTAGCTCCATCGGTCTTTCTTTCCTTACTAGGTGGCTTCCCAAGAGCTTTCCTCCTCCTCCATTAATTTCTGTGTTTGTTTATTTGTACCTATGTGGACTAGTGGATTTCTTTTTTATTCAGTGAGTTATAATCCATTGTTCTCATTATTCGGATGATTAAATTGTTCCAGATTGAGCCCGTGGGAGCCTATTCAGGCTGGCTACTGTTTCTTTTAGACATGTCCCAGTATTTCTTTGAGAACTTTCTTTCTAGTCCAGCAAGATGCTGCAGGCTCACCTTGTACTTTCTGGTAACTCCTGGAAGCCATTTGTTTTCAATGAATGCATTGATACAGTGCATTCCAAACAGTTTATTTTGTATGAATACTACCGGTTGGGATTTATTTGTGTTATTTGGAACTTCTGTTCACATGTTCTTTGGAGAGAAGACCTTGTGACCATCTCATGAGTAATTTTCTTTTTATGGTATGTGAATACTCGTTATAAATAGGTAATACAGATTGACCTTGTACATAATTTAAGCTAGAGGTTACATACTAAAGCAGCTGTTACTCTTAAACACTAATTGTGTACTTGAAATTTTAATTTGTGTAACAACCTTATAGAACATGGGGCAGTGTGCCCTTGTTAAACACAGGAAACAGGCTCAGAGAGGTTAATATACTGGTCCAGTGTCATGTGGCTAATGAATGGTTGAGCCAGGGTTTCAATTCAGTTTAGTCTGACTTCAGAGCTTACTTTTTCTGATACCCTTTGTTATGATATAACACATTTTCTTACTCTAAATTATAGAATTAGTTGAATAACGAAAAGGTTTTTTGTTCGTTTGTTTTTGAGACGGAGTCTTGCTCTGTCACCCAGGCTGGAGTGCAGTGGCGCGATCCCTGCTCACTGCAAGCTCCGCCTCCCGGGTTCATGTCATTCTCCTGCCTCAGCCTCCCTAGTAGCTGGGACTACAGGCCCCTGCCACCATGCCCGGCTGATTCTTTGTATTTTTAGTAGAAACAGGTTTTCACCGTGTTAACCGGGATGGTCTCGATCTCCTGACCTCGTGATCCGCCCACCTTGGCCTCCCGAAGTGCTGGGATTACAGGCTTGAGCCACTGCGCCTAGCCAACAAAAAGTTTATTTCTGGCTTAAGGTCTTTCTCTTGCTGCATAATTCAGTGTCTGTATGAAAATAAAGTCTGAAGAATTAAAGTACATGGTTCTCAGAGGAAAGTTGACTTGTTTTTATTGGAGTGGTTCTGCTGTCCTGCTGTTTCTTTAATTACCCAGAAATGCCCTAACCTTGTTATTTTCTTCCTATAGGAATTTGCTTGCTAGAAAACAAAGTGCAAGACTTGACAAACACAGAGACCTGGGATGGAAGTTATTTGGGAAAGCGCCACTCCGAGAGAATGCTCAGAAGGATTCAAAGAGAATACAGAAGGTACACAAGATCTGAAATCACAGCAATAGGCTGTTGGATGTGTTCAGCATATATTCATGAACCTTGCAAAAATGACCATATTGAGTCCGAAACTGGAAATCGCTTTGTGTTATCTGCATGCCACGTTCCTCAAATTTAAGTCTGTGTTCAGAATGTGGATGAATTTAACCTTCATTTCTTAGAGCTTATAACATGCACATAGGAAGGTCCGTGTGACAGAGGTGGGCTCTAGATGTTGATAACGGCATTTAGACAGAGCTGGGTTCTAGATATGTATAACTGTATTTAATCAGTGTTAATAATAGTTGCAAATGTGTTTATCATCAAATTTGTATTGTTTGATATTAAACGTTTCTCCCGTGGGTTTCTTGGAGCTCACATCCTTCCTGTGCTGCTCTGGGACAGGAAGGCGAGGGCCGTCATTCCCCGGCTCTGCTGGGACGCCGCTCCCTTGCTCCCTCTGAGGCTGCCTACTTTTGGGGTGGGGATGGGGTTCACGGTCAGGCCAGGCCTGCATGTCCTCACCACTGGGCTGCCTTGCTCCTTACGACGGGAGAGGTGCCTCTGCTGGATGCTTGCTTGTGCACGGACACAGCAAGTCCACAGCCCAGGCAGCCCTGACTGTTGCTGCCTGCAGCTTCTCCTAGGCCCTGAGTCTCAGCTGGCTCGGCATCCTAACAGTCTGCTGTCTGTCCCCAGAGCCGTGACATTGCCCCCAGCACCCTCACTCCTCCAACCTGAGTTTTATATTCATCGATATTTGCTTGGTAAACACTCCTGAGGCTCCACTAAGCGCCACGCCTCATGCTTGGCACTGGGGTTGGAAGAGACACAGTACCCATGCCCAACAGCGTCCCTGTGGAAAGATTCCAGGGCCCGTACAGGAGGAGTGGGGTGGCACAGACAATTGAGGTTAAAGGTGTGACAGGAAATTAATTGCTATGGGGATCATGTACTGAGTGATTACTGTGTGCTAGTTCTGATTCAGCACTCGTGTTTCTAGTTCCTTTAAAACTCGCAACAACCTGGTGAAGAAGATAGTATTATTAAACTCAGTTTACCAAAGAAGCGCTGAGACACAGAGGCTGAGTGACTTGACATGCAGGGTCACATCGCTAGTAAGTAGCAGAGCTGGAAACCGGCCCCAGGCAGTGGGGTTCCAGGACCCCTTTTGCAGGCAGGGCCAGGCAGGCAGTGGGGACAGCACGAGATAAGGACGATGTACAGCTGAGCCCAGGAGACTGCCAGGAGGAGGCTAGCCATAGGGCCCGTGTGGTGTGCCCGGTAGCCTGCCTCCAACCCCAAGACTTTGCAGAGCCTCTGAGTGTTTTACTTAGGTAAGGAGTGATGGCATCACCCTGGGTAAGAATATGGCTCTTGGGCCAGCCCAGGCAAGAGAAAGTGGGGTCTGGCCCAGTGCTGTGTTGTGGGGTTACAGAGGATGCCCCTTTAAGTGCTAAATGGATAGGGAGTGACTTGCTGGTGACCTGTTAGGTGTGGGGAGCGGTTTGTGGGGGGTGAGGCTGGAGCACAGTGTTGAGGCTCCTGGGCAACAAAGTGGGTTTCCACATGCCACATTCTTCATGCGCCGGCAAGTTGAATTTGGTTTGAGTGTCGTCTGCCATTCTCTGCTTGTTGATTATTACATTTTGAATTTGAATCACTTACTGTGTAGGCTTATTAAAATAGCATACAATTAAAGTGTGATGAGTTTGTATGCAAAGCTCAGCTATAAATTTCTTGGGAAATTAAATAGCCAAGCTGTTATAAAGTTTTTAAGTAAATCACTTAAAAAAAGCAACAATTACATTAAAAAGAAATAGATCTTCCCATGGCACTTAATGTCACTTACGTCATGTTTGAACTTGTCTCTTTAAGACTCTTTTTGTTTTTGTTTTTGTTTTTTTTTGAGATGGATTCTTGCTCTGTCACCCAGGCTGGAGTGCAGTGGTACGATCTTGGCTCACTGCAAGCTCCGCCTCCCGGGTTCACGCCATTCTCCTGCCTCAGCCTCCCGAGCAGCTGGGACTACAGGCGCCCGCCACTGCACCCGGCTAATTTGTTGTATTTTTAGTAGAGACGGGATTTCACCGTGTTACCCAGGATGGTCTCGATCTCCTGACCTTGTGATCCACCTGCCTCGGCCTTCCAAAGTGCTGGGATTACAGGCGTGAGCCACCCGGCCTGACCCTGTTGTTTTTTAAGGAGAGCATGGATTATGTTCTTGACCTTAGAGGATTTTTTTTTTCTGTGAACTGAAATGACTAGGCCAGCTCATTATGTGGTAACACAATACTGCCAAGAGGAGGACCATCTGCTTCCATCATCAATAATGAAGAACGTAACTTACCTGCGCGAGTCATTCAATCCTGCCCGGGACCTGCTTGCTTGTCTCTGGCCCTCTCATCGCTCATCTCCCAACCCAAGGGACTTGGGGAAGCCTGGGAGGGGCTCAGGGTCAGGGACTCAGCACTGTGGGGAGGCCTCTGGGCTGCAGCCTGGGACTGGCTGCTGTCATAGGCGTCAACTCACACAGCCTGCACTGGGGAGAGGCAGGCGCTGGGGCCGTGACAGCCTAGACTTGTGATCTAGGATGGTGACAATAACTCCAGTTAGAGCTGAAGCCTAGAGAAGCTGTTGAGGAAATTCCTTTTCCTTCTCTGGAATTTTTCTTATTACTTGAGAGAGCAGCATCACATGGTGACATAAGAACATGGACTTGGGAGTTAGACTGCCTGGGTGTGTATCCCAGCTCTGCCACAGTTTGGTTGTGTGTCTTTGGGCAAGTTATTTAACCTTTCTGAGCCTCATTTTCCTCATCTCTACAGTAGGAAGAACAGTAGCACCTGCCTCCCAGGTGGTGAGGATTAAATGGGTGAATACACACATGCACTCGGAATAGTAGTGAATGTAGAAAGTGCTGTGAAAGTGTTTGCTGTTACCGTTGTTTCTTTCTTATGACAAGTCAACCTTGAACAACAGGAAATGGAACGACAGAACACAGTGCGAGAGAATGAGCCTGAGCTCTTCAGTGCGTTCTTCATCTGGCCAACAAGTACTGAGCCATGTTGAGGCCAGGTCTTGTGCTGGGCACTGGGCGCCCAAGAGCAGTTGGGTTGACCTGCCTCAAGGAGCCTGTGGCTGAGCTGGGGTCAGGTGTGCACACTGGCCAGGAGCTTTGGACCTGCCTCAAGGAGCCTGTGGCTGAGCTGGGGTCAGGTGTTCACACTGGCCAGGAGCTTTGGACCTGCCTCAAGGAGCCTGTGGCTGAGCTGGGGTCAGGTGTTCACACTGGCCAGGAGCTTTGGACGTGCCTTAAGGAGCCTGTGGCTGAGCTGGGGTCAGGTGTGCACACTGGCCGGGAGCTTTGGATCTGCCTCAAGGAGCCTGTGGCTGAGCTGGGGTCAGGTGTGCACACTGGCCAGGAGCTTTGGACCTGCCTCAAGGAGCTTGTGGCTGGGCTGGGGTCAGGTGTTCACACTGGCCAGGAGCTTTGGACGTGCCTCAAGGAGCCTGTGGCTGAGCTGGGGTCAGGTGTGCACACTGGCCAGGAGCTTCGGACTTACAGGCTTGAGTTTGGTTTCTGGCTTCACCACTTTTTGTCTCTATTGAGCCAATGACTACTTACCAGTTTCCTCATCTGCTAAACGGGCATTATGATATCTACTTGCTTAATTGTTCTAAACTAAGGGATAACGCGCATGTGGTATATTTTTGCCCAGGGTTGAACATAGTGAGTCGCCCAGCATTATTAGTCAAGGAATGGATGTCTTGACTTTTAATCAGTAGGTCCAATTTGTGGTGTCGGTCCCATTGGTTTGCCCAGGACATTTGCCCAGCACTTCGGATTTTATTCTAACTGGGCTGCATTCTCTTGGCTTAGGCCTTATATATTACTATTTTGGGGAAATACTGAAATGTTAACTTTTAGTTATCTTTTCAAATTTCATAAAAATTTTGAAAATTAGGCCGGACTCAGTGGCTCAAGCCTGTAATCCCAGCACTTTGGGAGGCCGAGACAGGTGGATCACAAGGTCAGGAGATCGAGACCATCCTGGCTAACACGGTGAAACCCCGTCTCTACTAAAAAATACAAAAAATTAGCCGGGCGAGGTGGCGGGCGCCTGTAGTCCCAGCTACTCGGGAGGCCGAGGCAGGAGAATGGCGTAAACCCGGGAGGCAAAGCTTGCAGTGAGCTGAGATCCGACCACTGCACTCCAGCCTGGGCGACAGAGCGAGACTCTGTCTCAAAAAAAAAAATTTTTTTTTGAAAATTAAGTCATATTTTTTGTTAACCTCAGTGGTAGTTTGAGAGAGATTTTCTTACTAGGAGAAACAAAAATGACCACAGGTAGGAGAATAACAATACAACAGTGGCTGTCAAGGTGCGGTCCCCGGAGTAGTCACATCAGCATCACCCAGGCATTTGCTAGAAATACACGTTCTTGGGCCTTAGTCCAGACACATCAAAACAAGTTCTGGGGCTGGGGCCCAACAAGTTTTAACAGATGCTGCAGGTCATTCTAATGCATGCTAGAACTTAAGAACTATTGGTATGCAGGGAGAGAATGTCAGCTATTGGAAGGAAATAGCCATCTTTGCCACAGCCGGTTACATAAAGGGCCCAGAGCACACCAGCCAGGCAAATTCCAGTAACTACTGGTGAATCAGAGAAGTTCTTGTGGATAAAGATGGGAGCATGTATTTGGAGAGAGCTGCCTTCAGGCCTCTGGTTGCTGGCTTTGTATGGGCTGGGCTCTGGCCAGGTCAGCATGGATGGTGATACTGCCTCGGAAGTGCAGTCCTTTGCCTTGTGAATAAAGGGGAACCTGCTTTCTTGGATTCCATGGCCCTTTTGTTTGTTTCACATATTTGAGCCTCTGCGTAGATCCATCCTGAGATTACAATAAAGGGCAAGACTTCTGTGGCTCTTGCCTTCGTTGGAATTTACCATGGGTCAAAGAAAAGACAGATTTAAACGAATAACTCGACACATAATTACAGTTGTGACGAATGTTGTGAAGAATTGCCGTGATAAGCAGTTCTTATCGCTGAGGTCACCTGTTTCAAGTGACTGCCATCTGCCAGCTGCCAAACGCAAGCGTCTGTTCTCAGCCCTCGTCTTCCTTGGCCCTCTGCAGCATTACCTCGGCTCCTTGAGCGACTTTCTTGCCTCGGCTTCCAGGCAGCCCGTTTGCCCACCTTTTTGGTTTCCTTTGCTAGGTCCCTCATCTTCCCCATCCTCTAAATGTTAGAGTGCCTGGAAGGCCCTTCCCTGTCCACCATCACCCTCTAGGGCAAGCTTGTCCAAACCACCTTATTTTGTTGTTGCTCTGCTTTGTTGAGGCTTTTAGCAGCCTGAAGCCATGTTTTTGGTTTCTGTCTCTAGAAACGGAAAAGAGGGATGAGGAAGGGGGCTTTACTGGCCCAACCAGAAACAGAAACTAAGAACCCATGACTGTATTCTCTCCCTTGGACACCCCTGGGGCATCTCAACTGGATTCGAAGCTTCAGAGGTCAGGCTGTCACCCTGTTTCCAGTTGGGACGTACCTCCTGCCAAAAATTAGCCAGGTGTGGTGGCACGTGCCGTAGTCCCAGCTACTCACGAGGCTGAGATGGGAAGATCGCTTGAGCCTGGCAGCCAGATGTTGCAGTGAGCTGCCCAAAATTGACCATTTAAAAAGTAAAAGTGATGCTTTGTAATTTGAGCAGGTGTCAGAGGCTCAGGGCTGAAAACGTGGGGATGCTTTAGAACAGACTCGGTAACTCTTTCTGACATAACACTGTGTAAATAGGCTGTAGGAATTGATGTCACTGTTAGAAATGAGGTTGAGCAGAAAGTTAACATCCTGGTTGGACTCTGAGGGTGCTGCTGATTGTGGGAACGATAGCTGCAGGAAGGATAGGCTTGTAGGTTTCAGGGTCCCAGATGAAACACTGTCATGTGAGCACCGATGAGGACATGGCCTGTTGTCTTTGCGTTTGTATAACCTGGAATGTCTTGGATGGCCTTCTGGAATTTCCTGTTAGCTCTTAGATTTTAAAGCAAGAATCCCAGAAGAGGGCAGATCCAGGATGGTGATATTTTCTTTCCTCACCTCTGAGAAGTCTGGGGTACTCTGAAAGTCTCACAACATTGCAGATTGCAGTAAGGGTAGGTCTTGATGGTCAGTGGAAGTAATTGGCTGCAGGCCTACAGGCAAATTCTAAAATAACAAGAAAAACCTTCCCGTTCGTTATCCCTTATGCCTTTGCAAAATGGGTTTAAACAAGCTTACAGAAGTAAACAGGTCCCGGTCCCAGGTTGGACAGAATAAACACATTCCACCCTGTGTCACCCAATGAATGCAGATCTAAAACCTGAACAGAAAGCACAGAGCAGCTATTTGAGATTCTGGAAAGTAAACAGTGGCAGGTGAGTTGGGGAAGATGACCAGAATTTGAAGTAGCACTGAATTAGTACTGAGTTTACCGATTTTGTTTCCCCTTCCAATATTCCTCAGCCTGAACTCAGGCAGCCCCAAACCCAGGAATAGGTCTTAATGTGGATAGAGCACCAGGAGAAGCTCTGTACTTCTGGCGTGGCAAATGGGTCTCTAACACTTAGAATTCTGAAACCCTATTTTTAAGTTTTATTTATTTTTATTTTGAGACAGAGTCTCACTCTGTCACCCAGGCTAGAGTGCAATGGCACAATCTTGGCTCACTGCAACCTCCGCCTCCTGGGTTCAAGTGATTCGCTGCCTCAGCCTCCCGAGTAGCTGGGACTATAGGTGCGTGCAACCAGTCCCAACTCATTTTTGTATTTTTAGTAGAGATGGGGTTTCACCATGTTAGTCAGGCTGGTCTTGAACTCCTGACCTCAGGTGATCCACCTGCCTTGGCCTCCCAGAGTGCTGGGATTACAGGCATGAGCCACTGCACCCGACCCTAGTTTTGTTTTTTTCTCTATTCTCTTGCATCCCAGCCCTCAGACATTCTTATGACAGCAGCAGCTGGTGGGAGCCTGAAACTCCCAGGAAAGGGAAGCTGATTAGAAGAGTTTTGTTTCCAAGGGATAGAGTGGAACCCCCTGATGCTTTATTCTCTCTCCCCATTACCTGGCCCAGATGTGGATGTAGTTGTGGGAAGCGTCTGGCTAGAGAACCAGAAAAAGGGAGACCCAGGAAACTAGAAAGTACTGGGGGGAATGCAGAGAGGTGGAGCTCAGGAAGGTGACCCTTTAAGGTGGTTGATGAACTCCCAGACTCATGTTGTGGGTACATAGGTCTGACTCTTAAGTAGCTTACATAGATTTTGAGAACTGATCTTTGGGATAGACCACTATGCAGTTCCCTAACTGGCCACTGGATGGTGCACATGCAGGATGGATCCAAAAAGCGCTTCAAAGGCTTTGCAAACAGCTGACTTTGGAACCACAGCTCACAGAAGGCTGGCTGGAACTTGTGTGCGGAATCCAACTGGGTAAATTGCTTACTAAGATGAAAATGTCAACGTTCTCCCAAGGATTGAGAGAAAATCCAGAGTTTCTTAACACAATATTCAAAATGTCTAGAATGCAGTTCAAAATTAATTGGCTTAAGAAGAACTAGAATCATCTTTAAAAAAATTTCCTCTGAATCAGAATAGGTTCAAGTAGGATCATCTTTTTTTTTTTCTTTTTCTTGTTTGTCTTTTTTTTTTTTTTTTTTGAGACGGAGTCTCGCTCTGTCACTCAGGCTAGAGTGCAGTGCTGTGATCTCAGCTCACTGCAACCTCTGCCTCCCAGGTTCAAATGATTCTCCTGCCTCAGCTTCCCAAGTAGCAAGATTACAGGTGCCCGTCACCATGCCTGGCTAATTTTTTTGTATTTTTAGTAGAGACAGGGTTTCACCATGTTGGCCAGGCTGGTTTGGAACTCCTAACCTCAAGAGATCTGCCTGTCTCGGCCTCCCAAAGTGCTAGGATTACAGGCATGAGCCACTGCACCCAGCCTGTTTTTTGTTTTTGAGATAGGGTCTTGCTTTGACACCCGGGCTGGAGTGCAGTGGCACATCTCAGCTCACTGCAACATCTGCCTTCCGGGCTCAAGCGATCTTCCCATCTCAGCCTCGTGAGTAGCTGGTACTACAGGCATGTGCCACGATACCTGGCTAATTTTTTATGTTTTTTGTAGAGACCAGGTTTTGCCATGTTGCCCAGGCTGGTCTTGAACTCCTGGATTCAAGTGATTTCCCAAAGTGCTGGGATTACAGGTGTGAGCCACTGTGCCTGGCCAGGATCATCTTTTGATAATCAAGACACCACTGCCGAGATAACACAGATGTTGGAATTATTCAGTAGACTTTAAAGCAATCATTATAAAAATGTTCCAACAAGTAAGGGTGAACACTTTTGAGATGGGAAAACAGAAAGTATCAGTAAAAGAAAAGAAACTATAAAAAGAATTAAGTGGAAATTTTGTAACTGAAAAATACACTAACTGAAATAAACTAACCAGACAGGCTCAATAGCAGAATGGAGATGATAGAGGAAAGAGTGAGTGAATTTTAAGATCAATGGAAATTATCCAATCCAGGCTGGGCGCAGTGGCTCACGCCTGTAATCCCAGAACTATGTGAGGCTGAGGCAGGTAGATCACCTGAGCTCAGGAGTTTGAGACCAGTCTGACCAACATAGTGAAACCCCATCTCTACTAAAAATACAAAAGTTAGCCAGGTGTGGTGGCAGGTGACCGTAATCCCAGCTACCTGGGAGGCTGAGACAGGAGAATCACTTGATCCCAGGAGCCAGAGGTTGCAGTAAGCCGAGATCACACCACTGCACTCCATCCTGGGTGACAGAGCATTCTGTCTCAAAACAAAATAAAAACCAGAAATTATCCAATCTGAATAGTACAGAGAAAAAATGAGTTAAAAAAATGAACAGAGCCTTAGGAACATGTGGGGCAGTACTAAAAAGTGTCACACGGTCACTGGAGTGTCAGAAGGAGAAGAGAAACAGTACGATGCAGAAAATCACTGGAGTAAATGATGGCTGAATATCTCTTACATTTAGCAAAAGATAGAAACTTATAAATTCAGGAAATTAGTGGCCACCAGACAAAATCAACCCTAAAAAGTAAGAAGTCCATGCCCAGACACATCATAACCAAATTGCTGAAAATCAAGACAAAAAATCTTATAAGCAACCAGAGAAAAACAATGTCATACTTATTGGGAAATAACAGTTTGACCGAATTTCTCATCAGAAACCGTGGAGGCCAGAAAAAGTAAAACAGTATTGTTAGAACGCTGAAAAGAACTGTCAACCCAAATTCTGTATCCAGCAAAAATACCCTTCAGGAATGAAAGTGAAATAAAGATATTCTCAGGTGATGAAAAACTAAGAATTTGTTGCCAGCAGACTGGCTGTAAAAAAAATTGCTAAAAGAAGTTGTTCAGATAGAAGGGTCATTATAGGAGGAGGAGACTTGGAACATCAAGAAAGAAGGGGAACAGAAACAGTATCTGGATAAATACAGTAGACTATTTTCTTTCTGTTTTAACTAAGAGCAAGTAGATGTTGCCTTTAAATATACAGTAACAATAACAATCTTACATGCGCTGCAACATGATTAGAGTAGAAAGAGCAATAAACAATTTGCCGTATAAGTATAATACAAAGTTGATGAGTTAAAACACCATAAATAGGCCGGGTGCGGTGGCTCAAGCCTGTAATCCCAGCACTTTGGGAGGCTGAGATGGGCGGATCACGAAGTCAGGAGATTGAGACCATCCTGGCTAACCCGGTGAAACCCCGTCTCTACTAAAAAATACAAAAAACTAGCCGGGCGAGGTGGCGGCGCCTGTAGTCCCAGCTACTCCGGAGACTGAGGCAGGAGAATGGCGTAAACCCGGGAGGTGGAGCTTGCAGTGAGCTGAGATCCGGCCACTGCACTCCAGCCTGGGCGACTGAGCGAGACTCCGTTTCAAAAAACAGAAAACAAAACAAAACAAAACAAAACAAAACAAACCACCATAAATATAAAGACATTCACAAAACCACAGTTGAATATACATAACTCTCATTTCCTGGGAAACACAATTTTAAATAAATAGTTGAGTTCCCCAGTGGACTATAAATCCTGGGGAGGAAATTAGGGCACATAGTAAGTGATGAAAAGAATCTAGAAAATGAAATGATGTGTGCATGGGGTTCTTATTCCTATTGAGATTGATTTGGGGAACGTTTTCAAATCAATAGAGAGTATTTTCTTAGTGCGTTATTTAAAAATACGTTTGAAAGCAAAAATTATAACATCTGGGGTTTACAGTGTATGTGGATGGAATATGTAAGACAAGTGACATACAAAAGGGGATAGGGTGTGGTGATAAAGTTTCTGCATTCCACTTGAAGTAGTAAAATAGTGATTCTAAGTAGACTGTGAACAATTAATATGTATATTGTAATCCCTAGACCAACCACTCAACTATACGAAGAGAGGGCAAAAAACCACAATAGAGAAATCAAATTGGAGTTCTAAAAAAAGTTCAGAAACTTGAATCAAGACAGGAAAGAAGACATAGAGGAAGAAAAAAAGAGAAAACAAACGAGATGGTAGACCTAAATTCAAACATATCAACAATTGCATTAAATGTAAATGGTCTGAACACACCAGTTGTGTGTCTCAATACTCAGTTCTGACAGATTGTCAGACTGGGGTAAAAAAAAAAATGGGCTGGGTGTGGTGGCTTGCACCTGTAATCCCAGCACTTTGGGAGGCTGAGGCAGACAATTACTTGAAGCCAGGAGTTCCAGATCAGTCTGGTCAGCATAGTGAGACCCTGTCTCTATTGAAAAAATTTAGCTGGGCATGGTGATGCACACCTGTAGTCCTAGCTGGTCAAGAGACTGAGGCAAGAGGATCACTTGAGCCCAGGAGTTTGAGGTTCCGGTGAACTGATTATACCGCTGCATGCTAGCCTGAGTGACAGAGCGAGACCCTATCTCAAAAAAACACAGAACCATAGACCCAACTATGTATATGTTGTCTGCAAGAAACTCACTTCAAATGTAAAATATGTAGGTTAAAATGAAAAGATAGAAAAAGATATACCATGAAAACACAAATCAAAATTAAGATAGGTCTATTAATATCAAAATTAAGATACATCTATTAATATTATAAAAAGTAGACTTCAGAACAAAATTATCAGAGATAAAGTGGGACATTACCTAATGAAGACATAATGATTCTAAATGTATTTGCACTTCATAACAGAGCTGCAAAATACATGAAGCACAATCTATCAGATCTGAAACAAATGGGCACGTCCACATTTAAAATGGGATTGTCAACAGTCCTCACTAAACAGTAATTGGTAGAACTGTAGACAGAATCAGCCAGGACATAGAAATGAACACCATCAACCAGCCTGATCTAATTCGCAATTTATACAACACAGCACCCTCCAGCGAGAGCAGAATACACAGTGTTTTCAAATGTACATGGAACATTCACCAAGACAGACCATATTCTGGGATAGAAGAGAAGCTTAAAGCTTTCAAAAGGATTAAAATTATACAAAGTATGTTCTGACCAGAGTGATATTAGACTAGAAAGCAGTGACAGAAAAATAATTGTCTCCCCAAACTTGCACATTAAACAAGTAGCATACTTCTAAATTAATCATGGGCCCATGAGGAAGTCATAAGGAAAATCAGAAAATATTTTGAAGCAAACGAAAACATAAGATACCAAAATTTGTAGGTTGCAGTTGCTTAGGGGGAAATGTATAGCATGAAAATGCTCACATAGAAAAGAAAAAAGGTCTCAGATCAGTAATCAAAGTTTCTACTTTAAGAAAGTGTAAACAGAGCAAATAAACCCAAAGCAAGCAAAAGGAAGCAAATAATAAATGTGAGGACAGATAACCATACAATTAAAAACAGAAAAATGATAGTCAAACCGAAGGCTGGTGCTTTGAAATGATCAACAAAATTGATTAAACTCTAGCAAAACTGACACAAAGAGAATAAAATTAGCAAAAGGAATGAAAAAAGGGGATACCATTACAGACTCCACAAAAATAAGACAATAGAATGTTATAAATAACTTGTCTTTTTTTTTTTTTTTTTTAAAGACAGAGTCTTGCTCTGTTGCTCAGGCTGGAGTGCAGTGGTGCGATCTCAGCTCACTGCAACCGTGCCTCCCGGGTTCAAGTGATTCTCGTGCCTCAGCCACCGGAGTAGCTGGGATTATAGGCATGTGCCACCACGCCCAGCTAATTTTTGTATTTTTAGTAGAGACAGGGTTTTGCCATGTTGGCCAGGCTGGTCTAGAATTCCTGGCCTCAAGTGATCCACCCGCCTCAGCTTCCCAAAGTGCTGGGATTACAGGTGTGAGGTACTGCACCAGCCACATAAATTTGATAATTTAGATGAAACGGTCCATTTTCTTGAAAATTGCAAATCACCAACATTCATCCAAGATGAAATAGATGACCTGAATCATCCTGGAATTTATTAAAGAAGGACCAGATGGTTTCACTGATGAATGCTACTGAACATTTAAAGAAAACACCAATTTGAGAAGAAGAGGGAGTACTTCCTGATTCATTTTAAAGGCCAGTACTACCCTGATATCAAAACCAGATGAATCCAGTACCAAAAAAACTACAGGCAAATATCCCTCATGAAGACACACCAAAAAATTCTCAACACAGTATTAACAAATTGAATCCCATAATACATTAAAAAATTGTAACCATGACAAAGTGACATTTAGCCCAGGAACACAAAGCTGGGTCAGCGTTTGAAAATCGATCAGTGTAAGCTACCATACTACCAATTTAAAGAAAACCACACGATCCTATCAGTTGGTGCAGAAAAAGCATTTGATAGAATTCAGTGTCCATTCCTCATAAAAACTCTCAGCAAAGAAGAAATGGAATGGAACTTCCCCCACCTGAGAAAGAGCATCCACAGGAAACAGCTACAGCTAACATGCTTAATGGAGAAAGACTGAAGGCCTTCCCTTAACACTGAAAACAAGACAAGGATGTCCACTCTTACTATTCCTGTTCAACATCGTATCGGAAGTTCTAGCTGGTACCTTGCTCGTGGGAATGCACAATGGTACAGCCATTCTGGAAGACCAGTTGGGAGGTTTCTTAGAGGTGAAACATACACTTACAATTAGCCCAGCAATCCCACTCTTAGGTATTTGCCATTGAGAAATGAAAACTTGCGTTTGCACAAAAATCTGTACATGTTTGTAGCAGCTCTTTTCATAATCTTCAAGAAATGGAAACAACCCAAATGCCTTTCAATGAATGGATGAATGGTGGTACATCCCATACAATGAAATATGACTCAGTTATAAACTCACCTAACACCTTGGGTGAACCTCGGGCATTCTCTGAAGGTAGAAAGTCAGTCTCGAAAGCTTGCATGCTGTGATTTCATTTGTATCACATACTTGAAAAGACTAAGTTGTAGTGATGGAGATTCACAGTGCCAGGGGTGGGGTAGGGTGTGACTACCGAGGGCTGACACAAAGGAGGTTTTGGGAGTGATAGAACTGTTTTATTTCTTGATTGTCATAATGGTGGCTAAAGACAACATTTTAGAAGTCATAGGACTACATACACCAAAAAGCTAACCGTATGTTTATTCAAAAAGTAAACTAACATGAGTGAATCATTTAGGGTTCTTTTGACCCAGCATTTTCATTTCTGGTAATTTCTCGTACAGAGGAATTTGCATATGGGTGAAATGACAGTTGTATAAGGGTATTGATTGCAGCACAAGTGATTGGAAACTATCTAAATGTTTGGCAGGGAACTGGTGAAATCCTACATGAAATACTGCACTGACCTCACAAAGAAGATGGATCACCATTTGTATAGTGTGCTCTATGTGGATAAAGATACACGCACATCCTTGTAAATGCAGAGACCATATTTGGAAGGATACTTAAAAAATAGCTAATAGTGGAATTTCTTTGGCGAGGAGACAAACCGGGTATGTGGGAGATAGGAGGGAGACCTGCTTCCCACTGGATACACTTTTGTACCTTTTGTATTTCGTTCTATGTACGTCTACTGAAAATAATTTTTTTTTTTTTTTTTTGATGGAGTCTTGTTCTGTTGCCCAGACTGGAGTGCAGTGGCACGATCTCAGCTCACTACAACCTCTGCCTCCTGGGTTCAAGCGATTTCTGGCTAATTTTTGTATTTTTAGTGGAGACAGGGTTTCATCATGTTGGCCAGGCTGGTCTTGAACTCTTGACCTCAAGTGATCCGCCCACCTCAGCCTCCCAGAGTGCTGGGATTACAGGCGTGAGCCACCGTGCCCAGCCTTTAAAATAATTTTTTTAAGTGTGTAGAATGACAGAAAAATTGTTGAGGAAATGATGAAACCAGAGGTCAGTGGATGCCCCAAGACACAACTCACAGAATCTCATGTAACTCCTAGAGGAGTGCTACAAATTTTACACTGAGCTTTCCAGTGGCCAGAGCAAAGAGGGAAACATTATACAGCTGGTGACCCAGAGTTGAAAGCTGAACCTACTCTGGAAGTTTTGGCTTGTCAAGGTGGTAGATACCATGTTTGTATGGTACTGGGATCTTTTGGTGAAGAACAAGTCTATCAGGAGATTATCCCATAAAATGTCTAATCCTCATTCATCCCCATTAATGTTGGGGTTTAGAGAAGCAGCAGGTTCTTCCACATGATGCCAAAAGCGAGAAAGAAGGAAGCGATCTTAAGTTTCTACAGGGGAAATGGCAGCATGGTTGCTTAATTTGCACTTTACTTTTTAGTCTTCTGTTATCCTGGTAACAGTTTATTTATTCTGAGGAGTATAAATTCTTTATCCCCAGTGCCTTTTAACAATAAAGACTGAAATTCCTATGTAATGCTTAGTGCTTCCTAAGATTTGCTTATTTTTCCTAATGTGGAAGTGATAAGTTTCCCTGTTAGTTGGAGAGGGTAGTGTTCAGAGCACCCTTTCTTTGGTGCAAACACTCTTGTTTCAGATCTTGTGTTTAGTCGTACGGGTGCGTCTCCCCAGAAAGAATAGGAATTCGGGAACAGGAAACACATTTGTTCTTTCACAGCTCTTCACTGGAGCCTTTCACAGTACTGGGGTGAGAGGGGTGTCGGGCCTATGAACGTGGGGTTGAGGCGGGCGGATCACGAGGGCAGGAGATTGAGACCATCCTGGCTAACACGGTGAAACCCCGTCTCTACTAAAAATACCAAAAAAAAAAAAAATTAGCTGGGCGTGGTGACGGGCGCCTGTAATCCCAGCTACTTGGGAGGCTGAGGCAGGAGAATGGCGTGAACCCGGGAAGTGGAGCTTGCAGTGAGCCGAGATCAGGCCACTGCACTCCAGCCTGGGCGACAGAGCGAGACTCCGTCTCAAAAAAAAAAAAAAAAAGCCGGAGTGTGCACCTTGGTTCTGTCATTTACACTCAGTCGTGTGGACTTAAGCCCACAGCTTTGCCTCTCTGAGCCTCAGTATCCTCTGCAGAGGCAGTGCTCACATTGCCTGTGCTCGTGAGGGTGAAGTACGATGGAGTGTGGGATCGTGGAGCAGTGGCTGGCATCCTGGCATCCCGTGGGAGCTCCAGAAGCGTGGGATCGTGGAGCAGTGGCTGGCATCCCGCGGGAGCTCCGGAAGCGTGAGGTCGTGGAGTAGCGGCTGGCATCCCACGGGAGCTCAGGAAACGTGGGGTCATGGAGCAGTGGCTGGCATCGCGCATCCCATGGGAGCTCCGGCACAGTCAGGACCCCTCATTGTGGTCTCCTGCCATGGCTAGACCTTCAGTCTTGTGTGCATAGAAAAAAGCCAGCCACAGACGCAAAAACAACCTTGCTGCAGTAATAATTCAGTGTGGTTGGAAATTGCAGTTGGTGAAATCAATTTCTTATGCCATCTGAATTAGCTTAGAAATTATTTTTGAAAACTTTAAATACAATTTATGAAAAAACACTTGTCAAATATTCAAATGATAGATACAAGATGGGAAAATCCTTTTCCCTGAGACTTCACAGCCCCTGTCACAGGAGTCTCTGATGGTTTCATGTCCTCCCTCCCAGGCCTTTCTCTGAGACAAATTATGTATGTGTAAATTTCATCCACACAAATACATTTACATGATGTAATTGCAGACTGAGTTCTTTGAGCACCTTCTCTCTGATATGTGTGGGGTGCTTAGGAAGCTTGTTAAACACATAACTTCAAGCTGTAGTAGCCTGTGATTGTAAGGAGGGGACTGTCTGTGTTGTAAGTCTGATTTCTGGCTGACCTTGGACTCAGCAGTGGTGTCTGCAGGCAGGCGGGTGGCCCATTGTGTACTATTGTGAACGCTGAAGAGATGGTGCAGCTTAACTGATGTCGCTTCCCAGAAAGACCAAGAGAGATGCCCCTGGGAGCTTTCGAATGCTTTTGCCCTCGCCTGGGCAATTTAATGTGTTAATGTGCCCCACTTAGATGGAGCAGCTGTTGACATTTTGCCATATTTACTTTATTGTGCCTTTATTTTAAAAAAAATTGAACCATTTGCAGTATTATGATATCTTACTGCTAAATACTTCAGCACACAGCTCTTAAGAGTAAAGTCATTCTCCTACATAACCATGACTGTTACCACACCCAGGAGAATGATGGGGAGTTCCATAGTAGCATCTGGTACCCCAGAGCATGTTCTCATTTCCTCAGTTGTATCAAGCTGTTTTTGAACCAGGATTCAGTCAGGTTTGTGTATTGCCTTAGTTATATGTCCCTTTATTCTCTTCACATAAAACACTCCTTTTTCTCATGACTTTTACCTTTTTAAAAATTAAAATGATCATAGGTCAAAGATTTATGTAACGCCTTGAGGAGACCAGTAAGATGGTAAAACTTATGCCAAGAGCATTTGAGGAATTAGGGGTGTGTGTGTTTATACACACATATATGCATAAAACCCAAAAAGAACTAGAGTAAGATGGCTAGGTTAGATTTCAACGAACAAACAAACTGGTGACAATAAAACATAATCTTTGGGGTTATCTTTTCTTTTGGACATTATCTACAAGTTAGTATGTAACTTCACGGTATCTGGGCTTGAATGGAGTAATAAATAGCACAGGGTCAGTGTCCTAGAGAAATAATCTTTAGGCTGCCATGCTAAAAAGGGCCCAGGAATTAATTGAAAGAATAATGCTTACTCCTGCTTTTGCCTTATTTTCAAATTCTGGATAATTGTCTTAAGGCGTTCCCTAATCTTTCCAGCCAGAATCAGCCTCTTTCCCTTTTATCGTCCTATTCCTTTTTAAAAATGGCTCGAGGCATAAATAATATACCATGAGATCCACTCATTGTAAGTGTCCCACGATTTTAATAAATGTATACAGTTATGCAACTATCATTGCAATCTAGTTTTAAAATATGTTCGACATCCAAAGTTTTATTTTTCATCACCCAAAAAAGTTCCTTCGTGCCTGTTTGCAGTTGATCCCACTCTCACCCCCAGGCAAACATGAATTTGCTTTCTCTCTAGAGATTTACCTTTTTAAGAAGTGTCACATAAATGGAATCATGGGATTTTCTTGTCTGGCATCTTTCATCTGGCCTAGCGTTTTTGAGGTTCATCCACGTAGGCCCACGTCTCAGCAGTTTCTTTCTTTTCATAGGCGTTTCCCTGCTGCTCATGCCCCCGCGGTTGGTGGACATTCTGGTTGGTGTGAACAATGCTGTTGTGAATGTTTGCACGCAAATCTCTCTGGTCGTATTTCTCTTGGGTGGGTTCCTGGGAGTATGGTGGGTGGATGTTGAATTATAGAAGCTGCACCATTTTACAATCCTACCAAGGATTTAGGAGAATTCCAGCTTCTCTGCGTCTTTGCTATCACTTACCATTGCCCTTTTGATTTTATCCTGGCAGATGTCACAGGCTTCCTCTGATGGCGACGTGTCTGCCGGCGATTTGGTAGTTCTGAATCCCAGGAGATCTGCTGGCGGAGCCTTGGGCGAGGCCCTGTCACGGGAGAGCCTCGTGTTGCCGCAGACCGGGCTTGTTCAGCCCTGGGACGTGGGGCCCGCGGCTGACCAGACGTAATTTTGACCCGATATAGTCCCTACGGTGTAGGGTCAAAGTTTAAAGACTGTTTTTAAAAACCGGAGGTTTCACCGGTCCCGCCAGCTTCCGTCCCCCTCCGGCAGCCCCGGGGCGCCCGGTCGGCTTCTCCAAGTGTTTTGTGTGCTCTCTGACGTTTTAAACTCAGGTACCTGTTACTACTTTGTGAAAAACCGTAGGAGCCACGGTAGCCTGTAAAAACTGCTCACAGTCACCCCGCCACCCAGAGCTCACCAGTGCGAATAATTTTATGTAATTTCTTTTGGCAACACGTTTCTCAGCTCTCGGGTGATCTTTAAGGCAGAAGCTGGCTCTCTACCTGTCGGCGCGCGTGTTTCCCGGTGCTCACGGCAGGTGGGGCCGTACCATGGGGACGCCCCAGCCCCGCCCCCGTGGGAGGTTCCAGCCAGGCCTGACGCGCCGAGCCGGCAGCACGGATCGCCTCGCTGCGTCTGCGCGCGATTGAGCGGCCTGCCGCCCCGCCCCGCCCCGCCAGCCTGAGGAGCCGCCGCGTCCGCCGGCCCGCCAGCGGTCCGGGAGGGAGGGAGGGAGGCCGGCCCTCCGCTCGCTGGGCATGGAGCCTCCGGCCGCGCGCCTCTAAGGCCCCGGCGTTCATGGTGAGTCGGGGTGCGGGCCGGTGCCTCTGCCTGCGCCCCAGGCCTGCCTGGTCCCGGGGGCCTGTCCTGTCCGGGGCCTGCCAGCCCTGCGGCCCCGCGCAGGTGGAGTGTGCGAGTGTGCATGTGTGCGGTTGTGCGGGTGTGCGACCATCACGTGCATCTGTCCTCAGCAGCCCGAAGCTTGCTGTGCACGCTGCTGATGCGCTCTCCTCCGTGGCACTCTTTGTGTCTGTGCTTCCACATATTTCCTCCTTGGGTTCACGTTTACTGGGACGACGAGAGACAGCGCGAGCGAGCACGTCCTTTGAGTCCTCCTTACCCTGTTTTCAGAGCCGGGCCAGGCCCAGCAGCCCCCTTAGAGGCCAAAAGGGCCTCGCCGGCGATCCGATGAGCCTCTGTATGGAGATGAGACTGCGCTCCGAGCTCTGGAGCCCAATGAGGTGGTCAGGTTGCAACAGCAACCAGGCGTGTTAAAACCTAGTTCCTTTGAATATGTTTCATTCACCAGTCCGCATGTTAACTTTTGTGTTTTCGATGCTCTGGGAGGAATATGACTATTAGAAAAGGACTCCTGAGAGTGCTTTCCAGAATGCCAGCATTCCCAGTAACATAGAGGACGCTTTCCAGGAGGGGACTACAGCTGGTTAAAGAATCCAGGCCAGAGGAACCACTCAGGTGTTCTCAGCGGTTTTACTTACCATGAGGTCAGGCTTCAGGGGTTACCTGGGGCTACCTTTTGGAAGGTGGGACCTTTGTAAGACCTGTGCAGGCCATTATACCCCCTCAAAATGGCAAAACGGAGCCCCTCCCAGATTCTAAATTAGGCTCCCCACTCCCAGACAATTGCTTTTACAAATGGCCAAGTGTGAGACCAGCCGTGTTGCGGACACTTTCAGTCTCGTGCCCTTTTCCACAAGCAGCCCTCTTAGAGTGGAATGTTTTGAAGAGTAATTTCATAGTATATAGTGACACTCATACTCCTGTCATTTTTGGGCACCTGCTTTGGCTCTGCACCTTATGCTCGTTCTCATTTAGTCTTCAGTTGTAACAGAGGAGGAAACAGGCTTGGGGATGGAGGAGGAGCTCAAGGTCACGCTGCTGGTGGTGCTGGCTCAGACCAGGCCTGCTGCTGTCCCCCAGTGCTTCCCCAGGTCCTCAGCCTCTGCAGATGTGGTGGCCGTGCTGTCACGGCATTAGTTCAAGTCTTTTGATAGGTACCACTCGGATGGCTGGCCTGCCTTGGCAGCTTTATTCCAGGTGCACTGCCAGATCCTCAGGTTATTTTCACGGGTTAATCTTGATACTGGAGACAGTGGAGTCGGAGATTTAAGCACAGGATTTGACTGATGACCCTTTCTTCTTCTAGCTAAAATAGATTTCCAGGGAGCCAGAGGCCACCTTGCTGGAAGTCAGGGAGCTTCTACTAGCAGGTTATTGACATCACTGGCTATATTTTGTAGTGTTCCTCCAGTTCATAAGTAGCATTGATGACCCTTCTTGTCTTTCTACCAGGAATACTTTCTTTTTTCTTCTTCTTCTTCTTCTTTTTTTTTTTTTTTTGAGACAGGGTCTTGCCCTGTTGCCCTGGTGCGGTCATGGCTTACTGCAACCTTGAACTCCTGGGTTCAAGTGATCCTTGTCTCAGCCTCTTGAGTAGTTGGGACCACAGACACAGCACCTCTGTGCCAGGCTTAGGAATACTTTTTCATTGTTTGAGAATCACGATCCTTTCTTTTCCCTCTTAAGACAAATGTGCTTTGAAGCAGGCCTTTCCCCCCCTCTTTTTAAACTAATGTTAAACCTAATTCAGGAGTCTCGTGCTCTTCTTGTCTTTAGCACTGGGCAGATCACAGGTGGAATGTAGACCCTGCCCCTGGATGCGTCTGAGGGGCTCCCCATACCTCACAGTCTCTCATCTGGCTCTCCCCTCTCTCCTGGGGCTTGTCCCAACACCTCTGGGTAGCGTGTTTCTGGAGCAAAACAACTTTGACTCTGCACCATTCCCGGTTCAAATCCTGGTGCTAACATGAAGAAGCCTGCTTGTGGGCGTCTCCTGGCCACTGCTTCTGCCATCAGAGTGCCTCTTCCTCTTGGCCTCTAGCCCACATCTTACTTGTCTGTCCACTCAAGTGGCTCCTTTGTAGAAGCTTCCCATGTCCCCCTGGCCTCAGGCGTCCTGCCCTTCCTCCCACAGTATGTGGCTCGCCCCTCCTGGCATGCCTCACGGTCTCACCTGTGTGGGAGCCTCTGCCTGCATTGTATTGCCCCTGTGGAGTGAGCCCTGCTGGGTTCGAGGTTGAGGGTCTCCTAAAGTGCCAGGCCCACGTGGTCCCTTCCAGATTAGCTTCCTCTTTTCCACATGGCCCCTTCCCTCTTGCCCTGCTTGCTGAGCCTCTTGCACATGGCCTCTGCATGAGACTGGGGCTCTGCTCAGGCACCCTGCCTCCGTGCTTTTTTTCTTCAGCCTTAGCTGGGTCATCAGACCACACCCCACAAGTTGGCTGCTAGTGAGGTGCGCCTGCCATGTTGGTATGGTCTCGTCTTTCCCAGCATGATTCCTTATAAGTTGCCCAGAGCAGGGACTTTGAGCAACTGTGCTTCTAAACTGGCAGCCTGCAAACTTTTTTGAAATCATCCCCAGTTAGACACTTTAAATTGAGACTCATTGTACTGACATAACTAGGTGTAAAGCTGAAGCAAACTGTCTTTAGGTACTGTGTTTTATTGTTTTATTTTTTTAAAAAATGCTGTTATGACCAATCAAACTGATCTGCTGCTAGAACTTTGAAGAACCTTGTTCTAAATTGCTTCTGGGGGCTGGGTGCAGTGGCTCACACCCATAATCCGAGCACTTTGGGAGGCTGAGGCGGGTGGATCACTTGAGATCAGGAGTACAAGACCAGCCTGGCCAACATGGCGACACCCCGTCTCTACTAAAAATACAAAAATTAGCTGGCCCTGGTGGTGCACGCCTGTAATCCCAGCTACTCGGCGGGGCTGAGGCAGGACAATCACTTGAACCTGGGAGGCAGAGGTTGCAGTAAGCCAAGATTGCGCCACTGCACTTCAGCCTGGGTGACAGAATGAGACTCCTCAAAAATAAATAAATTCCTTCTAGGGTTGTCCAGGGTGGCAGCTGTCACTTAATTGGGCAGTTTATTTTACCTGTTAGGCTGCAGGGCTTCTGACGAGCACAGCAAGACAGGCATTATTACTTGGTTTAAACCAAGAGACTTCAAAACTTGGTCCCATGTGGAGACGGAGCTTGGGAATGAAAAGTTGGACCGAGGTGGACCACACCAGTACTTACCTGCACCCAGAAAGGGCTTGGCACTTGAGGGAGTGAGTGGCCAGCCATTTTACATATGTTATCTCATTTGACCACCACAGTGGTCTGTACAGTTGCTACTGTTTTATAGCTGAGAGCAGGCTGAGAGACAAGACGACTCACCCAAGCCAGTACCTGGAACTCTGGTTTTCTTTCCAGAGCCTTAGCCCTTGCTAGCCCGACCCTAGGGCTGATAATCCACAACTGAGTGTTCTTTCCCCAGGTGCTGTTTCTTCCCCTCCGGGATCCTGGGAGCGAACAGTTCTCTTTCTTGTTTCTAAAGTTGGTTTGTCTGGCCTGGACAGTGAGCTTACTGTTGTCACTTCCAGGTCGCCCTGGGAGAACCGGGTCTAGAGCAGGACCTGTCACCATTTCCAACGCCGTTTCTCTTCTAAAAGGCTGCCTGACGTTTTGGAAAGGGCATTTGTCTGGGATTTCAAGTATGAGCAGGCCAGGCCCCCTCTATCACTTTGTTATTTTAATCATGTCTTGGTCTGTGATTAAAACATAAGCATCTGACCCTACATCTCTGCTAATCTGTGCGCTTAATTCAGTATTTGAGGTTTCGGTCATGGTTGTGAAAACTACTGAGATTGAATCTGAATGATGGATTATTTCTGATGCATGCCTGCGAGAGGCTTGTGTGAATTCTGTGATGAGGAATATGGCTGCGGAACCCCAGTGCGTGGCCTGTGACCCAGCTTCCTCGCTTGCCCGCTGGGCGAGTCACAGACACCTCTGGGTCCCCACATCCCTTTGGTGCACAGGGAGTGCTGGAGAAACGGCAGCCCTTGTTGGTCTGTGGCACTTGCTTTTTCTTCTCCTCAGACCTGAAACCACTGGAAAAGGCAGAAAACCGTGCCTGCCTCAGGTGGCCTGCATCCCTGCTTTTTTTCCTTGAACCTTTGTTGGGCCATCTGACCACAGCCACAGCTTCGCGCTGGTGAGGTACAGCGTGTCCTTGTGCAGCTGCCTTGTTGGCTTGGTCTGGGGTGGGGCAGCCCCTTCGGGGGGCTGGTGTGGAGGGAGATGGAGTTAGCCCAGCGTGGTCTGGGGGTGGGGTAGCCCCTTCGGGGGGCTGGTGTGGAGGGAGATGGAGTTAGCCCAAAGTGGTCTGGGGGTGGGGTAGCCCTGCTGGTGTGGAGGGAGATGGAGTTAGCCCAACATGGTCTGGGGGTGGGGTAGCCCCTTTGGGGGGCTGGTGTGGAGGGAGATGGAGTTAGCCCAGTGTGGTTGGGGGTGGGGTAGCCCTGCTGGTGTGGAGGGAGATGGAGTTAAACCAGCGTGCGCGCGTAAAGCACTCGGAAGTGCTGGGCTTGTCAGCGTCAGCCGCTGCTGCTGTTTGTTGCCGTTGGTAATAGTAAGAAGCTCTGACTGAAGTGATCTGACGTTTCTGGTCATGACTCAAGGCTTTTACTTCCTTTTACTCCTACTTTTTGTATCTGTGCCGTTGGCAGCTTGGCAGGGCTCCTGGATTGTTCTTTGGCACTAGAGCGTGGTTTCCTGCCTTTTCCGTGGTTTCAGGTCTGAGGGGAGAGAAAGCTAGTGGCGCAGAGTAACAAGGGCTGCCCTTCTCTGGCAGTCCCTGTGCACCAGAGGCTGTGCCGTCGCCTCATTCCTTCCAGCCGCCCTCATGGGGTGGGGCAGGCGGGGTTTCCCATTTTGCAGATGTGGAAAGAAGGCTGAGGGATTTGAAGTGAGTACCTTGCCCTTGCCCGAGGTCATCGCTGGTGGTTGGTGGATCTGAATTTGCTTCCAGAGCTGTTTGGCTGCAGAGGCCACACCTAAGCCGTGTAGGACTCAGGCTTTCCCCTCTAAAACTGCACACCTGTGGGCTTGAGTGTATTCACAGATGATGTTGGGCCTGCTCAGGGCGGCAGACTGGAAGGAGTCCTGCAGGCCCAGCCTTGCTGGCCGTATGCTTCAGGCAAGTCACTTCACTTTGAACCTCAGTTACGCTGTCTGTAAAATGGGTGACACTTACCAAGCAGATTGCTATGAAGACAAAATGAGTCCACACGCACAGAGCACACAGAAGCCGACAGACATGGGCATCCACATCCTGCCACGGCTGATTTTGGGCCCAACATCTCTGGCCTTGGCATACAGTTCACCAGACCAGGCTCAGCAGATAAGTAGCACCTCATGGGGTATGTGTTACTAATTCTTGTTAAAATACAGCATGCCTCAGAATCTTAACACACAGCTTTTGGCTGATTTCCTATGAAATTGGTGACTTTGACATTCAGGTGCTAGACTTGAAGCTTCATGAGGGCCAGTGTTGTGTTAGGTCATGACTGTGTACCCCGTATAGTGTAGATGCTCAGATGCTTGAATCCAGCAAGGAATGAGTCCGTGTCTTCCGTTTCTGGTAAGTGGAAGTAATTTTAGAATTGTAATGAAACCATGTTAAGCCATAGTAGACAGTGTTAAGACGTGACCATGTACGTCCAGGTGTACAGAAACCGCCCTCCCAGCTGCTGCTTGGTGCACATCCTTCTCATAGCCTGTGTATTTTGAGGAAATAATGTATTTCTTTCTACTTTTTAGAGGCCTTTCTGGCTAAGAGAATAATTGCTTGCTACATAATTTCACTGATAACACCCCTCTTGACAGCTAGTGTCCCTGAAATTCTTTTAGCAATTTCTTACCACCTCATGACAAACATGAAATCTTAGGTTAACGCTACCTTTCTTTGTCCTGTCTTCTCAATGAGATTATCTTCCCTTCAGGGGCAGTCCTGAGAGCCTTGTCTGTAATATCTTGTTAGTTTTCTATAATTATCTTAAATGATTGTGGTTTTGATTTTGCACAGAGCGAAGTACCCACGCGTTATTTCAGAAGCACCAACTTGTTCGGCTCTCCTGAGTTCTTCTGGCTGGGCGTTTGGAATGTGGGTCACCAGGTGTGACTGAGCTCTCGTGGTTGCAGCACGTGGGTGAACCGGTGACCCAGTGGTGTGGAGGCTGCTCTTAGATTTCCAGGGCATGGCAAAACTATTTACATAACAATTTGCAGTGGTGGCTTCCCAGTGGCCGTGATAATAATCAGTTAAAATTTACAGTGTCCAGAAGACAGAAAACATGCCTCTTACCCAGGAGACAGGAGACCTGAGGCAGCGTTTGATGATGAGATCCTTTATTATTTCCCCACCAGCGAGGGAAGCGCACAGTCATGTCATAAAGCAGTGGTCTCAACTTTGGAACTCTAAGACCCCTTTAGGTTGGGCGCAGTGGCTCACACCTGTAATCCCACCACTTTGGGAGGCTAAAGCAGGTGGATCACCTGAGGTCAGGAGTTCAAGACTAGCCTGGCCAACATGGTGAAAACCCATCTCTACTAAAAATACAAAAAATTAGCCAGCCGTTGTGGTGGGCGCCCCTGGTCCCAGCTACTTGGGAAGCTGAGGCAGGAGAATTGCTTGAACCGAGGAGGTGGAGGTTGCAGTGAGCCAAGATCACGCCACTGCACTCCAGCCTGGGCGACAGAGTGAGACTCCATCTCCAAAAAGACCCCTTTAGTCAGCGGCTTTTCCTTCTGAATAGCAGGAAAGATTTTCGGTGAATTGTCCTCGAAATTGGCTTAAAAGAGTTTCATGACAGAACAACTTTCTTGCGTTCTGAGGACTTCATTCTATCTGAATGGACCTGGAGTCATCCTGGTTTCTTTATCCTAGGAATATGAAGACAAGGCTGGAAGACCTAGCAAGCCACCCTCTCCAAAGCAGAATGTGAGGAAGAATCTTGACTTTGAACCACTTTCCACCACCGCACTCATCCTCGAGGACAGACCAGCGTGAGTTTAAGAAGAATCTCTGTAGAGTGTTTGCTTTAGGAAATAAGTACAGCTTGCTAAGCACCTTTTTGTTAGAGAAGAACTAGGGTCAGAAAGGGAAGACGAATAAGCCAGAATTACTTCTTACTCCCTATATTAACATGTGTTCTGTAATGATAGTAAATGACCAATTTGGAAAACTGTCCTGTAGCATAGAAGTTTTGACCAGGATTTTCCACGCAGGTGATTTTTCTTTTTTACTTTAGCATTTAAAAATAAGTTGTCGGGGCCGGGCGCGGTGGCTCAAGCCTGTAATCCCAGCACTTTGGGAGGCCGAGATGGGCGGATCACGAGGTCAGGAGATCGAGACCATCTTGGCTAACACGGTGAAACCCCGTCTCTACTAAAAAATACAAAAATCTAGCCGGGCGAGGTGGCGGGCGCCTGTAGTCCCAGCTGCTCGGGAGGCTGAGGCAGGAGAATGGCGTAAACCCGGGAGGCGGAGCTTGCTGTGAGCTGAGATCCGGCCACTGCAGTTCAGCCTGGGCAACAGAGCAAGACTCCGTCTCAAAAAAAATAAATAAATAAAATAAGTTGTCGGCTGGGCGCAGTGGTTTACGCCTGTAATCCTAGCACTTTGGGAGGCCGAGGCGGGTGGATCACTTGAGGTCTGGAGTTCGAGACCAGCCTGGCCAACATGGTGAAGCCCTGTCTCTACTAAAAATACAACAAATAGCCAGGTGTGGTGGCAGGCTCCTGTAATCCCAGCTACTCGGGAGGCTGAGGCAGGAGAATCACTTGAACTGGGAGGCAGAGGTTGTGGTGAACCGAGATCCACTCCAGCCTAGGCAGCAAGAGCAAAACTCCATCTCAAAAAAAAAAGAAACAGGGTGTCTTCTACTGTTAATTCTTATCCTTGAAAATTTGTGTTGGGGAGAGAAATGGAGGACTGGAAAGTTAGAGGCCATCAGGAAAAGACTCTGCCCTTTGAAGACCAGTCGTTTTCATGCTCTGAAAGGTGAACGGGCGGACTCTCCTGCAGCAAGTGATGGTTGTTTAAAATGTCCCAGTGAATGCGGATCCTGTTGTGTGAGGGACACAGGCAGCCAGACACTCCTGCCCTCCCTTTACCCCAGTGCCAGTACAGTCACAAGCACGCTTCTGAAAGAGAGCACGAATTGCTTTTTTTAAGGGTTTTGAAGGTATACCAAGGTGCTTAGAACTAAGGTGCACATCTGTATATGTAAAAAGACAAATGAACCACGTAGCTAGTACAAAATCTTTTCACTTTAAAAATCTGGTCAGGAAATGTCGTCATACATACATGTAACAAATACTGTTAGAGCGCCCTGCTTCAAGAATTAAGTGTTGACAGTTATTAGGGTATTGCAGTCAAATCAAAGTTTCTTTGGAGTGTGGGGTGAAAATATACCAGAAGATTAAGTGTTTATTACTGTTGCAGTTGTGGATAATTGTTACTTTCTTCCTGCTAATCTTTATCATTCATTTTTTTTTTCTTTTTTTCTTTTTCTTTTGAGACGGAGTCTCACTCTGTTGCCCAGGCTGGAGTGCAGTGGTGTGATCTTGGCTCACTGCAACCTCTGCTTCCTGGGTTCAAGTGATTATCCTGCCTCAGCCTCCCGAGTAGCTGGGACTAAAGGCACGTGCCACCATGCCCGGCTAATTTTTGTATTTTTCAGTAGAGACAGGGTTTCACTGTGTTAAATCAGGATGGTCTTGATCTCCTGACCTCGTGATACGCCCGCCTCAGCCTCCCAAAGTGCTGGGATCGCAGGCGTGAGCCACTGTGCCTAGCCCATTCATTTGTTTTATAGTGAACTTGTTTTTGTAAGAAAGTATTATAAAAGCTGGTGTAAGAACTGTGTAATCTTAAAAAAATGAGTTTTCAGTGTTTGAGCTTTCTATGTTTTAGGAAATTATGTTTCAGGTTTTTTTCTCAAAGACTTTTATGTGGTATTTATAATGGTGAAAACTCATTTCTTTCCTATCAAGAAATCTCCCAGCAAAACCAGCTGAAGAAGCTCAGAAGCACAGACAGCAGTATGAAGAAATGGTGGTTCAGGCCAAAAAGCGAGGTAATGGAGTTCACACTTGCTGGGTTAGATCGGGCAGCACAGGATTTGTGTCCTTCTGGTGATTTTCTTTTTACTATTTAGAGTCATAGAACCTGAACTTCAGGCCTTGAAATTTGTAGTCTTCCAAAAAAATAAAAATGCATGTGGAAGGCCCCCACAAATGAAAACGGGGCCACAGGGTGGCATGGGTGGGCCACAGGGACTCGGGGACGTTGAGGCAGGCAGAGAGGAGAAGCAGTGAGACTGCAGGATTTGCTGGGAGCCTCCCAAGGAGGCCTCTCTCATCCCAGAAGCCCCCCGAGGCTGTCCTGGGTGGGCTGTAAAGCCCCAGGCTTTGGAGCGGGGTGCCTGTGTCTCTCGTGGAAGTTTACTATCCATTCCTGGTAGCTTTATTCAAGAGAAAAGCACTTTGAACTGACATGAGAAAAGTGACTGTGTAAGATAGACATACCAGACTACAGAAGGTTTCAGCCATCAGTGATATGTACACTTCTTTCCCTCTCTGGGTTGTTTTGTTAAATTTCCAAGAAGATGTTTTGATAAAATTCCTTGCAACACTTAAACTCTTTTTCTAGATTTTAAAAATATATAACATGGATGTGAGGCCAATTTAGCTGTCATATCTGTCACTCCATTGATCACCAGGGTTGATTTGGCTGATCTGCTAGCTAGCCCGGTGTCCCCTTCCCCACTGGCACTCCATGTGGGTCCCTCCTGAAGCTGTGTGTTTGGTCAAAGAGAATGACCATCCCCGATAGAGGACCGGTCTTCAGTCAGGGTGTATGAGTAGCTGCACTCCCCTGCTGGAGCCTCCAGACAGGCTCCATTTGTAGGAGAATGTACAGTCGTCAGGCTTCCAAGACTCCAGACACATCCAAATGAGGCACTGCATGTGGCAGTCTGCCTTTCTAAAAATAAAAATAAAAAAGACCAGGCACGGTGGCTCATGCCTATAATCACGGCACTTTGGGAGGCCAAGGAGGGTGGATCACCTGAGGTCGGGAGTTCGAGACCAGCCTGACCAACATGGAGAAACCCTGTCTCTACTAAAAATAAAAAATTAGCCAGGTGTGGTGGAGCATGCCTGTAGTCCCAACTACTCAGGCGGCTGAGGCAGGAGAATCTCTTGAACCCGGAAGGTGGAGGTTGCAGTGAGCCGAGATCATGAGCACTCCAGCCTGAGCGACAGAGCGAGACTCTGTCTGAAAAAATAAAAAATAAATAAAAATATATAACAATGTGGTGTATATGTACAGTGGAATAATATTTGGCCTTAAAAAGGAAGGAAATTCTGGCACATGCGGCCACATGAAGGAATCTTGAAGATACCCTGAGTGAAACCAGTCAATCCAAACAGGACAAATGATGTGTAATCCACCTCTGTGAGGCCCCTAGAGCAGTCCAACTCACAGACAGAGGGTCGAATGGTGGGTGCCAGGGGCTGGGGAGACAGGGAGTGGGGAGTTAGTGTTTGATGGGGACAGTTTCATTTGGGCCAGTGAGAAAGTTCTGGTGATGGATGGTGGTGTGGTTGTGCAGTCGGAATGTTCTTAATGCCACTGAACTGTATAGTTAAAATGGTAAATTTGACCACACACAAAAAGAGTATATGTAAACTAAATGCATGGTATTTCTCAAAGTTGCTATTTGTAGATTAAGAGTAATGCTCAAGGCTGGGTGTGGTGGCTCACACCTGTAATCCCAGTACTTTGGGAGGCCAAGGCAGGCGGTCAGGGGTTTGAGACCAGCCTGACCAACATGATAAAACCCCATCTCTACTAAAAATACAAAAATTACCTGGGCGTGGTGGTGGGTGCCTGTAATCCCAGCTACTCAGGAGGCTGAGGCAGGAGAATCACTTGAACCTGGGAGGCGGAGGTTTCAGTGAGCCAAGATTGTGTCACTGCACCGCACCCTGGGTGACAGAACAAGACGTCAAAAAAAAAAAAAACAGTAATGTTCGAGCTGTTGGAGTCAGCATGGAGCCTGCATTTGGAAGAGGATAGGGCTGGGAGCACAGGAGGGGCTTCTAGTAATGTTCGGTTGTTTTGATCAGGATGGTAGTTTCAGGGATTTTTCTGTTTTGTAGTAACTGAATCATGTTCTTTTTTTTCTTTTTTTTTTTTTTCTTTTTGAGAGAGAGTCTCGCTCTGTTGCCCAGGCTGAAGTGCAATGGTGCTATCTCGCCTCACTGCTACCTCTGTCACCTGGGTTCAAGCAGTTCTCCTACCTCAGCCTCCCAAGTAGCTGGGACTACAGGCCCCTGCCATCACGCCCAGCTAATGTTTGCATTTTTAGTAGAGATGGGATTTTACCACTTTGGCCAGGCTGGTCTCGAACTCCTGACCTCAGGTGACCCGCCCTTCTTGGCTTCCCAAAGTGCTGGGATTACAGGCGTGAGCCCCCGCGCCCGGTCAGCTGAATCATATTCTTCTTTGTGTACTTTCCTGTATAGATGTTACACTTTGCAAGCTTATTAAAGGGTGGATAATGCCTGACCTTCTGGAGTCCATCTGGTGCAAAGTGAGCCCTGGAGCTGATGCTCGCTCTGCTTCAGGGCCGTTTTCCTGGTGTGTTTGCAGTGTGACAGGAAAATCACCTTGCCTGGAAATGGTCCATATCAGTTGGTAGATCGTTGTTTTTCTAAATTGTGATTTCTAGAGCTGAAAGAAGCCCAGCGGAGGAAGAAGCAGCTGGAAGAAAGATGTAGAGTCGAGGAAAGCATTGGAAACGCTGTGCTCACCTGGAATAATGAGATCTTACCTAACTGGGAAACAATGTAAGACATGGCTGTGGGTGCGGCTGAACTGCAGGGCATTTCTGTCTAGAATCTGTGGGCCACAGCCTTGGTCGTCATAGCCAGCAGTGACACCCTGGATGCAGCGAGTTGAAGTTGCTCATCTTCCTTCCCTCTACCCTGGCTCAGCCCGCGCCATCCCTTGCTTGGAGACTGTGATAATCTCTTCTCCTCCCTTCCAGTTCACCTTCTTCTCGTCTCCTGAGCTAGCTTCTAAAGCATGAGTTGGTGTCACCTCCCTTAACCTAGAATTTCAGTAACTTCCTGTGACTCTCAGTACACAGTTTGAACCCTTAGCTTAGCGGGCAACACCCTTACTGAGGTGGCCTTCCTTCCTCGGCAGCCTCACCCCCGGATGCCTCTCCTCCACTTGGACAGAGCCCTCTCCCTAGGGAGCCCTCCATAGGTGTTGCTGCTTTTAAACCTGGGGCCTCACATGTTCCAGGCCCTGTGCCCAGAATGCTCTTGTCCTGTACCTCCTCAGCCAGCTAACTCCTGTGTGCTCTCCAAAGCACAGGGAAGACTTTGCCGCACCTACCCTGACTGTAGGGCCCTGTGGTTCTCTGTCCTCACAGCCGTCTGTTTAGGCCTCTGTGTTCCTCTCTTTGAGGATAGTGACCCCAGTGTCCAGTAGAGTGCACCTGGCAGAGTCTGGCAGCTGCTGCCCTCTTTACATCTGAGGGGCAGCTGTGGATCTTGTTTTTATTCTCGTGTTCAGAACGGCGGGGGCCAGTGTGCGGGCGGAAGTCCCAGGGCTGCACACAGACGCATTTGGGGAGCTTGGATGCCGGCTTCTCTTCTACTGTCATCCCACATGTCAGTACTGCAGGGGCCACACGGCCCTTCTCAGGGTCTCCACTAGGAAAATACGCTCAGAGCATGCTTTTTAAGGCAGTGTCCTCAAAAGGGTTGATGCTGTCAGGAAATGCTTTATACCCGTTCTCACGGGATCTAGTAACAAGAACAGAGGTTCTCAGAATGCTTACTGCTCCCACCGAAGGAGACCACTCTGGTCCGTCCTACAGGGCTCTGGGTTGGATGTGGTCTGAATGCATTGCACACAGACCCGCAGCAGCTCCCGTTGACTACACACAGACGCTGCCTGGCACCGTTCTGGGTGCTTTTGTACTTTATCTCACTTCATCCTCACAGTAGCCCTTGGGTGTAGGTTTCATCATCTTGACTTTCGAGAGGACAGTGTAGGTTTAGAGAGGACAGATGATTTGTCCAGATTCCGCAGGTAAGAATGGAGTTAGGATGCAGCCTGCTTTCTGCAGCGTCACGTCTGTGCTCCCCACGATGCTGCGTTCAGAGGCCCCACGTGGGCCTGGTTTGCCCAGGCTGTTGGCAGTGTGTGTTCCTTGTCCCCGCAGAGCTGAAGGACTCTGTACAGTCCAGAATGTTCTGAGTCAGCAGTTCTTCTCTGCAGTTAGCGCGTGCCAGCTCACATCTGGGCGCTGGGCCTGTATTGGTGGTGCGGCAGCCGTCTGCTGACTCTGCTGGGGTCTGCTTCTGTCTCCAGTGCTGCCGCAGTGCCGCCTGGCACTCCTCACCCACTCTCAGCTACGTGCTGTTCCTGCAGGAGGCCAGGCCATTGCTCTTTCCTGTGTTTTCTGCTTAGAAAGTCCTTCCCATCCTTCATGTGCCCAGGTCAGTCAGAACTTGGCTCCAGAGTGTGCCTGGGCCTCCGGTTCGTGGTGTCCCGTGCTGTGCTGTGCTCTTCCATACCTGCCACGGCAGCTGCCCAGCAGAAGGAGACTGTTGATTTGATCTTTACAGAGCCCTAAACTCTAAGCTGTCTGAGGGCAGGGGCTGTGCCTGCTAACAACGGTGCATCCCAGCTCTTGGTGGTTCGGGGCTAGGCACGCAGGTAGGCAAATGTCTGTGTAGAACAAACTCAAACTCTTGCTTCCATTTTTGTCCAGGTGGTGCTCTAGAAAAGTTCGAGATTTATGGTGGCAGGGAATCCCTCCAAGTGTGAGAGGCAAAGTCTGGAGCTTAGCCATTGGCAACGAGTTAAATATCACCCATGGTGAGTGGCCTGCATGATCCTGGGAGTCCACCCCAGACCCTGTGTCTTCTCTCCCTTTTGCCCTGTTGGAAAGAAAGGCAACCATTGCCATGAATCTGTGTCTTTTGAGAGACCAGGAGATTGTATCCTTCAGGAGAGAGGGGCAGGCGGGAGGCCTGCGTTTAGTGCTGTGCACTCCAGTTACCTGACAGCTCAGTGCAGGAGCCCTTGAGTAGAGGGAGCGTGGAAGACGGGGCTCAGAGCATTGGGGAGGTGCCTGAGCTTCACGGATCCAAGTCCTAGGAAGGCAAGGCTTGACTGGGAAGTGAGTGTGGAAGGGGCAGGTGGTTCTTGCTGTGAGGGTGTTTGTTGTACTGGGGTGTCTGTTGGTATTTTGTGGGATTTATTTCAGGCAGCCTTGGAGGGGACAACATACTGTTCTGGGACTGGGGTCCTTGGGGCTCTGGGGGTTTGTCAGCTGGGTGAAAACCATGCTCAGTGATCTCTCGCTGTATTGCATCTACGCGGTTTGCATGTACACCTCCTCCCTCAGACTGAATTCGCTTCCCCACATGTCCCAAGCACTCTGCAGCGTGTCCAGTGTGTAATAGGTGCCGTGAGCCCAGTCTTCAAATCAAGTGATTAATACTGGCAGCCATTCTTTTCACCTCTGCCTCCCTGCCTGCATTCTGAGTTGTGGAAAGACGGGGCTGCCTCCCTGCTCTTTCTGGGGCCTAGGACCTGCCTGGGGAGTTGATGATGTGGTTTTTATGCTCATGAGGGCCTTGAGTTTAAACGGTTGGTATCTTCGCTCTCTAGTTGGGGTTTTGATTATTGTTCTTGACAGGCCAGCTTAGCCTCGTCCCAGGCAGGGTCTCCCCTCGCGGAGCATCAGCCGGCTGGCTGGTGACTGGCTTCTGTGCGGTGCAGTCCTACAGAGGAACGTGGGGGCCCAGAACTCCCTCTTTTGGCTAAATCCATACCTACCAAAACTTTGTTTTAACTTGTCTGTGTGAGAAGATGAGTAACATTTAACTTGTGGAAATGGTTTTTTAAAAGCATCCTCAGAAGTTGAGGTTTGGAGAAATTACTGAGCATTTATTTCTAAACTCTGTCTTTGCAGATTGGATGGAAGGCACAGTCCTTTGTGTGTGTGTTTAATTTGTGCTTCTCACGGATGCCTGGGTGGATTTTATTTAAATTAAAACCTATGGACCATATTGTTTTGGATTGGGCAAAACCGCTGATGAATCAATTACATGTTTAGACACGAGTCTTAGACATTTGTCCGAACCTTGGAATTGGCTCGATTTGTGTTCATTGTGTCCGTCTTGTATTGTGAGCCGGGCAGTGTCAGTGGCCCCCACTAGCACTGGTGCTCAGGAAGCTGGGCCCTCACCTGCTGTGCTCTCTGCCTTTTCACCCTCACCCAGCCTAGGTCTCTGCATGTGGCAGGCCCTTAAGAAATGCCTGCCGTGTGAATGAATGCCGCCTTATTGGGTCCTGCTTAATCTCGGTTTTACTACATCTCCCAGCCAGTGTAAGAACACAAACTTGATTGCTGAGTACCAAGCATCATATTAGGTTCTTTACTTATGGATCTTATTTAATATCAACAGTGCGACCTTGACCTCATTTTCCTCTAGAGAAGGCTCAGCATCCTGGAAAGGCTGGGACTGTGCCCAGGTCTCTGGCTCTTGTGTGTGGGGCCAGGACTCTGATCCTAGCCCAGGCTAATCCTAAAGCCCGTGTTCTGACTTGGAGAGCCCCAAAGTTTTGCTCTTGTGGTTGTACAATTGGAAACTTAGTGAAAGTCAACCTAATAGTACTATTAAAACTTCACTTTTAGGGCCTCAGTCAGTCTTGTGCTTTGACACTGGAGCAGGGGGTCTGGGAATAAGGTGTGGTAGCCGTCCAGCCTCCAGCATTCCCCAGATACACACCAGTAAAACCATGGGGGAGAATCCTAAAACTCTTGACACTTTGACCATTGAACCCCGAGGCTGGTAGCCTGTGTGACTTAACTGTCAAATGTCTCACTTGGGAAGTGATTCCCTGGTGGCCATGGCCACACAATGGTATTCATCCACCTTTGGCCAAAATGACCAAAGCTTGGCCTGCCTCCTAGAGGCCGACAGCAGGTGGAAGTGCCACCAGGTGCATGAGGCACCAGCGCAGAGCAGTGTGGGATTGTCCTGGGAGCATGTGTGCTGACTTACTGCTTTGGACACTGATACTATAATAGTGAAACTAGAATTTGGATTACATTTTAATAAAACAGTGTACACTGCCCAGAAGGCAGATATGCTCTTCTCTATTTTCCAAAAGTAATCATGGGAAAAATAAAGTGCTCAAAATTCCATGGGTAGCTGCAATTAAAGTCTCAGTGATACACTAGTGATTGCGTGTAACCCGAGACATCTGGGAGCTGATCAGGACCATCAGAGCCAGAGTGGTGGCAGGTGCAGCGGCTCACGCTTGTCATCCCATCACTTGGGGAGGTTGCGGTGGGGGAAATCACCTGAGGTCAGGAGTTTGAGACCAGCCTGGCCAACATGGCCAAATCCCATCTCTACTAAAGAAAAAAAAAAAAAGTCACCGGGCGCGGTGGCGTGCACCTGTAATCCCACCTATTCAGGAGGCTGAGTCAAGAAAATCGCTTGAATCCAGGAGGCAGAGGTTGCAGTGAGCCGAGATCGCGCCACTGCACTCCAGCCTGGGTGACAGAGCAAGACTCCATCTCGGAAAAAAAAAGAAAAAGCCAGACAACCAGGGAGCACCTGAGACTGGGCTGTGTCGGGGAACAGGGCGCTGAGAAGGAGCTCTGTGGGTTCAGCCTTCACACTTGTCCTTGAAAGAAGAAGGGGGCATGGATATACCCATGGAGGTCTGTGTATGCTAGTGAAGTCGCCTTGTTTAACTATTACCAAACCACCCAAAGAGGCTGTCACAAAAATAAGTTGTAAATATGGGGATTTGGAGGCTGTCGTGAGCCTTCTCTGCCAGCAAGAGTCCTGTGTTTTGCAGCTTCTGTGTATTCCTGGGATCTCCCCCACCCCTGCTCCACTGCCAGGCAGCAAGACGAGGAGGCCTGTGCCAGGTGGGGGCAATTGCATCATGTCCTTACTTGAAACCCGATGATTCTTTGCTGGTCCCTCCTTCCCTCCCTCGGTCAGTGAGACATTTATTGATTGGGTTGCTCTGTGTCAGTTCCAGTGCTGTGTGTTTTGGATACAGAGTGCTTCACCGTCTTGCCCCAGGGATCTTGCCGTCTGGGAGAGGCAGTAGACAAGTCACAAAGACCAAAACAAGGCAGTTTTGTGGTTGGGTTGTGTCATAGAAGTAAACAGTGGTGATGTGTGTAATCTTTCTCTGTTTAAGGCTGTGTCTTTAAACAATAAAATTACTTTCAGGCCACGTTGGGGGGAATTGTTTAAGTAGCCTATGAAGTGTGCATTAAGCCTATTATAGTTGAACTTAAGTATTTGAAGGAAATAGTACTGTGTTCTCTGGTGTTTTGACGAAAAATACTCACATGTGCACATAACACTTACCCAGAGGCTTTTCTTCCAGAGCTCTTTGACATCTGTCTTGCCCGAGCCAAGGAGAGGTGGCGGTCCCTTAGCACGGGAGGCTCTGAAGTGGAGAATGAAGGTAGAGTCTCTTCCAAAACCAGCAGGCTGCTGTGGTCAATTGTGTTTGTCATTCTTTATTACATAGTGAAGAAAATTGACTTAACTACGGTTGAGAGTGATGTGGATTCATAAAAAGCTCCACGAGAAAAGGGTTTTGTTTTTTTTTTTTAAGCAAAAATTAAAGGTAAAAAGCTTTTATAAGAAATTGGCCGAGTGTGGTGGCTCATGCCTGTAATCTTAGCACTTTGGGAGGCCAAGGTGGATGGATCACCTGAGGTCAGGAGTTCACGACCAGCCTGGTCAACATGGCGAGACCTCGTCTCTACTAAAAATATAAAAATTAGCCAGGCGTGGTGGTGGGTGCCTGTAATTCCAGCTACTCTGGAGGCTGAGGCAGGAGAATCACTTGAACCCGGGAGGTGAAGGTTGCAGTGAGCCAAGATCGCGCCACTGCATTCCAGCCTGGGTGATAAGAGTGAGACTCTGTCTCAAGAAAAAACAAAAATTAGCTGGGCTTGGTGGTGTGCACCTGTAATCCCAGCTACTTGGGAGGCTGAGGCAGGAGAATCGCTTGAACGCTGGAGGTAGAGGTTGCAGTGAGCCAAGATCTCACCACTGCACTCCAGCCTGGGTGACAGAGCAAGACTCCCTCTTAAAAAAAAAAAAAAAAAAAAAAAAAAAGAAAAGAATGAATTAGAACATCCCAGTTCCTGAGAGGTATTTGTGTCCTAACATGCTGGAGGGCTGGTCATAACCAGTGTCACTCCCTTTAAAGTTGTTCACGTGACTTCCAGTAGCCTGGTGTCTGGGATTAGTTGAATACTGTCTTCTAGAGGAGCTCAGAATTACAGAGACAAGAACACTGCATGTTTGCTAGATTATGCCTTTAGCATTTTCCATAACACACAAGAATGATTACTTCTGTTGGTTATACTATTGGTTACGAAGTACATGATTTTACTGATCATTTTTACAGTCTATGTGGTATTAGAATTCAAAAAAGTATAAAACAAATTATTTATGATTACTTGTTAGAAATATTATACACTGGCTGGGCACAGTGACTCGTGCCTATAATCCTAGCACTTTGGGAGGCTGAGGTGGGCAAATCACTTAAGGCCAGGAGTTCGAAACCAGCCTGGGCAACAAAGAAAGACCCTGTCTCTACAAAAAGATAAAAGAAAAAAGAAATATCACACGAGTATAATACCACAATCGTTTCTACATCTAGTGATTTCCACTGAAGATGTTAAAGATGTGTGACGTGTGTGTGTGTGTTTATGCTTGGAGTTTCTTTGTGTTTATTCTCCTACTTGTCCTTCCTTTCCACTGATTGTTATTGGTGAGAGGTATTATGTCAGATTTTGATATCAGATGCTAGAAAATACCTAATGAATATCTGATATCTAATCTAGAATTAGCTGGTGCTATGTTCTCTAAGAAACCCTGCAATCTGTTAAATACTCTGAAGCTGCACTGTGAGTCAAGATGTGATTACGTCAGTGTGCTTCTGAAGAACTTTTTTGCGTCTTTCGTTCTTGTAAAACTTCAGAGGCTCATAATTGTCCTACATTCGTGCCCTTGAGGAATGTAATGATTTTTGGCATCTTTTGACAGATGCTGGTTTTTCAGCAGCAGACAGAGAAGCCAGTCTGGAGCTTATTAAACTGGACATTTCTAGAACGTTTCCTAATCTCTGCATTTTCCAGCAAGTAAGTAGGTGGTGACTTGTTGCTTTCAAGTATGTTTTGTCTAAAATTCATAGATGCTGAACTGCATATATTTGTTGTCAAGTTTGAAAGGTACTTGGGTTTTTGTGGGTGTTAGGAGGTAGGGTGGATGTTACTGTTAAATACATTTAGACTTTTTAAAATAAGTAAGTGATCCTTTCCAACAAATACTTACTATGTCCATACTTGTGCTCCAAAAGACGATTCTGTCTTCCTCTTGAGATACATGTCTCGGGGCCCTCTGGTCTGAGAGGGTGGCCATGGGTGGCTCTGGCTCTGTCTCCTGGCGCTTTCCTGGACACTCCTCTGCTCTCAGGACTGTGTGTAGCAGTCTGCACTCAGCAAGGCCATGGCGGTGTGATGGGCTTCGGCTCAGATGAGCCCAGTGCAGTGAGCCCGTGTGAGGAAGGGAAATCCCTGGCAGCCAAGGTGGGTGGCCAAGCCAGGGTGACAGGTTTCTGAGCAGGTGGACCAGGAGAACGGTACAGCTGAGGGACAGAAGCCGGCTGTGGGAGATAGGACAGGCTCCTTGGGTGGCAGGAAGAGCAGAGTGGAACCTCCTTGTGGGCATCTGAGCGCAGGACAGGGCTGCCAGCGGTAGGTTGTGAGGTTATCTGAGCTGAACTCTATTTAGAGACCTTCTATTCTTTGAGCCAGCAGACATTGATCTGGGGGGTCTTTTGACCCCTTTCTTGTCTATAACGGGTTTTTGCGGCAGGGGGGCAGTTGTTCTTGCAGAATACCTCTGCACCTGCCCCTCATCTGTTCTCGCTGCCTTTACTCAGTCAGGTTCTCGTCTTTGTGGATTTCCATGTGGGTCTTCAGAAATTTTTTCAGAAGAGGAAAGAGAGGGAATCTGCAAAGCTACCAGCAGCCTTGGTCCTGGTGTCTGGTGCGTGAGCCCGATGAGCACCCCACTGGCTTGCAGTAGGCAGTTGACTAGCTAGGAGCCTGTTTCCTGGAACCCTGCTTCTCCCACAGGGCAGATTTCAGCTTCTCTGTCCTTTTCCCCCAGTTCATCTCCATAGGCCTCAGTGCACTCCATGCTTTGCAGCCCCTGCATCGCTCTCTTGGAGCTGCTCCTGTTTCTTGCCCTTGGAGGGGAAAGGCTTTCTTTCCCCCAGCCCAAAAGGCCCTTCCCCACCCTCCACCCACGGTTCACGTGCCCCTCACCCTGTTGTCCAGGAGAGGCGGCTTTCTAGAAAGGAGTTTCACCTTTGATTTCAAACAATTTGGGCTTTAATCACAGAATGCCTTTTCACTAGCTTTGGGCAGATCCATCTTTTTGAGCCTTGGTTTGTTCATCTGTAACATAGGATGATCATACCAGCCTAACAGGGCCGTTGACAGTACTTGGCAGATAACAGTGCTTCTTGTTATTAAATCTCTTTGAACGTAATTTGAAACTAAAAGAACTAAATCCAACCAGAGATCAAAGAGCCATATCCTACCAGGTGGCGGCAGAAGTGTGTGATGGAAGAGGTGGTGGGTAGAGGCCAAAGAAGTTTGTTTCCAGGTCCAATGTAGGGACCTCTCAGCCCTGGTAGAAGGTAGCTTAGTAACCTTTCTAATTAGCAGAGATCGAGTTTGCTAAAAAGAAAGCAAAGAACAGTTGAGGGGAAGAGTGGGGGAACTGAGATGTCCAAAAGCAGTTAAGGTCATTTATTATTTTTTCTTTTTTGAGATGGAGTTTCGCTCGTTGCCCAGGCTGGGGTGGAGTGGCACGATCTCGGCTCACTGCAAACTCCACCTCCTGGGTTCAGGCGATTCTCTTGCCTCAGCCTCCCGAGTAGCTGGGATTACAGGTTGCCCACCAGCATGCCTGGCCAATTTTTGTATTTTGGGGAGAGAAGGGGTTTCACCATGTTGGCCACGCTGGTCTCGAACTCCTGACCTCATGATCAGCCCACCTCAGCCTCCCAAAGTGCTGGAAATACTTAGGTGTGAGCCACGGCGCCCGGCTGCATCATTTTTTTCATTTAAGAAATGACATTTAGCACCAAAGTGAGATGGAAGGATCGAAATTACAATGGTAGAAAACCTTTGAAGTTAAAAACATTTAGATTTAAGAGAAGTTCATTGTGATGCTCTTATTTTCTTATTTAGCCTTGGCCTGGATAAAACTTTATTACGGTCACACTAGTCCTTAGACTGGCATTTGGTGCCACTGCAGACCCTCACCCCCACCCTAGCCCTGGATGTTGTCATTTTCACCCTCTCATTGCTATTTTTCCTTTTGTCCCTCTGTGATGTGGAACTGTCTCTTCTTTTACTTAGCTCTTTTCACATGCTAGAATATGGTGGTCTGGGCCATGGCATTCTTTTGTAAGCCACCTGTGGTCACCTGTGGAGTGACTTCTTATCTCTCACTGTGTGTGATTTTTATTCCTTGTGTTAAATGTAGGTGCCTGGTAGACGTAGACCGTAAGTGTTTGGGACAGAACCTGTCCTTTTGTAGTGTCTTCTTACATGCTAACTTCAGCATGAGGCATCTCTGCACTTTCTTATGTGCTCCATTGGGAAAAAAATTCCAGCACTTTAATTTTTGGAAGCAGTTACAAGAGCAAGTGGAAATGTTAGAGGGATGGAAGAGCTGGGAGAATGTTTAAACAAAATGGTAGCCACCAGGACTTAGAAGAGTGTATTTCCTCAAGTTGCCATTCAGAAAACCAACAGAAACAAGGAGAGTGATAAGCCTGGGAAGAGTGGCAGAAAGGATAGTCAGGATGTGGGGCACAGTGGGAGACGACCGGAGTGACACTGAGCAGTCACCTGCCTTGAAGAGCCCCTGTATACCTGGCTCTCCTGGTGGACTTTGAAAGGGAACACAGTTATACAGCAGGAGCCAACTAAAGGATATTTGTCTGGGGTGGTGCTCCTGCCTGGCCCTCCAGCTTCTTTTCAGTGCAGTTTCATAGCGTGAGCTGCAGGCTTCCCTAGCTGTGAATGGGTAATTTGTTAAATTCCATATGCATATAGAGCTGCTGGCATCATGCTTGGCGTATTTCATAATGCTGAAAATAGCAGGAGTGGCAGTGGCAGCAGTAGTAGTATCGGATGTTCTTGTGAGCACTAACAATCCTTATGCATGTGTTGTTTTTGCTGTGTTGATCCTTTTAGGGTGGTCCATATCATGACATGTTGCACAGTATTTTGGGCGCTTATACTTGTTACCGACCAGATGTGGGTTATGTAAGTGAAGTTTCTCAGTATTTTATAATATTATTATCTAAAAGGAAAGTCAGATATTGTCCAGCGCATGTTAGCTGCAAATGTCAACCCAGTGCCTTCGTTTTTGCCGAGGAGTAGGAAAAGTCTCTTGGTAAGTGAGTTGACTCAGTTTCCTCTTAAAGAAATTGAGCTGTCATGGCTGCTCTGGGGCATTAATCATATTTTAATCGAATGCAATTTTTATTTTTGGCATGTGACTTTTTTCCAACATTAAATCAAAGAAGACTTAACCATGTTAAAAGCAGCAACCATTAAAACACTGCTGATACTTCTGTGGCTTCGCGGATGTGTGTGCGCACGCATGGTTTGGTCTTGAGCTCACTGAGATAGATACACGTGTGTACAGCAGCGGGACACTGGACACAGGAAAGGGCAGTATTTCAGATGCTGTGGGCCTAAGAGGGCAGGTTTAGGGTTTTCTATTTGGGGGATAGGAGCAAGGGTGGGGACTGAAGGAGAGCAGGCCAGGTGGCTGGGGTGGCAGGGTGGTGGTTCTGAGTGAGGGCAGTTCAGCGCTGGGGGGCCGGGGAGTGGGGCGGCTCTGGGGACCCTTCTAGTATGAGGGTGGTAGGTTTGTCTTTGCTAAAATGAGCGTGCTGCGGTGCCCCTGTGGCCACTGTGATTTTAACGTGCCTTTCCTTTCTCAGGTCCAGGGCATGTCCTTCATAGCGGCAGTGTTGATCTTGAACTTAGATACTGCAGATGCCTTTATTGCTTTTTCTAACCTTTTGAATAAACCCTGTCAAATGGCGTTTTTCAGAGTGGACCATGGCCTTGTGAGTATCCTCTGTGTTCGGGCCCTGGGTACTGTGTGTGTTTAAATGTCAAGAGTTGCTTACTCGTCTGTGTTTTCAGTGGAGAAACAGAATATATTTTCCCTCCGTGGAGAGATGTTTAGAGTAAGCAGCACTGCAAGGTGGAGGGTGATTTTGAGCAGTGTATTGCATGGAAGCTTAAAAAGACCTGGTTAGGCCAGGCACGGTGGCTCACGCCTGTAATCCCAGCACTTTGGGAGGCCGAGACGGGCGGATCACGAGGTCAGGAGATCAAGACCATCCTGGCTAACACGGTGAAACCCCGTCTCTACTAAAAATACAAAAAACTAGCCGGGCGAGGTGGCGGGCGCCTGTAGTCCCAGCTACTTGGGAGGCTGAGGCAGGAGAATGGCATAAACCCGGGAGGCGGAGCTTGCTGTGAGCTGAGATCCTGCCACTGTACTCCAGCCTGGGCGACAGAGCGAGACTCCGTCTCAAAAAAAAAAAAAAAAAAAAAAAAAAAAGACCTGGTTAGTAGCCATATGTCTGGGTTTCTCAATACGTTCTCTCAGAAAAACAGTACCTGGATTTTGGAACATGTATTCTTTCAATGAAGGAAGAAGTGTGGCTCCTGCTTAAGCGCACACACTTGGTATCAAAGTCACAGCTTGCTGGCAGTGCCCACGTTTGGACCTGTGGGGTAGAAGACGTTGTAACCGAGCTGTGTTGCTGCTCATCGTCACCCTGCTTTGTGAAGCGTGCCCACACTCAGGAGAAAGGAGACACGTTGAAGACCATACTCCTTTAGTTTTTGAAAGGCAGCCATTTGTTTAGTGGACTGTTCTAGTCTTTATGACACTGCATAAGTGGGAGGTGGTGACAGTGGGGGGTGGGGCTTATGTGCCTCCCAGATAAGCCCTCTGCACCGTTCCGGTGAGGAGATGAAGCTCAGAGTGAAGGGACTCGTTCAAGGCATGCATCTGGTAAATGGAGGAGCTGAGATGTGAATCCGTTCTGGTTCCTAAGCCTTTGTTCTTTCTGTGGCATAGACGTCACCAATTTAACAAGCCCATCAGCTTTTTTTTTTTTTTTTTTTTTTTTTTTTTTTTTTTGGCAGCGTCTTGCTCTGTCGCCCAGGCTGGAGTGCAGTGGTGCAATCTCAGTTCACTGCAACCTCCGCTTTCTGGGTTCAAGCGATTCTCATGTCTCACCCTCCCTAGTAGCTGGGATTACAGGTGTCTGTCACCATGCCCAGCTAATTTTTTGTATTTTTAGTAGAGATGGGGTTTTGCCATGTTGGCCAGGCTGGTCTTGAACTCCTGACCTCAAGTGATCCATCCACCTTGGCCTCCCAAAGTGCTGGGATTACAGGCGTGAGCCACCACGCCCATCCATCATTGTCGTGATTTGCTGATAATTATTACCAGTTCTTCAAGACTAAAATGATCTAATAGTTTAGATCATCTAGAGAGTATTTCTTCCTTGATATCTTAAGGTTTACTGAGTATGTCTTGCTCAGATACTACATACATAAAGTATTTAGAAGCTGTTGGTAAATTTGGTAGCTGTTACTGGAACTATAAATTGGCAGAGTCCTTTTGAAAGACAACTTGGTATTAAGTATCAATAGCTGTAAATAGCATTGGTGTGCAGTTCTGCTCATAAGAATCACTTCTAAGAAAGTCATAAATGTGGACAAATCATTATGCACAAAGATAGTCATGACACACTTATTTACGATTGTAAATGTGAGAATCGCTGAAAATGGGGTTAGGAGAATGCAGAATGGTCAATTAAATTTGGTAAGTGATCAGTAGTGATGCTTGCAAAGAACTGCATTGTGAGAAAGTGTTCAAGATGTTAATTTCTTCACTGTATGTAAGATAAAACATAAACTATAGTGACTATTGTATTTGACAATAAAAGGAAATAGGCCACAGAATTACTAGTGTTTATGGATTGTTGAATGATAGATTAATAGTGTTTATGTGTTTCCTAAGTTTTCTACAGTGAGTGTTTACAGATATGACTTTCATAATCAGGTAAAAACTTACCTTTCCACGAAAAGTAATGGTCAGAAACGGAAAATAAATCTTGAGGAAGCGTTTTTACTCTTGAAATAACTCATTGACACAGTATATACTGGCCTTATGTTGCTTGTGATACTAATTCCTGGAAATAATTCCTGCATGTAAATTTAATTTTATCTTTTTATAAATAAATGATTCCCATCTAAATTTCTGCTGATTTTGAAGATAAGACCCCAGCTTTCTCTTTGGAAACATGATAGAAATTGTGCTTAGGAATCGTGGCTTGTATTTTTAAGGAGAAACCATGGAGTCGTAATGTTGAGTGGGGTCTCCATGACAGCAGCAGGTTTTCTCCCTGGCAGCCCTGCTGAGCTTAGGGCTGTGAAACTCTGCCGGGGGATGTCCTGTGCGCTGGAGGATGCTGAGCAGCTTCCCAGCCTCCACATCCCCGTGCCAGCAGCACCTGCCCCCAGTTTTGACGACCAGAAGTATCTCCAGACATTGACCAATGTTCCCTTAGAGGCAAAACCACTCCCTTTTGGGATCCACTGTCTACAGTACAGCCCCTCCTTCAGATGCGCAGACACCAGAGTTGTGATCTGCCCCAGGCGCCCAGCTGGCGAGCACTGGAGCAGAACTGGGCCACCATCGGATGGATGCTGCCCCTAGTCCAGTTGGAGTTCTTTCTGCTGTCAGCACTGCTTCCCAGCTTTGTATGTTTCGTTTCCTTAAAAAACTGTCAACTGTTGAAAAGCAAGTTCCATAAACTACGGGCTATAACGCCCTCCTTTCCTCCTTTCCCTGTAGTGTTTCTCCCTCGTTGCATTCAAAGGTGTGCATCTGTCCGCTGGAGCGGTGCTACCCTTGACTCAGACATGAGTCGTGTAGCCCCCTGGAAGTGCTAGAGGTTGGACGAGGCGTGCGTGCTTTTCCAGATACTTTTCCACAGTTCATACATTCCTGGTTTTTAGGATAGAGTGAGTCTGTACAGGCTCCACCTTTGCAGCAGGGCAGGCACAAATTCATTCCCAGTTTTACCATGAACGAAGCCTGTGCCCTTATTTGGCAAGTTCCGTAACTGCTTTGGGTTTCAGTTCCCTATTCTATGAATTGAAGAAGATGAGGTGTAGCCATTGATGTCATTGTGAAGATTAGAAATAGTGCTTGTTTATAATTTGTATAGTATCTACAGTTAAGTTGCCATTCAAAATGTATTAGTAGTTACGTAAGAAGGTAATTGTTAGAATCTAAAGATATACGTATATTGACTTTTTTTGTAAACTGGAAACTTGTGCAGATAGTTTCTGAGTAAATTTCATATTATCTCCCTAGATGTTGACTTATTTTGCTGCATTTGAGGTATTCTTTGAAGAAAATTTGCCGAAACTGTTTGCCCATTTCAAGAAGAACAACCTAACTCCAGATATCTACCTAATTGATTGGTAAGACTGGCTTTTCCCTGTGTTTTCACAGCATTTCTCAGCCCTTGCCTGTTCTTCACTCCCTTCTCTGCCAACTTCTTCACGGCCCGGCTGAGTCCTCACGTCCTGCTCTCCAGCCTTCCCTGATGTCCCTGCCCCTGTGTTTTATTTCCCTCAGTGCCTCCGCCTGGCCCTCCTGAATTCCCTCAAGGGGAGAGATGGTATCTTGGGCCTGTTTGTGTCCATTCCTTAAAGGACCAAGCACCAGGTCTGTGCAGGCTCTCGCCGGGTACAGAGGTGGCCTGAGGAGCAAGGCCAGCGCTTGCCTGTCAGGAGCTCCTGGCTTGTGGGAGACACGTGTGTCCGTGGGCACTGTCCACGTGAGATGAGTGCTGTCTTGGAAGGCAGGAGGTCCTGGACCCAGTGCAGGGGTCGGAGTACACAGAGCGAAGGTGACCAGCGCATGTGCCATTCCAGAGTCACCGGGCACTAGCCAGGTCCAGTGGGGTAGAGGCTGAAAGTAAAGGGCAGAGGACCGCAGGCGTGAGGTTGGGAGGCCAGGTCACGGTGGCTCTTAGACCTGAGCTTTGGAGCTTGGGCAGGATTGCGGGGCCGGGGGAGTGGCAGAGGCTGCTGCTTATGATGAGGGTGGGGCAGATCCAGCTGTGAGTTTTAAGTTACCTGGGAGGCAGGAGAGCCTGGGAACAGAGAGACAAATTAAGGGGGAAAAAGCCGAAGTAGGTGGAGAGAAGGCCCCGTGGAAATACTGTGGGTATGTCGAGAATCTGGTCAGTTCCTGACTGCAGGTTGGGAGAGGGATTTGCTGATGCTTTCAGCTGAGACCAAAGACAAAGGGAGAAGATTTGGCCAGGGCAGTTAGTGGATTTGTCTTCAGACGGGTGATTTTGAGGTGCCTGTGGGACATGTAAGTAGAGGCGTCCTGAGACAGACAGATACGAGGATCCTGAGAGGTCTACGCAGCAGCAGTAGGCCAGGCCGGTCTTCATGCCGTGGTGAAAGGGGCTGCTGAGGATGGGGTGTGGCTGTCAGCCCAGAGAGCACCGTGTTTGAGGGCCAGGTGAGAGGGCTGGGAGACCTGTGCGTGGAAGGGAGCAGCCTCTCGGGTCACACAGTGGGAAGAGGGTGCCTCCGGGATCCAGCAGCCCCAGCCCAAACCCAGCTTCTCCCATTATTGCCTTGTGGCCGTGGGGAAGGCTGTGAAGCCCTTCTGAGCTCCCGGTTCCTTATCTGCAGACTGCAGTGATTCACCCCACACGGTGCTGCCGGGTGACCGTGCGGTGCCACCCGATTCAGAAGGGGCTCCGCAGAAGCAAAGAAGGTACTGTTTGACCAGAAAGGCACGTTCCGCTAAATCGTATGGTAAATGTACAGCCACTGTGGACAGAGAGCCGGCTGGTCTGGTTTTGTCATTGCCCACTTTCTTCAGCAGAAGGGAAGGTAAAATTCAAGTATCATTTGAAAGGAAGCTGACCCCTTAGCTGAAGCAGACTTGTCTGTGCCTGTAAGAGTACGCCTTTGGGATTCTTGGTGTGTTGCTTCCATCCTAAACTCTGGACATTCTCACTCTGCTGACGTTTGCCGTGAAGGCTGAGGGGTTTGGAGGTTGAATCTTGTAGCTGACGCCACAAGGCGCTGGTGACTGAGGACAGGGAACGTGGGGCCGTGAGCAGCCCTGGCAGGGATGCTGGATAGAAGTGTTTAGGGCCCGCTTCAAAGGCACCTATATTCAGCAAATGGTGATTTTCTTCACACCTGTGAACACGAAGCTCCTGCACAGGCCGCCCCACTATGTTCGTTTGACTGTGAGCCCTGCCCCTCAGATTCCTGGCCAGAGCCTGCGGTACTGGAGGACGGGAGAGCATCCAGGCAGGACCTGAGCCTTCAGCTTCTCCCTTATCTGTTTTAGGGTTTCTGATTAGCTTCTTAGGATTCTAGGCCGAAAGTCAGTAGTGTCTTTCAAACTTTTCCCACTTTTACTCGCAAAAGGAAATGTGTTTTAAATTGTGACCCAATGTGTGCAGAAACTTAACATGTATATGTGCTGGGAACAGTGGTTTCGTGACCCAGTACCTAACCCTGCCTGTGTGAAGCCTTCCGAAATACTGTACTCTGTTCTATTTATTCCAAAAAATGCTAGGGATAATCTGCTTTCGTTGCCTCCACAATCCACTGGCTGTTGGCTGGGTCATGCCTGGCAGTGTGAAAAGTACAGGCCTGGAGAATATTGCTGTCTGCTTCTGTCCCAGCCTGAAGATGGTTGTAATCCATGTAGGGGCAAAGACAAAGGGCACCCGCATTTATTGACTGGAGTGCTTCTCACACATGCTGCCTGAACCCTTGGAACAACCTCTCCAAGCGCAGTGTAACACTTGTGTTTTATAGATGAAAAAAACTGAGGCTCAGGGCCGGGTGCACTGGCTCATGCCTGTAATCCTAGCACTTTGGGAGGCTGAGGCGGGCAGATCACTTGAGGTCAGGAGTTCAAGACCAGCCTGACCAACAGGGCAAAACCCCGTCTCTACTAAAATACAATAATTGGCCGGGCATGGTGGCGCGTGCCTATAATCCCAGCTACTCAGGAGGCGGAGGCACAAGAAGCATTTCAACCCAGGAGGCAGAAGTTGCAGTGAACCGAGATCACACCACTGCACTCCAGCGTGGGCGACAGAGTGAGCCTCTCTCTCCAAAACAAAAAAACAAATAAAACAGGCTCAGAGAGGCAGAGTGCCTTGGCCAAGGTCCTGATGCCAGCCAAATGCAGAGCTGGAGTTCAGACTTAGGTCTACCCGGCTCTAGAGCTGTGCACTTTCCCTTAGAGTCCTTTCTAAGGGGATTTGTGTAAGGCAGTGTCACCCATAAGATGGGTCCCATAGTTCAGGTTCCAGAGACAAGACCATCATGTTGAGTGTAGAACATGGGTTGGACTGTCTAATGAGCAGTGAGGCAGAGTAAATGAAAAGGAAGCGGTAAGGGTTCTTCGCTGCTGAGGCTTTTGTGCTGTGAGCTGGTTGGTGCCCAGGGCGTTGTGAATGCTGTCCACTGTGCTTTGATGAAGCCTCCACAGGCCTTATTCTAAAAGTGCTGACTGTGTTCTAGGATAAGCACCAGCTAGAATACAGTCTGTATTTGCAGTTCCAGTACAGGGCTAGGCGTATAGAAAGGCCTTAGTAAATATTTAAGTTGAGCTAAGCACAGGAAAGCCATGTATTCATGATTTATTCCCTGAGTCAGCATTTATTGGTGGTCCGCAGTGACTCAGGCTCCTTGTTGGGTGCTGACAGTTAGGTGAAAGGTCAGATCAGAAATAGGGTGGGCAGTGGGGAGGAAGCAAAGGGGAAGAACAGACTTTACATAGGACCTGTCCTAGAAGCTGCCATTTCAGAAGCACTGGTCACTGTGGTCTTCAGTGTTCAGGAGCAGGTGTACCTGTTTCTGGGCACAGAAGAAGTCACTGAGACCCACTTCTCAGTGTCACAGCCATGGTGTGAGGTCCAGGTCGGTCTGCCTTCAGGCCTTTGCTTTTTCTGCTGCATCAGGCCGCCTTTCCCAGAGCCACGTCCACACCCATCCCAGCCGGGCCTGCCTCCACATTGTGGGGCTGCGCTGTGCCTGGCGGGGTATAAAGCATGCTAAGTTCCAGGGCTCAGCCGCTAACTGCCTGAGCAAGAGAGCCTTCCTCCTGCTCGTAGTAGGGACCGAGGGGCCGGTGGGTGTGGCCAGCTCAGCCTCCTGGGTGGGCTGAGTGGGTACATTAAAATGGCTACACCTGGGCTCAGAAAAATCTCCTGTCCTGCCCCACTGTCTGCAAACCAAGCCTGCTTCCCACCGCCCCAGCTCCACCCACACTCTGAGGGTGCCCACCGTTGGCTGCTGTCCATGTGGTAAAGCTTCAAGAGTGATCTCTGTGTTCCCAGTGCCTGGCGCCATGCCCGGCTCGGTGTCCTAGGTCAAAGAATGTGTCTGTGCCTGAGGGTCGCCTTCCTGGGCTTAAAGTCAGGTGCCTGTCCCTCCTCCGGTGTACCCTGTACGCTGCCTAACCAGTAGCTCGTGAGGAGTCAGGGCTGAGGATTTGCTTTCCTTGCCAAGACCACCTTCCTGGCCCTTCTTTAGTTGTGGCTTGCCACTCCCCACGGTCAGGCACGCAGTCAGAGCAGGGCCCTCAGCTAGCTCGTCTTTCTACGGAGTTTTCAGTGTTTCGACTGTCAAGGATCTACGTTTTGTAGGAGGACTGACTTTAGGTCATTTCACTTCTGAAAATACTTCCTATTGCCGTCCAGCGGCAGAATTAGCTAGAGGGGTGAGTTGGCTTTATAATAAACAATCTCGAGCTAGCAGAAGAACCAGGGACTGCATTCCACGTTCCGGTTAGCACCTCTGAAATGATGTTTAATGATCCTTGGAGATCCTGTCATTGCCTCGAGTTTCTACCTGAAAGGAAAGGTTCAAAAGGGAGTGACTGTTGGGAGGTTTCCGTTTCCACTGCCTCTTGCACTTGGGTCATCTCTGGCTCTTCACTTCTGGGGTACAGGTTGCCCCAAGAGTGCCTTAAGAGCCGGGAGCATCTTGCTGAGCACGTCTGGTGTAGGCTGGGTCTTTATGGGCCTCTGGAGGAGGGAGGAGCGTCACCTGCCTATGCTGGGGACCTGCAGGGAGGGGCATAGCCTGTGTGTTGTGGGCACACCCTGGCCTGGCTGAAGTGGGAGCCCGCATTCTCAACGCGGTGCTCACGATATTTACTTCACGTTTGCTGACCTCTGCCAAGTGCTGGGACAGAAAGACTGGAACACCTCTGGGCTCAGTGTGGGGAGGACTCCGGGACACAGAGGTGGATAGTGAACCCCGCTGGGCTCAGCGTGGGGAGGACTCTGGGACACAGAGGTGGATAGTGAACCCCGCTGGGCTCAGCGTGGGGAGGACTCTGGGACACAGAGGTGGATAGTGAACCCTGCTGGGCTCAGGGTGGGGAGGACTCCGGGACACAGAGGTGGGTAGTGAACCCCGCTGGGCTCAGCGTGGGGAGGACTCTGGGACACAGAGGTGGGTATGTGAACCCCGCTGGGCTCAGGGTGGGGAGGACTCCGGGACACAGAGGTGGGTATGTGAACCCCGCTGGGCTCAGCTTGGGGAGGACTCCGGGACACAGAGGTGGGTATGTGAACCCCGCTGGGCTCAGGGTGGGGAGGACTCAGGGACACAGAGGTGGGTATGTGAACCCCGCTGGGCTCAGCGTGGGGAGGACTCCGGGACACAGAGGTGGGTATGTGAACCCCGCTGGGCTCAGCGTGGGGAGGACTCCGGGACACAGAGGTGGGTATGTGAACCCCGCTGGGCTCAGGGTGGGGAGGACTGTGGGACACAGAGGTGGGTAGTGAACCCCGCTGGGCTCAGGGTGGGGAGGACTGTGGGACACAGAGGTGGGTAGTGAACCCCGCTGGGCTCAGGGTGGGGAGGACTGTGGGACACAGAGGTGGGTAGTGAACCCCGCTGGGCTCAGGGTGGGGAGGACTCCGGGGCACAGAGGTGGGTAGTGAACCCTGCTGGGCTCAGGGTGGGGAGGACTCTGGGGCACAGAGGTGGGTATGTGAACCCCGCTGGGCTCAGGGTGGGGAGGACTCTGGAAAAGACGATTGTACCTCCTCTTGGGGTTGTAACAGGATTCAGTTGATAGTCCCTGTAAAAACATATGAAGCGAGCACTTGCTGTTGTGTGCAGCCCGGGGCCCTCATTAGTAGACACGGCAGAGGATAGTGCTGTTCCGTGGATGCTGTCTTCCTCCTTCACAACAGTCCTGAACTGCCCTCTTCCTTTCCCCATGGCGCTTCCTTGCCTCTAGCAAGCTCAGACAAGCGGGCGGAACAGACCCGGCTAGGTAAGAAGTTTCTGGAAGTTGTGAAGACACATCAGCAAAAACTGCCCCTTTCCTCCCGCACGTATCATGAGGGAAATAGATACGCAGCTTTTGTCTGGGGTCTTTTCTAAGCTGAGAGACGCTTCAGACGCTTCATTTGTTTAGTAACATAGAAATATATCATCTTGGGCTGGGTGTGGTGGCTGATGCCTGTAGTCCTAGCACTTTGGGAGGCTGAGGTGACAGGATCATTTCAGCCCAGGAGTTGAAGACTAGTCTGGGCAACATAGCGAGACCCTATCTCTACAAATAAATTAAAAATTAGCCAGTGTGGTGGTGTGTGCCTGTAGTCCCGGCTACTCAGGAGACTGAGGTGGGAGGATCACCTGAGCTAGGTTGCAGTGAGCCGTGATTGTGCAACTGCACTCTGGCCTGGGCGACACAGTGAGACCCTGTCTTTAACAAAAAAAGGAGAAGAATTATGTTATTTTGCATTAGTTGAAGTTGGACTTGAAATTACTTTTTTTTTTTTAAACTTTTAAAAACATACTTTTATTTTTTACTTTAATAAAATACCATTTTTGATCTACAACGCGATACTATGCAGCGGTCGGAGGGAAAACATAAACATTTTTTGGGAGAGAAAAACCCTTGAATTCTCTCTTCCCACCGTGGGAGGAGCACTGAACTGTCTCTGGGAAGGCCAAGGGGCCCTCCTTGAACCAGGAGGGCTTGAACCAGGAGGGCTTGAACCAGGAGGGCTGTGTGGACAGTAGACCCCTTGTTCCAAGTGGTTCTGATCCCATGGCAGGGCCTCTGTAGGGCCAGAACAGAGCCTGGTGTCCCCCTTCAGTGGCCTGTTCATGGCTGGCTTTCGAATCTAAATTTAAATACAGCCCGTATTTGGAAGCTCCTGGTTTAAAATACAGCCCACATTTGGAAGCTCCTGGTAGTGATGTGGGAGCACCTCTGAGCAGTGGGAGGAGAGAATGGGAGAAGAGGAGCCTCAGTTCAAGACTGTGGGGCGGGGTCTCTGCCCTTGAGGCACTTGCAGCCTGGAGCAGGGGACAGAAGTGGCTGAGGACAGTCCGGAGCTCTTGGAGTGGAGCCCAGGGGCTGGAGAGGCCATGGGGCAGCCCTGACTGGGGCAGAGGGTCTGGGAGCTGCCTGCTGAGACGCCGGCCAGAGCCTGCAAGGCGCAGAAGATGCAGGAGGGTGTGCGAGGCAGAGGAGAGTGTCCAGGAGTGTCAGGAGTGTCCCTTCACCGGCTGAGTGTAAAGGAAGATGAAGAATGCCAGGGCCTCATGAAGGGGGTTGCGTGCAGTGCAGCGGGAATGTTTCAAGGAAACTTGGTCCAGCCTGAGGGTCAGGAAACGACCTTCCAAGAAATAGTGACACACAGCATGTGGGAAGAGCCTGCAGGGGACAGAGGCTGCAGTGAGGAGCCAAGCATGGTCGCAGCAGGGCGTCAGCAATGAGCGTGGCCAGGAGGTGGAAGCTCATGGGATTGGAAATGGATTTGTCTCATGGAAATGCAGAGCAGGGGGCATCGTGGGCGTCGTGAATGGCATTCTGGGTCATTCCGGTGGTGACTTAATTTTATAAAGTTCATTACCTGTCTAGAGTAATTTATGGAGACTCACACATAAATCTCAGCTTAAGAATATTATGTTAAATAAAAAAAGAACAATTTGGGCTTGGGCGGCGGGGGAAGAATATTACGTTGTAGAAATTTCTTTTGTTCTTTTTGTTCTCCTCTTTGCTATAAAAACTGACTATATATATATATATATAAATAAAATATGTATGTGTATAAACTATATGAAAACCATCATTTTGGCCGGGCGTGGTGGCTCACGTCTGTAATCCCAGCACTTTGGGAGGCAAAGGTGAGTGTATCACGAGATCAGGAGTTCAAGACCAGCCTGGCCAAGATGGTGAAACCCCATGTCTACTAAAAATACAAAAATTAGCCAGGTGTGATGGTGGGTGCCTGTAATCTCAGCTACTTGGGAGGCTGAGGCAGAGAATTGCTTGAACCTTGGGAGGTGGAGGTTGCAGTGAGCTGAAATCACGCCACCACTGCACTCCAGCCTGGGCGACAGAGCGAGACCCTGTCTCAAGGAAAAAAACCAAAACACAAAACATTGTCGTCTTTCCCCATCCGTTTTTTTCTCAGGACTCTGCTTTTTTGCAGATGTAGGGGGAGTCTGGTTTCCGTGTGTGAGCGGGCACACGGAGATAGCCATGCAGGCCGGGTGGGCTCCCCTGCACTTTCCCATAGTGTTAGCAAGCCTGCTCTCCAGGTACAATTGAGAATATCCTCTAGACTAAGGAAACAAAAGGTCTCTTTGCTCTTTCTTGAACTGCACCTTCTAGCCCAGGTGGTGAAATGGTTTTCTGGTTTTGAAAATAACAAGAAGCTCGGGCTGAAGGCTTGTGATTTTAGAATGAAGCCTCCTACCAAGTCCGTGACAGTGTTGCTTCCTTACGGTATGTGCTGAGGCTCAGACATCAGAACGTGGGCATTGGAGTCAGGTTCAGAGTCTGGCTCTGGACTTACTGGTGGTGAGACCTGGGTCTGTTTAGCTGTTGTCCTGAGGCGTGGTTCCCTCAGGTGTGGTGAGGTGAGAGAGCCCCTCTCCCGGGCATTTCCTGGCGCGCATGGGATGTCCTTCTAAAGGGGCGTGCATAGCACACAGCACCCGGTGCGCCCCCAGCTTCTGTTGTTCCTCTGGGTACGAGTTTTCCCTGGCGTCCGGCTCTCCGTTCCCTCCTCTCAGTTGAATGAAGTCTAGATTTTTAGGCCTTCCTAGACTCTTACTGTTAGAAGGTTCTGACGAGGGACAGCCCAGAACATTCCTGTTCTCATCTAAGAGCTGCAGGCTCTGTGCAATGCACGTCCACAACTGCAGGTCCTTGGGACCTGGAGGACAGGCTGCATCTAGCGGAGCACCCCCTCGGGCAGAGTCTACTGTGGACAGAAACCCATGCCCCTGAGACTTGGGAGCAGGTTGACCAGTGTGCGGGGTTTTCTGTGGAATCTGCTATGGGAAAGTCAGCATCATGCCGTGGAAGCTTCAGTGGCCTGACCTCCTGACCGAGTCAGCCCCTCAGGCCGAGTCCAGTGCCTGTAGTTCAGGGGCTGCGTGTTGCCCAGCACTGTCTCTGTGCCAGCACAGGAACTACTGAACCCTGGAAGAGGGGTCCTCCAGGAGGAGTGGAGATGGCCCCCACCCAGCTGGGGATCCCCACCTGTACCGAGCACTGTCAGCGTTGGGCAGGTTTTGAGAGCCAGGAACGTCTGGGAAGTCCTGCCGCTGACAGGACATTGGAATTCAGCAGCGATTGCCAGACAGGGCACTAGATGTGGAGTTGGGGTGTGCCGTGGTGAGCACCAGGCTGGGGACCAGGAGCCTGTGGGCGCCCAGAGGAGGAAGGAGCCTCGTACCTGCTCCCAGGGCGAGGGGAACCTGTGCAGTGGTGCCTGAGTTGAGCCCCATAGCCAGGAGGAGCATCTGTCGGACGTTTGCTCTGTGGGTGGCACGGGGTACAGCGGTCCCTAAGACAGGATGCCTGCCCCACAGCGTGAGCACACAGTAGGGGCTCAGCACATATTCCTCGCGGGCAGGAGTCATTGCTGCCAGTCATTGGGAAGCTGTGTGCTGCATGATTCTGTGTGGAAGCTGATGGTGCTGTGTCGTGTGCGATGTCAGAATTGCCCTTCAGTGTGAGTGCAGGCCTGGCCCCGGCCCCAGCCCCAGCTGTTGCCTGAAAGTGACTAGGGGAGTGTTTTTCATGGAATCCGACTGGAATTCAGTGTTCTTTCTTTGTTAAGATTCAAAATCTGAAAAATTCCAAATTTTCCCCCTAGGATCTTTACCTTATATAGTAAATCTCTGCCCCTCGACCTGGCCTGTCGTATCTGGGACGTGTTCTGTCGCGATGGGGAAGAGTTCCTGTTCCGCACGGCCCTGGGCATCCTGAAGCTGTTCGAGGACATCCTGACCAAGATGGACTTCATCCACATGGCCCAGTTCCTGACCCGGCTGCCCGAGGACCTGCCTGCCGAGGAACTGTTTGCCTCCATCGCCACAATCCAGATGCAAAGCCGAAACAAGAAGTGGGCTCAGGTCAGTGGGCTTTGTGTTCTTGGCTTCCCACAGCGTAGCTGGCAAGTGGCGCGCTCAGGGAGGACCCTACATAAAGTGCTGTCTGAGGATGTAGCCCCTTTGAAGGAGGTCCCGGGCTGGAAGTGAGGGGGGCCGGGTGGAGACGTGGCTGTGCCACAGGGCATCTTGGCAGGTCACCTCCTCTTCAGTTTTCTGTCAACTGGATGGGGTGTGGATAATGAAAGCCTTCCCACCTCTTCTGCAGTGGTGTTGGGAGGGTCAGCACTTTTACCATTATGGCGCTCTTTACATGTTAGAAAGTATTTTATAAGCCACGTCCCCCACTTTTTAAAAAAATAATGCCAGAGACAGAAAGCAAATTGGACCCACTTACTGAGCCCCGTGGCCATGCCCTGTGGCAGGCTTTTGTGTGTGCCCTCGAGAGGGAAGTGGGGTTATGCCCCTCTTACAACAAAGGGAGGCCCAGAGCGGAGGGCACGGGTCCCTCCTGGGCCTTCCCATGCACTGCTGCGCCCTCTCTGGACTGTGTGCCCTGAGCAGCGGTGCAGACAGTCCATATCCCTCGGCTGCCCTCCAGGCATCCCTCCTATGTCCTGTCCCCAGTGGGATTGCCCTGCATTTTCTGTTCCGAGTCTTCGTCATACTAAAAAGGAAAAAAAACCAGTCTGGGTTCTTGATCCTGCATATGCTCAGCATTGGTTTGAAGTCCTTGTTGATTGACGTCTATGAAGACTTACTTTTCTGTATGTGTTACACCATGCCTGGGGGATTTCTTTGTTTTGAGACAGGGTCTCGCTGTGTCATCCAGGCTGGAGTGCAGCCTCTGCCTCCCAGGCTCAAGTGACCATCCCACCTCAGCCCCCCAAAATGTCTGTTCTTGATTTAACTTTTTTTCTTAATTAATGGAAGATTTAAAATATTTACAAAAATAGAACAACATAAAATAACGCACCCCACACGCCTGCCCTCCAGCGTCAGTGACTGTGGAGGCGCAGCCGCTGTTGGAGCTGCTTCCCACCTCTCCCCTTCCCACCCTGTTAAAGTGAGTCCCACGCACCGTGTCACCTGTTGGTGTTAGCGATCGCTGAACCATATGGGCTCTTTTAACATAACTGCAATAGCGTTACCACTCAGCTCCTAACTCCTTCCTGTCATCCGATATCCAGTTGTCAAATTCAGATGTCATAAATGGCTTTATAGTTTGCTGGAATCAAGATCTAAATAAGTCCATGCCTTGTGATTGGTTGAAAGCTCTGTTAAGCCTCTGTAATATCTATGCCACGTCGCTTCTCACTTTGTAGCCCTCTCTTGCTTGCCTTTATTTGTCAAAGAAAACAGGTCATTTAGGCCAGGCACAGTGGCTCACACCTGTAATCCCAGCATTTTGGGAGGCCAAGGTTGGGGGATCACTAGAGCCTAAGAGTTTGAGACCATCCTGGGCAACATAGTGAGACCCCGTCTCTACAAAAACTACAAAAATTAGCTGGGCATGGTGGCATATATCTGTACTTCCAGCTACTAGGAGGCTGAGATGGGAGGACCATTTGAGCCCGGGAGGTCAAGGCTGCAGTGGGCTGTGATCACACCACTGCACTCCAGCCTAGGCAACAGAGCAAGACCCTGTCTTTAAAAAAAAAAAAAAAAAAAAAAAAAAAAAAAGGTCGGCCAGGTGCAGTGGCTCACGCCTGTAATCCCAGCACTTTGGGAGGCTGAGGCAGGTGGATCACAAGGTCAGGAGTTGAAGATGAGCCTGGCCAAGATGGTGAAACCCCGTCTCTACTAAAAGTACAAAAATTAGCTGGGTGTGGTGGCAGGCGCCTATAATCTCAGCTACTCCGGAGGCTGACGCAGGAGAATTGCTTGAACCTGGGCAGCAGAGGTTGCAATGAGCCGAGATCACACCACTGCACTCCAGCCTGGGCAATAGAGTGAGACTCCATCTCAAAAAAAAAAAAAAAAACAAAACAGGTCATTTGTCCTGTAACATTTTCCACTGGTGGAAATGTTTCCACATGGCGTATACGTACATCCCTCCCCACACACATCACACACCTATACCCACACAGTCACCCCACACATACACAGATCACCTCCATGCACACATCGCACACGGTCACCACCCATACCTCACCCACAGTCACCCCCCACACACATCACATACCCCCACATATACAATCACCTCCCCAACACACAGACGGATCACTCCTACGCATACACATCCTCTTTTAACATAACTGCAATACCGTTACCTAACTCAGCTACTAACTCCTTCCTGTCATCAGATATCCAGTTGTCAAATTCAGATGTCATAAATGGCTTTATAGTTTGTCACAGTCACTCCCCACACCACACACCCATTCACCCCGCACACATCGCAGACTCACACATACATAATCACCACACACCACACACACATTCACCCCACGCAATCAGTCACACCCGCAGTCACTTCACACACATCAATCACCCCACACACATCACACACCCACACACAATCACCCCACACACATTACACACCTGCACACAATCACCCCACACACCCGCACACAATCACCCCACACATCACACACCCAATCACCCCACACACATCACACCCACACAATCACCCCACACACATCACACCCCCGCACACAATCACCCCACACACATACCCCCGCAATCACCCCACACACACATCACACCTCTGCACACAATCACCCCACACACATCACACCCCCGCACGCAATCGCCCCACACATCACACACCCAGTCACCCCCCACACATCACACCCCTGCACACAATCACCCCTGACACATCACACCCCTGCACACAATCACCCCACACACACAATTACCCCACACATCACACACCCACACACAATCATCCCACACACATCACACCTCCACAATCACCCCCCACACACATCACACACCCAATCACCCCCCACACACATCACACCCACGCACACAATCGCCCCACACATCACACACCCAGTCACCCCCACACATCACACCCCTGCACACAATCACCCCACACACATCACACACCCACACACACAATCCCACACACATCACACCTCCGCACACACCCCACACACATCACACATCCCACACACATCACACCCCCGCACACACCCCACACACATCACACCCCCACACACACTCACCCCACACACATCACACCCCTGCACACACCCCATACATCACACACCCAGTCACCCCACACACATCACACACCCAATCACCCCACACATCTCACACCCACACCATCACCCCTACACACGTCACACACCCACACACAATCACTGCCCCACACATCACACCCACACACAGTCACCCCACACACACATCACACACCCGTAAATACAGAGTCACCCCACACAGTCATACCCGCACAGATCACCCCCACGCACACACATTGCCCACCCACACCGTTACCCACAATCACACACATACACAGATCACCCCACACACACACATTGCCCACCGCCAACACATAGATCAACACACATCACACATCACCCCCCACAGACACCCACACATACATGCACACGTCACACACCTACACATTGCATACCCACACACATACCTACAGGTCACCCTTCACATGCACCTATCACACCCTCACACACGCCACCCTCACATCACACCCACACGTACACATCACACCGTCACATCAACCCACACATCACACCCACACGCACACATCACACCCCCACACACACACCACCCTCATATCACACCCACACACACATCACACCCCCACACACACGCCAGCCTCACATCACACCCACACGCACACATCACACCCCCACACACACTCCACCCTTACATCACACCCACACACATCACCCCACATGCACATCCACACCCATGTACAGGTGCAGGTCACTCCCTGCACATCCACACACTGCACACCCACATACACAGGAAAGGATTAAACCCAGATCAGCCATTTTGATCTTTGCATTTTAGGGACTAGGTAAAAACTATTGGTTAAAACTGGGTCAGATTATTTGACTGTAGGACATTGTTATTAATGGGATGATGATAGGAGTTAGTCTGATAATGGATGTGGGGTGGCCGTTTTGGGCATCAGTAACGTGCTTTTTTTTTTTTTTTTTTTTTTTTTTTTTTTTTTTTGAGACGGAATCTCGCCCTATTGCCCAGGCTAGAGTGCAGTGGCGCAATCTCAGCTCACTGCAACCTCTGCCTCCCGGGTTCAAGGGATTCTCTTGCTTCAGCCTCCTGAGTAGCTGAGATTACAGGTGCATGCCTCCATGCCCAGCTAATTTTTGTATTTTTAGTAGAGACAGGGTTTCACCATGTTGGCCAGGCTGGTCTTGAACTCCTGACCTCGTGATCCACCTGCCTTAGCCTCCCAAAGTATTGGGATTACAGGTGTGAGCCACCACGCCCGGCCCAGGCATCACTGACTTTTATACAGTTCCAGGTCTCATGGGACTTGTGGTCCATGCATGCACATTTCTGTCAAATCCTGTGCTTAAGGTTAAGACACTGGTGAGTTTTCTTTTTCTTTTCCCTTCTTTTTTTTTTTTTTGGAGACGGAGTCTCGCTCTGTCACCCAGGCTGGAATGCAGTGGCCGGATCTCAGCTCACTGCAAGCTCTGCCTCCCGGGTCAACGCCATTCTCCTGCCTCAGCCTCCCGAGTAGCTGGGACTACAAGCGCCCGCCACCTTGCCCGGCTAGTTTTTTGTATTTTTTAGTAGAGACGGGGTTTCACTGTGTTAGCCAGGATGGTCTCGATCTGCTGACCTCGTGATCCGCCCGTCTCGGCCTCCCAAAGTGCTGGGATTACAGGCTTGAGCCACCGCGCCCGGCCTTTTTTTTTTTTTTTTTTTTTTTTTTTTTGAGACAGTCTCACTCCCATTGCCGAGACTGGAATGCAGTGGTGTAATCACAGCTCACTGTAGCCTTAACCACCGGGTCTCAAGCAATTTTTCCACCTCAGTCTTCCAAGTAGCTGGGACTGCAGGCATGTACCATGACACCCGGCCAATGTTTGTTTGTTTGTTTTTGTAGAGATTTGTTTGCTTTTTTGTTGCTGAGGTTGGTCTCAAACTCCTGGGCCCAGGTGATCTTCCTGGCTTGGCCTTCCAAAGTGCTGGGATTGCAGGCATGAGCCACCATGCCCAGCCATGAGCTTTTTCAAAATGACTAAATGTTTATGTTGAGCCAGCAACCCCATTTACTTCGAGGTGCAGGGGGACTTAATCTGCCATTATTCCTTTTCTGCCCCTTACTTGAAACCAAAATGTTTTACTTTTAAATTTGTGACTCAAAGTGGCATAGTTCCTGGCCCCAGGCAGGTAGCACTGTGTTCCCAAGATTCTCTTAGTTTCGCCCTTGGACTTTGAGCACGTCACTTCCGTACGCGTCCGTTGTTCAGGCCCCTTATGTCGGGGCATTAGCCTTCCGGCGTTTGTCGCGTGGGCTAAGCGGGCACTGAGTGTGAAGCACTGGCAGAGTGCTCTGCTTGGCGTGGAGCCTGTTAGTGTTGCTGTAATTGCTAGGCAGCCACGATGGCGTGGAATATTTTTTGAAAGAAGGGTGTTGGCCGGGCGTGGTGGCTCAAGTCTGTAATCCCAGCACTTTGGGAGTCCAAGGCGGGTGGATCATGAGGTCAGGAGTTGAAGACCACTCTGGCCAATACGGTGAAACCCTGTCTCTACTGAAAATACAAAAGTTAGCCAGGCGTGGTGGCACACCTCTGTAGTCCTAGCTACTCAGGAGGCTGAGGCAGAAGAATCTCTTGAACCCGGGGGTCGGAGATTACAGTAAGCCGAGATCGCGCCAGTCTACTCCAGCCTGGGTGACAGAGCGAGACTCCGTCTCAAAAAAAAAGAAAAAGAAGGATGTTGACCAAGAACTGTGAGAACAGAGGAGGGAGCAGGCTCTGGGCCAGCTCAGGAAGGCAGGCAAGAGGAGCCAGCGCCTTGAGGCCTCCACAGGAAGGAGGCTTCCTGGTAGAGGAGGAACAGGGTGGCAGGAGTGCAGCGGGATGGGCATGGGGCTCATTAGCATCCTAGCGTTCAGGCCTGGGCTTCCTGGGTGGCCACTGCAAGACCCCAGTGAGGCCCACAGCTCTGCGTTGACGTGGATTCTGTGGCTGGCTGGAAGGAGTGTAGCTAGCTCACTAGGCCAGAGGGCATGGTCAGGTGTCCATGTTGGAAAGACCACGCCAGACACAGGTGTGGAAGACCCCAGAGGGCTGGAGGCCGTGGAAGTGGGGAGCCGGGGGACCCTGTTAGGAGGCTGCTGCTGTCTCTGCACCACTGCCATCAGGATCTGTGTGCGTGGTCAGTTAACCTCAGCTGTCTTCCCTGTGAATCCTAGGTACTGACTGCATTGCAGAAAGACAGCCGGGAAATGGAGAAGGGAAGTCCGTCCCTCCGACACTGAGGCTGCAGCGAGAACTCGCACTCGGCACCAAGCAGAGCCCCATGCCGCCGCCCCTCTGTTGTTTCAGACTGACACCCGGGCAGCCGAGAAGAGCGGGCACTCTCTAAGTTTGATTCCTAACACTGGAGTTGGCCTTAAACAAAACAAACACAAAAACTTTTAAAGAATTAAACCAAGGCTTAGCCTTAAGCAGCTCAGTGGAAGGATGAACTACCGTGGACCACAGCCAGCCACTGCATCTGCTGCACGGTTGAGCGATGGGCAGTGGCTCACCCCCACTCCTTTATTTCAACAAAAGCTAATTAAATTGTAATGCTTCTATTCAACTACTGGGAAGTATGTTACAGTCTTAGCCAGGATGCATGAGATATGTTATTTGAGAGACTTGCTTTGGCTCGTATTTACATGTTTTTGATAGAAAGGGATCACTGATTGAGTTATTGAGATAATCTTTCCAGAGCTGGGGGTCACGTTTCTAAAACTCACCTACCAAAGATAGCATTAAAGGAACAGGGGCTCTCTGAGGATAGCCACTGATGTGTGCTCGTGGATACCTGGGCATCGACCCAGCCTGCAGGTGAGCACTGGGCCATGTTGCCTTGAGACAGTCACAGTGCACAGGCTGCAGGTGCACACGTGGCTCCAGTGGGGCTGCGCTCCGGGAGACTGCTCCCTGGCATCTGTCCCGCAGAGGTGGAAAGTTCGAGAGGAGGAAGCCCTGTGGCAATAGAGACAGGCTTAAAAGCGGAGAGAACACCGAGTGGAATCGGCCCCCTGTAAGTAAAAGGGGAGAGAGCCCAGAACAGCACATGTGGGGGAGGTGGCCCCTTGTGCCAGCAGTGGCTCCTCTCTGCCTTTGAGCCCTGCACAGCTGGACCCATCCTAAGTGCCAGTGAGTCCCTCACACTTTGACCTTAGAACGTGTGCTTCATGACCCGTTGTACAGACGGAGAAGCGAGCGAACACGTCTAACAGCCCAGACAATCTCGTCAGATGCTCATACTGTACCATCAGCCTCCTCATGTTAGCTGACTTTCCCAGGGTCGTTGGCAAAGTTTTTGTTCTGTCTTTTCCTTGACTAATTGTAGAACTTTGTGTGAGGACTTTGGTGATCCAAAATCACAGAAGTGAACCGTTTTGCAGCTGCGCAGTCTAAAGGCCAGACCAGTGTCTGGAAGCAGGGCCCACGTGGCGGTCTGCTGGCAGGCTGGTCCTGGGGAGCATTCTGCAGACCCCGTCACAGGCTTGGTTAGTCATGCGTACCTGTGTGGTGCCTTCGGTTGGCCTGCACTCCACGGCCCTTCTCAGCCACACTTCCCACCCCAGGGGATGCCCCAGGCTGATCTCATTTCTGATGTTGAGGGCTCTTTGGCTCCGTCTGTATAGCTTGTAACAGGAGCCTTGGGCCGGGGGCTGGGGAAGGAAAGCCGAGCTGGCATTCGTTTTCTGGACTTTCTGTGTCTGCCATACCCGCTAATGCTCCTCTATGTGCAGGAGCAAGTTGCTGAGCCAGTGGCTGTCCCGTGCCCTCCTTCCCAGCACTACCACGTGTCCCGTTTCCTGGACTCTGCCCTTACATCTCAGCTGAATCTCCAGGGAGGCTGCAGAGCATCATGGAGACCACTTCCTGCCTCAGCCTTTAAATGCTGACTCACCTCCTCTCGGAGGAGGCTTCCTGTCTTCACGGGGGTCCCGGTGGCCTCCAGACAGAGCCATTTCCTGACATCAAGATGTTGAATGTAATCTGGACTGAGCTGGGCCTGTGGGAGAGGCCGCCTGAGGCCTGCGTGCTGTCGTCCTCGCAGATGTACTTATTTTTGTTCCATGATATGGGCGTTCCGTTCCTTAAAGATGTATATATTTTCTTACTGTACATAAACATGTTCCTTAAGTCGTACAGAAGGTGACGCGGCAAAGGGCCTCGTGCAGTGTGTTCAGATTGCCGCTGGGGAATCTTCCTGTGTCTTCAGCGCCCAGCCCTTTGTGTTCCTGGTGAAGCAGTTTCACGTGAATCTCTCCGGATAGCACTACCATGCATTCCGCTTCTGAACAGGATCCCATGCCAGTGTGGAGCACCTTCCCAATCTTAGTTCAGAAGAGGCTTGTATGACCTGTTCAGGGGTCATGTGAGGTCTCGCCAGTTTCGTGAGTCCTTCAGAGGCCAGAAAGTTCTGAAGTTCTGAGTCCCCAACCAGGGTCACTTAGCACCTTGCCACTGGCGAGTGTAGAGGCTGCTTCTGTGTGTGGTTTAGGTAAACTGGAAACGAGACACTGACATGCTGCCCTCCAGAGGTCTGCATGCTCCGCTTCACATGCCGTTCACTCTCAGTCTAAGACTTCCAGCCGGGCCCTTTGTCCAGCCTGCCCGGTAGAGTGAGGCTGCCTCTCCCACCAGGCCTTGGGATCCCATTTAGAAACGGCGTTCACTTCAGAAGGTACTTTTTAACTGCTCAATTTTTGACTATTTTCAATAGTTTGCTGAAAACTCCTGATAACACTTGCTACTACATATCATGTTTTAATTGCTTGTACAGTTAACCTTTAATTTTATTTAGTAAAGTGTATCAAAGTAGGACTTTTTTGAATTGTAAATATGTGGTTTTATTAAATAAAAGTCAATGTAAAATTGTTACTTACGTTCACCATCGTTTGTTTACAAAGTTGAAGTTCTCACTTCGAGCACGATGCTGCTTGAATATCCTAAGCTCCACTTGTCAGGCTGGTTAGCAACAGGATGGTGCAGTGGTCGCTGAGTGAGGGGATTAGAGAGTTGAGTGTGCCCCTTGCAGGTTGGAGGGAGCCGCACCCTTGCACCCCATCTCGAGCCAGCCCCTACCCACTGCTCCTTCCTGGTCCTGCAGCACCCTTCCTGGCATGCAGCTGGTGCTTACTCTGTGCCAGCCACAGGACCAGGGGCTCTCCATGTTCCCTTCACAACCTTCTCAGAAGCCTGTGAACCAGGCACTGAGGTCTGTCTCCCCAGCAGGCAGTGGGGTGGCATGAGGTGCAGGTCAGTGGTGGAGTCTCAGGCGGCCGTGGCTGTGCAGTGGAAGGCTCCATGAAGCCACTGAGAACTGGGCAGTGCAGGGCCCGCCGTGTGGGTGGGCATCGCTTCGCTTCCTGAGGCAGGAGGCTCCCGGCTGGCGCGGCAGAGCCTAGGGCAGCTTTCTCCTTGCTCCCAGGAGAATCCTTACATGTGCTCCACAGCACTCTCCCCGGAGCAGATGCGGCTGCTTACTCTCCAGCCTCTCCCTCAGTGGCTGCTCTCCTCCACTCTTATCTCCTCTGCATTCTCTGCAGGCCGTGGTGCGAGGACAGGCCACAGGCGTGATGGTGGCAGCAGTCACAGCCACGCCAGGCGCTGGGCCGCCGAGTGCTGCCTGTGAGTGAGCTCATCCCACAGCTGCTCTGTGGAAGAGAGGGCTACTGCCCCATTTCAAAGATGAGACACGTCCGGGCGCGGTGGCTCACGCCTGTAATCCCAGCACTTTGGGAGGCCGAGGCGGGTGGATCACGAGGTCAGGCGATCGAGACCATCCTGGCTAACGCGGTGAAACCCTGTCTGTACTAAAACAACAACAACAACAAAAAAAAATTAGCCGGGCGTGGTGGTGGGCGCCTGTAATCCCAGCTACTCGGGAGGCTGAGGCAGGAGAATGCCGTGAACCCGGGAGGCGGAGCTTGCAGCGAGCCGAGACCCGGCCACTGCACTCCAGCCTGGGCGACAGAGCGAGACTCTATCTCAAAAAAAAAAAAAAAAAAAAAAATTAGCCGGGCGTAGTGACGCGTGCCTGTAATCCCAGCTACTTGCAAGGCTGAGGCAGGAGAATCGCCTGAACCCAGGAGGCAGAGGTTGGAGATCGTGCCACTGCACTCCAGCCTGGAAACAGAGCAATGCTCGGTCTCAAGAAAAAAAAAAAGATGAGACGCAGGGAAGGACGTGCGTAGACCGGGACAGCGGTCAGAACTGGGTTTCACACTCCAGCCTTGTGACTCCCAAGCCCTTTTCAGGAACACCGTCTAGGGGAAGGGGCCTTTGAGAGCCTTGTTCTTGTAGGGCTGACCTCAACTCCAAGTGCAAGGTCTGGGGTGGGGCCTGGACTTACTTATTTGAGCACCTCCAGTGTGCAGTCACCACCTGCAGAGGAAGAGATGGGGTCAACAGGGCTCATGGGCCAAGCATGGGCTGTGGTGGCAGGAGCTGGGGGACGTCTGGCCCAGAGGTGGCAGAGGTGCCTCGTATGTGCAAACATGAAAAGGGCCAGGATGCTCTCCTGAGTGCTACAGCCCAGGGGAGAGGGGGCTGATAGTTTAAAAACCACCCCCGAGATGTGGAGCCTGCCAGGCAAGAAGGCACAAAGAGAACGGAACGCTGCAGCAGTGCAGTGTGAAGAGGCGGTGTGGACCTTGAGACAAGCTGTGGGTCACCAGGGAGCCAAGGGAAGGGCCCGGCCAGCAGATGGAAGCCTCAGAGCCAAGGGCCAGTCCTCAGATGGGCCCATGTTAGGACGTGGAGGGGCTTGTCGGGTTCCCAGGGAAACCAGTGGATCTGCTTTGCATGGTACAAACGTGCTCAAATATTTGCTGATGTGACTCAGGCCCTTGCCTGCCTACCCAGGAACCTGGCCATGAACTAGAGTGGCCAGATAGGTCTTTCAGGCCCAGAGTGCTGGCCTGCCCACATGGGTTCCTGTGAGCATCGCCTGCAGCCAGCCGCCTCTGGCTGCACCGGCCAGGGCCACGCCAAGGCACTGTTTTCCCGGACTCACTGCCAAAGCCCCATTTTCCAGGATGCCTGAGCTGCCTGGGGTTCTGTGTGGAGTGAGGGGAACTGCCTTTTCCCCAAGCATTATAACAAAATAAGTTACTTGTAAACTTGGAAGCATCACTCTGGACTCCAGAACCTCACAAAGTTTATCCTCAAACATTGTTCCTCCAGCTTCTTGCCCGGCTCTGGAGCTGCTGGTAGAAACTGCTCCAACCAAAAATAAACCCAAGTTTAAGGTGCAGTCTGGCCAGAGGTTAAGACAGGGCCCTGGAGATAAATCTTGTAGCCAATCATTACCATTTAGGAACTCTGACCTTGGGGAATTTTCTTGAATTCCCTAAGCCTGATTTTTCTTTTCTGTTACCAAAGGTTAAAAAGGGTACCCAGCCCTGTCCACTGGCTTGTGAAGATTAAACAAAAATAAGCTGAACTACTAATTATATTTTTAAAAAACACGCACAGAAACGTTGCCATGGGTTGGCAGACTCATGCCTTTCACATGATAACCGTTAGTATCTTATACTCTTGGGATTTTCCTCCTAAATTAAGTACATGTTTATTGTATAAAATTTGGAAATTCAGAAAAGCATGAAGACAGTTGTTTTTAATTGTACCACCTAGAGAAAAGATACTGTTTTTAAGTTCTGATCTTTTTTTCCTATAAGTAAAATTTTCCCATTTTACAAGTGAGTACATTGAGGCTTAGAAAGCTGAAGTATTTTGTCCCAGGTCCCAGTCAGAAGAGAACTGAATCCAGCCTGGTTCCAAGGTCTTAGGAACAAGCTGTGTCTTCTAGATAGATCCTCGTATTCACCCTTGGCGTCCTGTGGGTGAAATGTTAGAATACATCATCAATTTAAAAATTAGGGAGGGTGTAATTTTATTCATTAAAATATGTACGTATTTAGCTGGGCACAGTGGCTCACGCCTATAATCCCAGCACTCTGGGAGGCCAAGGTGGGCGGATCACCTGAGGTCAGGAGTTCGACACCAACCTGGCTGACATGGTGAAACACCATCTCAACTAAAAATACAAAAATTAGCCAGGCTTGGTGGTGAGTACCTGTAATCCCAGCTGCTTGGGAGACTGAGGCAGGAGAATTGCTTGAACCCGGGAGGCAGAGGTTGCAGTGAGCGGAGATTGCGCCAGTGCACTCCAGCCTGGGTGACAGAGTAAGACTCCGTCTCAAAAAAAAAAAAAAATTCAATGTAAAATTTAATTTGTACATATTTAATCATTGGTGATTTAAAACTAGACAATCCTCTGGAGGGAATATTGTGTGGAAGTAGGAGGCATGCAGTCAGCTGAAATGGCCTGCTGCAGCCCTTTCCATTCATAGCATTTGTACGATTCATCACTCTGACATTAAGACTATCTGAAAGTTCAAAGCACGAAAAGCACCAAATTTAGGTGCATTAACTCTGGTATTTTATGGACAGGCACCCCATGCCAGTGGAGAACAAAATCTAAATTATGGCTACAGATGAACTTATAAAAGAAGAAAGCATATCTCTCTACTTAGATAAGTTTTAAATCTCAAATGTGTTAAGTCGGCAAAAATGATTTTCATTTACCGATGAAAGTGTTTTCTTTTCAGATGCCTCGGGCTCTGTTGAGTTAGGTGTCTGGTTTACTCTTGCTACTGCTGCTAAAAAACAAAGCTTCCGGTGACACGGAAGGGGACAGACCTCAGTGTCTCAGTTTTGATTCATACCTATTTTTTCAAGAAAGGTCTAATTTTATATAACATCTCACTCAAAATGTATTCAGTGCCAGTGTTTTCTGGGTCCTGTACTTTTTGATGGGAGATGACAAGTCTTTTAAAAAATCATCATGTCTTAGAGGTTTCTAGCCCAGCTGCTGCATTTAGAGCAGCTGCATTCCCTGCTGGCGTGAACAACTCTCTTTACCCGTAGTGTCTTCCTACTTTGACTACAAGTCTGCCATTCTGCTACTTTCCCTAATTGGTTCTATGTCTTGTGAGATCCTCTTTTTGCCTAGAATTATTTTTGAATCCAACACAGGACTTACCAGTGCCCGACACATGATAGGCATTCAAGTAATACTTATTTTCAGAAAATGAGTGAGATGGGCATTATGTTAATGTATTAATCCAACACGTTTACTGAGTACCATTTATATGCCAGGTACTGTGCTGGCCACTAGGGAGGGTGATGAACCAACAGTCTTTGCCTTCCAGGGACTTTGTCTCGCTGGAGAACAGGTACCTACGTACACCATCACTAAGCAGGAGATCAAAGGCTGAGCTGGGGCTGCACACAGGCTTCTGTGGAGGCACTAATAGCTCTTCAAGGAGACTTTGGGGATAAGCTGTGTTAGAGTCTGTAGAATTCTTCAGTCATTATCAATTTGTCAGTGTGTTGCTATTTCATGATTAAGCACTCTCCTATAATTGGAAAGAACTGTGGTGGGAGATAATTAGCAGAAGATTATCTTCTAATTAATTGTAACATCTCCAGCATAAGGTACTATAATTTGAGAGAACATTGGTAACTCACTATGCAGTCACTTCAGACAGGTTTGCTTTGCAGCTTAAAGCAATGGCAAACTCCTTTGTATCTTTGTGCTCTGAGATCTGCTTGTTACTGGGTTCAAGGCTGGTGAGGGAGTGTTTGCTTGGATCTGGATAATTGCTGGTGGGTCAAAACCAGCTGAAAATACTCATTTTCCCCGTAGCAAACCAGAGATAATGGACATCATTATCACAAAAGCCACATGCTTGGTCGGGTCTCGGAGCATCATTGCCAGTTCCACTTGAGGCCTCCCCAACTACAGAAGAACCCAGTGGGCCTATCCTGCTTTTAGTTTGAGGCACACAGGAAGTTCTGTTTGCCAGTGATTTGCTTTGGCTTTGAAGAAAAGCCAAGAGGGAAGACTAAAGTGTTAGTGAGTAAGTGAGTGACAATGGGAGCAGAAATCAAAGCTTTTGGAGACAGGGTCTCACTGTGTTACCCAGTCTGGAGTACAGTGGCATGACCACTACTCACAGCAGCCTCCACCCCCTCGGCTCAGTTGATCCTCCCACCTCAGCCTCAGCCTCCTGAGGAGCTGGAACCACAGGCATGTGCCACAACACCTGGCTAATCTTTTTGTATTTTTATAGAGACGGGGTTTTGCGATGTTTCTCGGGCTGGTTTCAAACTCCTGGGCTCAAGTAGTCCACCTGCCTCGACCTCCCAACATGTTGGAATTACAGGTGTGAGCCATGGCAACCGGCCTAAAGCTTTTTTATTTAACTCATTACTACTTTTGAGTGGTTTGATATAAAAAAGTGTATTTGAGTCATGAAAGTTAGAAAAGGAATTTTAATCAACCTTCATTGGCTTGCAAGGGAGCAGGCTTTAGAAAACAAAATCATGGACAAGGCGCGGTGGCTCATGCCTGTAAATTCCAGCACTTTGGGAGGCCGAGGCGGCCGAATCATGACGTCAGGAGTTTGAGACGACTAGCCTGGCAATATGGTGAAACCCCGTTTCTACTAAAAAATACAAAAAATTAGTCAGGTGTGGTGGCGGGCACCTGTAATCCCAGCTACTCAGGAGGCTAAGCCAAGAGAATCGCTTGAACCCGAGAGGTGGAGGTGGCAGTGAGCTGAGATCACGCCACTGCACTCCAGCCTGGGCGACAGAGTCAGACTCCATCTCAAAAAAAAAAAAAAAAAAAAAAAAAGAAAATTCAAAATCATGGCATCCAGATAAAGTTCACGACTAAGTCCCCTGCCCAGGGTTCCCACTGTTCTTCAGAGGTATCCAGCACCAAAAATCGTGTTGCATTTTTTTATGATTCACTTAAGTTTAGGAGTGGGAGAATATGTTTAACCCCAAATCTGCACATCTCAAAATTCAATCTAGGATTAAGAAAAAATGAAAACAAGCCCCTAGCTCCAAGATAATCACTGATATTGCATTAAGGAAATAGACCTATCAGGTATTTTTAACACAAGGAATAAGAGGCATTTTACTATTTGATACTCAGTGAACTTGTGTATAGCAAGGGTCCTGTTGTCGAGATCTGAAATACCAGCTGATACAGAAGGTTCTGTCTCCTGTGATGCCAGCGGCCACTGTGTCATATATTTTACACCTTGCAAAGTATGCAATACAATTGTCATTTTGTTTTCACTGGAAAACAAAATTTCATTTTTTGGTGCAGATTAATGCATTTCTTCAGAGGATCCAAGAACATGTTTCATTCGAATTGAAGACTGTCAGGCTGGGCACGGTGGCTCATGCCTGTAATACCAGCACTTTGGGAGGCTGAGGCGGGTGTATCACTTGAGGCCAGGAGTTCGAGACCAGCCCGGCCAACACGGTGAAACCTCATCTCTACTAAAAATACAAAAATGAGCTGGGTGTGTGGCCCATGCCTGTAATCCCTGCTACTTGGGAGGTTAAGGTGGGAGAATCGCTTGAACCTGGGAGGCGGAGGTTGCAGTGAGCCGAGATCCTGTCACTGCACTCCAGCCTGGGCAACAGAGACCCTGTCTCAAGGAAAATAATAATAATTGAAGGCTGTCATTGAAGCAGAAACAAACATCAACAGTGAGTAAACTGAACTCCCTTTCATTGAAAAAAGGACGATGAGGAAACACCAACTTCTCTCCTGTTTATCATTTCTCCTGTTTCCTAGATATATGTATTGCCCCCTAAGCTCGTGCTAGTCACATATAAAACAATTTACAATTAATCTAAGGGGATTAGTGAGCTTCTAACTGAAATAATGTCTCGGGACTACACAGTTTAATACATCCAAATAATTTAATAATTAGCTTAATGCACAGGGTTTTTGTGTACCTTGCCCATTCACTGAACTTTTAAACCCTCCTACATACGAAAGAGGAACAGGACTCCTTAGTATTAAGTCATTGAAATTATGGAATTGCTCAGACTTGAGACTTTCCACAGTTTTTCATGAGAAGTCAGTTACATTAAATCACGCTTTGTTTGCTTTTCTGGACCTATTTTTGCTCAATCCCAAATAAAACTCCTAACCCAGTTTTGGGCTCAGCACTGATTTGGAAGCTAAAACGTTTTGAGATAAATACAAAATATAGTCCCGTTCCAAAGGACACAGGCCTTTTTAAGAATAGCAACAAAGGTAAATAAAGCAGGACAGCATGTCCTGAGGATGAAGTGTTTTGCAGACTCTTCTCATCGATCTGGTCAAGAGGGGAGAAAGGCTTTGGCCTCCCTGATCTTTTGCCTCACGCCTCTGCAGGACAAAGTGAGCCCAGCGTGGTGGCGCTTCAGGGATTCCAGGCGCTGGTGGAGCAGTTGGGTCTTGTCCACTTTTTCTTCCAAGTCCCGAAGAAGTGAGTCGTTGCCTAGAAGCCCGCACTTCTGATTCAGCCTGATGTTGTCTGTCCGCAGCCCCTCTCGGGCTTGCTTCGTCTTGGTCAGGATGTCTCTTCCTTGGGCGACCTGGGCCTCGATTTCTGCCAGCTGTGTCTTTTTGCACGCGTTCTCCGTGTCCATGAAGTGCAGCTTTTCCTTCATGTGGGTTATTACTTGCACACTGTTGGTCACCTTGTTGCGAAGTTTTAAAAGTTCCTCATTTCGTTCCTCAATTTTCTCATTGAAGGTCTGGTTCTCAATCTTCAGCTGTTCAAAGTCAATAAGAAGCAGACCCTGGGTCAGGTCCTCCTGGGTCCTCATCCTGGTTTCAAAATGCACCAGGCTCTGCTTCAGCTGCACGTTCTCCAGCCGCACGGCGCTCATCTCCTTCTCCTTTTTATCCTCCAACGCCAGGATCTGCTCCACCTCTCGCAGAGCAGCCTGGCGCCCGCCCCTCATCCGACAGCTGCCCATGGCCTGCATCACCACCTGCTTCTTGAGTGCCTGGAAGCGCCGCCACTCCTTCTCCACTCTTGAGAGCTTCTCCTGGCACTGCTGCTTCAACTGGCCCAGCTCCTGGTGGTACCACTGCAGGTCGTCTGCCTGCTGCTTCTTCAGGTCCTCCAGCATGCCCAGATGGCGCAGGTACGCTTGCTCTTTCTCGGGGGCCTCTGCTTCTGCGCCCCGGTCAGGCACCTCCGCCGCCTCCAGGCCCTTCTTTTTGCGCAGCGCCTCGAAGATCTTGTGCTGCAGGTACAGGTTGTAGCGCTGGGAGCGGTTCCGCTCCATCAGCAGGGAACGGTACTGGTCCAGGAGGTCGCTGCGCAGCTGCTGCTCCTGTAGCTTCTGGACCTCCTCGGACCACTCCAGGTCCTCAAACTCGTCCCTTCCACCGAGGGGCTTCCCCTCTTCCTGGCTTTTGGCCGGGCGTCCTTCCCCAGCCCTCCCCTCGCTCTCCGCGCCGTCTCTCCGTGTCTCCTCCTCGTCCTCCTCCTCCCCCTCCACCCGCTCTGTCTCGGCCTCCGGGGCTGCAGCAGCCTCTTCCTCGCTGATCCTGGTCAGCGGCAGAGAGGCCTGGGACCGGACTTCCTTGCCCTCCGCCGCCTGCTCCAGCTCCTCCGCCCTCGCCTCCGCATCTAGTTCCTCGGGCCCGGCTCCGGACTTCGGCTGGACGGGCTCCTCAGCCCCGGCCTCGGCCGGCTCTTCGGGTTCGGGCTGGGGCTTGGCCGGCCTCCCCGGCTCTCCAGGCCCCTCCTCGCCCGCAGCCTCGGCTGCCGTTAGCTCTTTCGGGGTCTTGGCCTGCTCGTCCGCGGCTGTGCCTCCCTGCGAAGCCTCCTCTTCCTCCTCCTCCTCCTCCTCCTCCTCCTCTGGCTCCGACTCCAGCTCCCCGGGTTCGGGAGGGGTCGGAGGGCCAGAGCTGGCCTTGATCTTGGACGGCCGCGCGGCCAGGCTTTCCCCGTCTCCGCCTTCCCCGCCGGGGTCCTTAGTGTGCTCAGACCCGCCCTCCATCTCCGCCCGGCTCTGCCAGCGCAGCGGACCCCGGCAGCATGCTGTTAGGTTTCCCGGGGCAACCGAGGGCGCGCGCGCTGGGCCCGGCGATTGGCCAGGCGACAGGCCGTCGTCCAGCCTCTTCTCCCCGGAGAGCAAGCCAATGGGAGGCCGCGAGCTGGCGATAGGCGAGATTGATTGGAAGCGGCCGTGGGCTCTCGCCGCGAGGGGCGTGGCGTCCCCGCCGGGCTTTCTGCCTGCCCATTTCCCACCGCTGGGCCTGGGGCGGGGCGTTCAGGAGGCTCTGGGAAAGGCGGCGGCGGCCGGCGCGGGGTGCGCGCAGGCGCAGAGCGGTGGGCCGGGCGTCCGCAAGGTGGCGCCCGCGGGGCGCCTGCGCGATGCGGCGGGGCGACAGCGGCCGCGGCGGCGGCTGCCGGGCCGGGCCGGACGGCGCCTGCGTACTGAGGCGGGACGCGGCCCGGCTGGCTGGCTCCGGCGGCTGCTGGGCTGGGGCCGCGGTGGCGGCAGCCGCGGCGACGGGCGGCGGTTGCTTGTGCGCGGCGGCGGCGGCGGGTCCCGCGGGCGGCGGGGCGCTGACGGCCGGGGGCGCGGCGGCTGCGGCGGGCCGGGCGGCGGGCGGCGAGCGGGGGAAGATGGCGGAGCTGGGGAAGAAGTACTGCGTGTACTGCCTGGCCGAGGTGAGCCCGCTGCGCTTCCGCTGCACCGAGTGCCAGGACATCGAGCTGTGCCCCGAGTGCTTTTCGGCCGGCGCCGAGATCGGCCACCACCGCCGCTACCACGGCTACCAGCTGGTGGACGGCGGGCGCTTCACGCTCTGGGGGCCTGAGGCCGAGGGCGGCTGGACCAGTCGCGAGGAGCAGCTGCTGCTGGACGCCATCGAGCAGTTCGGCTTCGGAAACTGGGTGAGCAGCGCGACAGGGGCCCGGTCCCGGCTAGGGCACAGGAAGGCCCGCGCCTCTCCTGTATCGGGCGCGCAGGCAGCACTGGACCTGCTCGCTCCGCTCGGCACCCCGGAAGGCCCCGGAGGTGGGGAGGGCGACGCTGCCGGTTTATAGTCGGGCACCTGTCGGAACCTATGCTCAGAGAGGCTGTGACGCCCCCAAGGTCACCTAGCCGAGACGGGGCCAAGTGGGGCTTTGAACGCTGGTTTCTGACAGCAGAGCCATTCCCCTCACCTTCAGGGACACCTTCACAGGCGTTTGCGGAGTGCAGACGTTGGGCGAGACGCGGTGCCTTACCTGAGTTCGTGGAGTCAGGCAGGCCCACAGACTCGACAGAAAGCGGTGGGAGCACCAGGGAGGGAGAACGGTGGGCGCCCTGCGGCTTGTCTCGGGGTCTCTGGGGCGGCCCCGTTTGCTTTCTGTCATTGTATGCATGTGCCCTGTGTGGTGTGCCAGTGCACAGATTCTTTGTGGGTAGCGTGCCTGGTTAATGCTTGGGTCTCCACAACCCACGACATTGTGCGAGTGGTCAGTAAAGAATGAACAAAGAGGCCTGGCCTGGGAGGCCTGGGGCTTGGGTTTTGCTCTCTTTACGTTTGAGGTTTTTGTAGAGACAGCTCTGTGTGGGGAGCGGTGAGAGCTGGACTGGATCCACTTACGCTAGCAACATCGTGTGCTAGGTTCTGTCCTTGAGAGAGGAACATGGTTGTTCTCTCTGGGCGGTTTCTCAGCTCTCCTTTCATTCTGGAAGCTTGCATCCGTGTTAGAAAGGAGAAAATATCTAGCCGTATTCCCACTCATAACCACCAAAGGCATGTGGCCATCCCCAGGCACCCTGAGAAGGAGGGGAGTGAGACACCCCAGCGCCCTTAGCTTTGCAGAGTCTTCCCCTGCTACACCAGGTGCCTGCTTCTCGGAACAGCGTCCATCTGCTGCCACGTCTCCAGCAGTCCTGCCTGGGCTGCTTTGATTGCCTTTTGCTTTCCTTTCCTGAAAGAGTCTCAGGACCGCCTCATATACCCATTCTGAAGCCCTGGAATCTTGATTCTCCTCTCAGCTCCTTAGAGAAGATGGTCCTTTACAAATCCTTACCTAATGGCCACCAGCATTGGGATCGCCATTTTTCAGAAACTCTGGCCCATCTTGTCCTTCCATGCTGTTTGTGGATATGCACTGAGCTTGTGTTCCGTGCAGATTCTACAGTGGCGGAGGACTCTGAAGGAAAGAGAAGCCTTTATCCCTCCATTCAGGGAGCTTAAAGTGTGGTACTGACTTGGTCCTGGGCCCAGAGCTCCTCCCTAGCAACAGCCATCCATGTCCAGCCACCTCCCTGTCCTATCTGCCTCTCAGTGTCCTCTTGACTTACTCCTTAGTTCCTTGTTCCACTAAGTTCCTGATCCAGTTTATCAGCTGTCTCCTCACAGTACATCCAGAACAAACTACTTCTTACAGCCGTAGTCCCGGCTGATGTTTACTTCTTGCCTTGACCACTTTGGGAGCCTCCTTGTTCGTTATTCCCCCTGCACCCTATTCCCCCATTCCACACACCATAACCAGAGCGAGCTTTGGAAGCACAGAGCGCCTCACACCGGCCTCAGTGGCTTTTACTTCAGTTAAGGCTGCCTTAGAAGTGTTGAGCAATGAGATCTCATCTGTTACCTCCCTTGATCATTTTAGATTTCTTCTACCTAGAGTGCTCTCCCCCAAAATCATGGCCCAGGATCGATCTTTCCACTTACATATCAGTGCCTCAAAGGGCTCTTCCCTTCACCATCCCAGCAATTATCTCTATGTTAGCAGCTAAGGAGGCGCGGAGCCTTGCTGGCATATCTGCGCGTATCTCAGGACATTTTCCCGACAGCCCTTGGCAGTTGGCTTTGGATGGACCAGTTTGACTTCAGAGCCTGTACTCTTAACTACACTGTCTGCACTGCCTTCCCTGCGGCACTGTGGAAAATACACAGAACACAATACCTGGGGAACAAAAACATTTATTTGGTTTTGGAAGAAACCAGGCTAGAAGTGGAGAGGCCTGTCTTCTAAAACAATACTTTCCGAACTAATGTGCACACAGACCACCTGGGGAGCTGGTGAAAATGCAGATTCTGACTCAGCTGTTAGAGGAGACAGAGCCAGGAGAGGAAGGGCATGGGGCTTGGGCTTGGGCTTGGTGCACAGGGGGCCTGGCCAGGCTGCGGTCAGGGCGTTCTCCCACGGCACCAGCGCCAGGCCACGGCGAGGCCTGAGAGCCTGCATTGCAGCCAGGGCGCAGGGGGTGCGCTGGCCCGTGACCCCCGCCCCCTCCCCCGGAGTGGTGAGGTACCAGTATTCAGTCATGCTGCCATCTCCCTGGCAGAGCCTCGTTGTGCTAACCCCTGGGACTTTATTTTTCTTCCTCTGAGGCTGTTCTGCAGCTCTGAGATGGGCGGTCTCTTCTGAGCATGTATCCAGCTATGTGCACAGAGCTGGCGTGTCCCACTGCCTCTGTCCGCTCTGGGCCAGGTTCTTCCCATACGTGTCTTGTGGGATCTTCCTAGCAGCCCTGGGGGTTGGGTTCTTATTCTTACAGTTGAAGAACAGCAGCTCTAAGAAACTAAGCGCCTTGTCAGGGATTCCATGGCATTCATGTGATAGAGCCACGAATGAATGCCGGCCTGTGTGATTCCAAAGCCTGGGCCCTAACCCATGGGTGAGAGCATTAGGCAATGTGGGTCACAGGCTGGGAGGCCGTCGGTGCCACCGCAGGAGTGGATGGAGTGGAAGGGCTTGACCTGATTCACTGGAGATTAGTGTGGGGGCAGGGCCTGGGCTCCTAGGCCGCGACTGTGAGTGTGGAAGGAGATGGTGTGGGGGCTGGGGACAGTGATGTAAAGAAAGTTGAGACTTGTTGAGTTCTACTTTCAGATGTCAATTGGTGACACCTGGCCTGGGGGTTGTACTACTGCATGTGGGATTCATGGGAGAGGGTGGGTTGTGGCCAAACCAGGCAGCTTTGTGGTCACACTTTGTACCAGGGCTGGGGGATGGGGCCTGAAGGGGACAGGATGTAGCTGAGCAGGGTTTACAGTGACAGCTGGGGCCTTAGGGACAACCTGTGTGCTGCCGTGTGTGTTTCATAGTGAGGGGCAGAGAGAACAGGTTAAAGGACCTTGGCGACAATGGGAAAGAGTTGGCAAGCAGTGACCCAGAGTCAGATCAGCGGGGTTTGGCGTCTCTAGATGGTTCTGTGCAGGATTCCAAGAGTTAGAGGATGCAGGCCCTGCTGGAGCACAGGAACACAGACACAAACACAGGTGACAGCTGAGGGCAAGTTGCAGCTATGGCACAGGAGCCGAAGCTGTTGATTGGTTGCCAAAGAAATTGGACTGACACTGAGGAGCTTGAGGAGGGCCAGTGCACCTCTGCAGGTGGTGGTCAGGAGGGCTTTGGTGGCGAAGTGGGGTTCAAGCTGGCCCTTGTGGTTTTGAGTCAGATGAGTGTGTGAAGTTCTCTGTGAACCATGGAAGGCCTCGTGCACACACGTCAACACTCAGGCTCCTTCCTGGAGCCAGGTGGGGTGTCCTGAGTAGAGCTGCACCCTTTGAGATGATGATGGACACCCAGGAGGCGGGAGAAGGCCAGACACATGGATGATCACTGCCTTGTGCGTGCATTCATTCTCTCACTCATTCATTCAGTTAGCACTGCCTCGGGGCCTGGTACAGACCAGCCCCTGTGGTGAGAACAGGCTAGGAGGAAGACGGCTGCCTCACCTGGCAGGTGCTGTGTGGGCAAGTGGGCCTCAGGATGTCCTGCGGAGGGAAGGACATAAGATGGCTGTGCAGTTAGAGGAGAGTGTGGTTGAAGGAAGGGTTTTGTGTTTTAAGAGTCTGGTGTATTCAGGGCCAGGCAAAAGCCAGCTTGGGGTGATGGAGGAAGCTGGTGAAAAGCCCTGGGTGCTGGGTGCGAGAGCGTTACTGGGGTTTGAAGCCGGCTCAGGCTCTGTGATCACCCAGTGGCTGCTTGCCAGTGCCAGGCCCTGAGCAGGTGCTTTGACACGCACCCCTCACCATCTCCCCGTCCCCTAATCCCCAAGACAGGTGCTCCCCGCTTTTACAAACGAGGAAACAACTGTGGGTGATGTGGGAACATGGAATTTCAACCCAAGGCTTCTGACTGCATGCCTAGAACCATCCATTTCATTGTTCACCAGCCGTGCTGCAGGATCCACTAGGATTCCCAGGGATCCCCCTAGATCTGCGGGATTGTCACTTCTGAGGCCGAGGTCTAGAAATTTGGATGGATGAAAAGAACCCCAGGGAGCTGTGAGGTGCGGTTGGGAACCATGGGAAGGGGGACCTTACCTTCTCGTACAGGGCAGAAGGCTCCACTGTGCATCAGCCCCAGCCTGAGCGTCCTGCTGGGGTTCCAGGGATCGCCATTAAGGATGGCGGGAGCGGGAGGGAGAGCCGGGATGGGAGAGTGGCTGGGAGGGGCAGGGCGCGCAGAGGGGGTCTCCAACTCCAGCCCGCAGCGGGACACCCAGGAGGCCTGGCTCACATGAGTCACCCCCACCTCCCAGGCTGCTGAGTCAGGGGTGGGGCTTAGAATCTGCATTTCTAACAACCTCGTGCTGCTGCTGCGGCCACTGTGGGACCTCACTTTAACAACCACTGGGGTAGAGTGGTAAGACATGTCACTTTATAAAACTTCAAAATTATTTAAAAATAGATTGATTTTTATTGTGGTACAATATGTGTAACATAAAATTTACCATTTTAACCCTTTTTAAGTGTTCAGGTCTGGAAGCATTAAGTCTACTCACAGTGTTGTGCAGCCATCACCACCAGCCACCTCCAGAACTTTCTCATCTTGCCAGACTCAAACTCTGTCCCCATTCAACACTCACTCCCCCTCCCCCTTCCCCAGCCCCTGGCACCCCCATTCTACTTCCCGCCTGTGGCACTAGGGACCTCACATAAGTGGATCCTGCAGGATTTGTCCTTTTCCGACTGGCATATTTCACTTTGCATCATGTCCTCAAGGATCATCTGTGTTGTGGCATGTATTGGCACGGCCTTGCTCTCATGGCTGAACAATCCATTGTCATCTCTGTGGCATATTGTGTTTATCTACGTATCTGTGATGGACATTCGGTTGCCTCCACCTCTTGGCGAATGTGAATAAGGCTGCTATGAACATGGTGTTCAGGGATCTCTTCAAGATCCTGCTCTCAGTTCTTCTGGGTAAATAAAAGTGGAATTGCTAGATTAGGTTCTGTGTGTAATTTTTTTTTTTTTTTAGGGTTTCGCTCTATCACCCAGGCTGGAGTGCAGTGGCACAATCATGGCTCACTGTAGCCTCCATCTCCTGGGCTCAAGCGATCCTCCTACCTCAGCCTCTCAAGTAGCTGGGACTACAGTCATGTATCACCACACCCGCCTAATTTTTAAATTTTTTGTAGAGACAGGGTCTTGCCATGTTTTTCAGGCTGGTCATGAACTTCTGGGCTCAAGTGATCCTCCTGCCTCAGCCCCCCAAAGTGCTGGGGTTAGGCTAAGCCCCCACGCCTGGCCTCGTGTGTGCTCTTTGAGGAACCACCCTGCTGTTTTCCACAGTGAGGAATGCCACTTTCGAAATCTCTGTCACAGGTCGCCTTATCTGACCTGAAGGTGTCAGTCACCTTGAGGGCCAAAGACAACTCTAAGTCACTGAGGTCTCTGAGTTCAGAGAGGCCTAGAACTGAGGCTCACAGGGCTTCCCGCTGCAACAGGCTGGGGGCGGTGGCCAGGGACAGTGGGGTCTCCGAAAGGTCTGACACCTGGAAGCACAGGCTGCAAAGCCAGTGAGTCCCCCGCCTCCGGCATCAGAGGGATGCTTGTGCTGAGAGTTGAGCTGCTGGAGCAGGGAGGAGGGAAGGGGAAGAGACAGGGGGACCCGGTGTCCTCAAGTCATCTCTCTAAATGTGATAGACAAGGCTAGAAGAGGGAGGAGCCAGGGGCCACCACATGGCTGTGACTGAGTTGGTGTGCCAGCCCCAAGGGCTGTTGGCATCCACGCCTACCTTTGCCCGGCCGCTCTGTCCTGCCGCCAGCTGCAGGTGGCCCTAGTCGTCGGCCCAGTGTCTGAGGCTGAGCTGAGACTGGAGGTGCTGGAGTGACTTTGCTGTGGAAGGTGATGAGGACAGCCTAGTCAGCCTGGAGCCCGTGGGGCATGGAGCTCCTAAGAGGGGCTGATGGCCTGGGTGGCAGGTAGGGCCCTCCCATGTCTGCACGCTTCTGTGGAATGGCCAGGCAGGTGACATGTCAGGGCTCTCTGACTTGTGCAGATGGGAAATGCATGCATGGGCTTGGCTTGGAGCCCTCCTGCGCTGCCACCTGCGGCCTGTGGCTGGTGTGTTTCTTACCTTGCTCTGTTCCCTCCTGTCCTTTAGGACATGGTTCAGTCCCCTGTCCCACGGATTCCATTTCCTCCTGGCCCTGCAGGGGCCACCAGTGTACCCAGCTGCTCCTTAAGAGCTCTGCCCACAGAATGCCCTTCCCTGGTGGGACCCGCTCCCTTACACCCAGCTCCCTGGGGAACTGAGCCTTCCTGGCTTTTTGAGCTTCTTCATTTGGAGCAAAAGGAGCTGGAGCTGCGCCTCCCTTTGGAGATGACGCCTGGCCCCAAACCACCGGGGGAAGCCCAGCCTGGGGCCGGGATGAGCTGTCCTCTGCCTCGTCCTTCACAGACCAGATGGGGGTGAGGAAAGGACAGCAGTGGGGCCACCGAGGGACAGCAGGGCCACAGGGCTTCGCAGCATCGCCTGGGACAGGAGATGCTCCAGAGCCTGCAGGGCTGGCAGCCTCGGGCACGACGCCTGGTGCAAAGGCCTGAGCTTCACTGCACATCACGGGGGCAGGGTCAGCCTGAGCTGTGGCACCTCTCCAGCATGCTTGTTCCAGAAAGAAGAGCAGAAGCCCAGTGGTCCGGCTTTGCTCTGCCTCTTACCACAACATCAGGAAGCGGCTAGGAGCCCCTTGTGGTGTGCGCTGCATTTCGGGATGGTGGGGGGCGCGTGGTGACGGGTGTATGCTCCCAGCCACCTTGCCTGGTGTTGAAGTGGCTCAGCGTTCACTGGCCTCGTGCCCTTGGCGGGGGCTCACCCTCAGGTTTACTTTCCTTATCTGAAAACCATAGGGCAGTAACAACACTTCTCCTCTGTGGGAAACGCAGGACTGAGTGGGATGATGGGCGTAGATGTAGTTATCTGTTGTTGTTTTGAATTGTATTGGTAAAACCTGCAAAAGGAGGGATGGCAGGTCAGGAAACAAGCTGAGAGGGATCGCAAGCGATGGAACAGTTGAGCCTGGCCCTGGGGGTCACTGAAGCCTTCCTGGACCTGGCGGCCTGGTCTTGAGGGATAAAGGGAAGTTGTGGGAGGGAAGCTGACAGCATCCAGTGCTGGGGAAAGCTGCTGAGATGGAGCACACGCTGTGGCCGCACCTGCCTCCTCACCGCCCTACCAGGTGGGCCCCGGCCCTGAGTCTGGGCATGAGGAGCAAAGGGCACCTCCAGCAGGGTGGGCGCTGCCAGGCCTGCAATGTCTGGCTGGGTGCTGGGAAGCTCCTGAGAGGTGGGAGGCAGGAGCCAGGGACAGCTGTAGACCCTGCGGGGCACACTCAGGAGTCCGGCTGACGCTGATGGGTTCGTGCTCCCAGACTTCCAGATTTCTGAAGGATTTTGGAGGCTGACCTAGTGTTGCTAACTTGAAAATTTGCCAAGTAAGTAAGATATTTTACAAACATCTCTGCAAGTGAGAAGTCTGCAGGCCTCTTCCTGCTGGTCTCACTGGCTGGAGAGACCAGGGCCAATGCCAGGGGGCCCCACTGGCTCACCTTGTGACCTTGGGTAAGCAGCCCGGCACCACAGAGCCTCTGGGGCAAGGGGACACCCAGCCTCATGTGCCTGGGAACCTGGTGCAGCAGCCATCGGAGCCTCCTGGAAACTGGCGTCTTGACTTGGCTGTGTACGCAGCAGCCCCTCCGCAGCCTCGGACAGGAGCTGGTGCCGAGGGCTGGAGAAGCTGCACAGGCCAAGGTCGGCTCTGCCCCTGCTGCCTGCCTGGGGGGGTGGAAGCACAGACGTGAGGCGTTGGGATGGAAATTCCCACCCTACAGGCACCCCAGGATGTTCACCCAGGGTTTCCACCCAACAGGACCCTTTCCTTCCTAAAGGGCAGGCGTTAGGGACTGTTTTTCCATTAGGTGGACACGACTGGTAGTTACCTGTTTCAGAGGCCACTGCGGATCCTGGAGCTCCCTGGCCCCAAGGTTGTGGGGGAAGAGCACGAGCTCCCAGTGGCCTCTGCCCCGGCTGCTCCATGAGAGGGGACTCGCGCTCGCCACGTGGGGCCCACTCTGGCCCCGAAGCCTTTTCTCACCCATGTGAGGTGCGTGGGGCTGCACATGTCCCCTCTTTTGGCAGTGACACACCTGGAGCTCAGAGATGGGCAGTGACCAGCCTGGGTCCCACAGAGTGGCAGCAGGTGCTGGAGATAGTTGTGACTTGGTTTTGTGTTTTGTTTTAGGCCACATGCCTCCTGGGGAAAGAAAATGAACAGATTTGCTGCCAACAGTGATGTTTCTAAAAGAAGCAGTCAGTGCCCTCTAAGAGCACAATCAACATTTAGCTCGAATAGTTTTACTTTATGAGTCTCAAAGAGGCCCCACAGTTGAGTTTTGGCATTGCCTTCTGTAGTCACAGTCCTGGGCATTCCTGGCCCCAAGGTGGCAGGGGGAGGTCTCCAGGCACGTGTGCCAGAGGAAGCCCCAGCTGTGGGGTCCGTTCCTGGAGCCCAGAGCACTTCTCTCCCTGACTCCAGCTCATAGTCATCAGTCTGGTGGGGCGCGGGTCCCTCCGGTTCCAGCTGGGCCTCTGGCTGTGCTGCAGGCAGCGCTACAGCGCTGGTTCCACACCCAGGCGGGCAGAGGCAGGTGGGGGCTGGGTGGCTGAGAGGCGGTGGCCAGGGAATGAGTGCGCATTTTGGGCAGTTACTTTCTGAAGTGGCTTTAGCGGTTGACTTTGAGGAAGAGGCCTCTCGGCAGAAGGAAAAGATTGAGGGAGTTACACAGTTTCCTCCCATTAAACCTTATATTTATGGGTTACCCTCTTGTAGGAATGATGAATGCTTTCAGCTGGTGGCAGACTCCCAGCCAGCTGCTAACCGTGGAAGGTGCTAGAAATGAAGGCCTGCTCCCTTGAGGAGCCACAGGCCCATCATCCACAGTCACTGCCTAGGAAAGGGCCATGCCAGCCCCCCGGGCATGAAGGCCAGGATGGGTGTGCGGCCAGGACAAGTGTCACAGAAGTGTCCTGGCCCTTTCTATTCCAGGAGGCGGCAACATGGTAGAACTGGGTCCCCTCCTGCAGTGCCATGGACTTGGCCTGGCCTCATACCCTGGGACAAGCCCGTTTTCTAGTCTGAATGAGGCGAGTTCAGCATTCCCTGGCCTGCCCAGCTGTGTCCTGGGACATTCAGATCCACAGCCCCTGAGTCCAGGGTTTACTGCGGTACAAAATGGCAGCACCAGGTGTGCTCCTCTGGTCCCAGGTGGGGAATGAGAACAAAGTCCAGACCTCAGCCAGGGGTTCTGGCCTCAGCTCTGCCACCAGCTCACCCCAGGACCTTGTGCCAGCTTGTGCCTCTCTGGGTCTTCACTTCTTCATGTATAGAAACAACGTGTGTTGCTTCCAACATTGTCATCTCTCCCCTGAGCCCAGCTCATGAGAGTGTGTGTGACCAAATGCCTTTGGGGAGGGTGGGTAACGGTGCTGTAGGAAGTACTCTAGGTCAACCTTTGTAAAAACGTGAAGAGAATCTGTGCAGAACCTAAATCTGACACCCTGACGCTGGGAGTAACCTCTGCCCTTTGTCATCGTAGGAAGATATGGCTGCACACGTCGGTGCTTCCCGGACTCCCCAAGAGGTGATGGAGCATTACGTGAGCATGTACATCCACGGGAACCTGGGGAAGGCCTGCATCCCTGACACCATCCCCAACCGTGTGACAGACCACACCTGTCCCAGCGGAGGCCCCCTCTCACCCAGCCTCACCACCCCGCTGCCGCCACTGGACATCTCCGTGGCCGAGCAGCAGCAGCTGGGCTACATGCCGCTGCGGGACGACTACGAGATCGAATATGACCAGGATGCCGAGACGCTCATTAGCGGGCTCTCTGTTAACTATGACGACGACGACGTGGAGATCGAGCTGAAGCGCGCCCACGTGGACATGTACGTGCGGAAGCTGAAAGAGAGACAGCGGCGGAAGAACATCGCCCGTGACTACAATCTAGTGCCAGCCTTCCTGGGGAAGGACAAGAAGGAGAAGGAAAAGGCGCTGAAGCGCAAGATCACCAAGGAGGAGAAGGAGCTGCGCCTGAAGCTGAGGCCGCTGTACCAGTTCATGTCATGCAAGGAGTTTGATGACCTTTTTGAAAACATGCACAAAGAAAAAATGCTCCGGGCCAAGATCCGAGAACTGCAGCGGTACCGGCGAAACGGGATCACCAAGATGGAAGAGTCGGCAGAGTACGAGGCAGCGCGGCATAAACGGGAGAAGAGGAAGGAGAACAAAAACCTAGCGGGCTCCAAACGGGGAAAGGAGGACGGCAAAGACGGCGAGTTCGCCGCCATTGAGAACCTTCCGGGCTTCGAGCTCCTGTCGGATCGCGAGAAGGTGCTCTGCAGCTCTTTAAACTTGAGTCCGGCCCGCTACGTGACTGTGAAGACTATTATAATTAAAGACCACCTCCAGAAGCGGCAAGGAATCCCCTCGAAAAGCCGCCTTCCTAGCTACCTGGACAAAGTCCTAAAGAAAAGGATTTTGAATTTCCTCACAGAAAGCGGCTGGATCTCCAGGGACGCGTCTTGAAGCTGAGACGCTTTGAAAGCCAGAGTGATGCTCAGACGGCGCGCCAGCCAAAAGACTTGGTGGAGGGGAGCCGCTTCCCCATTGTTGCTCTTTTTTAAACAAATGGAGTTCCTTTTTTTAAGACAAATTCTTTTCATGGTCCTCTGAAAGCAGCAATAGTAACAATCTTATATTGGATCATGGGGGAGGCAAACGTGTCTATTTTAACTTAGTTCTGCAAGTCGTACACTGAGATGATGCTCTGCCTTTACCTGTTCAGTTCGGAGCTTATTGTGAGATTGGATAATTTCCTTTTGAGTGTTCTTCCCTTTGGTACAAAAGCTATTGTGGGTGACAGGAGCAGTGTTTTCCTGCTGGACCGACAAGCCACCAGCTATTTCCTGGTGATGCAAGCTCTTCTCAGGCGGGGCTGCCTGCAGGCTCCCCTTTTCTGAGCCCACGCTGCCCACAGCTGACCCCAGCGCAGCCCCGGGCACGCGGCACTTTACATGGGGGCAGCTTGGGCCCAGACTCCTCCGCCTTGGAGCAGATGAGGAAAATCAGGCCAGAGGACAATAGGCTGGCATTTTGTTGGGAACTGAAGAGGAATCTGTTGAACACAGCAACCAGATGACCTTCCATTTCACCCGCGGCAGCAGTTTCAGCCTGCAGTTCCCAAACCCCACAGCTGACCCTGCGCCTCATTCGAATACGGCCAGAGCCTGCTGGTTCACTTTGGGTAGAGCCGTGCCCCTTGGGCAGGCTCCCATAGTGGCCACGTCCCCACGAATGGGAAAGCACGTTAGTGGGAGGGACGTAGGACACGTGTGGACCGCCAGGCCCTCTCAACCCTTTTCCTGGGCCTGCTCGGTGCTGCTGTTAGATGTGCAGTGCATTTCACTTGGAAGAACCCATCGTATAAAATTCAAGGCTGAGAGTTCTGAATTCTGGCATCAGCTTCCTCAGGATTTTCTTCAGTTGCAAGTACCTTTCCACTGAAAATGTGAGCATGCCCGCCTGGCTAGGCATCTTTAAGAGTGTCGCCAGGCCCGTGCCAGCTGAGGCCTCAGACTAGCCAGGCGAGAGCCGTCTGACCGGTTGGTTGGCGGTGGTTCTGGCTGAGCACGAGGGAGCCGGGGTGGTGTCCCTGAGCCTCAAGCTGCTCCCTGTTCACTGTCTTGAATCAGACTCAGAAATGGCTTCTTCACAGCCCTGCCTACAAGTTTTTCTCTGGGGCCCTCTTTCAAGGATGTCCACGGTACCTTCCTCCGGAAACTTGAGGAAGTCTTTTGTCTTCCAGCTGCTCAGGGTTCTCCGGTCCAAGACCCTGCTTTAAAAAGAGTCTGTGGAGTGCTCAGACTCCAGCGCTCCATTCTTCAAGGAGGTTGACTTGCCTCTCGGGCCCCATAGGTACCAAGAGACTGTTTACCTCCCAGAATGTTTGGGCTTGAAGTTACATTAAAGTGAAGTTATTTGAAAGAGAGAAAACCTCATCATTTCTAAGGATGACTTAATTACTGTGCCTTTTCCTTTCTTTTTACACATCCTTCTGTCCCTTAGGGTAAAATTTTCAGCATTAAATAAAACATTTCAAATATATTGTATATGGCTTTAGTTGTAAACTATACTGCATGCTGACAGAGAAGTGCTCTTTTAGCTAAGCCCAGAACTTCTCTTTTGACAACAAAGTACTGAGCAGTGGTATCATGAGGGCCACCTCCACACTGTCCCCTGCAGAATAAATGAGGATGACAGAAAGCTGATGCTACCACTGAACAGTGATGGAGATGGTGCTAAGTTTTTACGGTTGTCTTAGCCCCAGTGGTCCTCAAAGTGGGGTTCCTGGCCCAGCAGCAGCATCCCCTAGGAATCTGTTAGAATGCAGATGCACAGGCCCCACCTGGCCTCCTGCATCAAAGTGGTGTACGGCGGGGTGCAGCAAGCGGTTTTCACAAGCCCTCCAGGTGACTGGATGGAAGCTTGCTTGGGAACCATGGGTTTTAGCTATTCTGGTGTCTCCCTGATTTTCTACAACGCCAGGATCCTAGTTTGGTGAGGTTTTCAATTTAATCTTATTTTTATATAAAATGATTGCCAGACTTATATTCAGCTTGAAGCAGCAGCAGATCCCTGTTAATGTGTATGGTCCAGGCCAAGAGCTGTCAAATGAAAAACTTTGTGCTTAAGCAGGTTTTTAGTATGTATATCTTTTTGATGGTATGAAGAATTTATTTAGGCTTGACTGTTTTAAAACACCATAATGAATGTATAATTAATTTATGTTAAAGTAATAACCCTTTGTCACAAGGGAATGGTAATGTTGTGATTGGCTGCCTCTTAGCCCATCGACTATTCCCATCATGGTAGTCCTTACCTCTGTTGGCAGCTCAGAGCCTCCACATTTTTATATTTAATTCTCATGATAAATTAGCCAGCATAATCTCATGGAATTAGGCCTTGTTAAAATCTAGGCCAGGCACGGTGGCTCACACCTGTAATCCCAGCACTTTGGGAGGCCGAGGCGAGCTGATCACAAGGTGAAGAGATCAAGACCATCCTGGCCAACATGGTGAAATCCTGTCTCTACTAAATATACAAAAATTAGCTGGGTGTGGTGGTGCACGCCTGTAGTCCAAGCTACTTGGGAGGCTGAGGTAGGAGAATTGCCTGAACCCAGGAGGCAGAGGTTGCAGTGAGCTGAGATCGCACCACTTACACTCCAGCCTGGTGACAGAGCGAGACTCCGTCTCAAAAAAAAAAAAAAAAAAATTTTAAGCAAACTATCTTTGAGTCAAAAAAGTTGGATAACTCATCTATTTTAAATAATGCTGTCTGAATGGCCAACATCCCAAGAATGTATTAAAAACAGCAACCCTGCCTACCGTTTTGATGACCTTTTTCCATATTAAACGCATTGAGAACAAAAGAGTGTCACCGCTTGCTTCTTACCTCTGGTTCTGAAGTCAGATGTCTTCTCTGAGCCACACAGAGCTAGGGGTGAGCCACAGTTCAAACAGATACAGATTGTCACATGACATACTTCAAAGTTTGGTACTTTGTATCAAACCAGTTTTTCCTCCAGAAGATTAAAGTTGCTTTGTCTTTTTTCTTTTTTTGAGAGGGAGTTTTCTTTTTTTGAGAGGGAGTGTCGTGCTTCTTGTTCAGGCTGGAGTTCAATGGCACAATCTTGGCTCACTGCAACCTCTGCCTCCTGGATTCAAGCGATTCTTCTTGCCTCAGCCTCCCAAGTAGCTGGGATTAACAGGCACCCACCACCACGCCCAGCTAATTTTTTGTATTTTTAGTAGAGATGGTTTTTCACCATGTTGGCCAGGCTGGTCTTAAACTCCTGACCTCAGGCGATTCACCCACCTCTGCCTCCCAATGTGCTGGGATTACAGGCGTGAGCCACTGCACCCGACCTAAAATTGCTTTCTCTTAAGCAGAAACTCCTTCGTGCCAGTTGCTCTCCTCCCTCAAAGCAGCAGTACAGCCAGAGAAAGCCAAATGGGTCTGAGTCTTTCAGGAATCCAGACCCACTTGCAGATGCCTCTGAGACTTCCAGTTCTGGTTTTGACTGTCCACACACACACTTGACTCATGCTGCAATTATGCTAAATCCAGTAACTACTAGAATGTAGCTGAACAAATCTAATTTCTACTGTAAATATATACATAATTAAAAGACATTTTCCTGTTACAGGTTGAGTATCCCTGAATCTGAAATGCTGCAAAATCGGAAACTTTCTGAGTGCCTACGTGATACTCAAAGGAGATGCTCATTTCGAGCATTTTGGATTTCGGGATTGGGGACACTTAACTAGCAAGTATAATGCAAGTAGTCAAGCAGAGAATCTCGTTTCAGTCAATGAGGGGCCACATATTACAACACTGTTCTCACTGTACCTTTAGTATGTTATGTTCAGATACACAGATTCCATTGTGTTAACAGATGCCTACAGTATCAGTACAGTAACTGCTTTCCAATTTAGGAGCAATAGGCTACACCATATAGCCTAGGTGTGGAGTAGGCTACACCACCTGTGTTTTTAGGTACATGTAGGTACACGTGGTGTTCACAGGAAGAAACACATCCCTGTGGTTAAGCCATGCTTGACTATATTCCAAAATCCAAAACCCCCAAGTTTGAAACAATTCTGGTTCTAAGCATTTCAGATGATACCCCACTTACCATATGACTGTGGATGCCTGAAGGTTACTATAAAAAATATTTTACCATATGAAGCTATATTGCCTCTAGGTTATGAGTTGAGTGCTTTTTAGCAACTGCAGCTCTAGCTGAGAAGGGAGGAGACTGCAAATATTCACAGAAATGAGTTGATAATTACTTTTCTTAGCCTCCATTTTACTCTGGAGCTCCAGGGGTGATGATGCACTCACAACCCCACAGTGTGCACACAGGCAGCGCTGGAGCTCCCAGTCATGTTTTCTCCAATATACATGCTGCCTTTAGTTGTTTCTGACCACATTAATTGAAGGCATCTTAAAGGTGGAACATGTTGGGAATGGTATCCCAGGCTGAAGTATTATGGGACCACTACCTGCATCTTTTAAAATTAGAAGTGAAATAAACTGTGCCCCATCTTTTCTAGGCAGCAAATGGCTTTCACCAGTATCTTCAATTCTAGAAGCAAAGGCAGCGAAAGGTTCTTTTCTTTTTCATAAGAGACTCCAATCATTCAGCCTTTTTCTAAGCCCTAGATGACCATGCAAATGAGGAACACAGTCCTTTCGCAAGACGATTTTGCAAATCCTGTGCCCTTGCTGTGGCTCCTAGGTGTTTCACATTCTTACCATGCCAGGCTGCAGCTGCACTGGGCGAGTGTGGCTCTCCCTTTCCGTGCAGAAGTGTGTGCATGTGTGTACGTGAGTGTGCACGCACGCACATGTCAAGCTGACAGCTTCAGGGCTGGAGCAGAGAATGGGAAGGCTAAGCCATGCTTGCCTCAGTGGCAAGGATCTCCACGAGTGGACACAAAATTGTTATCAGAAAGTAGGAAAATAAACATTAGGGCTTTAATCCTCTTAAATAAAATTTTTAAATTAAACATTAACATTTAAAGTACACCAAGCGTGCAGTCCTATTTTGAGAAAGTCCATTTTGCCAGGGAATACACCTTGAGGTCGTTAGTAACTAGTTGAATATGATTTAAATATGTCTGCATTTAGATGAACAGAACAGGGTAAAAGGACCTTCGCCAAGCCAAGCTCAATTCCTGGCCAAATAATGGTGCTGAGAATTGTCAGTGCCCACGCCCATTTCTCAGTGGTCAGTTTCAGCCGCTGTTGACTGATGACAAACGAACTCACTATGTTCTTCACAAAGATCATTTTTTTTATGGAAAATGTTTCAACTCTTGCCTTTCCTTCAGCGAATGAAATGTGATGGGCTAAACATGCCAGTCACTCATGTGCCGCACACAGTGAGCTGCAGGGACACACGGTGCAGACTGGCGCGTCCAGGTAGCCAAACAGAATTCCCCAAGACCTTTTATTTGTTTAAAATACTTTGGTGTCAGCAGAGTCTGAGCAGACACATTACTCATGATGCTCAGGAGACCTGGCAGAGCCCCGCTGAGCTCTTCTAAGTATGTGGAACTATTCAACGCGTGGCACTAAAAGGGAACAGACTCCCAAATTACAGTTCATTAACGCAGTTATGCAACCCGCTTCATTTTCTGTTTAGCCACTGGTTACTTAAGGTTTCCAACAAGGTTTGGGAAAAGGTCACATGTACTCAAAGATGAGAAACAATGAACCAGCCTTAAGAGTTACAGCAAGTGAGTTTAAAAACACCCACCCCATCAATAGCAGCTAAGCTTCCTTCACCACCCCCACCAGGGCGGGTCTCAGAGTGCGCCCATGCAGCTTGTACCCCACTTTGCTAACTAGGGCCACTGTGCCCGGCTCCTTCCCCTCAACGGGCGTGTGGAACAAGGCCTCATGTTCATAAGGGTCGAACTTGGCTCCGACAGGGTTCAACTTGAGCAAGCCATGCTTTGTGAACACCTTCTGGATCTGGACTTCAGTCATGACCAGCCCCTCATAGAGGTTCTTCAGGTGAGGGTTATCGTCTTTAATTTCTTCTTTAGGAACACACTGTGTTGCCTTCTCCAGAACGTCTGCCACCTCCAACAAGTCCTTGCAGAAGGCTTGAATGCCTGAAGTTAAAGAAGATCATTTGCACTCCGTACCAAATGCACAGGGCAATTCCAACCTGAGCACTGCTGACCTGATGTGGAGGCTATTTAATAACTTGTCAAATCAGTTGCCTCAGAATTCCAATAGCTTAGTAACTTCAACAACACAAAACCCTCAAAAGCTATTTGTGGGATGAGACCCAGAATTTACTAAATTTAGAATTTACTAAAATGTGAAGAAAGGGGGGAAAATACCCTTGAGACATCCAAGCCCAGATGTCAAGTAAGCAGTAAGATATAGAGGACTGGAACTCAGAAGATCCGAGTTTGAAGCTGAGACTTGTGTGTGGATGCCATTAGGCCCATAAGAGTGTGTAAGTCACCCAGGGAGCACAGCAAGGGGAGAGAACCTAGGCCTGGTACTGAGTCCCAAGAGCCCAGACATTTACAGGTCAGAAAGGGTAAGAACCAACAAAGCACATTACCACAAAGAGAGGCAGAATACCAAGAAACAGGCCACAGCATCCAGGAAAAAAGTGTTTCAAGGAGCGCTTCAATCTCTGTGAACGCGGCACAGACTCTGGTTCTTAGTTTCCACGTAGCCTCTCACCCTGTCTGACCCGGGGCAAGCCTTTTACCCTCCACTGAGCCTTAGGTTCTGCACCTCTAATACCCACTGTCTGTCACGCAGAGGCCCGCAGCCAGCACTCAAACACCAGCCTGTGGAGTTGGGAGCCTGGGTTATGTACCAGCTTTGTGATGTGGGGCAGGTGACTAAACCGCAATGATCTCAACTGTAAAAATGGGAAGAACAGTGACAAAAACATCCAAAGGTGGCAATGCATATAGCACGCTGGGAGTTCTGAAGTGATGCCAGTGTTACTTCCGGAGGGCTAAGCGGATGGGCATCAGAGGCTGACCTGCTGCAGGTTCCCACCGAGGTCTCTGTGTGGGGCAGGACACACCTATTTACAATTCTTCATGCTAGTCTCAGCTACTTATTTCTGCTCCTCCAGACACCTTTGCTGTTGGGCCATCATAAAAAAAAAAGCAGGGGATGCAACTGCTGGGCCCCCCATCCCACAGCCTTGCTCTCTGACACTTCCATATGCATGGCCTTCCCCCTTCCCCACCCCATTATCTTCTTTTCAGAATCAACACCATGTTATGTTGAACGTACCATATAATTTTGCCTCCTCCACCAATTTCTGGCTCCTCTGCCGCAAGTTCTCGGTGTCTGCCAAAGCTCGTTTATATTTTTCCTAAAATAAAAAAAAAATTTTTTTTTTTTTTTTTTGAGACGGAGTCTCACTCTGTCACCCAGGCTGGAGTGCAGTGGCCGGATCTCAGCTCACTGCAAGCTCCGCCTCCCGGGTTTACGCCATTCTCCTGCCTCAGCCTCCCGAGTAGCTGGGACTACAGGCGCCCGCCACCGCGCCCGGCTGGTTTTTGTATTTTTTAGTAGAGGCGGGGTTTCACCGTGTTAGCCAGGATGGTCTCGATCTCCTGACCTCGTGATCCGCCCGTCTCGGCCTCCCAAAGTGCTGGGATTACAGGCTTGAGCCACCGCGCCCGGCCAAAAAAAAATATTTTTAAATATTTTTTAATTTTTTTTTGAGACGGAGTCTTGCTGTCTGTCGCCCAGGCTGGAGTGCAGTGGTGTGATCTTGGCTCACTGCAAGCTCCGCTTCCCAGGTTCATGCCATTTTCCTGCCTCAGCCTCCCAAGTAGCTGGGACTACAGGTTCCCGCCACCATGCCCGGCTAATTTTTTGTATTTTTAGTAAAGACGGGGTTTCACCGTGTTAGCCAGGATGGTTTTCATCTCCTGACCTTGTGATCTGCCCACCTCAGCCTCCCAAAGTGCTGGGATTACAGGCTTGAGCCACCGCGCCCGGCCAAAAAAAAATATTTTTAAATATTTTTTAATTTTTTTTTGAGACGGAGTCTTGCTGTCTGTCGCCCAGGTTGGAGTGCAGTGGTGTGATCTTGGCTCACTGCAAGCTCCGCTTCCCAGGTTCATGCCATTTTCCTGCCTCAGCCTCCCAAGTAGCTGGGACTACAGGTGCCCGCCACCATGCCCGGCTAATTTTTTGTATTTTTAGTAAAGACGGGGTTTCACCGTGTTAGCCAGGATGGTTTTCATCTCCTGACCTTGTGATCTGCCCACCTCAGCCTCCCAAAGTGCTGGGATTACAGGTGTGAGCCACCAAGCCCGGCTGGGAGATTTATATTAATATGGAACAAAGTCATAGGAAAGCGAGCTTGATTGGAAAATGGCTGTGTAACTAACTGCAAGTCAAAACAGAAGTAATATCACTGCCTTTGAAATATGACTAAGGAGGGTAGCTTAACGAAAGCTTAATAAAAGCTGCACTCAGGATCTTTTGCTATGTTCAATGTTACCCAGAGGTGGCTCAGTTCAAACACTCTTTGTGTAATCATCATCTGAGTTCTAGTATATTCCTCATGTCTCACCATCTTCCTGTAAGATCACTCATCTGAGCTTTTCTCTCTCTTTTTTTTTTTTTTTTTTTGAGACAGGGTATTGCGCTACTGCCCAGGCTGGAGTGGAGTGGAGTAATCTTGGCTCACTGCAGCCTTAACCTCCTGGGCTCAAGCAATTCTCCCACCTCAGCCACCTGGGTTGCTGGGACTACAGGAGTGCACTACTACGCCCAGCTAATTTTTATTTTTTTTTTTAGAGATGGAGTCTCACTATGTTGCCCAGGCTGGTCTTGAACACCTGGGCTCAAGCAATCCTCTTGCTTCAACCTTCCAAAGTGCTATCAGAGGGGTAAGCCACTGCGCCCAGCTAGCTTTTCTCTTTTTAACATTTACTAAATTGCTCTGTGGGGGCCTCTAGACTGCATCCATTTTCAGTCTTCAGGTAATCACTGTGCAGTGGCAAGGAGTAAGAGCTCCAAGTCTAGATGGTCCTGGTTCAAGTCCTGGCTCCGCACCTGGCAGCCAGGATTAACATATGTAACGGGTTTGGAATGGTGCCAGCACTCAGGGTTTGTCATCATTCTCAAATCCTTAAAGAACTTGATTTGTGCCACCCATGTGTTTTCACATGGAGTAAGAATTCATGTTCCTAGTTCACAAACCTCTTACCTGCCTATGAGAGCATGACATAAAACCATACTCCGGGTCCCAACTCCTGTACTTGAAATTTTCTGCTTCCTCTCCTAAGTCCCAACCTCAACCACCATACTGAGCATTCCTCATTTGTAAAGATGATTTTAAGTTTTAATTCAATGACAAATAATAGCATGTAAAGTTCATTCTCTTGCCAGAACCACAGCCACATAGGATTTGGGTTCTAGTCTTTGCTTTGGCAGTAACTTGCCACCTGGGCCCACTGCAGGCCGTGGACAACGGCTTAACTCTGGCTTTAGTCTGTCACCAATGAAGCCTGGAACCTTTATATGGCCCAGGAGAGAAACAGTTCAGCCAAGCCCACTCCCACAGGAGCCTGACAGTCCTCACCACAGTCTCCTTCAGCTGCTCCTCCAACTTAACCTTCTCTTCCAGGAGGGTCTTCTCTGTAGCAGGAGGATCTGCTTTCTGTTCACTCTGACCCACGTCCTCTTCCAGGTTCTGGCCACTGTTCTTTTGTTTCGTGGCTGTGCACAACAACCGGGGAGATGGCCTACAGGGAAGTCCACACATGAGAAACGAAGACTTTGTTTTTGTTTTTATTAAAGTCAGATGTATGATTTTAGAAACTTAAAATAGCTTCAAACTATTTACTATTACTTGGGGAGAAAACATTTCTCTTAGATCTAATAAAGGCACACTGTACTTGACATATAGAAGCTATACTAGTAAATAGTAAATATAAAACCTGTAAGTCATATACAGTGTGCCTTTATTAGATCTAACATATATATATATATATATATATTAGAGACAGGGTTGCTGTCTCTCTCTCTCTCTCTCTCTATATATATATATATTTTTTTTTTTTTGGAGAGAGTCTTGCTCTGTCATCCAAACTGCAACCTCCGTCTCTTGGGTTCAAGGGATACTCCCACCTCAACCGCCTGAGTAGCTGGGGCTACAGTCGCTCGTCACCACACCCGGCTAATTTTTTGTATTTTTAGTAGAGATGGGGTTTCACTATGTTGGCCAGGCTGGTCTTGTACTCCTGACCTTAAGTGATCTGCCCGCCTTGTCCTCCCAAAGTGCTAGGATTACAGGCGTGAGCCCCCGCACCTGGCCTCTCTTATGTATTTTTAGAGACAGGGTCTCGCTGTCACCCAAGCTAGAGTACGGTGGTACAATCATAACTCACTGTAACCCCGAACTCCTGGGCTCAAGTGATCCTCCCCCCTCAGTCTCCCAGAGTGCTGGGATTACAGGCATGAGCCACTGTGCCTGTCTTTTTTTATTTTTATAAGATCTTCTGTAGTACATGCCTAAACTTACATGTCAATGTGCCAAGTTACAGTAGTTGGTACACAATAGTACTAACCTCCTTCTCTTTCCATTCTAAGGTGACTGAGACAGTCTGCCCAGACCTAACCACCTACTTATGGAATAGCTACTACTAGAGTGAGGCCAGCCTATTGCTGATCCTGGTAACAAAGATAGACCCAGCAGAGATCTTGCAAAAAAGAAGGTATCTAAACACAAAGAACTGTAATTTGGGATTTAAAAGTGATTAAGACAGGCTCGGTGGCTCACGCCTGTAATCCCAGCACTTTGGGAGGCCAAAGCAGGTGGATCACCTGAGGTCAGGAGTTCGAGACCAGCCTGACCAACATGGAGAAACCCCGTCTCTACTAAAAATACAAAATTAGCCGGGCATAGTGGTGCATGCCTGTAATCCCAGCTACTTGGGAGGCTGATGCAGGAGAATCGCTTGAACCCGGGAGGCGGAGGTTGCGGTGAGCTGAGATCTCGTCACTGCACTCCAGTCTGGGCAACAAGAAGAAAATTCCGTCTAAGAGTTACACAAAAGGGATCAGAGGTGGAATGACGGGATAGATGCAGCTTCAGGAAGAATAAACTGCTTGGACAAAGGCATGAAGACAGGAAAGCATGGGGTACGTATGGTGAACTAGACCAAGACCAAGTGATAAGCCCAGGTCACAAAGCCATTAACGAATGATAAAATAAAGTCTTAAAACCTAGATTTCTTCACCAGGACCAGAGAACCTTTTTTTTTTGAGACAGAGTCTCGCTCAGTTGCCCAGGCTGGAGTGCAGTGGTGCCATCTTGGCTCACTGCAAGCTCCGCCTTCCGGGTTCACGCCATTCTCCTGCCTCAGCCTCCTGAGTAGCTGGGACTACAGGCGCCCGCCACCATACCCGGCTAATTTTGTGTATGTATTTTTAGTAGAGATGGGGTTTCACCGTGTTAGCCAGGATGACCTCAATCTCCTCCCCTCGTGATCTGCCCGCCTCAACCCCACGTTCACAAGCCCGAGACCCCTCTCACCCCAGTACTGGGAGTACCTGGGACTACAGGCATCCACCAACACGCCTGGCTAATTTTATTATTATTTTTTTTTAGTAGAGACAGGGTTTCACCATGTTAGCCAGGATGGTCTATGATCTCCTGACCTCGTGATCTGCCCACCTCAGCCTCCCAAAGTGCTGGGATTACAGGTGTGAGCCACCACACCCGGCCAGGACCTCTTTTTAAATTAGGCCAGTCCAATCTGAGAATAAGCTACATTCAATTTTCTTCCCAGATTAAAACTGCTTCAACGAATAGGAAGGCTGCCAGCACACAGAACTTACAGTCAAGGTTGTTTATTGCAGCACTGCAGAGCGACAAGTTGGAAACAATATTTGCCAGTGAGGAAATGGTTGAATAAACTTGCTAACACAATCTGGAATATTATGCAGCTCCTAAAAATGGGTTAAACTGCCATTTATTGGATACACTTTGGGTGTTCTGTTAAGGAATGCAACTTACAGAAAAATACACAAAACAGGATCCTATTTTTGTAAAGACAAACTAGAAATCCTGTGTACTTATTATTATCTCAGATCTGTGGAAAGAAGTGGAGTGGAAGCATCTTACAGTCTTGCCATGGGGGTGGAGAGCGATGACCATTTTATATTTTTACTCTTGTGAATTTAAAAAACTAAGAATTTAAATAAAAACTGAGTATACTGTTGTGAAGCCCACCTCCCTCTCCAGCTGTTCTGCCTGGGGGTGTGACAGCCACCAGCCTTTCTGCAGGTCAGCTCTGCACTGACCCCTTTCCAAAGCACAGCCAACACAAAGTGTGGCCAGGAATGCAACAGGACCCACACCCAGGGCCATCTCGTTCTGCAGAGGGAAACTGAGTCTCAGAAAGCCCAGTAACTACTCTGAGAGCTATGACTACCAGTCAGCTCTCCTCCCTTTCCCTAGTTGAGCATCTTTCCACAGAACTACCATTCTAGAGACAGAAATGATGATGACTCGGTGGTCGCTTTCCTGGCAATTAATTCCAATACAAAACCACCAATTACTTTACCAAATTCTTTTTACTCAAGTATTCCACGTGGGTCGCTGCTCTTGGCTCCTATGTTTTTAAGATATAATTTATTAAGCTCGCACTTACCCCTTAATCACCTCGACTGAAAGTGATCTTCACCTCACCTACCTGCTCTCTTTCAGGGAAAAACCGCTTCTCGCTGCCCAGCTTTTGGCCAATTTGGCCCTCAGTGGCTTCTCTAATCAATAACTTGGTTCTAGGCAGCTCCTCCAGCAAGTACTTGCCATACTAACTTCTGAGGTAGAACTTTTAAAAAGCAGAAGCAGCAGGTTTGAAAAAAAAAAGGGCACTGACTCTCGTGGCCCTCAGGCCCGAAATGTGCGCTTGTCTCAACAAACTCTTCGTCCAGCAGCGGCACAGGCTCGACTGCTCTTTTGATCTCAGACGCTGGAGAAGGTGGAGTGAAGGAATTCGAGGCCGAGTGGAAAAAGCCCGTGAACGGGCAACACGCACCTTGCGACACGAAGTTTCCCGATCACCGCTGTGGCCCCGGCCTCGAGCCGCCGCACGGAAATGAGTAACAGCTCCTGCCTAGGGCACACCCGGCCGGGCTCGGCCTCGCTGCGTGACCTTGGACAAGTCTCGGGCTTCTTTGGTCGCTTTTTCAACCACACAAGTTGCGGCTGCCTCTGCGCCCGTGAGCGCCGAGGTCGTGAACGCGCGCGAGGCGTCGCCGCTGGCCCTGGACCACACGCGCACGTGGACCACCGTACCTTCCGAGCCAGACGCCCCAGTGCTGCGGTACTCTCCTGACACGGCGCCCGCCCACTCCACCCTTCCCGCCCAGGTGGCCATGCTCGGCCTCTCCAAAGCCCCGAACGGAGAGCCTGGCCGCAGAGCAGGCCCCAGCGGGGCGATCCGCGTCCCGCAGCGGGGAACCGCGAGCCTGGGGATGCCCAGCTCCGGGGCCGGGGAGGAGGCCCCGGGGCCAGGAAAGGTCCCCATCGGAGCGGGAGGTCGCGCTCCCACCTCAGCTGAGGGAGGCCAAGTGCCCCTTACCTGAGAGACAACGCCAAAGCCGGAAGACTGCGCCGCGCCAGCCTCACGCACTGAGCCGCCATGACTGCCACTGCCTGCCGCCGCCGTCGCCGCGCACGCACCAAGCGTGCGTGCAGGCAGCTATACCCACTTTTCCGCCCTACTACTTCGCCTCAGCCAATCCGTAACCGCTTTTCCTGTTATGGACAGGCAATAGTCACCAATAATTGTGGGTCACGGAAGAGCATTTCCACCCCCTCGGTGGGCGGGGCCTGAGGCTTACCGGCGGCCGCGAAGAGGTGAAAGGTGAAGTGAGCATTGGGAGGAGCCTCCAGTAGGCGTGGCGATGCCGGGAGGAGCCAATGAGGAGGCAGCGTGAGGGGGTGGGCCCAGAGCCCGGGTTGGGGCGTGCGCGTTGCGAGCCGGCAGGGGCTTCGGAGCCGGGGTTTGGGTAGGAGCCCAGTGCCAGTTTCCCGTTTCCCGGCCTGCACCCGCCAGTGCGCTGACACTCCGGGCCTCCCTTTGCTCTGGGAACGAGCGTGGGGAGCACTGTTCACCCTCACACCCTGGCTCCAGATCGGCGCGGAGCACTCCATGTTTGCTAAATGAAACTGAAGCCTCGGCGCGAGCGCCACCCAAACGGCGGCGCAGGTGCTTGAGAAATAACCGCGGAGGCAACCGCTTGGGAAGGCGCCCCCACCCCGACCCTGCTTCTCCGGGCGCCCGAGGCGGAGAGGAGAAGGCGCTGGGGTCTCCGTCTCAACCAGTGAGTTCTGGTGAAACGGGAAACAAAACCCAGGAAGCAAATGGGACAAAATGTTGGCGGTTTTGATGCTGGATGATGGGCATATGGGCGTGTGTTTTGTACCTTTCTGTTATCTTCAGTTTTCTCAAAACACGAAAAACAGACTAAGAACAGCGTATAGAAAACATTGGGGCACAACTAAAGCTCATAAATGCACACGTCTTCATAACCTGACCGAGGTCCGTGCTGCTGTAGCGCATACCCCCAAGAGCAGAGGTGCTGGAAGAGCAGGGGCGGCGTGTTCTCATGGTCCCGGTGCCGGCCCGCAAGCGGGATTCCCGTGGGAGATAGGGCCTGGCTCCCGCTTCAGCACAGCGTGGCCTGGAGTGCAGTTCTGACTGCCAAGATCTGAGGACTGGAGCCCGTGCCCTCCCCAGGATCCCAGACTTAAGAGTCCCTGCCCTCCCCGGGATCCCAGGGCTCGATCCTGTGCCCTTCCCGGGATCCCGCGGGGGAGCCCATGCTCTCCCCAGGATCCCAGACTTAGAGCCCATGCCCTCCCCAGGATCCCAGGGCGCGAGTTGGTGGCTTCTCAAGTGGTGTGTTGCCTGCTTGTTACATTAGTGAAAGTAGGACCATTTGAGTAAAGGACCAAACTTTTATTCTTTTGCTTTTCTCCCATTGAAACCATTCAACCCATGCTGATTAACACCTACTGTTTGCCAGGTAATATGTCCCTTGCAGAAAGACGCAAAAAAATAAACCCCAAATGTGGGATGTTGTACAGGACAAATGACCTTGTCAATTAATACCAGTAATTAAGATAATAGTATAATTATGATGATAATATAATTAATTGGAGCCTGGAGGAAAAAAAAGAAAGTGGAACTGAACTATTAGAGAATAAACGAGCTTAAAAGATGCCATTGAATTGAATGCGTGGAACTTATTTGGATCATGACACAACAAACCAGCTTAAACGAGGCATTTGAGAGATAGGTGGGGGAAATTGGAATATAAACCGGGTATTAGATGAAAACTGGGAGTTATCGATACTTTTGGTAGGGAGCAGTAACGGCTGGTGGGTAAAATGTCCTAACCTTTAGAGATGCAAACGGAAGTATTTACAGTAAATTGCCCCTATGTCTGGTATTCACTTTGTAAATTCTCCGTGAAAAAAAATTCAAGGACAGGTGAAACACAAGTGGCAATTGTTAGTAATGGTTGAAGCTGGGTGATGAATGCCACAGGAGTTATGACGATTTTCTTTTGCATGTGTTTGTAGTTTTCTGCGATACAATTTATTTTATTTTATATATATATTTTTTGAGACAGAGTCTCATTCTGTTGCCCAGGCTGGAGTGCAGTGGCGCGATCTCGGCTCACTGCAAACTCTGCCTCCCGGTTCAAGTGATTCTCATGCCTCAGCCTCCCTAATAGCTGGCACTACAGGTGTATGCTACCACACTTGGCTAATTTTTTGTCTTTTTGGTAGAGATGGGGTTTCACCATGTTGCCTAGGCTGATCTCGAACTCCTGAGTTCAAGCAGTCTGGCGTCGTCAGCCTCCCAAAGTGCTAGGATTACAGGCATGAGCCACCACGGCCAGCCTTTCTGCAATAAAATTTAAAACAGTGTCTCGGCCGGGCCTGGTGGCTCACTCCTGTCATCCTGGCACTTTGGGAGGCCGAGGCAGGTGGATCATCAGAGGTCAGGAATTCGAGACCAGCCTGGCCAGCATGGTGAAACCCCGTTTCTACTAAAAAACAAAACAAAACAAAACAAAACAAAAATAGCTGGGCATGGTGGCAGGCACCTGTAATCCCAGCTACTGGGGAGGCTGAGGCAGGAGAATCGCTTGAACCCGGGAGGCGGAGGTTGCAGTCAGCTGAGATCTCACCACTGCACTCCAGCCTGGATAACAGCAAGACTCTATCTCAAAAAACAAACAAACAAAACCAAAACAGTATCTCATGTTTCTTATTGGCTGTGACCAAGTAACTTCATTGCTTTCAACCTTGATCTGCTCACCTGTAAAACTGAGACCTTATTATTTGTTGTGAGATTTAAAAGAGAAACATGTTCATTTCCTTCCTCTTTGGGGCTCAGAAGGAATCCGATGGGCGTCTTGCAGCTCCGAGCCTGATGAAGAATTGTAGCTGCTGTGCCTCAAGACAGATAAGCACAGGTCGTCCCAGTGGGGATGCCACCTTGGGGACTGTGAACCTCCGCTGAGGCCAGGCCATGCCCTGTGTCTGTATCCCGAACTGCGGGATTTCTCTGATCCGCCAGGGAAAGGCCTGCCACCTCGTGGCCGCTTCAGGAACTGCTCCAAAGGCAGTCTGCTCTTGGGAACCTACCTGCTTAGGTAGCTCGCTGAGGTCTGGAACCGCAGCACACTGCAAGTTATCTTCACGTGGAGGTGAAGCTGCCTGTATGGAAGACTCTTGGATCAGTCGCCTGAGCACATGTCCAGCAATGGGCATGAGTGGCCTAGCCAGGGACTTGGGGTGCCGGAAGAGCCGACTGTACAGCACGTGGTGCCCCTAGCAAGGATTGGGTGGTGTTTAAAAAGAAAAAAAGGTCGTGCAGATGGTCTGACAGCCTGTCGACCGTGGGCGTGGTGCTCATAGCAGCTGAGCACTGCCGGGGTACCAGGCTGTGTGCTGGGTGCTTCAAAGATGTCCTCTTGTGGATCAACCCATCTGTGGCGAGGAGGGGACCGGGCTCAGCCAGGTTAGATGTGACTTGCACAAGGTCATGTGGGTGAAAGGAAGGCAGAACTCTTGTGTATTTCTCCTGACTGATCCCAGATTTTGCATCAGGACTGAAGACAGAACCCACATGTGTCCAGCACCGGGTGATTGCTGCCATGAGCTGCATTGCTGTGATCCCTCGGTGAGGGCATGGATTTTCATCCTTGTATTCAACTTTGAAAGAAGCAAATTTAGAAAGATACGAATATGATGGGCGTGGCAGACAGAATTTTAAAGGTGGGCCCACTGACTCGTACCCCTGGCTGTTCAGTTAAACACTAGCCTAGATGCTGCTGTGCAGGGACTTTGACGAAGGAATGAAAGTCCCAAGCCATCTGACTTTGAGATCAGAGATGATCTGGTGGGCTTGACCTCCTGAGCTTAATGAAAGCAGGGAGCTTTTCCAGCTGTCAGCAGAGAGGAAGGTGTGAGAAAGTCTGGAATTAACATTGCTGGTTTGAAGGAGGAAGGGGTTGTGTGAGAAGGTGTGTGGGTGACTTATAGGAGCAGGGAGTGGCCCCCAGCCATGGAATGAGGACCCCAGGCCTGCAGCCACCAGGAGCTGGACTTTCGGGGCCACCTGAATGCACCTGGAAGCAGATTCTCCCCCAGAGCCTCCAGGTAAGAGCTCATCCCTGCCACCACCTTGATTTAGACCTTGTAAGACCTGGAGTGGAGAACCCAGTTTAAATCACTTAAGCCATATGATAACCCTGTGGGGCAGGCATTACTTTTTTTCCCTCCCCATTTTATCTTTATTTTGGACTTTGGTACCCCGAATAGATTCATCATAAACCTTTGGTTCCCATTCTCACCTTCATGCCTGCCCTGTTCTTGGCCTGCTTCTGTTTGTTTCGTTGCTACAATCAACGTCCCTGGACCCATCACGCAGAAGAAGCCGAGGCTCCCAGGTTAAGAGACTTGCCTGGAAAAGCGTTAACTGACAGCTTGGCAGCAGAGCCACCGCTCCTTCCCCCTCGCGTGCTGGTTCCAAAACGAAAATGATGTTCTGGGTAAGAAAAATAGCAGCATAAGGGGCCACAGACGTTCGAGTTGAAATAATTAGAAATAACTTTCTGCAAAAAGAGCCAGACTTCACGAGAGGTAGTTTAATTGGGATAATGAGTTGCACGGGGAATGAGCAAATGCAAAGTTAATTAACAGTCATTTCCTTGAGACTAATCGAAGGAGAAAGATGGCCGTCTGGACCTTGTGGAACCCAGGTGTGACTCAGGTGCCTGCTGCTGGCATGGTCATTTCTTCCCTGTTGCAGCCAGGGCAGCCACAGAGGTGGGCGTGAGGGGGGCCTGGGCTGGCCTGAAGGACAGGGAAGGAAGGAGGAGGCAAACTTCATGGAGCTCGAGGAGATCTTAAAAGCCCATGGACGTGAGAGCTAAGTGGAATCAAAAGCTGATTAAATCGTTCCTTAGAAGCCTACTGTGATTTGAGCCCTCCTGTGTGTGGGTCGAATCAGTCATTAGGCAGGAAAAAAGTCAGAACTGTGAAAAGCACTGTGGGTGAGGATTGGTGGGAGGCAGTGTTTCTCATTATCGAAATAATAGATGCTTATAGAAAGGTTGGAAACTGAATGATAGGATCATTTAAGAACATTAGCCCTTCTCCCCTCTGGTTCCCTTCTCCCCCCGGTTCCTCTCTCTTGTCCCTGTTTAGGAAGTGGGGGGTGGGGCACTCACTGCCTTCCCTTGCCCTTGCCCTTGGATTGATCGCAAACCCACAACTGGAGCCAAAGGCATCATGAGGGGACAGCTCTGACCGTGTGGGCTATCGGTGGGCAGAGATGAAGGGAGCCTCTCTGAATCCTGGTTTCTTCATTGGTACAGTGGGCCAGTACACTCGTATTATTGTTGCACTTTTTCCAGATGCTTACCGCTGTCAGTGACGTTGATCACCACCATTGCGGGTATTCAGGGAGTGGGTGCTATGGCAGGCTTGCAGTGTGTGGCACTTTCTCAGGAGCTGTGCTTGAGGGCAGAGGGGCTCCCTGGGGCTGAGGCTGGGGGTGCTTATAGGCCTCCTGACCCTCTGCCCCTTCCCTTGCCACTGGAGGCCTGGGGGTGGCTGTCAGGAATCTTGGACGCTGATGCAGGGCCCCACAGGACGACATGGGAGCAGCAGGCACGCCTGCTGCTACTCTAGTTCCTAAGCCCCTCTGGATAGGGAACCACATCAACAGTAGCTTCAGCCAGAGACGTTTATTTCTCTAATGTGCAAAAGTCCAGGGGTCGGCAGTCCATGGCTCCTGTGATGGCTCTGTGGCCTCAGGTCATCAGGGACCCAGGCTCCTTCCAGCCTTCAGCTCTGTCCTCCTCAGGGTGTGGCCTGCACCTCACTGTGAGAGGGGAGCTCCAGGAACATCCTAGACAGGAGGGGGCAGAAGGGCAGGGATGCACTGCAGCTGTCTCCTTATATCCTATTGGCCAAAATGTGGTCACATGCCACACCTGGCTGCAAAGGATGCTGGGAAATGTAGTCTTTATTCCCAAGGGTCCACTTCCTGCTGACAATTCTGTTCCTGCAGATGATGGGAGAAAGAATGCTTGGGGACACTAGCATCAGCTCCTCCCTAAGCCTCTATGGCCCTTCTACCCTCACTTCCCTGGGCCCCTCCACTATTGGGATCTCATTGCCTTCCCTCAGCAGCCCATGAGACTGGGGGATCTGTTCACTTATCTGACATCCCCATAGTCTAGGGGGCCCGGTGCTTATTTTCCCCACCTCACTGTCAGTAAACTGAGGTGCAGAAAGGTGACCTGAGCCATTGTCATCCACAGCCAGCAAGTGCTGGAGCCAGGGTTCGAACCCAAGTCTGTGCCAGCCCCGCCTGCAGCATCCACAGTGCAGAGACGCGGCCACATGGGAGCCTCCATGGCTGCCATAACAGATGAGCACACTGAGGCTCAGAGTAATAAACATTCTATCCTCACGTGGTTCCGCAGGTCAGAGTCTGAAATCGGCCTCACTGGGCTAACGTCAAGGTGTTGGCAGGGCTGGCTTCTTCTGGAGGCTTCAGGGGAGAATCTGTTGCCTTGCCTTTTGCAATTTCTAGGCGGTGTGGTGCCCATCTGCTGCGGCTCATAGCCCCTTCCTCCATCGCTCCAGTCTCTCTCTCCATCCTCACGTGGCCTTCTCCCTGCCCCTCCTGCCCCCTCTCAGTAGGACTTGCCCACAGGATTGGGACAGACTCCGCCTCTCAGGAGCCCTTATGCAATTGCCTTTGCACGGTGCCTTTGCCAGATAGAGTGACATTCACAGGTGCCAGGGATTAGGACGTGGGCATAACTGATGCCCTGAGTCAGCCTTGAGGCAGGAAGGGCCTGCTGACCAAGCCCTGAAGAGAAGTCCTGCCCCACGCTGCATTCTTGAGAAAGGAATATCCCACTAAAGATGCTTGGGTGTCAGGGAGGACGGTTTACACCGTGCCCAGGGCCAGGGAAGGCCAGGACGGGTGTGGCCAGGGCCTTTCTTAGACCTGCCCTGCCCCACCTTTCTCCCTTGGCCCTGCAGGGGCAGCTCTTCTGGGCGGAGGCCCAAATCCTTTCTGTCCCTGGAAGACCCCAGCCTCTCTGACCCCCCAACCATTCCTCTGTCAACCAAGGCTCAGGCAGGGATGGAATGGGGTGGGAGCCTCCAAGACTCAGCACTGTGGTCAACCTTTTTGACTCCCACCCAAATTCCCCCACTCCTACTGTCCCGAGCACGGGTTTCATCCCTGTGCCCTGATTCTGGGGGAAATTGAAACCTATCATTTTGCCCAGCTCTTAAACAATTTACTTAACAGACTTACTTACTTTTCTTTCCTTTTTTTTTTTCTTTTTTTTAAACGGAGTCTCACTCTGTTGCCCAGGCTGGAGCGCAATGGCATGATCTCTGCTCACTGCAACCTCTGCTTCCTGGGCTCAAGCGATTCTTCTGCCTCAGCCTCCCAAGTAGCTGGGATTACAGGCACCCACCACCATGCCAGGCTAATTTTTGTATGATTTTGAACTCCTGACCTCAAATGATCTGCCCGCCCCGGCCTCCCAAAGTGCTGGGATTACAGGTGTGAGCCACCGCGCCTGGCCCTGTTTCTTTTTCTTAAAGCATCTTTGTGTGTCTTGGATTGGCAAAAGTGTATTTGAATGAAGGGGTGGCCTGCCCCTCCACAACTGTGGGCGTTTCTCGTTAGGTGGAACGAGAGACTTGAGAAAAGAAATGAGACACAGCGACAAAGTATAGAGAGAGAAAAAGTGGGCCCAGTGGACCAGTGCTCAGCATACAGAGGACCCACGCCGGCACCGATCTCTGAGTTCCCTCAGTATTTATTGATCATTATCTTTACCATCTTAGAAAAAGGGAAGTGGCAGGATAATAGGATCATCGCAGGGAGAAGGTCAGCAGTAAGACATATGAATAAAGATCTCTGTGACATGAATAAGTTTAAGGAAAAGTGCTGTGCCTTGATATGCATATGCAGGCATCTCCATAAATCTTTTTAGTGCGTAAAGAGCAGCATTGTGCTAGCAAGTCCCACCTTTCGCCCTAAGGTGGTTTCCTTCTTTCACAGTAAACAGAACGTACAATCAGGTTTTACACCGAGATGTTCCATTGCCCAGGGACAGGCAGGAGACAGATGCTTTTCTCTATCTCAACTGCCAAGAGGCCTTCTTTCCTCTTACACTAGTCCTCCTCAGCACAGACCCTTCACGGATGTCAGGCTGGGGGACAATCAGGTATTTCCCTTCCCACGAGGCCATATTTCAGACATGGGGAGAAACCTTGGACAATACCTAGCTTTCCTAGGCAGAGGTCCCTGCGACCTTTGGCAGTGTACGACCTTCGGCAGTGTACGTGTCCCTGGGTACTTGAGATTAAGAGAATGGTGATGACTTTTCACAAGCATACTGCCTTCATGCACTTGTTTAACAAAGCACACCCTGCACAGCCCAACATCTGTTAAACCTTGAGTTTAAACCACAGCATGTGTCTCCTGCAAGGACAAGGTTGGGGGTAGGGTTGTTATGCCTAGACCGTTTATTCCCCGAAGAAGACCACCAGAGTCCAGAGTCAAAGCTAAGCAGCAAGGATCTTTATTACAGGTTCGAACCTGGAACTCTCCCTCGCTCGTGAAACGAGATGGGCAGGAGAGCTCCCCCACTCAGCTCCGAACAATGTTATATAGTCTAAGAAAAGTGGGCATAGAGTTATTATACAAATCAGATATATGATTGGCTAGTGTTTGAACAAGGCGATTTGGCTAACTATGATTGGTTCCTGCCATTTCTGATATTTTGGTTCAAACTTTGAGGCGGGAGAGCAGGTTTATGGCAGCAAGAGTTTATCTTACTTAAACACGTCTTGTGACCTTGCCTCAGAACTTACAAAATCTCTGGTATGTGCAAAACAAAATCTCTGGTACGTGCAGAAAACCAGGTACTCACAGAACTTACGAAATCTCTGGTATGTGCAAAGATTAGAGAGCAGAACAAGGGTGTAGCGGGTGGGGGGCGGGTACACATCTATCTTTGTGTCCTTTCATTTCCCCCTTCTCATAAGTAACTGGATGTCCAATCTTGGATTTCCAGAGTCTTATAATATAGCCTCACTTTCTGGGTGCAGGAGAGGCTGGTGATGGCTATGGAGGACCATTAGTTGGATGGTATCAAACCTTTCTCTGACAAATTGTAAAATTTTATTTACTACACAGGGGCCTATAGTGAATAGAAGTAGTAAAGACATTAGGGGGCCTAAAAGGGGTGCCAGAAGGGAAAACATTGAAGAGCTCTACCAATTGTTAGCGGCTGTAGTGAATTGTTGCTTTTTCATTTCTAAGCTTAGTTCGTGTAGGCGTTGGACTCTTTCCTCAACTAACCCTGACTTATTTATATAGAAACAGCATTCTTCTTTGAGGAACATACAGGTACCTCCTTTCTCAGCCGTGAGTAAGTCTAAGGCTCTGCGGTTTTGAAGGGTGACCTGTGCTAGGGAGGTGAGCTGTCGCTGAAGGGAGGCTAGGGAATAGGCGGAGTCTTCCATAGCAACAGAGAATTGTTGTAACAGCTTGTCGTTTTCTATCATGGAGTGTTGTAGGGCCCCTCCTGCTAACCCCGCTGCGACGACAGAGGTGGTTAAGGATATTCCGGCAATTAGTGGTAGAAAAACTGCTCGTCTATGTCGCGCAGTTTTAGTTGGGGCGGTCCTTGCCCAGCCTATGAACTCTGCCAGGGTTAGCAGTGTCAGTTGGGGAACTAGGGTAACAGGGATACACAACTGTCCGTCAGAGATGCTTTTGGACAGAGTTTTTAACAGAGTCATATTACACCAGAAGAACACACCAGGGGGAGCATATATGGGACTATTAGGGTATGTAGCCGATTGGTTACAGAGGCTGTTGCTAAATGCAGAATAACAATAGGGGTATTTCTCTTGGTATGGGTCACGGTACAGGGCCACATCGGGTATCGTGACTATCGATGAGTTAAAACCTGTATAGTTTGTGGGAGGGGAGGATAGAGGAACAGCCGTTAATGGTGGTCTTCCTAGGGTTGCATACATAAAGCAAGAGGACAGGTCGCCTAAACCAGTGAGGTTGGCGAATGCTAGCCCTTCCCGTAATAGAGTTAGCCAGGAGAAGGGCTGCAAGTCTTGTGATAGCTTGGTTTCTTGCCTGTGGATTTGTGTGTGGATTAAGGGTTGAATCTGGACTAGACTTCTCCACAGATATAAATGGCTACTGGGCCAGGTACTAGTTGATGAGTAATATACTCCCCCATGTTGTGGGGTTGTCCACCGAGAGTCCTATGGGTCTTTAATTATCCAAGTGTAAGTGACAGGAGACTCAGTTTTGTAAAAATACCACCCTTGTCGTTCTCTCCAGTATCGGACAGAGTGCGTCTTACAGTAGCTATATGGGCAACCTGCACTCTGGTGCCACCAATAATTTTTACAATTATATTCAGTTTGATCATATTCAAAACAGATCATGGGTATTGCTGGTTGGGCAATCTGGAACCTAGTGAAATTGAGGTAAACTATAGTATTACACCCTGAGGGGGGGCAGTCTGCGCTAGCTAGCAGTTTACCCGCTTGGGGGGTTTCCCCGGGGTGAGTTTTGTTCTCATAGAGCCAGAACCTCCAGACATAGGGATTAGACGGCGCAGCAGTGAGGAGAGTCAGATGCATAAGGCATAAAAGCATAGGTAAGCTAGACATGGTTACGGCTATGGGGATGACGGCGCAGGGTTAGCTTTAAGGGATTGTTCTTAGCTTTGTCTACAGTCCATGTAACCGGTGCTCCAGACGGCTCGAGAAGGTCAGATGTTGGGTCCACTGGTTTGACGTGTGTGTAGTGGATCCACGAAGCGATGCCTTCTACTTTGAGAGCGGTGGGAGTAGTCAGGAGTACTTGCAGTGGTCCTTTCCACCTGGGTTGAAGAGTTTCTTGCCGGTGGCGCTTGACTAGGACCCAGTCTCCTGGCTGGAACGGATGAGGCGTCGGCGGAGGTCCTGCCTCGTACAGTTCTCGTAGTCTGGGCCAAATTTCCTGGTGAATTTTCTGTAAGGCTTGTAAGGAGAACAGGAGCTCAGAGACATTTTCAGTTTCAGGTTTGAGTAAGTCATCTTTTAGACTGGGGACCAGGGGTGGGGGTCTGCCATACATGATTTCATATGGTGTGAGGCCTAGTCTGTAAGGGGTATTTCGGGCCCGGAACAGAGCGTAGGGGAGAAGTACTACCTAATTAGCGCCAGTCTCCATGGTCAATTTAGTTAAGGTCTCCTTCAGAGTCTGATTCATCCTTTCTACCTGTCCTGAGCTTTGGGGCCTATAAGCACAATGTAATTTCTAATTTGCCCCCAGAATGGAAGCCAAATCCTGACTTACCTTAGCAACGAAGGCTGGTCCATTGTCTGACCCTATTTGGACGGGAAAGCCATACCTGGGGAGGATTTCTTCCAAAATTTTCTTTGCTATAACCTGAGCAGTTTCTCTCTTAGTTGGGAACGCTTCTGTCTATCCTGAAAAAGTATCTACAAAGACAAGTAAGTACTGATACCTATATTTTCCAGGCTTTATCTCAGTAAAGTCTATTTCCTAATAGATACCAGGCCTAGTTCCTCTACACCTAATTCCTGCGGTGGTCTGGGTTTGGGGGCAAGCGTTGTTTAGTTGGCAGTCTTTGCAATTTGTTGTGACATCGCTGACCAGTTCAGCTATGCGCCTGATTCTAAACTTGGCGTGCCTGATTAAGTCCATCATTCGCCGGGCACCTAGGTGGGTTGTCCGGTGGATGTGTTCCAACACCTGCCGTCCTAATTTTTCTGGTAGGATGGTTTGGTCATTTATATCAGTCCACCACCTATTTTTAACCTGTTTTAGGGGAAGCGTGTTCATCTATTCGCGATCCTGTTCGGTATAGTCGGGAAAACATGGCAAATTTCGCGGGCCAGGATTGGGGAGCTGGAGCGCGAGGAGCTGACTGGGAGCTTTTGCTATGCTCCTTGCGGTTTGGTCGGCTAAGAAGTTGCCTCGAGCAATTGGCGTAGTTGGTTTCTGATGCCCAGGGCAATGTACGATAGCCAATTTCTTTGGTTTCTACAAAGCAGTTAATAGAGCTAGGATCTCTTGCTTGTTTTTTATTTCTTTGCCTTCAGCTGTTAATAGTCCCCTTTCTCTGTAGATGGCCCCATGTATGTGCGCAGTAGCGAAAGCATAGCGGCTATCCGTGTATACTGTTAGTTTTTTCTCTGCCCTTAGGGTGAGGGCCTGTGTAAGGGCTATTAGTTCGGCTCTTTGGGCCGATGTCCCTGGAGGCAAGGGTTCCGCCCAGATTACCTCAGTCTCTGACGTTACAGCCGCTCCTGCATACCGCTGGCCTTGGTGGACATAGCTGCTGCCATCAGTGAACCAGGTGAGTTCTGTGTCGGGGAGCGGACGATCTTGCAGGTCCTCCCGCACCCCATGCACCTGAGCCAGTATCTCAGTGCACTCATGGGATGGGGCGTCCAAGTCTGGATTTGGCAGCAGTGAAGCAGGGTTTAAAGAGGTTGGGGGCAGAAAAGTTATTCTGAGGGGGTTTAACAGCAGTCCTTGATAGTGGGTGAGCCGGGCGTTACTCATCCATCGGTCCGGTGGCTGCCGGAGGACACCTTCAATGGCATGTGGGGTTATAACGCGCAACTCTTGCCCCATGATAAGTTTATCAGCGTCTCGGACCATTAGGGCAGTCGCCGCGATTATCCGGAGACAGGGTGGCCAGCCAGCAGCCACTGAATCTAATTTTTTTGACAAATAGGCAACTGGCCTCTGCCAGGGGCCTAGGTACTGTGTTAACACGGCTTTTGCAACACCCTTACTTTCATCTACGTATAAGTGGAAGGGCTTGGAGACATCAGGGAGCCCCAGCGCGGGGGCTGATAACAAGGCAGTTTTGATTTGCTGAAAGGCCAGCTCAGCCTCTTCCGTCCAATTGAAGGGCTGCCGTTCCTTTGCTGCCTGGTATAGGGGCTTGGCTAACTCAGCAAATCCAGGTATCCATAACCTACAGAACCTTGCCGACCCCAGGAATTCTCTCACTTGCCGTGTTGACTGGGGTCTAGGGATGCGTAGGACTGTTTCCTTTCGGGCTTTGGTTAGCCAGCGTTGCCCCCCTTTTAATAGGTACCCCAGATAAGTTACCTCCGACTTGCAGATCTGAGCCTTTGTTGCTGAGGCTCGGTAGCCTAGCTCCCCCAGAGTCTTCGGGAGGTCCTCAGTCCTTTGAACACAAGTTTCCGGGGACCTGGCCGCTATTAAGAGATCATCAACATATTGCAAAAGAGTTATTTCAGGGTGTTGCTGCCGGTACTCACCTAGATCTTCATGAAGGGCTTCATCGAACAGGGTTGGCGAGTTCTTGAACCTTTGTGGCAGTCTGGTCCATGTTAGCTGACTGTTGATGCCCCTCTCAGGATCCGTCCATTGAAATGCAAAGAGTTCTTGACTTTTGGGAGCCAGAGGAAGGCTGAAGAAAGCGTCTTTTAGATCAAGAACGGTATACCACTGTTTTTTGGGATGTAAGGCACTCAGAAGGGTGTATGGATTGGGCACAGTGGGATGTATGTCCATGACCCTTTTATTAACTTCTCTTAAATCCTGTACTGGCCTGTAGTCTGTACTGTTGGGTTTACGAACAGGTAACAGTGGAGTATTCCAGGATGAGTGGCAAGCCCATAGGACTCCCTGGTCTAGGAGTCGGCGGATATGGGGCGTAATTCCTTCTCTTGCCTCCAGGGGCATAGGATATTGCCGAACCTGAACCGGGTCCGTCCCTGGCTTAACTTCCACAAATATGGCAGGTTGATGTTTAGCTAGCCCTAAGCCCCCAGTTTCTGCCCACGCTTCAGGGAAACGCTGGAGCCAAGAGTCAATTCCCTGATCGGGGGGCTTTTGCTCTTGATGGAGTCGGTACTCATCTTCTAAGGTGACAGTCAGGATAGATATTGGCCTGTTTTGGGAATCAGTTATCTTGGGCCCTTCTGGCTCAAAGTGGATTTGGGCCCCCATCTTTGTCAGCAAGTCCCTCCTTAGTAGAGGGCAGGGGCTCTCTGGGATGACTAGGAAGGAATGGGAGACTTTTCCCGTTCCTAAGTCTACAGTCCTCTGGGTTGTCCAGGGGTATTTTTTGATGCCTGTGGCCCCGTGCACCCAGGATGTTTTCTTAGACATTTTTCCAATTGGTTTGGTTAGGACTGAGCGTTCCGCCCCAGTATCGACCAAGAAGCGAACTGGGGACCCCTCCACTTGCAAAGTTACCCTGGGTTCGGGGAGGGGGTCCGAACCCCGTCCTCCCTAGTCAGAGTCCTGGGTAACGAGTACGGAGGTAGGGTTAGCTGGTCTCCGTTTCTTTGGGCAGTCTTTAATCCAGTGGCCACGTTCCTTGCAATAAGCACACTGATCTTTTTCTAATCCTTGACTAGGGCCTTTGCTTTTTCTGCTTTCTGTTTTGGCCATTTCCTGCCTGGGGGAAAGCTGCTACTAAGACTTTGGTCATTTCTTTGGTTGCCTTGAACTGTTTTTCTTCTGGAGTATCCTTATTATTATAAACTCGCTGGGCCATCTGAAGGAGGTCCTGAATCTGCTTTCCCTCTAAACCTTCTAATTTCTGGAGTTTTCTTTTAATATCTGGTGTTGCCTGGTTTACAAAGGACATTTCTACCGCTGCCTGATTTTCCGGTGCTTCCGGGTCCATAGGGGTAAACTGTCTGAAGGCTTCCATTAATCTCTCTAAATACACAGCGGGGCTTTCTGTCTTACCTTGTAACACAGAATATACTTTAGCCAAATTGGTGGGCTTGCGAGCTGCAGCCCGGAGACCCGCCATTAGAGTCTGGCGATAAATGAGCAGTCGTCCCCTACCTTCTGCCGTGTTGTAGTCCCATCTGGGCCGGGTCAAAGGGAAAGCCGCATTAATGAGGTCAGGATTTGCAGTTGGCTGGCCGTCATCTCCTGGAACCAGTTTTCTGGCCTCAACTTGGATTCTTTCCCGCTCCTCCATTGTGAACAGGATTCGGAGGAGCTGTTGACAGTCATCCCAGGTCGGCTGGTGAGTAAACATGACACTGTCTAACAACGAGGTTAGATCTTTGGGATTATCTGAGAACCGAGCATTTTGGGACTTCCAATTGTATAAATCACTGGTGGAAAAAGGCCAATACATGAGACGGGAGAGCCCGGTATCATCGAGCGATCCTATTTCTCTGAGAGGCAGGGCTACAGTGGAGTCAGGGAGTCGGGAAGCTTGGTCCCGCTGTACGCGGCCTCGTGTTCGGCCGGCCGGCCCCCCCCAGGTTACTTTCGCTCTCGGCTGCTTCCGCTTCTCGGTTTCCCTCTACGGAAGCACCACCCTGGGGGACTGGGTCCTGCGGGATAAGGTGCGGATATGGTGGGGGAAATGTGGGTTCTAACGTTAGGGGGTCCTGGCTGTCCGGCAGCACAGGGGCTGAGGGAGCAGAGGGAGTCTTTTGTCTTGTAGGTCGCGTTACTAGGACTTTGCAGGGCTCAGGGATGAATGGAGTTATCCAGGGTGGTGGGTTTTCCACAAGATCCTGCCACACTAGAATATAAGGAATTTGATCAGGATGTCCTGACTGCCCTGGCAGGAAAATCTTAGTTTTTACCTTAGTAATAATAGAGAGACAGAAAGTTCCTTCGGAGGGCCACCCTACGCCGAAAGAGGGCCACTCCGAACGGCAGAAAGTAACTAGCTTTCCCTTCTTTAGTTCTGCGCTTAAGTTACGCCCCCGAGCCTTCACATCCTTAAAATTGGTAACAAGGAGTGAGAGCGGCGTGCTCTGGTTGTTGCCCATCTTTGGACTGCTCCTACAAAGAGAAGGGGGGACGAAAAATGAGTGTGAAGCAGAGGGGAGTATCCGACAGGTCCGGTCCTGGAAGGGGAAGAAAAGGTTTTATGTTTCGTTTTGGGCTTACACTTAACACTTAACAATAACGGACAGACAGTAATAACGATGAGCATTCGCGAGCGCGTGTCGGACTTCCGACCTGAGTCAGACGGGGCAACCAAGGATGGAGGCCCCCAGATGGGCACTGGGGAACGTCTCCCACAGGCTGTCGTCTGTGCAGATGACAGCCAAGCTTCGCCCCTCACCGCCCTGGTTTCCGGTGATAGCTGTCCCGAGTGGCTGTCTTCTAGCGCGTCCGCCAAGACCGTGCCACTTACAGAACAGACCAATACAGATTACAGATTACGGATTTCGCGAAATTTCAGGGAGACAGACAGAGACAAAGACAGAGACAGTGACAAAGCTGGCTTACCTACAGATTAAGATCCGTTGACTTGGGGGTCTGGTGGGCTTGGGGGAAATCCCGGACGAGCCCCCATTTGTTATGCCCAGACCGTTTATTCCCCGAAGAAGACCACCAGAGTCCAGAGTCAAAGCTAAGCAGCAAGGATCTTTATTACAGGTTCAAACCTGGAACTCTCCCTCGCTCGTGAAACGAGACGGGCAGGAGAGCTCCCCCACTCAGCTCCGAACAATGTTATATAGTCTAAGAAAAGTGGGCATAGAGTTATTATACAAATCAGATATATGATTGGCTAGTGTTTGAACAAGGCGATTTGGCTAACTATGATTGGTTCCTGTCATTTCTGATATTTTGGTTCAAACTTTGAGGCGGGAGAGCAGGTTTATGGCAGCAAGAGTTTATCTTACTTAAATACGTCTTGTGACCTTGCCTCAGAACTTACAAAATCTCTGGTATGTGCAAAACAAAATCTCTGGTATGTGCAGAAAACCAGGTACTCACAGAACTTACGAAATCTCTGGTATGTGCAAAGATTAGAGAGCAGAACAAGGGTGTAGCGGGTGGGGGGCGGGTACACATCTATCTTTGTGTCCTTTCAGGGTCACAGATTAACAGCATCTCAAATACAGAACAAAATGGAGTCTCTTATGTCTACTTCTTTCTATATAGACACAGTAACAGTGTGATCTCTCTTTCTTTTCCCCACATTTGAATGGAGCAGGATGAGAACAGGCTTCCTCGTTACCATAGCACCTGCCCCCTGCTACAGTGGCGTGGACCCTGGGCCATGTCTTCCAGACCCTTGTTTCTGTGCATCCCCAAGTTGGGGAGTCTTCTGGGCTCGGGGAAGTTTAGATGCCATCTCTGTGCTGGAGGATTTTGTGGCCAGGGTGTGTGATGGGCACTTCCCCCCCAGGCTGTGCCCACAACCCGGCCCTTTCTCCACCTGCCACTCCTCTCCATGGTGGAGAGTGTCACTGTGGATGATCTCCCCAGCGGCTGGTGTCTGGAGGCCTCCTTGGTGGAGGATCAGCAGCATGGGGCAGGGGTCCGCTCTGTCCGCCACTGTCTCAGTGGCTCCGGCTGCCCAATGAGCAAGCACGTGAGGGCGGGCCTCTGGGGGTCTGTGCAGATGACAGCCAAGCTTCGCCCCTCACCGCCCTGGTTTCCGGTGATAGCTGTGTCCCGGATTTGACTGCTTCCTCTTAGGCAACCTGGAAAACACACCCTCTAAGGGAATTTTCCGAATGAAAGGTTTCCCTTGCAACAGAAGCAAAGCCAGACACCCCACAGAGAGGCAAATTGGAAGTTGACCCAGGCCTCCAGGGAGAAGCCCCTCCACCCACCCTGTGGCTGACCTTCAGCCCTGTCGCTCATCCGAGAAGCCCAGAGCCTGACTCTGCTCCTGCGCTGTGTGCTCCCCTGCCCCCGTGTGCTGCCCCACTGTGCGCTGGCCCCCATGCGCTGCCCCACTGTGTGCTGGGGGCACCCTGTGTGCTGCCTTACTGTGCACTGGCCCTTGTGTGCTGCCCCACCATGTGCTGCCCCACTGTGTGCTGGCCTCTGTGCGCTGTGCTGTGTCTTGGCCCATGTGCTGCCCCCATGCGTCGCCCCACCATGCGCTGCCCCACTGTGTGCTGGTCCCTGTGCGCTGCGCTACTGTGTCTTGGCCCCTGTGTGCTGCCCCACTGTGTGCTGGTCCCTGTGTGCTGCCCCACTGTGTGCCGCACGGTGGGCAGCTCCAAACCCCACATGTGCGAGCGGAAGCACCTGGAGCGTGCAGCACACACTCATGGCCCAAATACTGTTTCTCAAAAGTTGGGTTGGAAAACATGACTAATGTTTTAAAGCATTTTTGAGGACAATTTACTGCTGGTGAGTGGTGACGGTGGTGGCAGTGGGGGCGGGGAGGAAGAGACCCCATTTGCCAGTTCTCTATCACAACGCCGGTCTGCATTGTTGAGACCTACTGCGTGCCCGGGCCTCTTCCAGGCATCACATGCCCTGGTGCAGTGGGTCTTGCAGCCGGCGTGGTCGTTTTCTGTCATTAGTCATTGTTTTGCTTGGTTTTGTTAGTGTGCTTTCACTCCCCAGCATGTGCTTCGAGTCCCTTCCTCTTGTGACAGGCTATGCCCGCCTCTGCTGAGGGCTGTGCCTGGGACCCAGGCCTTTTAGGGAAGCCCAGCCTTTGGTGACAGTGATTGACACCAGGTCTGCGCACGTGACCTGGGCAGGGCCAGTCAGGTCCTTCCCTGGAAAGGCTATGTGGAGGCTGGGAAGAGCAGCTGTCCCTGCCATGGTCCCCTGGGTGGGAAGGGCACCCCCAGCGCCCCCGTATTCTCTGCCCCTCCCCCACAGAGAGAGCCTGGCTGCTGCTGAAAGGCAGGGGAGGCAAGACAAAGGGTCCTGCAGACACACCCTGGAAGTCTCAGTGCCGGTTCCAGTACCAAGCCCTGGGCTCGCCAGCCTCTGCTCCACTCCTGCAAGGCGCCTCCAGCTCCGCCCCAGCACTGAAAAACCTACTACAAATTGGCTTCATTTGCTTCCCTGGGTTTGAGTTGAGCTTCTGTCACTTACAGCTGATGGCCTTCACCAAAATAAGTCTTAACAGCCACCCCTGCGGCAGGCATCGTAACCCCAGTTGACAGACTAAGGTGGGTGGTGGGGTCAGGCCCCAGGCTCTTTCCAGTACTGACTTTCCTGTCCCTCGTGTCATCGCAGCACGCTGCCACCCACAGTAGGCCTATTGCACTGGGTCCCTGCAAGGGTTTTCTAGACGAGGGGGTGAACCAGGGCTGTGGCCAGAGGATGCACAGCTGTGGACGGCCGGGCTGGGCTGGCCCCACACCTGGTACCACCCACCACGCAGGCTGCAGGCACCGAGGAGGATCCAGCTCACCTGTGTGCAGGAGGGCACACGGGCAGGTGAATGAGCTGCCGAGCATCAACGGGCGGTGACAGAGATCGGGCATCCACAAACACTACACTGCCTGTGGACTGCAGCCCCTCGAATCTCACAATTACCTTGCGTGAGGCGACGTTGGTAACTTCAGCAACAGTGGCCCAAGTGAGAGGAGCAGTCTGTGCGAGTGGAGCCGGGTTTGCTTGCTGGGCCCTGGGCTGAGCCCTCCAGGTTCCTGGTCTCAGCCCTGCGGCAGCTCTGCAAGCGGGTGGTGGGACTGGGGTGTGAGGTGGGCTTCATCACCCTCTGCAGACAGGGATGGGTGGAGTGTCAGCCAGGTATGTCACCGAGGTGTCAGCGAGGTGAGGGGAGCGGTTACGGTCCCACCGCATAGAGTGGAAAGAGATGGGAAGAAAACGTTGTGTGTCTTGCCCTCCTGCCGTGGCTGGGCAGGTCTGTTAGAAAGACCAGCCATATTAGGGCCGGGGCAGAATCTTCTGCATTATTCAGAAAGACGGTTCTAATTGTACAAGTAATAAAAATGGCTTTCTGTGATTTCAGTGCTCTACAGTTGCTGTCTAAAAAACTTATTTCCATATACGTTTTTTTTTTTTTTTTTAAGAGACAGGATCTTGCTCTGTTGCCCAGGCTGGAATGCAGTGGCATGATCTTGGTTCACTGCAGCCTTGACCTCCTGGGCTCAAGGGATCCTCCCACAACAGCCTCCTGAGTAGCTGGGACCACAGATGTACGCCACCATGCCTGGCTAATTTTAAGTATTTTTTTTATTTTAAGAATTTTATTTTTTTTTAAATTAAAAAAATTTCTTTTCTCTTTTTGAGACAGAATCTTGCTCTGTCACCCAGGCTGGAGTCCAGTGGCGTGATCATGGCTCACTGCAACCTCTGCTTTCTGGGTTTAAGTGATTCTCCTGCCTCAGCCTCCTGAGTAGCTAGGACTACAGGCATGTGCCACCACACCCAGCTAATTTTTTTTGTATTTTTAGTAGAGACAGGGTTTCACTATGTTGGCCAGGCTGGGATCGAACTCCTGACCTCAGGTGGTCCACCCACCTCGGCCTCCCAAAGTGCTGGGATTACAGGCCTGAGCCACCGTGCCCGGCCAATTTATTTTTTATTTTTTTTTCAGACAGAGTCTTGCTGTGTCACCCAGACTGGAGTGTAGTGGCATGATCTTTGCTTACTGTAGTCTCCCAGGTTCAAGCAGTTCTCCTGCCTCAGCCTTCGGGTAGCTGGAATTGCAGGCGTGTGCCACCACGCCTGTCTAATTTTTGTATTTTTAGTAGAGACAGGGTGAGGTTTTGCCATGTTGGCCAGGCTGGTCTCGAGTTCCAGGTACTTAGCAATCTGCACTCCTTGGCCTCCCAAAGTGCTGGGATTACAGACATGAGCCACCTGACCCAGCCATAGTTTTCTTTTCTTTTTTGAAAGTTTTTAGTTTCATTTGATAGTTTTTTTTCAAATTGCTTAGGAAGTAATTAGCTGCTGTCATTTTTTCCTTCAACTTTTAAGTTCCGTGGTGCATGTGTAAGAAGTGCAGGTTTGTTACATATGTAAATGTCTACCATGGTGGCTTGCTGCATAGATCAACCCATCACCTAAGTATTAAGCCCAGCATCCATTAGCTATTGTTCCTGATGCTATCCCTGCCTTTGCTCCCCCGCCCCGACAGGCCCCAGTGTGTGTTGTTCCCCTCCCTGTGTCCATGTGTTTTCATCATTCAGCTCCCACTTATAAGTGAGAACGTGTGGTGTTTGGTTTTCTGTTTCTGTGTTAGTTTGCTGAGGATAATGGCTTCCAGCTCCATCTATGTTCCTGCAAAGGACATGATATTGTTCCTTTTTATGGCTGCATAGTATTCCATGGTATATATGTACTACATTCTCTTTACCCAGCCTATCATTGATGGGCATTTGGGTTGATCCCATGTCTTTGCTATTGTGAATAGTGCTGCAGTGAACATACACGTGCATGTATCTGTATAACAGAATGATTTATATTCCTTTGGGTATATACCCAGTAATAGGATTGCTGGGTCAAATGGTATTTCTGGTTCTAGATCTTTGAGGAGTCGCCACACTGTCTTCCACAATGGTTGATGTAATCCACACTCCCACCAACAGTGTAAAAGTGTTCCTTCTTCTCTGCAGCCTCACCAGCATCTGTTGTTTCTTGACTTTTTAATAATTGCCATTCTGACTGGCGTGAGATGGTAGTTTGTGTGGTTTTCATTTGCATTTCTCTAATGATCAGTGATGTTGAGCTGTTTTTTCATGTTTGTTGGCTGCATGAATGTTTTCTTTTGAAAAGTATCTGTTCATGTCCTTTGCCCACTTTTTGATGGGGTTTTTTAAAATTGTAAATTGTTTAAGTTCCTCGTAGACTCTGGATATTAGACCTCTGTCAGATGGATAGATTGTAAAAATTTTCTCCCATTCTGTAGGCTGCCTTTCACTCTGATGATAGTTTCTTTTGCTGTGCAGAAGCTCTTTAATTTAATTAGATCTCATTTGTTGTTTTTTGTTTTTGTTGCAATTGCTTTTGGCATTTTCATCATAAAATCTTTGCCCATGCCTATGTGCTGAATGGTATTCCCTAGATATTCTTCTAGGGTGTTTATAGTTTCAGGTTTTACATTTAAGTCTTTTTTTTTTTTTTTTTTTTTTTTTTTTGAGACGGAGTCTCACTCTGTCACCCAGGCTGGAGTGCAGTGGCTGGATCTCAGCTCACTGCAAGCTCCGCCTCCCGGGTTCAAGTGATTCTCCTGCCTCAGCCTCCCGAGTAGCTGGAACAACAGGCGCCCACCACCTCACCCGGCTAGTTTTTTGTATTTTTTAGTAGAGACAGGGTTTCACTGTGTTAGCCAGGATGGTCTCGATCTCCTGACCTCGTGATCCGCCCATCTCGGCCTCCCAAAGTGCTGGGATTACAGGTTTGAGCCACCGTGCCTGGCTACATTTAAGTCTTTAATCCATCTTTAGTTAATTTTTGTATAAGGCATAAGGAAAGGATCTAGTTTCAATTTTCTGATACGACTAGCCAGTTGTCTCACCACCATTTATTAAATAGGGAATCCTTTCCCTATTGCTTGTTTTTGTCAGGTTTGTTGAAGATAAGATGATTGTAGATGTATGGTCTTATTTGTGAGTTCTCTGTTCTGTTCCATAGGTCTATGTGTCTGTTTTGGTTGCCACTACCATGCTGTTTTGGTTACTGTAGCCTTGTAGTATAGTTTGAAGTCAGATAGTGTAATGCCTCCAGCTTTGTTCTTTTTGCTTAGTCTTGGCTATTTGGGCTCTTTTTTTGGTTCCATATGAATTTTAGAATAGTTTTTTTCCTAATTCTGTGAAGGATGTCAATGGCAGTTTAATGAAAATAGCATTGAATCTATAAATTACTTTTGGCAGTATGGGCATTTTCACGATATTGATTCTTCCTATCCATGAGCATGATCCATGAGCATGGAATGTTTTTCCATTTGTTCATGTCCTCTCTGATGTCCTTGAGGGGTGGTTTGTAGTTCTCCTTGAAGAGGTCATTCACATCCCTAGTTAGCTGTATTCCTAGGTATTTTATTCTCTTTGTAGCAGTTGTGAATGGAAGTTCATTCATGATTTGGCTCTCTGCTTCCAGCCATAGTTTTAAAATTTTTTGAAGAGAAGGGGTCTTGTTCTGTTGCTCAGGCTGATCTTGAACTCCTAGGCTCGAGGGATCCTCCAGCCTTGGCCTTACAAAGCGCTGGGATTAAGGTGTGGGCCACCATGCCTGGTGAATACTTTCTTTAATGGCAAGCTGTTAATTTATTTAACCATTTCCCTACTGATGAACATATTTAGGTTGTTTCCTTTTTTGTCATTAAAACCAAATTTCTTGGTTCTGTTTACTTGTCTTCTCTCTTTTTTTTCTGCCTTGAACAAATCTTTTTTGTTTTTTTTTGAGATGGAGTCTTGCTCTGTCGCCCAGGCTGGTATGCAGTGGCACAATTGCGACTCACTGCAAGCTCCGCCTCCCGGGTTCACGCCATTCTCCTGCCTCAGCCTCCTGAGTAGCTGGGACTACAGGCGCCCGCCACCTCGCCCGGCTAATTTTTTGTATTTTTAGTAGAGACGGGGTTTCACTGTGTTAGCCAGGATGGTCTCAATCTCCTGACTTCGTGATCCGCCCACCTCAGCCTCCCGAAGTGCTAGGATTACAGGTGTGAGCTACCGTGTCCCCCCACTTGAACAAATCTTAAACTCCTTTTTCTCTTTTGAGTGAACTTTAGGGTTGGCTTCTTACTACCATGAACATCGGTTGGAATTTTGACTGTGATAGGATTAAACGTATAGATTAATGGGGGAGCATTAGCACCTTTATAATATCAAATCATCTCTTCCAGAAAAGTGACATCATTTCCTTTCATTCCTGTCTTCTGAAAAGGTTTTTAGAAAAGGCTTTGCTGTATTCTTGCACATAGTTTTCTTTAGAGTTATCCCAGCTATTCTGTGTGTTTTGTGGCCTTGGTGAATGGGATGCTCCATTACGTTTCAAGCTGGCCATTGCTTGGGTGTCGGAACCCTTTTGGTATTTATATGCTGACTTTATACCTGGTCACCTTCCGTTATATCCAAGGGGTAAAATGGGTTCTGCATATTGGCCCCATGTTTTCACTTCTTCACAGACTGGGGCCGTTAGCTCAAAGCCAGCCAGCACCAAACTCAAATTTTCACACATCCATTTGCATTAAATATAGTCCAGAGAAGCATATCGTTAGCCACTTAGAGGAGCCTGCCTGCTTTGTACAGTCTGCCCCACTCCACCAAACTGCACCCAACATCTGTCAGCCACAGATAACATGAACCCTGGGGCTACAGAGAGGTCAAGACTTCAAATGGCTGCTGCCCTTTGGAGGTTTCTGACCCAGAGGTTCACCTAGATAGGTAAGCCCCTCACAGAGTCTCTTCTCCCGGAGTCCCCTTGCCCTCCCTCCCTTCTGGGTGTGGCCCAGTGCTGTCTTCTCTGGAAAGTGTCCCAGCTGTCAAAAAGTAGCCCATGGGAAGCTCACGGTGTGCCAGCGCCAGCTGCTGGTCATACCTCTTCCTTAATCAGCCCTGAAATTCCCAGTCTTGCCAGACCTTGCCGAATTCTCTTCTTATTTCACATTGTGTTCAATCAACATAATGTTATTTTTCAGGGACTGCACAGTCAGTTGTGGCTTCTCTGCATCTTCTTTTCTGTTACTCACGTTTCATTTTCTTGTCTTGTTGCATTTGCCTTGACTTAGTGTTGAATTTTAGCAGTGATGGTGGCCCTTGTTGCCTTGTTCCTGTCTTTATTTATTTTTATTTTATTTATATATTCATTTTTTTGAGATGGAGTCTCCCTCTGTTGCCCAGGCTGGAGTGCAGTGGCACGATCTCAGCTCACTGCAACCTCTGCCTCCCGGGTTCAAGCAATTCTCTTGCCTCGGCTTCCCGAGTATCTGGGATTACAGGTGCCCACCACACCCCCGGCTAATTTTTGTATTTTTAATAGAGATAGGGTTTCACCATGTTGCCAGACTTGTCTCGAACTCCTGACCTCAAGTGATCCACCCGCCTCGGCCTCCCAAAGTGCTGGGATTACTGGTGTGAGCCACCGAGCCCAGCCCCTTGTTCCTGTCTTTAATGAGGTTGACTTGAAAGTTTTGGTATTTAGTATGTTGCTTGCAGCAGGCTCCCAGTATTTAAGGGCACTCTGCTCAAAATATATCCAATACACCTCATTTCCTGTCATACCGATATCTACTACCTTACTCCACACCACCAATACATCTCACTTGGGTGAGTACACTAAGCTCTTATCTCTTCCCCCTACTTCCACCCTTGAACTTTCTCTACCTCCCAATTGATTCTCTACAAAGCAGCTCAAGTTGTCTTACAAAATAATAAATCAGATCATGGCTCTTTTTTTTTGCCCAAAGCCTGCTAGTGGCTTTGCATCACACCAAGAATAAAACCCAAATTCGCTTTACTTCAACAGTATGTGCTGCAGGGTGGGTTTCCCAAGGGTGGCTGCCGAGATGGGGCTTGGGTTGCAAGCTGTTACCGCGGATTATCCATTGCGGAGGGAAGGGAAGTGAAGCAGGCTTGGGCAGGGGAAGAGATTCATGTCTCTGCCAGCCTAGGGGCAGGGTGGAATCTGGAGTGAAGACCCATCAGAGCGTCCCCATGGGACTGAGAGGGCTGGGCTTCTGTCCCCCACCTCCCTCAGTCACCGGATGCAGGCGGCTTTGGAAGGGGGATGCTGAGCTTGCAGCTGAGGTGGGTGATTATGTGGTCCCCGTTATACTTCACATTTTACTATTTCCTCCTGGCTTTAACGTGCTTGCTGACGTGCAGTAGCAATGTCTTCAGTGAGATCTGTGGGGAGTACACTGCTTGGACATCTGAAAATAACATTCTTTCACCCTTACCCTTGAATGCTAATTTAGCTACATACACTCTAGATCAGGGGTCAGCAAATGTCCCTGGCCAGAGAGTAAATAGTTTAGTTTTTTTCAGTCCTTATGATCTGTGTTACCACTCCACTGTTATAACACCAAAGCAGCTGTGGACAATATATAAATGAATGGCTGTGGCTATGTGCCAATAAAGCTTTATTTATAAACACAAATGGTGGGCCTGTTTGACCAGTGGGCTGTATTTTGCTGCCCTTCCTGCTCCAGAATTTTTTTTTTCAGATTTTTTATGATCATCCTGATTATTTTTTTTTATAGACTGGGTCTTGCTCTGTCACCCAGGCTGGAGTGCACTGGTGTGATCACAGCTCACTGCAGCTTGAACTCCTTAGCTCAATCGATCCTCCCACCTCAGCTTCCTGAGTAGCTGGGATTACAGTTTTCTCAGAGTTTTATGTCTGCTTCTAGGCTGAGTCCCCAGGTCCCAGGTGGGGCTGCTCCTCTTGACTAAAGTAGCTTAGCTTGTGCCCCATTGTGCACGTTAGCAGCAGGAGTGTGCTTCCTGCGCTGCTCCACAGGTCAGCTTTCTGGGAAGTCCCACTGGTCATGTCTCTCCTAGTATGGCTGGGGCAGAGAACAAGGGGGTGCACATGCCGCCTGAGTGTGTCATCAGAGGAGATTTTGTCTGGCGGCAGTGCAGATTGGTGTGACTTTTGTGAAGGGAAACCTGCCAGCGTGCACACAGGACCTTAACAACGTACACTTCCACCTCCTGAAGTGTACACTGAGGAAATGCTCAGACAGGACACAAACACTCTTCAGAGTGTTACAGGAAGGGGGTCCTGATCCAGACCCCAAGAGAGGGTTCTTGGATCTCACGCAAGAAAGAATTCAGGGCAAGTCCATGGAGTAAGGTGAAAGCAAGCTTATTAGAGAAGTAAAGGAAGAAAAGAATGGCTACCCACAGAGCATCCCCAAGGGCTGTTGGTTATCCATTTTTATGGTTATTTCTGATGATATGCTAAACAAGGGGTGGATTATTCATGCCTCCCCTTTTTGCACCATATAGGGTAACTTCCTGACGTTGCCATGGCATTTGTAACTGTCATGGCGCTGGTGGGAGTGTAGCAGTGAGGACGACCAGAGGTCACTCTTGGCTGGGTTTTGGTTGGCTCCTTTACTGCAACCTGTTTTATCAGCAAGGTCTTTCTGACCTGTATTTTGTGCTGACCTATCTCATCCCGTGACTTAGACTACCTAACATCTGGAAATGCAGCCCAGTAGGTCTCAGCCTTATTTTACCCAGCTCATATTCAAGATGGAGTTGCTCTGGTTCACAGGCCTCTGACATTTCCCCCGTCCCTTTTATAAGAGAACCTTTAATCCTAAGGGTTGCAGAGGGATGAAGGTCCATCTTCTGTAACTTCTTCAGGCTGAATAGGGGTAATGATGTTCCTGCCTAACTCTGAGGGTCTCTTGCATTCAGGGTAGAGAAGAGCTCAGTCGGAAAGCTTTGGTATGGTAGGGTACATTCACAACTCTTGAGTTTTGACAAAAGGTGATAGCTGGAAGATTAATAAGTGTTTAAGAAAACATTCAGTAAGCTTGTCCTGTATTCCTACACAAAGAGTATAACAACAATATATTCCATAAGAGTAAAGCAAAATAAGTCAAGTTATTCCAAGTAAACTAAATTAGAAGGCTTTTCATGAACTGGGCAACTGTTGGAACTAAGCTGACATGGGGTTGTTAGCTGAGTGTAATGTGTCCAGAATTGGAATACTGAACCAGATTTTTACATTACCCATCCCTCTTGTTTCTTCTGAGCAGCAGACAGAGATCACTGGTTGGTTTACAGGAATTAGCAGGGTTAGCCTAAATTGCAGAAACAAACTTAAAAACAGCTAATGAGACTAGAATTTAATAACAAGTGTACCATAGTTCTTGAAATTTCTCCAGTTTCTCATTTTTACTAAAGACAAATCATGGTAAGACTGATTTGCTTTGTTATACTTGGCCTGATTATTTGTATAAAGTGCAGAATAATTATTTTTCACATAGGCTCTTTTAAAATTGGCTTTGCTGGAACTCTGTTCCATAGAAGGAATTTTAGATAAGACTTTTTAAAACCAAGCTCAGCCATAGGTTTGTACCCTCAAATACCTAGGAGTTGAGTAAATTCTCCTCTTGGGGTCCCAAGATAACTTGGGGCTCCTGGACCTATCAGAAAGTGACATTCTTTACTTACCACAGGTCAGAAACCTTATACAGGGACTATTGCAGACCAGGTCAGACCAATTCTCCAAGGGGCTTTTATTGGCTTTACAAGTTAAGTTTGATTCCTTAAATGAAAGCACAACATGCCAGTTATAACCTTGGTAAAATTTCTCCAATTGTGTCCTGTTACAAAAGAAAACAGATTCTCACCCCCTACCCCTGTTTTTTTTTTTTTTTTTTTTTTTTTTTTTTTGAGATGGAGTCTCGCACTGTTGCACAGGCTGGAATGCAGTGGCTCGATCTCAGCTCACTGCAACCTCCGCCCCCTAGGTTCAAGTAATTCTCCTGCCTCAGCCTCCCTAGTAGTTGAGATTACAGGTGTGTGCTGCCACACCTGGCTAATTTTTATATTTTTAGTAGAGATGGGGTTTTGCCTTTTTGGCCAGGCCTGTCTCGAACTCCTGACCTCAAGTGATCTGCCCACCTCGGTTTCTCCAAGTGCTGGGATTACAGAAATGAGCCACTGAGTCCAGCCCAGAAAATAGATTCTTATTGCACTTATGCAAAAACCTATATTGCCATAATTTAAGAGTACTCACAAATAGTTTCTAAATTTTGGAGAAATCAGGTAGAGAGAAACAAATATGCTCCAAATTTTGTTCACAGGAGTATAGTTTACTCAATTGCTAAAAGCTGTAAATAGCTCAGAAGTTTCCTTCACTCTGAAAAGCAAAACAAGGAATCAGCAGCATTTTAAGCAAAGTTAAAAAGATTACTTCAGTTTTCTGTTGGTTCAGTTAATTCAGTTAACTCCTGTTCTATTTGATATTCATGAACATTCCAGCTCTTCATGAGAGTTCTGAAAGTTGTTTCCTTTATTCTAATATTACGATTTCCAAAGTTATTAGAAACCTGCATTTAAGAACACCTGTTAGAGTTTTATAGTTGGTTATAAGCCACCTTCTAAAGAGGATTAAAATAAGACAATGATTATCTGTGGATGATAAAAAGTTTTAGGACAGTGGCTATTAAAGCCACAGTTAATAAGGAAATCTGGTTACTTCTGTGGCACAAAAATTTTTACGTAACAATAACTACACTAAGTCATATTATAATTATAGGAGTTTCCCATAACTTTGGAACATATACCAGTTATACCAGATCTTACAGACTTTCACCAAAAACACATTTTCAACTTTTATTTTTGGCAAAAACCTTGGTAAGTTTGAGATTTTAATTATGTACTAGGTGTGGAGCCTGCATAGGACATACCAGGCAGAAGCGCAGATTTAGAGCTGACTCTACCATAGTTAGGGGGCGTGGCTAACTCCACATGTCCCCAGGCCTTACCTAGCTGTAAAGCAGGCAAGTTGTACAGTAAGAGTCATAGTGACATTTTATGAAGCATTTAGAAGGCCTAACAACCCTTGATTGTACAACATTTCTTGCATAAATTCCTGAGACATTCTTGGACTTTCTGACTTGCCCTAAACATTTCTCCTTTTAAACAACCAGTCATTTTACTTTAGGACAATTTTTTTTTTTTTTTTTTTAGATGGAGTCTTGCTCTGTTGCTCAGGCTGGAGTGCAGTGGCACAATCTCAGCTCACTGCAACCTCCACCTCCCAGGTTCAAGCAATTCTCCTGCCTCAGCCTCCTGAGTAGCTGGGATTACAGGCTCATGCCACCATGCCCCACTAATTTTTGTAATTTTTAGTAGAGATGGGGTTTCACCATGTTGGTCAGGTTGGTCTCAAACTCCTGACCTCAGGGTTATCTGCCCACCTTGGCCTTCCAAAGTGCTGGGATTACAGGCATGAGCTACCACACCCGGCCTAGGACAAGAATTTACCATACAAGATAATTTCTTTTCTTTCTTTCTTTTTTTTTTTTTTGAGATGGAGTTTCACTCCTGTTGCCCAGGCTGGATTGGAATGGTGCGATCTCGGCTTTCTGCAACCTCTACCTTCTGGGTTCAAGCAATTCTCCTGCCTCAGCTCCCAAGTAGCTGGGATCATAGGCATGTGCCAACATACCTAGTTGATTATGTATTTTCTAGTAGAGATGGGGTTTCACCATGTTGGTCAGGCTGGTCTCAAACTCCTGACCTTAGGTGAGCCACCTGCCTCGGCCTCCCAAAGTGCTAGGATTATAGTCATGAGCCACCAGGCCCGGCCCAAGATCCTTTCTTTTTCTTTTTTTTTTTTTTTTTTTTTGAGACGGAGTCTTGCTCAGTCGCCCAGGCTGGAGTGCAGTGGCTGGATCTCAGCTCACTGCAAGCTCCGCCTCCCGGGTTTACGCCATTCTCCTGCCTCAGCCTCCCGAGTAGCTGGGACTACAGGCGCCTGCCACCTCATCCAGCTAGTTTTTTGTATTTTTTAGTAGAGACAGGGTTTCATCATGTTAGCCAGGATGGTCTCGATCTCCCGACCTCGTGATCCGCCCGTCTCAGCCTCCCAAAGTGCTGGGATTACAGGCTTGAGCCACCGCGCCCGGCCCCAAGATCATTAGGATTACAGGCTTGAGCCACCGCGCCCGGCCCCAAGATCCTTTCTTTTAGAAAACCTCTTTCTTTATAATCTTTGTATAGCTAGGAAGCATGGCTAATTCCACATGTCCCCAGGCCTATCTAGAACCTAATAGCTTTAAGGTAGGTAAATTGAACAAGTTTTTAAAGTTAAAGAAGCAGTTTATGACCTTAAAGCATTTAGCAAACTTAATATCTGACCTGCATAATTTAGACTAAATGTTTTTATCAATAATTTTTAAAGCTGTTTTTATTTCCCAAAGATTACTAAAGTTACATGAACTAAAAGGCATTGCAGTTTTCATTTTGCCTTCAAAATATTTAAGTGCGTATTTTTGTTTAAGCCAATTAATTAGAGCTCTTTTATATAAACATTACACAGAACACATATATAGCTACATGGAAAGACAGAAGAAGATTACTGCAGTAGTTGTAAGATTTTTCATTTGCCAGTTTTTAAGTTTCTTAATTGGATGACTGGCTTTTTGGGGGAGCCCTTGGAAGAACAGGGCCAGGAAAGGGGTCTCTGGTGCCTCTTGTTTTTCTCAAGGAGTCCAGGCTGTTAGAGCTTGAATATCCACTTTTAATTAAACTGGTTTTAACCATAGTACTCTTTAATAAAGTCCTTTTAGAATTTCTTATGCCAAACAGCCAATATTTCTGGCCTTTGAACTTTACTGAAGGTAACCTCCCAGGGGCTTAGAGAAAGGAAAATTTAAGACAGTCCACAGAGGAGGAGAAAATAGACAAGGCCACGCAGGTATTGAACCAGAAAGGACTTACTTCCTAGGTGGGGAATTGAACCAGGACCGTGACTGTGAAAGTGCAAAACCTTAGCTACTGAGCTCTAGCACGGGGCAGCCTCCATTTCCCTTCCCAGAATGAGTCTAGAATAGTTAATTTTGAACTTGCAAAGGCTTTTTATTTAATATGATTTTGAGAGCTAACTATGGCATGAACCCTAAAATTCCTTTTCCTTGGAAGGCGGAGACCAAAAGTACTGCCATGTGGTTACAAGGTCAAGCTCCCAAGGACATAAAACAAGGTGGAGACTTCATCCAGTTTTTTGTTTGTTTCAGGGACCTGCAGCCAAGTTTGTTACTGACCAGCTTGCGGGGCTGTCTTGAAAAGTGGGCTTACCGGTGTTTTAAGGTCATGTTTTATCCATGAAGTACCCCTCAACACAGAAAAATGAATTCATAGCACAAAATACAACAGCTTAAGGCTAACCTTAGAATTCTTCTTCTTTAGTTTTTTTTTTTTTTTTGAGATGGAATCTCGCTCTGTTGCCCAGACTGGAGTGCAGTGGCTCGATCTCGGCTCACTGCAAGCTCCACCTCCCGGGTTCACGCCATTCTCCTGCCTCAGCCTCCTGAGTAGCTGGGACTACAGGCGCCCGCCACCATGCCTTGCTAATTTTTTGTATTTTGAGTAGAGACAGGGTTTCACTGTGTTAGCCAGGATGCTCTCGATCTCCTGACGTGGTGATCCGCCCGCCTCGGCCTCCCAAAGTGCTGGGATTATAGGCATGAGCCACCACGCCTGGCCTGGCCTTAGAATTCTTTTTCTCATTAATCAAAATGAGAAATTGACAGATGCAATAAACACTGGTGTGGTTTTTTGTTTGTTTGTTTGTTTGTTTGTTTCTCTCCCCGTTCATTCAACCATTTGCGCAGAGAGAGAAGCCAGAAATCTGACTGGTAAGAAATTCTTCCCCTTTTGCCAACGTGCCAGACTTCCGGGTTCCCTTTCCCTGAGCAGCCCCAGTGATCCGGCTTGTGGCACCATTGCCCTGGCGGCCAAGCCACATTATAAAGGACGTTATTATTTTTTGTTCTGGCCAGAGCAGAATACATGTGATCAAACATAGACATTAGCCACTCTGTTTAGCACGCAATATCAGACTGGCAAGGCTTAAACTTGCCCCCAGATGGGCCCCGTCATCTTTAGTCCAACTTCCAACTTGGAGTTTCAACACGTGGTCTCTGGGCAAGACGGTTGCCCTGAGTAACAGAAAAAATAGGAAAGGAAAAGTAGAGAGGGAAAGTATTGCCTGAGGCTGGACAGGGAAGGGGAAGAGCTTAGGGAGGCCAGAAAAGACACACTCGTTGCAGCCGACGATGAAAAATTCAGGCGGCAGCTTGTCGCTAGCAAAGGAATCTTTTCCAGCCGTCCCATAGCGCTCCAGTTTCCCCGTTTAGGGAGGCAAAAGCTCCCCACGTCCCAGGATCCTGTACACGCGTAACCCTGTCACCCACAGCCAGCAACAAAGTGCAAGGCGGATTAATCCAAAGAGAACAGCTTTTAACATCTCATAGTGCCAAACCTGTTCTTAGCTGAGAGGGACTTTACTGAGAGTCTTTAATCCCCTAAATCTTAGAAGGGACTCTAACCCTCCGACCTCCTAAATCTTGGACTCTAACCCTCCAAGCCCCTAAATCTTAGAAGGGACTCTAATCCTCTTAATTTGGGCCTCTAACCCCATCCCATTCTTTACCCAGGTACCCACCACTTACCCAAAGTCATCCAATCAGTGCTGCAGTGTATTTCCTTTGGGTTAGGGGTCTCCTCAGTGTTGTCCCTTTTGTGGTTGGTGAGAAAGATGTTACTGGACCCCACCACTTACCCAGAGTTAGCTTTTGGATCAGGGGTTTCTGCAGTATAGTCCCTTCGTGGTCATTAGAAAGATGTTACAGGAAAGGGGACCCGATGCAGACCCCAAGAGAGGGTTCTTGGAGCTCGCACAAGAAAGAACCCCAGGCAAGTCCACAGTGCAAAGTGAAAGCAAGTTTATTAGTGAAGGAATAAAAGAATGGCTACTCCATGGACAGAGCAGTTCTGAGGGCTGCTGGTTGCCCATTTTTATGGCTATTTCTTGATGATACGTGAAACAAGGGTGGGGGAATTATTCATGCCTCCCCTTCCTGACGTTGCCATGGCATCTGTAAACTGTCATGGTGCTGGTGGAGTACAGCAGTGAGGACGACCAAAGGTCACTGTCATTGCCATTTTGGTTTTGGTGAGCTTTGGCCGGCTGCTTTACTGCAAACGGTTTTATCAGCAAGGTCTTTATGACCTGTATTTTGTGCCAACTTCCTATCTCATCCTGTGACTTAGAATGCCTTGGTCATCTGGGAATGCAGCCCAGCAGGTTTCAGCCTCATTTCACCCAGCTCCTATTCAAGATGGAGTTGCTCTGGTTCACACGCCTCTGACAAGCACATTATCACTTAGAGCAAGGACTTGAAACAGCCGGCATTACAGAGCCTGCTGGGGCAGGAGGTTTAATGACACAGAAAATCTTTGGTACGGGTTTGTGAAACTTGTGGGATACAAGAGTGTTCCTACACCACAATTTCAATGATGTACAAGAGCCTGGGAGAACAGACACTGAAAGGTTGCTAGTGGTCACTTGTGGGGATTGGGATCTGGGCTAATTTTATTTTCTTCTTTGCGCTTTACTATTTTGTCCAACTTTTGTTTTTTTTAATAACGGGTATACGTTAACTTTTTTTTTTTTTTTTTTTTTTTTTTTTTTTTTTTTGAGACGGAGTCTCACGCTGTTGCCCAGGCTGGAGTGCAGTGGCGCGATCTCGGCTCACTGCAAGCTCCGCCTCCTGGGTTCACGCCATTCTCCTGCCTCAGCCTCCTGAGTAGCTAGGACTACAGGCGCCCACCACCGCGCCCGGCTAATTTTTTGTATTTTTAGTAGAGACGGGGTTTCACTGTGGTCTCGATCTCCTGACCTTGTGATCCGCCCGCCTCGGCCTCCCAAAGTGCTGGGATTACAGGCTTGAGCCACCACGCCCGGCCACGTTAACTTTTTTAAAAAAGTTCATCTGACTTTATCTCTAATGAAAAGGTATTTTAAGGTATAATATATTAAATGTATGTGTGCATTAATATATAATATGTACATTACATAAATATGTACATTAGTACATAAAAATCTGAAATACATACACCTGGGAAAAAAGAATTGAAACCATATAAAAATACATCTGGCTGGGCGTGGTGGCTCATGCCTGTAATCCCAGTACTTTGGGAGGCCGAGGTGGGCGGATCACAAGGTCAGGAGATTGAGACCACCCCAGCTCACACAGTGAAACCCCGTCTCTACTAAAAATACAAAAAAATTAGCCGGGCGAGGTGACGGGCACCTGTAGTCCCAGCTACTCGGGAGGCTGAGGCAGGAGAATGGCATGAACCCAGGAGGCGGAGGTTGCAGTGAGCCGAGATCCCGCCACTGTACTCCAGCCTGGGTGACAGAGCGAGACTCCATCTCAAAATAATAATAATAATAATAATAATAAAATAAAAATACATCTGCAAGACAGTTTCCCTCCTGTGCCTGTCTCTAAATTTCTTTCCAGGGCAACTGTCACTATCATTTCCTGTGGGTGCCTGTGGAGATATTTTATATAACAGTCATGAATATGTATACAACACCCACGTTTTTTCCCAAATGTTGCCTTTTATTCAGGCTCTTCTGCTCCTCATTTTCTGTCCCTTTTATTTTTTCTACATGAGAACTTAGCTCTATTTTTAATTTTTATTTATTTATTTATTTATTTTTATTTTTTTCGTTTTTTTTGAGATGGAGTTTCACTCTTGTTTACCAGGCTGGAGTGCAATGGCGCAATCTCAGCTCACTGCAACCTCTGCCTCCTGCGTTCAAGCCATTCTCCTGCCTCAGCCTCCTGAGTAGCTGGGATTACAGGCACCTACCACCATGCCCAGCTAATTTTTTTGTATTTAGTAGAGACGGTGTTTAACCGTGTTGGTCAGGCTGGTCTGAAACTCCTGACCTCAGGTGATCCACCTGCCTCAGCCTCCCAAAGTGCTGGAATTACAGGCGTGAGCCACTGCACTCGGCCTATTTTTACTTTATTATTATTTTTGAGATGGAGTTTCACTATTGTTGCCCAGGCTAGAGTGCAGTGGGGCAATCTTGGCTCACTGCAACCTCAGCCTCCCAGGTTCAAGCAATTCTTCTGCTTCAGCCTCCTGAGTAGCTGAGATTACAGGCATGTGCCACCATTGCCTGGCTCATTTTGGTATTTTTAGTAGAGACAAGGTTTCACCATGTTGGCCAGGCTGGTCTCAAACTCTTGACCTAAAGTGATCTACCTGCCTCGGCCTCCCAAAGTGCTGGGATTACAGGTGTGAACCACCACACCCGGCCCAACCCTATTTTTAAAATGTAACTAATACAACGCAAGACTGTTCATATCTATGCGCACAGATCTACTCAGGCTTTTCAATGGCTTCATGGTGGTCTGTTATCTCAATGTAATCATAATTTCATCTGACTCCGTATGTGGACATTTAAATGTTTCTAATCTTTGGCACGTGTCTTAATAAGTGTAGATGTGTATACATGTGTCAATCACTAAAGGGATGTCAGATTGTTGTAATCACTTCTAGTAATCCAAAATCCCCTTCTAGCAACAACAAAAGTAACAGGAAGCCTATCTCATGGGGGGAGGGGGACGGTCTTTTTGATAAATAATTCTGGGTGAACTAGAGATTTGTATGGGGAAGGCTTGTCTTGATCCACCTCCCACCATACCAGAAAACCCATTCCATATGGACTGCAGAGCTAAGTGTGAAAAGTGAAAACAAATCAAGCTTTTAGAGGAAAATATAGGAGGACGTCTTTGTATCCTTGGAGGAAATAAAGATTTCTTTTTTCTTTTTTTTTTTTTTTTTTTGAGACGGAGTCTCACTCTGCCACCAGGCTGGCGTGTAATGGCGTGGTCTTGACTTATGGCAACCTCCGCACTCCCGGGTTCAAGCGATTCTCTGGTCTCAGCCTCCCAAGTAGCTGGGATTACAGGCGCTCGCCACCACCCCCAGCTAATTTTTTGTATTTTTAGTAGAGATGGGGTTTCACCATGTTGGCCAGGCTGGTCTCAAACTCCTGACCTTGTGGTCTGCCTGCCTTGGCCTCCCAAAGTGCTGGGATTACAGGCGTGAGCCATCACGCCCGGCCTAAAAGATTTCTTAAAACAGTGCTCAAAAGTGCTAACCGAGAAATTGATACATTGAACTGTATTGAAAGCAAGAAGTTCTGTTCCTCAGCAGACACTGTCAAGAGAGTGGGAAGGATAGTTGCAATATATATGCATATCCCAAACAGGACTTGTATTCAGCCAATACAGAGAACTAGAGCTTATGAAGGAAAAGAGAGACAACCCCGTGGGGATACTTCACAGAAGAGGATAGCTAAATTGTCAGCCATCATGGAAGAAGTGTTCAATTGTACTGGTCATTAGGAAGATGCAAATTAAAACAGCAGGGTGAAATCACTACACCCGTGCCCCACCCAAGCCTGAAATGAAAAAGACAGCAAATATCAAAAGTTGGGAAGGACGTTTATTGTTGTTTTGAGCTGTTAGGTTTTGGGGTAATTTGTTATGTGGCAGTAGCTAGCTAATGCATCTGGTCATTTGGAGAGGGTTTTAGGAGTCATTGAGAAGATGAAATGATTAGATTTTGGGACTCATTTTAAAGTAGCTTGGTCCTTTCTATCAATATGCAATGAAAAATGAAAGTAATTATCTAGGTAATTTGACCAAGGTAACATTAGTTCCATTTAGAGTTTTCCAGTCAAAGTTTATGATGTGCCTTTTATTTTAATTGAATTTCTTCGTAATGGTCCTGATTCCCATTTCACTTGGCTGAGGCCAACTCGGCCTTGATCTCCAAATTTCCTTCCAGCGCTGGAAACCTCTGTGGCAATTCGGGGTAATCACCCTCTGATGTTGCTGCATCCAACTGTAAGAGAGGAAAGACATTTTATCTGGGAAAAAGCTTGCACGCCGGAGAATGCAGCACCTCACTAGCATGTCATGAAGACTCAGGCCTGACCTTTAAAACCAATTACCAGGATATCCACACCAAGCTAAACAGAACAACGATCGGGGGACAGAGCTGAACAGGCTTTGGAAACCCCACACCAAGTGGTTTCACTTTGCGCTTTCTATAAGACTGTTCCCCCTTAAAACGCAGCATAATGTCCAAGGGGGCTTCCAGCTGGGAAAACCACCCTGGCCTTAAACCTTGTCAACATAACGACACAGTCATCCTTCAGAGGAGAATTCCAAAGGCAAGGGCAGGCGCTCGCCCTTGACTTTGGCTTCCTTTTACAGAATCTCTTTCTCGGCAGCAGCCACATGACCGCAAGCTGTTGGGAAGTGCAAGCCCTGACTGGGGCAGTGGCTCACACTTGTAATCCCAGCACTTGGGGAGGCTGAGGCAGGTGGATCACCTGAGGTCAGGAGTTTGAGACCAGCCTGGCCAATATGGTGAAACCCCGTCTCTACTAAAAATACAACAACAACAAAAAATTAGCCGGGCATGGTGGCGGGCACCTGTAATCCCAGCTACTCAGGAGGCTAAGGCAGGAGAATTGCTTGAACTTGGGAGGTGGAGGTTGCAGTGAGCTGAGAAGCTGAGATCGTGCCATTGTGCTCCAACCTGGGTGACAAGAGCGAAACTCTATCTCAAAAGAAAAAAAAAAGAAAAAGAAAAAGAGAAAGTGCAACCACATCCCTACCCATGATGCCAGTGCATCCCAGCCACACGGAGGGGCAGTCCTTGCGCAGCTGGCAGGCTCTCGGAGGAGTTTTCTAGCCTCCCATGGTGTGTGGTCTCGGGGGCAGGAAGGGGAGTGCCATGACGCCGGCTGTGGCCATGGCCACCCCTTTGTCCCCACATTGTCATGAGGATTTTCACCCCCACTTGCAAACACGGGAGATGCTCCTGGAGGTGAGACAGTGCCCGGTGTGCCGGGGAGGACCACTGGGGCTCACTGTCACTTTAGGCAGGGTACAGCGTCTTCACAGCTCACTCCCACTGCGGTTTATTTGTTGCTCCTGTTTGTGTCTGGGGGGTGGTCACCCAGGACCCAGTAGACAGGGTGGCCATTGCAGCAGGTGCCTCTGAGGAGAGGACACTCCCATAGAAGGAGCACATGTTGCCGGCACTCAAGGCCCACTGGCCAGAGCTGGCCACAGCCCCCGCACTGTCTCAGCCACAGCCAGGCATGGTGGTGGCCTTGCCACCCGGCGGCGTCCCCGGTGCTAGACACTAAGCTCCCAGAGGGCAGAGAACACGATGCTTTTGCTCCTCCTGCTCCATGGTTCGGCCCTCATCTTCACTCCCACGAGGAGCCCTTTCCTCTGTGTGCACGTGTGTGTCTCTGTGTATATGTGTGTGTATGTGCATGTATGTGTGTGTGCATGTGTATGCATGCCTTGGCACTGGGAGCCTCAATCCTGGTGTTATTTTTCAACTATAAGCAACATCTGATTTCCCTCTATGATTTTTCAGCTGCTGGTTTTTAACCCCAGGATTCTTTTCTCTCTCTTTTTTTTTTTTTTTTTTTGAGATGGAGTCTTGCTCTGTCGCCCAGGCTGGAGTGCAGTGGCGCGATCTCGGCTCACTGCAAGCTCCGCCTCCCGGGCCCACACCATTCTCCTGCCTCAGCCTCCCGAGTAGCTGGGACCACAGGTGCCCGCCACCACAACCGGCTAATTTTTTGTATTTTTAGTAGAGACGGGGTTTCACCGTGTTAGCCAGGATGGTCTCGATCTCCTGACCTTGTGATCCGCCCGCCTCAGCCTCCTAAAGTGCTGGGATTACAGGCGTGAGCCACCGCGCCCGGCCCAGGATTCTTTTCTCAACACATTCTAGCAGAGCTTTTATCCCCGCTGAACACAGTCTGCACGCAGGAAGTGTGAGCTGGTTGTGATATTGGTGGAACAGCTGGATTGTAAACCTGCGGCGTGGGAGTCCTCAGGAGCTGCCTCATTTAGAAGCATCCGGGCTGTCGTCGTTTTGACCTTGTGCCTCCCTAACTGAGAATGATAGAGCCGAGCAAAGCCGGGAAAGATGCAGGAGCGAGGCCTGGCAGCCCTGAATCAGTTTCTCCAAGAAACAGGCCTGAGGTTTGAAGAGATTCAGGTTAGAAATCAATGAGGAGATTAGATAATCAGGTGAAATCCAAGTGTACCATGCTAAAGATGTCTGAACGTTAAAATTGCTTTTTCGTTTTTGATGGGCCATTGTACTCCTGGGCATCCACCCAAAGGAGCCGAAAGTAGGGACTTGAGCAGACACATCTTTGCCAGTGTTCCCGACAGCACGGTTCACACTGTCCAGGAGGTGAAAACAATCCAGATGGCCAGCAGTGATGAACGGACACACAAAACCTGGTCTAGATATACGATGCAATATTATTCAGCCTTAAAAAAGAATGAAATTCTGACACGTTCTGCAACATGGATGAGCCTTGAGGAGATTACACTCAGTGAAATAAGCCCGACACAAAAGGGCAATGATTTTGTGGTTCCGCTGGTATGAAATATCCAGACTAGGCAGGTCTTACATACAGACAGAAAGTAGAATGGTGGGTGTTGGGGCTGGGGGAGGGCGGCCGGGAGTTAGTGTTTAATGGGGACAGAGTTTCTGTTTGGGGAGACGAGCACGTTCTGGAGATGGATAGCAATGTGAGTGTGCTTAATGCCCCTGAACTGTGCACCTAAAAGTGGCTAAGATGGCAAATTTTATGTTAGATATAGTTTGCTGCAATTAAAAAAATTAATACTGTAAAAACATACCTGGGATGGGTTTGCAGAAGTTCTGCCAGAAACAGGAATGGATGTGTTTAGGAGAATCTGGGCAGAGAGCCAGGAATGGAAGCCAATTAAACCTCTTTGAGAACTCGTACTTAGGCAATTTTAATTTCTTGTAAGTAGTAAAATATGTAAGACCAACAAATTAAATGCTTCTCCCCAAAACAAAATTGGCACAATTTATGGCTCATTTACATTGTAAATCGACAATTAAGATGGGAAATAAACCAATTCTGGCCACCTGAACTGGGGAGACAAGTTGAATTTTGTCCCCCAAAATTCATATGTTGAAATTCAAACTCCCAGCATCCCAGAATGTGACCTGATTTGGAGATGGGCCTTTGCTAAGACAGTCAACTGAAAATGAAATCATTAGGGTGGGCCTTAATCCAGCAGGACTGGTGTCCTTATAAAGAGGAGCGATTTGGAGAGACACACACCGGGAGAGCGCCCCATGAAGATGAAGGCAGAAACTGGGGAGATGCTTTCACAAGCCAAAGACTGCCCAGGCTTGTGAGCAAAAACCGCCTCCAAAAGCTGGAAGAGAAGCCTCGCAACAGATTTCCTCCCGGCGCCCCTAGAAGGAACCCCCGCTGCCAGCATCTTGATTTGGAACATGCAGCCTCCAAAACTGTGAGATGATAAATTTCTGTTGTTGAAGCCACCCAGTTGGAGGTACTTTGTTACGGCAGCCTTAGAAGCTAATACAAGTAAATAAAACACCAGAAAGCTTTTCCCTTTCCCTGTATTGTGTTCGGATTTCCCTCTGCTCATAACGACACCCCTCGTATTGGCTTAGGGCCTACCATGATCTCCAGTGTGATCTCATCTTAACTCATGACGTCTGCACAGCCCCGTTCCCAAATACGGTCAGAAGGACAGGTAGCGAGGGTTAGGACTTTAACATCGTTTTTGAGGATCCTGGTCAACCCGTAACAGTCCACACTCGGGTTCCTCCAAATTCATGTCCTTCCCACAGGCGAAATGCCTTCACCCCATCCTAACATTCCCCAAGGTCTTAAGTCTTCTAGGGTCAACTCTGAGTCCAAAATCTCATCTAACTCCCATTATTAACTCAGAGTCCCAAATCTCTGTCCTCCTGTGTTGTTTCAGGCCTTGCACAGAGGAGTGCTTGGTGAACATTTGGTGGAGGATACAGAAACCCACGTGGATTCTAGGTGGTGACTTGTGTCATTACAGAAGAGTCTAGCGCACATTAGGAAGACAGTGCCAACTGTCTTGACTTACTCAACGTTTAGTGCACACCACCTGTGTGCAGGGGTCCTGGGGACCCCACAGATGAAAACGTAAGCACATGATCAGAATACAGTGTAAAGCTGGGCTTCATCTATTACAGTGGGTACCATACAGTTTTACACTCGCGTACCTAAAACAACCCGGACAAGGCACAGGATTGATTTTCAATTTTGTAAAACAGAGCAAAAGTGCTTTTATTGATGTTTCGTTTCTTTTTCCTGAGATCTTACCTCCCTAGACAGAACTAAAAACTGTTTTTATATTAAAGGTCTGTGCCTCAGACTTTAAAAATATCTGTAGAATCTGTAATAAAGTTATCCATTTCATTTATGATAATGGTCATTCTTATTTTCTCTTTTGTTCCTGATCAATCTAACTAGAATTTATAAATTTAACAATTTTCTCAAGAACTAACCTTCCCTTTCATTGATGTTCTCTATTATTTTCTGTTCTGTTTCATTGATTTCAACTCTGATTTTTATTATTTTCTCCTTTTTGTTTCAGGTTTCATTTGGTCTTATTTTTCTAGTTTGTTAAGGTGAAAGCTGAGGTCAATAATTTGCCTTTCTTCTTTTCCTTAAAAATTTGTTCGCCAGGTGCGGTGGCTCATGCCTGTAATCCCAGCACTTAGGGAGGCCGAGGCAGGCTGATCACTTGAGGTGAGGTGTTTGAGACCAGCCTGGCCAACATAGTGAAACCCTGTCTCTACTAAAAATACAAAATTAGCCGGGCGTAGTGGTGGGTGCCTGTAGTCCCAGCTACTTGGGAGGCTGAGGTGGAAGAATCACTTGAACCTGGGAGGTGGCGGTTGCAGTGAGCCAAGATTGTGCCATTGCACTCCAGCCTGGGCAACAATAATGAAACTCTGTCTCAAAAAAAAAAAAAAAAAAAAAAAAATATATATATATATATATATATATATATATATATATATATATATATATGTTTTAGCTGAGTGTGATGGCTCACACCTGTAATCCCAGCACTTTGGGAGGCTGAGGCAGACAGATCACTTGAGGTCAGGAGTTCGAGACCAGCCCGGTCAACATGGTGAAACCCCATCTCTACTAAAAATACAAAAATTAGCTGGGCATGGTGGTGCACCTCTAATCCCAGCTACTCAGGAGGCTGAGGCAGGAGAATCGCTTGAACCTAGGAGGTAGAGGTTGCAGTGAGCTGAGATTGCACCACTGCACTCCAGCCTGGGTGACAGAATGAGACTCCATCTTAAAAAAAAAAATTGTTTTAAAAACAGCTTTATATACTTCACATACAATTCACCCTTTTAAAGTATGTAAGTCACTGGTAGTATATTCTTAGACAAGTTCAACCACCACTAAAATTAATTTTAGAACATTTTCTTCACCCCAAAAAGAAACCTATATTCATGACTTCAAATTTCTCCTTCCCCCAGCTCCTGGCAACCTATAGTCGACTTTCTGTGTCTGTAGTTGTCCCTGTTCTGGACATTTCCTATAAGTGGAATCGTATATGATCTTTTGTGTGTAGCTTCCTTCACTGAGCATAATGTTTTCAAGGTTCGTTCATGCTGTGTCCGGGCCTCCTTGCTTTCATGGCCAAATAATGCTCCGTTGTGTGGGTAGACGACGCTGTGTTTATCCATTCACCATTGGATGGACGTCTGGGTTGTTTCTCCCTTTTGGCTATTATGAATAATGCTGTCATGAACATTTACATGTACATTTTGTGTGGACGTATGTTTCCTTTTTTTTTTTTTTTTTTGGAGATGGAGTTTTGCCCTTTTGCCCAGGCTGGAGTGCAGTGGCATGATCTTGGCTCACTGCAACCTCCACCTCTGGGGTTCAAATGATTCTCCTACCTCAGCCTCCTGAGTAGCTGGTATTACAGGTGCCCGGCACCATGTGCAGCTACTTTTTGTATTTTTAGTAGAGACAGGGGTTCACCATGTTGGCCAGGCTGGTCTCGAACTCCTGACCTCATGATCTGCCCACCTTGGCCTCCCAGAGTGCTGGGATTACAGGTGTGAGCCGCCACGCTCAGCCTGTTTTCACGTCTGTTGGGTGTGTACCTAGAGAAGGAATTGTGGGGTTCTATAGTAGCTCTGTGTTTCACCTGTGAAGAACTACCAGACTATTTTCCAGAGCAGCTACAGCATTTTACCTTCCCACCAGCGGCGTATCAGGTTCTTATTTCTGCACACCTTCACCCACACTTATCTGCCTCTTTTTCCCCCTGACTTTGATTCTAGCCTTTCAATGAATGTGAAATGACATTTCCTTGTGGTCTTGATTTGCATTTCCCTGGTGACTAATAATGTCTAGGGTGTCTTCATGTGTTTGGTGGCCATCTGTATATTTTCTTTGGAAGAACGTCTGCTTAGATCCTTTGCCCATTTTTAAATTGGGTTGTCTTTTTATTGTCGAGTTACCTGAGTTCTTTACATATTCTGGATACAAAGCCCTTCTTAGAAATAAGATTTGCAAATATTCTCTCCCATCTGGTTGGTTATCTTTTTACTAACTTACTTTTTTTTTTTTTTTTTTTTTTTTGAGACAGGGTCTCACTCTTTTGCCCAGGCTGGAGTGCAATGGCGCAATCTTGGCTCACTGCAGCCTCTACCTCCCAGGTTCAAGCAGTCCTTGCACCCCAGCCTCCTGAGTAGCTGGGACTACAGGCACGCACCATCACACCTGGCTAATTTTTATATTTTTTTGTAGAGGCAGGGTTTTGCCATGTTGGTCAGGCTGATCTCAAACTCCTGGCCTCAAGTGATTGAACCGCCTTGGCCTCCCCAAGTGCTGGGATGACAGGCGTGAGCCACTGCACCCAGCCTACTTTCTTGATAGTGTCCTTGGGAGCACAGCTGTTTTGAATCTGCTGAAATCCAATTTCTTTCTTCTTCCTTTTGTTGCTCATGCTTTGGTGTCAAGGCTAAGAGGCCGTTGCCTCCATGAGGTCCTGGAGACGCAGCCCTCTGTTGCTTCTAAGAGCTTCATCATTCTGGCGCTTGCCTTTAGTTCTTTGTTTTTGAGGGAACAGAGGCCATTTAGCTTGGAGAAGGAGGGAGGGGTACGGTAGCTACTGGCAGACTTAGAGGGGCTGTCCTGGGATAGTGTCCAGAGGGCATTGGGACCCTGAGGACAGCTGGAGCCAGTGTGTGTGTGTGTGTGTGTGTGTGTGTGTGTGTGTGTTGGGGGCAGGGGTGAGTGGAGGGGTAGGGGAGTGGGATTTAGTTAGGCAGACCCTGTGTCAGCTCTAATGATCTGGGGATGAAACAGGCTGGGCAGGGAGGGGTCCTTTGGAGCTCTCGCCTCTCAGAAGCAGGACCCAAACCAGCTCCCCAGCTCCCCCAGCATGTCCCCTCCAGCTTGAGGCAGGGCTGATGTGGGAAAGGATGGGGGAAGGAGCCCTGGTGAGTCAGATGGAGAACAAAGGGCCCACCTTGGTGGGAGGAGGGAGAGAGGAGGCCGAGGAGGGTGAACTGTGCAGACAGGTGGCCTGCGAGGGGTGTTGTGCTGCCCTTGGGCTCTGGGTGAGGCCTCTGTCCCACTGAGGAAGACCCTCCTTGCAGAGAACTCATCTTCCACCTTCCAAAACTTCAGGGTGCCGCTCAGGCACCTCACAGGATAACAGCTTGGATAGCAGCAGAACTGGCTGTTCACAAGCATCTTGTGGTTTTTCAGAGCCCTGTCCTGCCCTTGGGGCAACACTTCCTCCTGCCAGTCCCTCTGTCCAGAAGCCTGGTCCTCACATGGGCACCTTTCCTTTCCTCACCCTCCAGGTCGCCCAAATCCCATAGCCCTTATTATCACGTGCTGTGGATGCCAGTACACAGCCAGGCCACTGTCTCTGGGGAGCAACCAGGAGCTCGCACAGCCCGGGTAAAGGCTGCCATCCCAGAGCTGTGGGAAGGGAGGCGACAGGACAAGAAGGAAAGGAAGGAAAAGCCTGCGGAACCTGCAGTGCGATTGTTGGGGGAAGCCAGTGAGAATTTAGGCTTGGAGAGGGCAAATACCTGTTTCGGCCTCCGCAGGACGCTGCTCTCAGAAGGCAAAGAGCTCTTGGGCTGGGCATAGTGGCTTACGCTGGTAACCGCAACACTTTGGGAAGCTAAGGAAGGTGGATTACTTGAGGTCAAGAGCTCAAGACCAGCCTGGCCAACATGGTGAAACCTCTTCTCTACTAAAAATGCAAAAAATTAGCTGGGTGTGGTGGCACATGCCTGTAATCCCAACCACTTGCGAAGCTGAGGCATGAGAATCACTTAAATCCGGGAGGTGGAGGTTGCGGTGAGCTGAGATTGCACCACTGCACTCCACCCTGAGCGACAGAGCGAGGCTCCGTCTCAAAAAACAAAAACAAAAAATAAAAATGATTTAAAAAAAAAAAAGGGGAAGAGCTCTTGGTGGAAGGAAGCCCAGCTTCCAGTATTACCCAGGTCTCAGGGAAGCACTCTCTTGACTCTCTGGGACTCAGTTTCCCTATCTCCTGCTGTGAGGTGACCGTTGCTGTGGTCGATCCATTCAACCTCACCCTGAGCAATTTTGGGGGCTGGGCCCTGAGCCCTGTCCAGGGCCTCAGAGGCAGGGGCGTGATCCAGGGGCGTCTCCGCAGCGGCGGCGAGACAGGTCATGATAGTCCAATCTGTCAGTCTCCCAGATGGGGGCAGTGAGGCCCGGAGAGAGGAGAGGACTAAATCGTCAGCGGGACTGTGAGCTCCTGGAGGAAGGGCTGAGTCTTTTATTTTTCTTTTCATGTCTGTATCACCAGCACCCAGCAAATGGCGGGGCACACACGAGGTCTTCGGAAGCTGCCTGGTTGCTTTGGGTGCAGTGTTTTGTGATAGAATCAGAGTTAGAACCTGGACCTCTGCTTCCTGGCCCGCTTTCCACTGCACCAGGCTCTGAGTTAATGGCAGGGAGGGCGGGGAGGTCCTGGGCCCCGCCCACCTGGGCCCCGCCCACCAGGCTCCCAATCACCAGGGCCCCGGCCCCGCCCTTCCCCGCCCTTGCCCTGAACCCCGCCCTTCCTTGGCTCCGCCCCTTCCCCGCCTTCGTCGCGGAGCCCGGCTCTAGCCTGGGACATCTGGCTGGACTCAGCCTCCCACAGTAGTGAGACACCGTGCCCGGTCCCTCCTATACTCTTTTGAGGATTCAGGAGTACAGGGATGCTCTTTGTGCTGAGAACTCGCTCGTCAGGCTGCTTGGCCTCTTACCCCATCTGTAGAGTGGGCTCAGGCCTGATGGTGGTCGTGTCTTGTTTGTCACGCTGGGATTCGTGTCTCTGGTGACATTTTTGCAGCACTTGGTCACGCAGATGACTGTGGACAGCTGCCAGGAGCACTGGCCGTGTGCACCAGACTCAGCGTGAGGAAGTCCTCGGGGGCAAAGTGTAAGTGGAAAACGCTGTGAGGGAAGAAGCTGTGGGGCAGGGAGTCAGGAGCCCAGGGCATGGGTCCAGTCCTGTCCCTGACTTGCTAGTCCACAAAAGCCTGTCCCCCGGCGTTAGTTTTCTATGCCTGGATTACATGGCAGTTGAGTCCTAAACACTGTGGGACAGACGCTGCCTCTGGTTCTCGCATCTGGCTCAGTCCTTACAGAGGAGCTCTCTGGAGGACTGGCGGGGCTCTGGGCTTCTGACTCCCAAGCTCCTCCATCCACCCTGTGGGCTCTGCCAGGAGCTAGCGCCTGACGACCCCCTCCTGATGTTCCCTTCCACTGGGGAGGGCCTCCTCCAGCCTCTCCCGGGCGCCCTCCTCCTACTCAGAGGGAGAGTTTGTAGATGAGGTCGGCCAACAGGGGCCTACCATCTTCCCTCTGCCCCATGATGACAGATACCTGCCCAGGCTGTGGAGGCCCATGGTCAGTCAGTTTGTCCAACACTGGAGCTCATGTTAGGCCTCTCGCTGGCCTGCAGACAGAAGCCATATTCTCCAAAATCCCTTTCCTTAGCAATAAGGGGGTATCTTGGTTTCCCATCTGCCAAGTCCTGTGTGTGGTGTCTCCCCTGGCTTGGAACACAGGAGAGGTGCTGTTGGCTGGCCACTCCATGTGTCCAGTCAGGTGGTTCCTCTCACCGTCCTGGGTGGCTCCCTGCTGCCAATGGGATGAAGTTCACATCCCTAGGATAGCTGGCCCCATGCACCCCTGCCCACCCCAGCGTCAACCTTCTGCCTGCACCCCAGCCCTCTGCCACATTGAGCTCCTGCAGACCCTCTACTTTGCTGCACTGGCCTTTGAAGATTTTGCTGACTTACCTGGAATGTTCCTTCCTCCCCTCCTGAACACCCCAACCCAAGCTCATTGCCTAGTTAATATCTATCTTTTGACTCAGGTCCCAACCTGGTTGTCACCTCCCCCAGGAAGCATTCCTGGATTGCCCAAGCTGCTTTAGGCATCGCCTCTGTGCCTTTCTCCATCAGTGTCCTGGCCACAGTGGGAGGTCTTTGCCTCTTGGGCTGAGGACAAGGGCCTGTCAGGGCTGTTGGGCAGAACGGTGACCCAGAGCTAGCAGGTCCCCCGGGAGGTCTGAGGGAACTCTTTTTCTCCTTTCCTCCGCCGTCACTGCCCCTGCCTGTCCCTCGTTGTCTTCATTCACCTCCTATACTCTTTTTTTTGAGACAAGGTCTCACTCTGTTGTCCAGGCTGGGTGGAGCACAGTGGCGTGATCTTGGCTCACTGCAACCTCCGCCTCCTGGGTTCAAGTGATTCTCCTGCCTCACCCTCCCGAGTAGCTGGGATTACAGGCACACGCCAACAGGCCCTGCTAATTTTTGTATTTTTAGTAGAGATGGGGTTTCACCATATTGGCCAGGCTGGTCTCCAACTCCTGACCTCAAGCGATCTGCCTGCCTCGGCCTCCCAAAGTGTTGGGATTACAGGCATGAGCCACTGTGCCCGGCCACCCTCCTATACTCTTTTTTTTTTTTGAGACAGCGTCTGGCTCTGTCGCCCAGCCTGGAGTGCAGTGGTGCAGTCTTGGCTCACTGCAAGCTCCGCCTCCCAGCTTCACGCCATTCTCCTGCCTCAGCCTCCCGAGTAGCTGGGACTACAGGCACTGCCACCACGCCTGGCTAATTTGTTGTATTTTTAGTAGAGATGGGGTTTCACCGTGTTGCTAACAGGATAGTCTCGATCTCCTGAGCTCGTGATCCGCCCGCCTCGACCTCCCAAAGTGCTGGGATTACAGGCGTGAGCCACTGTGCCCGGCCCCTCCTGTACTCTTTTGATTCCTGACACACTGGGGTTAATGACCGAGTGGCAGAGGGGCCTCCTCCAAGCCCCTGACCCCCTTGGAGTCCAGCCTTCTCTCCGGGCCCTCCTTGCCTTCACTTCCTCCACGCCAGCCGTGAATTATGGGACGCATCGGGCCCATTTGCCAGGTGTCTGGCCCCGTCTGGAAGCAAGTGGTTTGCTTCGAGGTGATGAACGAGGCTTGCTGGGCTTGGCCCTGAGCCAGCACACGTTGTTTGGCTATGAGCCACCATGCGCCTTCCCCTGACTCTGCAAAGAGTTCAGCCAAGACAGAGGACTGAGATACGTTCCCCCCATTTTGTCTTTGTTTTTGGAAATATCTTGCATCATGCTATTTATGTTTTTGAAAAAAGTCAGTGCAACAAACTGTGTGCAATATGCTCCTTAGCTAGAGAAGGTGGAATTATTCTTTCCCTGCTTTTTTATTCCCACTGTCAAAGAAGACACCGTGTGGTAGCCACATCCTCCCTGTGTGGCTGGTGGCCTTGGGAGATTTGTCTTCAGAAAGCCCAGGCAGAGCGGGAGTTTTGACTTTTTTTTTTTTTTTTTAAAATAAGGAGTCTTACCTTGTCGCCCAGGCTAGGGTGCAGTGGCGTGATCTTGGCTCACCACAACCTCCACCTCCCGGGTTCAAGCGATTCTCTTGCCTCAGCCTCCTGAGTAGCTGGGACAACAGGTGCCCGCCACCACGCCCGGCTAATTTTTGTATTTTTTAGTAGAGACGGGGTTTCACCATGTTGGCCAGGCTGGTCTGGAACTCCTCTCTGGTGATCCACCCGCCTCGGCCTCCCAAAGTGTTGGGATTACAGGCCTGAGCCATCGCGCCTGGTTAAGTTTTGACTGTTTTGTGCCACTGGGCAAACACATTTGCATTCATTGGCCCATGAGTGTTTTGAGGGAACTATGTGAATATGTGTGCCCTGAATTACCTGCTCTCTGGGGCTCTGCATTCAGCCAGGGCTGGTGGGGAACCCCGCCATCTCTGAGGCTGGTGGAGCAGCCATGGGGCAGAGTGAGGTAGAAATCCCCCTTCCTGGCCGGGTGAGGTGGCTCACCCCTATAATCTCAGCACTTTGGGAGGCCAAGGTGGGCAGGTTGCTTCTGTCCAGGGGTTCTAGACCAGCCTGGGCAACATGGTGAACCCCATCTCTACTAAAAATATGAAAGTTACCTGAATGTAATGGCATGCGCCTCTAGTCCCAACTACTCAGTAGGCTGAGGTGGGAGAATCAGCTGAGCCCTGGAGGTCAAGGCTGCAGTGAGCCAAGACTGCGTCACTGCACTCCAGCCTGGGCAACAGAGTGAGACCCTGTCTCAAAAACAAACAAACAAACAAACAAAAACTGTTGTTGGCTTGGTGCGGTGGCTCACTCCTGTAATCCCAGCACTTTGGGAGGTCAAGGCGGGTCGATCACTTGAGGTCAGGAGTTCGAGACCAGCCTGACCAACATGGTAAAACCCCGTCTCTACTAAAAAATACAAAATTAGCTGGGTGTGGTGGCGCCTGCCTGTAATCCCAGCTACTTAGGAGGCTGAGGGAGGAGAAATGTTTGAACCTGGGAGGCAGAGGTTGCAGTGAGCCGAGATTGCACCATTGCACTCCTGGGCAACAAGAACGAAACACTGTCTCAAAAAAAAAAAAAAAAAAAAAAAAAATTCCCCCTTTACACATTCCCCTATCCCTGGGCTTGGCAACGGCACCTGGAGACCTTGTGTTGTGACTCGGACAAGACCCCTCACTCTGGGCCTCAGCACTCCACGCTGTTAGAGCACTGTAGCCCCCAGGAGCTAGAGAAGGTGATGATCAAATGCACACCCCCATATATGATCCCCCAGGGCTCCATCCGGATTCCTGCTGACCCTGGCTCTTCCGGAACCCATCATCTAGACTCTGAGCTGAGAGCATTCACTGGCCTCCTCTAGCCAGACCTCTTCTGGGCTTGTGGGCATTAAGGCAGATATGAGGGCTGGACATCTGACCCTCCAGGACAGTGCCCAGCCTGGGGCTCCCTGCGTGGGGTGAGCAGCTGCCCCTGCTTTCGTTTTATAGCTCAGGGCTGGTTTCCTTTCCTCTTAAATGCCGCTCTGGTCCCCTAGAAGGCCCTGAGAAGACGACCTCCCCCGTGTGCAGGGTCCTTCCAGCTTTCTGAGACACTGGTGACTCAATGGATCTGGCGCGGGCTCTGGTGGGTACCTAGAGACAAGGGGGCATCCTGTGATGGGAGCCCGAGAGGGGCAAGCACAGGCTCCAGGGGAGGTGGGCAGAGGGGCCTCCTGTCCCAGGGCTGGGGAGTGCCATGGAGAGGGCACCTGTGGCCCTGGGCTTTGGGGACTCCTGGGGCCTGGTGTCCCAGGATAGGAAGTGGCTTCCTGGAACTCCCCACCAGCCCTCATTCCTTTTCCCAGCCAAACTCCCTTTTCTCTGTCTTGGCTTTCAATCCACAGGGAAGTCAGAGACTAACTCAGACCATCTCCCCAGCGGAGACACCTTCGTGGCCACTCGGTGGCTGAAGCTACTGTTTCTCTAGTTTAGAGTGTGTGTGTGGTGTGAGTGTGTGTGTCTGTATGTGAGTGTGTGTATGCACATGTGTGGTCGTATCAGAGTCTCCTCTGAATCCCCATGGACGTGCCAGGGTTCCACTCAGGACTCGCCAATCTGATGGGGAGAGGTGGGCGTGCCTCTTTGGACCAGGGGGCGGAGACAGTTCACATAGGCTGCCCTCATGCCTCCAAGCCTAGGAGGCAGGGGTTGCCCTGATCGGCTCGAGGGTGGGCTGAGGTTGGGTCCTGGGTCTGTGACTCACAAACCACAACTTGGACAAGTTATTTAAGTAGCCTGGGCCTCAGTTTCCTCATCTGTAAACGGGGGAGGAATGGCTCCTCCCTGGCAGAGTGGAAGAGAGGATGACATGCATCGCTCAGTGTGGGGTGAGAACAGCACCTGTCCTGTTGACAGCGAGGATGAGAATGGCACCATTGCTGGGGTTCCCAGGTCACAGGAGGGGCATTTCCTGTCCAGCCTCGGACTCCCCCTGCCCTCTTCCCCAACACGCAGGGCAGCACCTGAGAGGCACGCAGTTCTTACTGCTGGACCCACTGGGCTCCGCTCCAGCCACCCCTACCACGCCGCGGCCCTTGTCCTCCCCTCTTTAAGCTGGCGTGACCCCTGTGGACACCCAGGACTGACTGTGACTGTGTGCAGATCTCCCGTCTCCTAACACAGAGTCATGCGCATTTCATCCCCTTATTTAAAGCAGCATGGAATCCACCAAGCAGAGGCAATCATGTTCCTGTTTCCCCCCACCAGATCCTTATTCTTTGGTGAATTTTTCTGCTCAAAACCTTGACCTTTGACACGAGGTTTGCCAGGGGCTGTCCCCCCGGGCAGCAGCGATGGGTGGTGTCTGACTTTGAGGGCCAGCTCACTGTCTGCTCCCTGGTGCGGGTGTGCAGCAGCGCCCGCTGGTCACCTGGCCCTGGCTGCTTCCTCCACCCACCCCTCCTGTCTGCCCCCCGAGCTGCCAGGGCCAGCCCACCAGCCTCTCTCCCTGGGTTATTACAGCGGCCTCCTGCCTGGTCTTGGCAGCTCCCTCCAATATGCCTCTGTCCATCCCTTCCAGAGAAGGCTTTTAGATCGCAGGTGGAACTGGCTCTCTCTCATTTCCAGCCATTCCTGCCCCCCCTTCCTCCAGGGCCAGTCCAAACCCTGCAGGTGTTAGATGATTGCTGGGATCGGGGCCTGCTTTTCTCTGTCTTCATCAGCGGCTGAATTTTATATCTGGCACAGGCTTATTGTCTCCTCCTCCCTCACTGGAGCATCAGCTCGTGAGGGTGGGGACTTGGCCACTGTTGTATCCCCAGCACCTAGACAGAACCTGGCTGGTGTAGGTGCCACTCACCTGGTGAGGGAGGGAATGAATGAATGAATGAATGAATGAGTGACTCTCTCTCCAGGTGCTCCTTGCCAGGCCCCAATCCCTACCCTACTCTAGGCTCTTGCTGACACCCCGAGCCTGCTCCTGTCTCCCCATGCTGGGGATTCCTCCCCATAAAGACAGAAGCCCTAGGCTGGCAGCAGAGAGGTTTTACGGAAGGAGGTGCACCCACCCATGCCACTGGCCGAGCAGAATCCAGGCCAGAGGGGCTGCTGCCTCCTTAATTTAGTAATCTGAGCTCTCCATCCTCTGAGCAGGGTTAGGTGGAAGGTGGAGGCAGCTATCAGGAGGGGCCGAGACCCTTGCTGTGTGCCCTGGGAGGGGACCCTCTCCCTCCTAGTCCTCGGAGCCCTTGGCAGATACAAATCATTTGCGTCTGCTCTAGACTCCAAGGGAGCAGGCCTTGCTGCCAGCTTGCCTTGGCCCCCAGGCCTCTCCCTGAATCTCTTCACTCCTTCCATTAACTGGGGATGGGGGTGGGGGGCAGGAGGTCGGCCACAGGGCTCCTGTCACTGAATGGGGACACACAAGGCAGGAGCTGGACACTGCCGGATCCCAGAGCAGCTCAGCCTTCAGGGCACTGAGCTTAGGTGGGGGCCAGGATGCTTCCCCGTGCCTTGAGGCCATCTCAACAGGAGAAACAAAACAAAACACAACACCTGCTGTGGTTCGGCTGTGTCCCCACTCAAATCTCATCTTGAATTGTAACTCCCACAGTTCCCATGTGTCGTGGGAAGAACCCGGTGGGAGGTGATTGAATTTATGGGGGCAGGCGTTTCCTGTGCTGTTTTTGTGATACTGAATGAGTCTCAAGAGATCTGATGGTCTTCAAAATGGGAGTTTCCCTGCACAAGTTCTCTCTTGCTGCTGCCATGCAAGAAGTGACTTTCACCTTCCATCATGATTGTGAGGCCTCCCCAGCCTTGTGAAACTGTGAGTCCATTAACCCCCTTTCTTTTGTAAATTGCCCAGTCTCGGGTATGTCTTTATCAACAGTGTGAAAACGGACGAATACAACACCTGGACACTGGCCAGAGAGCAGCAGCTAAGTGCATCCTGCAGCCCTGGGTGGGAACATTCTAAATCGGACAGAACACATCATGGGTTATACTTTCCAAAAAGGCAAAATATGAGATGTTTATACAGCAAAATTCTAATTTTGTAGAAAATCAAGGAACGAGATGGAGGGACTGTCTCAGGGCATGGAGCAGAGGGCTCTGTACACAAGTCCTCGGGTCTCCTGGCCAGCACCTGAGTCTCTTCTGGGGCCATGCCGGGGCTTCCAGAGCCCTGTTGTCCATGTGCACAGCGGCCGCCAGTGCCTGGAATGAGTGCACGCTGGGGGCAGCTCTTAGCCAGTGCTGAGCCTAGGATGGGGGCCGCTCTGGGCTGGGCACCACCGTGAAGGGGCCTGGAGGGGGCAGGATGAGCCTGCCCCTGCCCTCACGGTGCTTACTGTCCATGGTTAGACAGGCACTTTCTAAGCCAATCTCCTCTGCAGAGTGACCCATCACATGCCGTGCCTGCCCCTTTCCATGGGTTCCTTCCAACCCTGACCCTCAGACTACAGGGTCCTTAAGGCTGAGGACTCTGTTTGCCTGTGTATCCCTAGCATTGATGCACGGTCTGGCACCTAGCAGCTGCTGGACTAACGAGAGTTGAGCTGGATTCGCTTGATGAAAGCTGGCTTCTGATTGGGGAGGGACGTGTGCCAAGCTGCCTGATGAGAGTGTGGCTATGGCCTGATTCTGGAGACCCTGCAGAGAAGGAGCTGGAACAAGGGGGCTGGACGTGGGGTGGGGCAAAGACAGAGAAGGATGGCAGCCCTGGGGGATGGTGTGGCCAAGGGAGACCTCGGAGAAGGTGATCTCTGAGGGGACAGGCTGTCACGAGGCTTGTCGTGGGTGTGGCAGTGGATGCCTCGACTTCCCAGGCTCCTGCAGAACCTGCAGCAAAGTCCCTGGTACCAGGCCATGCTCTGTGGCTGGGGAGCTCAAGGCTGGTGGGCCAGCTGCCATCGGGCCATTTTTGCACAAAGCAAGAGAGAGGTGAGGATGCCAAGATGTCATTTTGCTGGACATTGGGATGGCAGGTGATTTTAATTCTGTTCATTTCTGCATTTTCTAAATTTTCCGCAATGAACCCTTCTTTGCTGCTTTGTTTTTCTAATAAGGATGGAATGATAAACAGTATTAGCACCATGGGTCTGTCTACCGTGGTGTGGTTCAGGCCTCCCCTGAGCGGTGAGGGAACCATGACCTTGGCAATGCCTCGGCCTTCTGAGGCAGGGCCAGTGGACTGAGACAGAGTGGCTCAAATGGTCATCTGTGATGCATGACTGCTGTGGAATCACCGAGCGGTGGCCAGTATGGCAGCAGTGGTGAAGGGGGATGCCCTCCTGGCCTTCTGTCCCCGCATCTTCGGGGACCAGGAGTGGCTTTGCTCCAGCTGTGCCAGCCCTGAAGCTGGCCATGAAGGTGCTGGGTGGACACCCTCCCTTTCCTGGGCCACAATGGGCCTTGGACCACATATCCTGACAGAATGGGGAGGACAAGGGGCTCACGGAAGCAGAGACTCAGCCAAGGCCCCAAAGCACAGGCACAAAGGGGCTGGGATGAGGGCCCAGGTCTCCCGACCTCCAGGGTAGCCACAAAAGACAGCTCGTGGCTTCCATCTGGAGGTTGCAGCTGTAATGGTTGAAGTCTCTGCCCCATCCCATGGGAGGCCATAGCTTATGGGTTGCACTGGGCACCCCAAATTCCTGTGTTGAAACCCTAATCCCCACTGTCATTTGGACCTTGAGAGCTTGTTTGGAGGTTCTAGCAGGGGAGTGCAGCTACTCATATACCCTTGACCGAAGACTGGTCCTCCTCTGTCAGGGATGGTCGACGCAGCATGCAGCTTTGGGAGGGACGCACGAGGAGCAGTGAGGGAGGAGGGGGACACCCGTCTGGCCAGCAAGATCAGTCGAATCGACCCTATCAATCGATGGCGTGACAGACGTCGCAGCCAGATCGCCCTCACAGCCCCCCAGGATCATTTGGAATGAGGGTCTTCAAGGAGATAATTAAGGCAAAGTGAGGTCATTTGGGTGGGCCTCAGTTCAATCTGACTGGTGTCTTTATAGGAAGAGGAGATTAGGACAGACACACACAGAGGGAAGACCCTGTGAGGACGGAGGCCAAGGAGCGAGGCCTCAGAAGGAACCAGCCCTGCCGGCACGCTGACCTTGGACCCCCAGCCTCCAGAAGCGTGAGGAAACCATTTCTGTTGTTTGTGCCCCGTGGTCTGCAGGGCTTTGTTATGGCTGCGCAGGAGGACCGGTCCCCCTCCCGCCTGGCTTGCCCATCCCAGGAACAGGGAGCTCCTTGCCTGACCAGGAGGCCTCTGTGGACAACTCCGAGAGCAAGCTCTCCCTGAGACTGAGCCAACCACCCCTCCCACAGCTCCGGCCACTGGCCCTTGTTCTACCCGATCCCACCTGAATGGAGGGCGTCATGCCAGGGTCCTCGACAAGCATGAGTCACGGCCTGCACAGCCACCCTGGACCCCACCGTGGGAAGCTGTCAGAGGCTGCGGATCAGAGGAGGAGGGAGAATTTTGAGCAGGTGCATATCATGGAAGGCTTCTCCGAGGAGGTGGCATTAGATGTGGGCCTGAAATAGGAGTTTTTCTTTTTTTTTTTGAAGGTTTCATTTTAATTAATTAATTTTATTTATTTTTCTTAGAGTTGGAGTCTTCCTCTGTCACCCAGGCCAGAGTGCAGTGGTGCCATCATGGCTCAGTGCAGCCTCGACCTCCTGGGCTCCAGCCATCCTCCCGCCTCAGCCCCCTGAGTAACTGAGACCACAGGCGTGTACCGCCACACCTGGCTAATTAAACAATTTTTTCAAGAGACGGGGTGTCACTATGTTGCCCAGGCTGGTCTTGAACTTCTGACCTAAGGGATCCTCCTGCCTCGGCCTCCTGAGTTCCTGGGATTATAGGCCTGAGCCACTGCATCTGGCTTATTTATTTACTTCTTATGTTGGTTGTTTATTTTGCAAAAACATCATTACAGAGACTCAATTTTTTTTTTGAGACAGGGTCTCATTCTGTCACCCACGCTGGAGTGCAGTGGTGCCATCATGGTTCAATGCAACTTCTAACTCCTGGGCTCAAGGGATCCTCCCACCTCAGCCTCCTGAGTAGCTGTGACCACAGGTGTACACTGCCACTTTACCTGGCTAATTCTTTTTATTATTTATAGAGATGGGGTCTCATTATGTTGCCCAGGCTGGTCTCAAAACTCCTGGCCTCAAGCTTTGGCCTCCCAAAGTGCTGGGGTTACAGGTGAGAGCCCCCACACCTGGCCAAGATGAACTTTTTAAATTGATAGAAAAGAAGGCTCACTTATTAATTGATTAAAAAAAGAAAAGAAAAGAGCCATAGACGGGAAGTGAACTTTCCCATGGGGAGAGTAGAGTTGGGGATTCTTGCCCCCTTCTGCTGCTCACCAAGTACAGAGCCACGTCCACCTGCCCGTTCCCCGAGACATCGGCAGGGCTAGCCCTGCACTTTCAGCCTCCTCTGGCTGTTCTGCCAGGTCTGGGTGATGTTCCAGTTGCCACGGCAAATACGCATTGTCTATTATGGAGCACAATGATTAATGACCAATTATCTAATTATTAATGTCATTTCTTGGTGGAGGCCCCATGCCCTCTTGGGCCCTGAGCCCTTGGGTGAGGCAACGACATGAACAAAGGCACCGAGGAATCCCCGCAAGGGAGGAGCTAAAAGTCCAAGGGGTGATGATGATATTTGGGGGACAGTGCGATCAGAAAAAATGAAGTCAGAAAAATGGAAAGAATTATTAGGCCAAGGCGAGTTAGGCCAAACTCTTTGCCTGTGGTCAGGAGTTTGAGACCAGCCTGGCCAACATGGTGAAACCCCATCTCTACTAAAAATACAGAAATTAGCTGGGCGTGGTGGTGCACACCTGTAGTCCCAGCTACTAGGAGGCTAAGGCAGTAGAATTGCTTGAACCCAGGAGGTGGAGGTTGCAGCGAGCCAAGATTGTGCCATTGCACTCCAGCCTGGACAACAGAGTGAGATTCTGTGTCAAAAAAAAAAAAAAAAAAAAAAAAAAATTATTAAACACTAAACGAAAAAATGATGGAAAGAAGATATAAGCCAGACAGGGCAATATTGATGGCAATGTGGAGGCGCTGTGGAGTAAAGCTCAGGCGATGTGGAGGTGTTACGGAGGAGAGGAGGAGGCACGCGGAGCTGCTGTGGAGGGGATGTGGAGATACCGTGGTGGTGACGTACAGGTGATGTGACGGTGTTATGGAGGCAAGGGGATGTCACTGGGACGCTGTGGAGGTGATGTGGAGGTGACATGAAGGCACTGGATAGGGGATGTGGAGGTGACGATGTGAAGATGCTGAGGAAGTGACATGAGGGCAGTGTGGAGGTGATGTGGCAGGGATGAGGAAGAGCCATGGGGGCATATTGTGGTCCCAGCCCTGCTTCCACCACCTTCTGCCATATGACTTGGGCCTATATTCCGCCTAGGAGATGGGGCTCACCAGGCTTCCCTCTGGGCTGTGGGAGAATCCACCGAGCTGGCAAGCCAAGCTCCAGGGTCATCGTAGCGGCCGAATCACTTCTGAGAGGAGCAGGTGAGTGTGATGTCACCTGGGACTTCCCCATCTATCCTGCTCCTTCGCTCTGCATGGCTGGTGACCCTAGTGGCTTCTTGGCCCCTCGCTGCTGTCACAGGCTGCACTTCGGGCTCTGTTACCTGAAGACTTCTCTGGGGATGTCTGGGGCAGGGGGCAAGGGCACCAGTGTTGGAGTTTGATGGACCCAGGTTTTAACCCCCACTGGGCTGTGTGGCCAGGGGCAGCTCACTTCCCCACACCTCTTAGCCTCCACTTCCTCACCTAAACACAATGGGGGACACCACAGGCCCCCAGGACATTGCGTGGGTTCAGGGAGCTACAGCCCTGCACGGGGCTCATAGTGCACACTCAGTGATAGTGGGCACGGTTGCCAGTATTGCCCCTGAAAGGGCACCGTACTGGGCTGAAGATGTGGACACCTGTTCCAGGAACGTGCACACACTGAGAGGCTGGCGTGTAGTTTGTGCCACGGACACGTGTTGCTGGTGTCAGCCGTCCTTTTATCTGGACCCTGCAGCTTGTGGTCTAGGGGGCATTGGCCACTGATGTGGCTTCTCTGGGCTCTGTAAGATGAAGTATTAAGAACCCAAACACGTCATCTGCCAGGTGTAAGACGACAGGGTGTCATGGGGACTGTGGCCGACTGGGTGGAGCCTGCAGACCCCGTTCAAAGGCAGGACTGACACACGACCTGCATGCACTGACATGGCCACACCAGCTGTCAAGATGATCAAATGCTTCTGCACTGGGTGGTCAGAAGCTGTGGTCCTTAGCCCCGATTGCACTTCTGCTGCCCTGGACCCCCGGGAACGCCTCTGGACTCAGCAGCTAAAGGGCCAGCCTCTGGCCAGCAGGGCCTTCTGGAACCCGCTCCAGTACCAAGGCTCGAGTCCACTCTGATCGGTTGGTGCTGGGCTGTTGCAGTTATTAATGATTTCTGATTTCACTCCTGACTAAAGACATTCAGATTAACGTTTTTAAAAAGACGGTGCTGACTCAGTGAAACACATTCAAGTCTTGGTTTGTCCTTGGTTGGAACCTCCAGTGTTGGGGTAAGGAGACACGGATGATGGGGGTCTTGGAGTTCCAGCCCTCACCTGGCCGTGGCTAGAAGCACAAGCCCTGCTCTTTCTTCCCAGCTAGGGGTGGGCGGCCTTCATGCCTCTCCCGCATTCTTTGGTGGCTGTGGCTCTAAGCTCCTCTCTCTGGTCTTCTTCACTAAGGGCCACACTGGTTGCCCCTGGTGCTTATCTCCCCAAAGTTGGGGACTACGTTTTCCCCAGATTTCAGTTCTGCATCAAGATTCTCAAAGGGGAGCTTAACTCCCCATCACAGCCCTCTTCTTCAACCCTCTCTCTCCCCATCCCTGCACAGATGCCCTTCCCTGCAGCCCACATGGACCCACCTTTAGTCCCTCGAACACAACAAGCAGTTCTGCAGTGCCCTGTTTTTCCTCTTGGTGTGAAATGCCCATTTTCTTTTGCTTGGGTGCCGTATTCATCCTCTGAGATTTGGATCTGGTGCTACCCCCTCCAAGAAGCCTTCCTAGACAATCCTTGTGTGGGCTGGGTGCCTCCTGGGTCTCCTCAGACCTCAGTGCTTCTTTCTGTCACAGGCCTATTAACTTTTACCAAGGTTGTTTCTGTGCTTCTGTTTTATTGGACTGACTTTCTTGAGGGTGGTGCCCAACACAGAGGAAGTAAATGCTTGTTGAGAGGATGGACAGACAAAAGTACAGAGGGATGGATGGATATTGGATGGATAGATGGATACATGGATACATTGGATGGATAGATGATGGATGAATGGATGTATGGAGGATAGATGGGTGATGGATGGGTGGGTTGGTGGGTGGGCGGATGGAAGAATGGATGGATGAGGAATGGAGAGATGGACGGGAGACAGATGGATGATGGGTGGGTGAGTTGATTGGTGGGTGGATGGAAGGATGGATGGATGAAGGAATGTTTAGATGGATGGTGGATGGATGGATGGAGGGATGGAGGGATATTGGATGGATAAATGCATGGATGATGAATGAGTGGATGGATGAGTGGATGGATGGATGATGAATGATGGATGAATGGGTTGGTGAGTGGGTGAATGGAAGGATGGATGGATGGATGAAGGAATGTTTAGATGGATGGTGGATGGATGGATGGAGGGATGGAGGGATATTGGATGGATAAATGCATGGATGATGAATGAGTGGATGGATGAGTGGATGGATGGAGGATAGATGGGTGATGGATGGGTGGGTTGTTGGGTGGGTGGATGGAAGGATGGATGAACAGAGGGATGGATAGATGGATGGTGAGTGGATGGATGGAGGGATGGAGGGATATTGGATGGATAAATGCATGGATGATGAATGAGTGGATGGATGAGTGGATGGATGGATGATGAATGATGGATGAATGGGTTGGTGAGTGGGTGGATGGATGGATGAATGGAAAGATGGATGGTGGATGAATGGATGGAGGGATGGGGGATATTGGATGGATAAATGCATGGATGATGGATGAGTGGATGGACGGATGGATGATGAATGGGTTGGTGAGTGGGTGGATGGATGGATGATGGAGGAATGGACTGAGGAATGGTGGATGGAGGGATGGAGGGATGGAAGGATGCATGGATGCACGGTTATATGGATGGATGGAAGGTTGCTTGAGTTCAGCACATTTTGTTGGCAAGTCTCTGGGGGAATGTGTTCTCTCTAGTCTCAGGTTTACGCTTCATTTAGCGGAGTCATCTTACCCTTCTTTCACTTCTGCCCTTCCCTTTCTTTGAATGTCTAAGTCCTGGTCTCTTGAGGGTTTTTTGGTTGCCCCAAGTCCCCTCCACCATCTTCCACAGGAGGCCTTAGGGATTTGATGCCAGCGTGGCTCCTCTGGTCCCAGGTTCTCAGGGTGAGCATGCAGTCTTGTGCTAGACTCCTGCTGCACTTCCAGCTCCTAAATCTGGCAACTTCCTGAGCCTGGGGCAGGCAATACAGATGGCAAGGAGAAGGCTGGCTTGGTTGCTTTACTTGAAACAGGCTCTACTTAACTGTGTGGCCTTGGAGAGATTGCTTATTTGCTCTGAGCCTCAGTTTCCTCATCTGCAGAATCGTGTGGTTCTGTGGGAGAAAGAGGCCAAGAATAAAGTGCAGTCATGTGAAGTTGCCGTCCCCCTGGCAGAGGACGCGGGGTAAAGCTGGGGTCTTCTTCAGAAAGCTCACCTTCCCTCTTCCTCCCAGGGCTGCAGCTGATTAGCTCCCAGGATGCAGCGCAAGTTGGGTGTTTTGCTTCAGTAATGGAGAGGAAAATTGCAGTGGTGATGGTTTGAGTTGTGCTATCACTTAGCCTTCACACTCTGAGGGTCAGCAGTTTCTGAGGGTTTATAACCCAGGCACATTTTATAAATCAAAATATTACCAGAGCACAGTCAGGGCTGCACCCTTCAGCACCGAGAGGAAGTCAGCGAAGCAAGAAGCGCACACCGGGATCAGCCGTTTGCAGAGCCGAGGTCCTGCCCAGCCTCGCAGATGGCTCCTGGCCGCCTTGGGGAAGATGCCGAGGGACCAGGGAAGGCCTGGCGTCCAGAGCGTGTGTGGTGATCCATCAGCGGGGTGGTTGCCCCTCCTGCACCCTTGTCCCTGTTGTGAGCAAATGGCGTGCCCGCCACATTTTGGGGACTGTAGGATTAATTGTGTGGAGTCTGCAGAAACACTGCTCCCCCTTGATGTGGTTGGGGTGGGGACCTGGTGTGCAGCCCCTGAAATCTGCCTCAGGTCTGAGGGATGAGTGGGAGCTCTGGGAACAGGAGGGAGGCTGGGTACAGGCATTGGGTAGCTGTGGGAAGTCAGAGAGGCCTGGGAGGAGGAAAAAGGGAAGAATGAAGATGTGGGACAGGAAAACAGGCTGTGTATCTAGAGCCCCCTCCTTGTGGTTCTGGCTTCTGGGTGCACGGGGGTGGGGGTGGTTATAGTCACTGGGTCTGAGCTGACCATTTGTAGGTAACGTAGAAAATGACTTTAGCTGCAAGTAACAGAAAACCTGCCTGCTAGGTTTGAACCCACAGGAATTCGTTTCTCCCGCAACAGTAAGTCTGGAGGGTTGGGCTGCTGCATCATGCCACCAGGGCTGAGGCTGCTGTGTCTCCGGACATCACATCCACGTCCCAGGCAGGAAGATGGAGGACAGGAAAAGGCCGTTTTCCTCTTGAGGTCTTTGCTTTTGCCTTCAGGAAGGAAAGCTCCTCCCAGCAGATTTCCCTTATACCTCATTGGTTACAACTGGGTCATATGCCTGCCTTTTGACCAATCATGAACGATGAGCAGTTACCAGGGCTGATGTGGACCAATCAGGATTCACCCCCTTTTACTGGGGGTGGACCTTACCTTCCTTGCGATCTGGAAATCTCTGGGGGTTTCCTGAAAGTTTGGGGTTTGGAAAGCAGGATGGATGGTGGCTACTGGGGAGGCGAAGGACAGCGCCTGCCACTCTACCCACCCTGGGCAAAGCATGTGACACACACGACCTGATTTAGGCCTCCAACCCTGTTTTCATTACCCCCATTAAACCCTCTCTGTGGGTGGGCACCCTTGCTTGCATACCTCCAGTGACGGGGAACTCTCCATCTGCCCAGGCCTGGAGGCTCGGGCCTGTCAGAAAGTTTTTCTTTGGACTGAACTGAATTCTGGCTCCATAGGGTCCACCTGTCAGTGATGGGCCCTCCCTGGCCATTCTCCTCACCGTGATGACTTTTCATGTGGTGGCCATTCTCCTCACCACGGTGGCCTTTCACATGGCAGAAGGCTGCTCCCACCATCCTTACGAGTCAGGTCTCCTTCAGGAAAGGCCCTGGCTGGTCCCACTGCTCCCTGTAGGCCACGGTCCCAGGCCCTGCAGATTCCTCCCGGCAGAGTGGGGAGTGAGTGGGGCGGGTGCCGAGGCTGGAATGGCCAGGCCAGGGAAGAGCTGGGGCCTGGAGCAAGGGTGCGTGGCTCCCAGCTCAGCTCTGTTCCTCACTCGCCCGCACCAGGCACGGTGGGCACCGCGAGGCCCTGCCCGCCTTGGAGGACCTCACAGTCCCTGGGGCCACTGGAAAGCAGCCACAATAGAAATCCAGACTGGGGAGTCTTGAGTGCACTTCAGGCTCTGGTCCAGGCGCCGAGAGAAAGAGCTCAGGGGAATGAGGCCTGCCAGCCATGGCCACAGTCAGGGCTGGCTGGTCCAGCCCCTGCCCCTCATGCTGTCCAGTTGTGGACAGGGCCTCCTGCTGGGCACACGGGCGGAGCGGGAGCCTCTGCAGCCTCCCTGAGCCCCCCAGGCTTGGAGCAAGGAGTGAATAGGACCATAGAGGTCTTCAGAAGGTGTGTCTCTCTCTCCCTGCCGTCTCCTCTTTTTTTTCTCTCTCTGTCATTTCTCTCTCTCTCAAGCTATATGAGATTCTGAAAAAAAAAAAAAACAAAAACAAACCCCAAAGCCACGTTGTGAATTTCCAGGGCCTGTGCTGAGCTGCCAGGGAAACCACAGCCTCTGGAAAGCAAACCCCAAGCCAGTGGCGAGGCTCCTTCAGCCCACCCAAGGGAGTGTCCCAGCAAAGATCCAGGCCTCCACCTCCCTCCCGACCCCCCACAGACAGAGCCCCGTCCCCAGGAAGGCCTGAGGAGGGGGCGCCAAGGCCATCCTCAGCGGGGTGCCTGCATGCAGAGGGCAGCCCGCTTTCTCCTGAGACACCTGAGAAGGGGGTGCTGCTGTGCTGGAGACTCTGAGCATCACCGTTTCTCCTAGACCCTGCCGAGGTGAGGGCTGTGTCCCCAGTTCTGACGGACAGCAGGGGCAAGAAATGAAGGCAAGCGGAGGCCCGAGGACACGGAGGTGCTGGGCAGGCTTGTGTGCCCTTGGCTGGCTCATGGTGCAGCCAGAGCCCCCACCACAGGCCACGGCCTGGTCCCTGCTGTGAGGCACAAGCTGCAGGGAGCCTTTAAGGTTGGGGGAGGTCCCCTTTCTCCCTCCGTGTTCTGTCCTTCTCCCTCCCTCCCTCCTTGCTGCAGCGGTTAAGAGCTTGTGCTCAGAGTGAGACAGCTCCGAGGGCCATCCCAGCCTGCCATTTCCCGGCCTGTGGCCTCAGGCGACCTATTCTGCCTCCCTGGGCCATGATGCCCTCACCTCCGAATGAGGCTCCTAACCCCCAGCTCCACAAGTCATGCTGCTGCCACAGGTGACGCCAACCTCCAACCAGGGGCTTGAAGCAAAGGCCTATTTCTTGCTCAACTTCAGTGCCCCTCATGGGCCCGGAGAGGCCTGGCTTTTTGTCTTTGGGTTCCCAAAAGCCAACCTTGAGATAAAGCTTTGCGTGCAAGTAGGTTACTTGGGAGACGATCCCGGGAAGTGCCAGTAGGAAAGTGGAGGAATGAGAGAGGGAGAGGAAGGAAGTCAAGCAGGGATGCCTTCTCCCGGGCAGGTGACCACCGTGGGTCACCGGGGAGAGGGAGGGGAAGGAGCCAAGCAGGGGCGCCTTCTCTGGGGCAGGTGACCACCGTGGGTCACTGGACTCACTCCCACTGTGTGGAACCTGCCTTGGAGCTGCACTGCCCAGGGGCAAGAAAGCTGGGAATAGCCCTGCCCATCACAGCCTGGGGGCTGGTCCCAGAGGTGGTAACTCCCCACATGCCCAGCCTGCCCTGCACAAATACACAGGTGGCAGGCTCTGGGCAGAGAGAACTCTTTTTTTTCTTTTTCTTTTTCCTTTTTTTATTTTTTTTGAGGTGGAGTCTTGCGCTGTTGCCCAGGCTGGAGTGCAGTGGCATGATCTTGGCTCACTGCAACCTCTGCCTCCCTGGTTCAAGCAATTCTCCTGCCCAGCCTCCTGAGTAGCTGGGATTACAGGCGCCCGCCATGCCCGGCTATTTTTTTGTATTTTTACTAGAGACAGGGTTTCACAGTGTTGGCCAGGGTGGTCTCAAACTCCTGAGCTCAGGTGATCTGCCTGCCTCGGCCTCCCAAAATGCTGGGATTACAGGTGTGAGCCACCACTCTCGGTGGAGAGAACTCTTATCTAATCTTCAACCTTGGCTGCTTTGTGGGTGTGTCGTTCACAGACAATTGTTTTACTGATACTATCCTGGATGCTTCTGGAATAGCTACAATACAAAATCACAAGAGATTCATGGAAAAGACGGTACCCCTGCTGGGACTCTCCAGCCCAGTAGTCTCCCTTTGGTCGATATGCCAACAATTGTCCCCCAGTCTCCTTTCTTTTCTTCCTTCCTCCCTCCCCGTTTCTTCCCTCTGCTCCTTCGGTATGTTTTTAAGCCCCTGGTTTTAGCGTCAGGTGCTCAGGGTTCAGAGGTGAATGGATCACCACTCTGCCTTTATGTAGTAGGTCATTCCAATTCCAAAGCAGGGCGCCAGAGGTGTGTGATGACCTGAATGTGAAAGGAGCCTGGAGGGGGAGAGGCCGCCAGGTGGGAGGAAGGGTTCCTGGCTCACATAATTAGGAGGCGCAGCTGCTGAGCTCTGGGCTCTGCTGAATCTGGAAGGTGGAAGCCCCAGGTTCGTGCCAGATTTATTACTTTTTAGTTGGACAGTGAAGTAAATCTCATCCGTACTCCATCCCCATCTCCAAAATGGGCCACTATGTACCTGCCAGGTTGTTCTGAAGACGAAATAAGACAGCTGCTAAGATCTTTGTAAATAACAAAAACCTGTACTGAATGTTGCCTTGTTGACTCCTACTTCCTTGTGTAAATGGATGTTTCTGTTGAAACGTTTTTTTTTTTTTTTTTTTTAGATTGCAAAACTGAAACACATGCATTGAAAAAACTGGAACCAACACAGGGCAGGCAAGCCCCAAAGTGGAGCCTGGCCTGCGAGTGTTCCTGGCTTGGCTCAGGAAATACTTCAAGGACAGCCAGAGGTGGTAGAAAACAGCTTTACTGAAGTGGCAGTGTTACAGCTCCGTGACTGCTCCCGCAGAGCGGGGCTACCCATGGGCAGTGTTACAGCTCCGTGACTGCTCCTGCAGAGCAGGGCTACCCGTGGGCAGAGAGTAGCAGCCATATTTATACCTACTTTTTTTTTTTTTTTTCAGCCTGGTGTCACCCAGGCTGGAGTGCGGTGGCGCGATCTCGGCTCACTGCAACCTCCGCCTCCCGGGTTCAAGTGATTCTCCTGCCTCAGCCTCCCGAGTAGCTGGGATTATAGGCACCCACAACCACGCCCGGCTAATTTTTGTATTTTTAGTGGAGATGGGGGGGGGAGCGTTTCACCATCTTGGCCAGGCTGATCTTGAACTCCTGACCTCATGATCCACCTCTCAAAGTGTTGGGACTACAGGCCTGAGCCACTGTGCCCCACCTATACCCACTTTTAATTGCTAAGATCTTTGTAAATAATAAAAACCTGTACTGAATGTTGCCTTGTTGAATCCTACCTCCTTGTGTAAATGAATATTCCTGTTGAAACTTTTTTTTTTTTTTAGATTGCAAAACTGAAACACATGCATTGAAGAAACTGGAACCAACGCAGGGCAGGCGATTAAGGGAACTGATTAAGGGGCAGTTCATGCAGAAACTTCTAGGGAAGGGGTAGTAATCGTTGGGTCACTGCTGTGAAAAGGAGTGGTAATGTCTGGGTGTTGCCATGGCAACGGTAAATGGATATAGCTTACCGGTGGGGGTGCCTGATTGAAAGCTGCTTTGGCTCAGTCTATTTCAGCCAGTCCTCAATCTAGTCTTGTGCCCAAGCCCCTCTGGAGTCGAGTCCCGTCTCCTACCTCCGAACCACGTATAAGTTGATAAAATATAACGTGGAAGGGCTCGCTCTGAACCTCGAAGACTGCTGCTGTTAACTCTGTAACCTCTGCAAATGCAGAAACAGCTAAAAGGCAAGGAGGCTCGGCTGGGGTGGCTGGGCCGGTCCTGGCCTGCCTCTACTCACCGGCTGTGCGTTCTTGGCAAGTCACAGGAGCGATTGAGGCCTCACCGGTGTCACCCTTATGGTAGGGAGGAGAACGGCCCCACCTCACTACCTTCGTGAAGGTTGAGCGATCTCGTCGCCTGGCTCGGTGAGGGTGAGTACTCAGGCAGTGCCGCTGGGCCCACAGCTGTGGTTTCAAAGTGAGGGAGATATTTTGCTGAGCCGACTTCAGTCATGACTATTATTTTTGCAAAGGCCAAAGGATTCCTGTCATGATTCCAAGAGCAATTTCCACAGCAAATAAGCCGGGCGTGTTGGGCTTCACAGTTTTGTTTGCTGAAGTCGTCTGATGTTTTCCGTGCCATATATTTCAAGTTTATGCTTTCCAGGTTTTTGTTTTAAATTGTGGTAAAACACCTAACATAAAATTTGCCATCTTAACCATTTGTAAGTGTATAGTTCAGTGAAATTAAATACATTCATGATGTTATGCAGTGATCAGCACCATTTTTCTCGAACTCTGTCCATCTTCCCAAACTGAAATCTGTCCCTATTGAATAACAACTCCCCAGGCCAGGTGCCGTGGCTCACGCCTGTAATCCCAGCACTTTGGGAGGCCGAGGCGGGTAGATCACCTGAGGTCAGGAGTTCGAGACCAGCCTGGCCAACATGGTGAAACCCCATCTCTACTAAAAATACAAAAATTAGCTGGGCGTGGTGGCACGTGCCTGTAATCCCAGCTACTCAGGAGGCTGAGGCAGGAGGAATCACTTGAACCTGGGAGGCAGAGGTTGCAGTGAGCCGAGATCGCGCCACTGCACTCCAGGCTGGGTGGCACAGCCAGACTCCATCTCAAAACAAACGAACACCCCGAACAACCCAACAACTCCCCATCCCCCTCCTAGCCCCTGGTACTCACTATTCCACTTTCTGCTCTGTGAGTGTGACTGCCCTAGAGGCCTCATGTCAGTGGGATCACAGAGCATGTGTCCTTTGGTGACAGCTTATTTCTCTTAGCGTAACGTCCTCAATGTCACGATGTCTACGCTGTAGCATGTGTCAGAATTTTCATTTTTTTTTTTTTTTGAGGCAGAGTCTCACTTTGTCACCCAGGCTGGAATGCACTGGCGTGATCTCAACTCACTTCCAGCTCCACCTTCTGGGTTCACGCCATTCTCCTGCCTAGCCTCCCGAGTAGCTGGGACTACAGGTGCCCGCTACCACGCCTGGTTAATTTTTTTTTGTATTTTTAGTAGAGACGGTGTTTCACTGTGTTAGCCAGGATGGTCTCGATCTCCTGACCTTGTGATCTGCCCGCCTCAGCCTCCCAAAATGCTGGGATTACAGGCATCAGCCACCGCACCCGGCTTTTTTTTTGAGACAGAGTCTCGCTCTGTCACCAGGCTGGAGTGCAGTGGCGCAATCTCGGCTCACTGCAACCTCCGCCTCCTGGGTTCAAGCAATTCTCCTGCCTCAGCCTCCTGAGTAGCTGGGATTACAGGCACACGCCACCATGCCCGGCTAATTTTTGTATTTTTAGTAGAATCGGGGTTTCACCATGTTGGTCAGGCTGGTCTCGAACTCCTGACCTCATGATCAACCCTCCTCGGCCTCCCAAAGTGCTGGGATTACAGGCGTGAACCACCTAACCCTGCCTTGCTGCCACCTCTTGGCTATTGTGAAGAATCCTGCGATGTGCACAGGTGTGCACATTTCTGTGAGACCACCTTTCAATCATTTGGAGTTTACATCCATCCAGAGTTCTTTTAAAGCACTCTGAGGGCCAGGTCTTGTGTTAGGTGTTGAGGGTAAGGAGGCGAGGACGAGGTTCCTCTTCCTAAGAAGCCTTGGTCTGGAGGGAGAGACCCTGGGGTGTGGAGACACCAATGCATCCATCTGCACAGCGCTTTTGACTTCAACGTGCTCTCACCTGTTATTTAATCCGTTTTATAGTGGGGAAACTGAGTCACAAGACGATGCAATGCCCTGGCTAAGCTCCCCTGGGCAGTTAGTTATAAAACTAGTGCCAGAATTCAGGTCAATGGAGCCCAACCACGGAAGTATTCTCAAGTAAGCCCCGCAGGCAGCTGGTTTTTGGACATTTTTGGCAGAGGCTGCAAATGCAGGTCACTGACAGCAGCTCATGCCAGCTCCAACAGAGATGGACAGACGCTCAGGTGATTGGGACATCCAGGGGTCGGGCTGGCTGTGGGCTCTGCCGGATCTGGGGCCCGGGGCTGTTTTCTTGCGTCTCTCTCCACCTCCTGGGTCTGCTATCCCCTCTGCCTTGGCTTCAGTTTGCAATTCTTCCATGCAGCGGGGGAAGCTGACTGCCAGCAAGCTGGGTCTCTGCGGCCCTTAGGAATCAGATCCCAGAGCAGAGCAAGCCCCAACACCTGCCCCACCCCTTCCCGGGCCTGTGCAGCAGATTCTAAGACACTCTTTCAGACCCAGGTTGGTGGCCAGGCTCACACGAACCAGTCAAGGAGCTGAGCAGATATGGGTTAGTTGGGAGGCACTGGGCAGGCCCCAGGGTCAGGGTGGAGAAGCGGACTGGCAAGAAAGGCATGGCTTTCCCCACAGGGTGAGGAGAGCTGGGGCACGGAGCCCAGACGAGAATGGAACAGGAGCAAAGAGTCTATTACGGGCAGCAGAGCCCCACACGCTTTTCATCTTCCTTGTGTGCGAACCCACTCTGCAAATTGATTGAAGTCAACACAGCTGCCTTTTCAAGTACCTCGTGAAAGTTTAGCATCCAAAGGGATTTCTGTATGAAAACCTTTCATGTTTTTTGGTTCAATATTTTAACTTTGTCTTTTATTGTGGATGCAGTCGTCTGCCAACTTTTCAGAGCAGGCAGCTCTCCTGTTCTCTTCCTCCGTATCACCCGCTGGCCCTGCCCACAATGTGCGTCCCAGTGGATGTGCTGCTGGGGGAGGGTGCCCGGGACCTGCAGCCAGAACGCGGGGGCTGCTGGCCTGTGGTTTGTGAGTGGCCTCCACACCAGTGACATGGGAATAGTCCCGCTCAGCTCACTGTGGTGAGGCTGAAATAAAAATAACGCCCACGAGAGCGCTTTACAACCCGAGAGACGGAGTCAATGTGGGGGGATCAATCACCCTTTTTCCTCTGGCCCACCCTTCTAGAGGGTGGCTCGGGCCCCAGCAGCCCCTCCCTCCAGGCACTTTTGCAGAGTTACTGGCTGCTGGGGGCTTTCCTTGGCTTCTGCAAAAACCTCAAGTCTTTGGGAAGCCGATGCTCTGCGGCCCGGGCCTGCAGCAAGGGAGGGAAGAGGGTAGGAAACCTGGCTTGGAGATGCCGTATCAGGGTGGGCAAGGGAGGACTCGGGGGGTGCAGAGGGTTCTGCTCCAGAACCAGCGAGGGCTGTGGTGCTCCTCACTGATCTGGGTGGGGACTGTGCGGGGAGGGAACAAGGCTGTGGTGCTCCTCACTGGTCTGGGTGGGGACTGTGCGGGGAGGGAACAAGGCTGTGGTGCTCCTCACTGGTCTGGGTGGGGACTGTGCGGGGAGGGAACAAGGCTGTGGTGCTCCTCACTGGTCTGGGTGGGGACTGTGCGGGGAGGGAACAAGGCTGTGGTGCTCCTCACTGGTCTGGGTGGGGACCGTGCAGGGAGGGAGCCAGACTTCCGTTTCTGCTGTGCGTGTGCCTGTGGGAGTCGAGGGGAAGCATCAGCCTGACCTTCAGATCCACAGCACCTGTTTTGTTCATGGCACTTTCTGAGGCTGCTAGTCATGGCCCCTCTTCTGTGGGGAGGTCAGGAACCTGCTTTCCATTCCCGCCAACCCACCCCACGTGTCTCCATCTCCCAAATAGGTTTTAAGCTCTGGCGAGGTGCTGGCCCTGTTTTAGGTGCTGGGGATACAGCTGAAAACAAAACAGCCAGAAGCCCCGCCCTTATGATGTGTAGTGTGTGTGTGTGTGTGTGTGTGTGTCGGGGGGTGGGGAGTGACAGCAAACAATAAACAAGCTCATCGCCTCCTATGCCAGGGGATACAGTGGTGCGGAGAGGAAGGGGAGGGCAGGGGAATGGGGCCCCGGTGCTGGGGCTTCAGGTAGGGACCAGCCTCCTCAGAGAGGTATGAGAGCCGAGGGAGGAGGAGAGAGCGAGGTAACCGAGGGGTTCCTGGGGGAAGGGAGGGTTAGCGGGAGAGAGCCCATGCTCTTCCTGGCGGGCAGCCACGGTCACAGTTTCGGGCTTCACCTCATCCTACGGTCACCAGCCCAGTGCCTCTTGACTTTGCTAGGAAATAGGGTTGCCAGGTAAAATGCAGGATGCCCAGTTATATTTGTTCCAGACAAACAACGAATATTTTAAATATAAGTATATCCCAAATAATGCATGAGACACACTTAGACTAAAAAATTATTTGTTTACCTGAAATTCAGATTTAACTGGGCATCCTGTGTTTTTATTAAATCAGCAGCTCTGCCAAGGAGAGGAGGAGACCCATGGGAGAGAGTCAGCTTCGAGAACAGAAAGTGAATCTCGCACAGGGCTGGGGTTGCCGGCGCCTCTGGGCTGCCACTGTGTCTCTGATGATCTGTATCTGAGTTACTTTATTCATATCCAGCAAATTGTTTCTACAAAGCTTACCTTAGTTTCCACTTGTTTATTGATTCAACTTTATTGATTCAATTGTCTCTTTATTGAAGCACCTACTCTGTGCCTGCCACGGTGCAGGCAGGAGCCGGTTCCTTCCCAGGTTGTTGGGAGGAGACATCCACCAGGAGTGCCCTCCCCAGTGCACCGTCATGGTTCCCCCTCGCAACGCAGCCCCATGAGACCTGGGCCCGTGGGCTTCGCCGCTGCCGCGGGGCTGCTACCTGGAGCACAGTCCTGGACATGGCAGGCTTTTGAGAAACATTTGTTACATGCGTGGCTGAAAATGTGCACCAAGCGCTAACAGTTTCTCAGGAGACTCAGCTGGAGCTGGGCAGGGTCATGGAGTCAGAGCATCCCTTGCTTGGGTAATTTTTTAGGAGATATTTTTGGGGAGATGTGCTTATGTGAGATTGCACCTTTCAGCTATTGCCCTGACAGCCACTGGGGTTCCCTCGTTTCATCAGTGATCACTGTCTGCTGTACCCCATGGGTTCTGGGGTGGCTTCCTGCAAATGTCACTGGGGCTGCTGTAAGCTTCACACCCCGGGCTCCCCCTCCCTGCTTGGAATCAGGGGTCTCAAGGTGGCTTCAGCCTTGCCCAGTGCCACTTACAATAGACTGCATGTGCCTATTATCGTTGGACCATTTGGCAAATATGAGGAGGACTGTGTTGGAAGAAGCATCTGTTTGTATCTTGTGGGCTCCATGAAGCAGGTACCAGGATCAGGGTCTGCCTGGTTTCCCACGGTGTCCGCAGCACCTGCCAGCGCCTGGAATGTGGTGGGTGCTGGTTAGTGAGTGTGGTGGGTGCTGGTTAGTGAGTGTGGTGGGTGCTGGTTAGTGAGTGTGGTGGGTGCTGGTTAGTGAGTAGGTCAATGAGTATTTCCCAGAGTCACCCTTGATTCGACTTAACCTGCCCAGGGTGGGACCAGAAGGCAGCTGTGAGTCCCTACGTGGTGTCTGGGCTGTGGGCAGGGGTGCAGTTGGCACCTGGCTGCCTTTGGAACTGCAGTGCCTGGACCTCTGGCATGTGGGCACAAAACCAGCCCCCACCTGGTTCATGTCCCCTTTCTCCTGTAGCCTTCAGATGCCTCCTGGGCTGGGACTGCTGCCTTCAGGGTGGTCCCTGGTTCTGCCCCCACCTCCCTGCTCTTCTGGGGCCCACTGACCTGCCTGTAGCCAAGTCCCTCAAAGACATGACCCAGGACATGGTGGGGTTGCTCTGATCCGGGGCAGGTCTCCTGGGCCCCCGTCCTGCTCGGCTATCTGGTGGCCCGGTATGGTGCTGTGAGACTCGGCAGGGCCTCTGGCTGCCCTTGGGAGGGGCCAGCAGGTCATGTGTCGCTATAATCGTCTCTCCGCGTGGCACCTCCTTCCCAGGCTCCAGCGCTTTCTTTATGGCCGACTGGGGGGCAGGCTGAACGTTTTCTGGGTTTGCTCCATTTGTCAGTCCCTCCTGACAGTGCCAATCATGGCCTCATGACTCCTGTGCTCCCAGCTTCCAAATGCGCTCCTCCCTGCTTTCCTTTATCAGCCTTTAGAGGGAGGAAGGGGACGCCGAGGGGAAGGGAGTTATTTTTATTCAAATCTGCATGAGGGCCCACACTGCACCTCCTAGGTGTTGCCTGCTTCACCTGCCAGCAGTTCTGCAGGGAGGCAGGAGCACAGCCATCCTCACTTACACAGCAGAAACAGAGAGGCTGAGGGAGCACCCAATATCACACAGCAAGGAGCGGAGCAGCTGGCATCTGAACCCAGGCAGGTGCCCGTCTATGCTCCTCAGCTTCTCATCGCTGGTCAGCAATGGCCTTATTACCAGAGAGAGTCCACATGAGGGGGCCAGAGGGACAAAGTCCTTTGTCCAGGCAGCCATCTATTCAGCAAGCAATTCTGAGACCCTGGACACTGGAAATAGAGATGGGAACAACATTTTTTTTTTTTTTGTATGAATTCATTTAAACTTCCATAGTTAACACATATAAGGTGCTTTTATTAACTTCATTTTCCAAATGAGGAAACAGGCACACAGGTGTTGAGTGACTTGCTTAAGGTCACACAGCGAGTAAGTGGGGAAGGAAGACAGGATCTGGCCCCAGCTGTGTCTTGTCTTGGAGACATTCAAAGCTAGCGGGGAAGACATGAGGAGTGCGCCTGTCACCACGCAGGGCTGTAGGATCCCAGGGGAGCACTGGAAACCCAGGTAGGAGCCTAATGGGCAGCCTCCCAAAAGGTGGGGACAGGAAGCCTCCGTGTGCAGAAGCCTGAGGGTGCCCACTTTCCCTGGAGCCCCACTCACCCTGCACCTGAGTCCTGTGGCTGCTGTGCGCCAGCCTGCGTGCAGTGCTGGGGACACAGTGAGTGTGGGCGTGGCCCCTATTCTCTGGGGCTCTTCCAGGATGAGGGACTAGCAGGGCTGGCCCAGCTGCTGAGGACCGGGTGCCAAGGCCCCAGACAGCACAGGCACAGAGCCCTTCATTCTGCTGGGGGCTGCCTCGTCCCGGGTGGGGTGGGTCGGCAGCCAGGCACCCCTTCTGTCGGGAACATGAATGCTTTAGTGGTAGAGGCTGGCATTGCGGACACCCGGTGGCCAAGTCTCCAGCAGACCAGACCGTTTCCCTCCCACTCACCCCACTGCCATCCCTCGCTACTGTCCATGACCTCATCTGATAGAAAGCAGCTTTGCAATTGGAGGCCTCATTTCGTGGAAGCACTAGGGGTCCTTCTTCAGTACTCGTGTGATGTCCACACTTGAGGTCCCTCACTGTCCTCCGCACACTTCCGGGCCTCCAGCTTAAAAGGAAAGGCCGGGAAGAACAGTCCACGGTTGGGAGGAAGTGACTGCGACGGGCAGATTGAGGGGCAGTGCTGGGACTTCTGCCGCTCATGGGCTGTGTGACTCCTAACCGCTCTGTACATCAGGTCTCAGGGTCAGAGAAACCCGTGGGGTGGGGAGGGCTATGGCTCCGCTGTATAGAACGTCCAACTCCTTCATGCCTGAAAACCTTAGGTTTTTTTTTTTTTTGTTTTTTTTTTTTTTTTTTTTTTTTTGAGACAGAGTCTCGCTCTGCCGCTGGGGCTGGAAAACCTTAGTTTTAACCAGAGTCACATTAGTGGAAGGTCTCCCATCTGACCTGTGCCTATCACCACTGACCCAGCCCTGGTTCAGCCCCTTGGAGCAGGACAGAATTTTCTGTGTATCGTACACATTCCACTGGGTACACAGGATGTTTGCCACAGGTGACAGCTTCAGGGCAAACCTTTTGGGCTGATGGAAATGTTCCTTATCCTGATCATGGTGGCTCCATGGCTATATGGATTTGTTAAAACTCATACAACTATACACTAAAAAAGGTGAGCTTCACTGTGTATGTATTATACCTCCATTAAAAAATTCTTCATAAAGGTTTTACATATATTTCTTAGATTTTTTTTTTCTTTTTCTCTTTTCTTTCTTTCTCTTTCTTTTTTTTGAGATGGAGTCTCGCTCTGTTGCACAGGCTGGAGTGCAATGGCGTGATATCAATCACTCTACCTCCCAGGTTCAAGTGATTCTTCTGTCTCAACCTCCCAAGTAGCTGGGATTACAGGCGCGCACCACCACACTCAGCTATATACTTTTTTTTTTTTTGTATTTTTAGTAGAGATGGGAATTTGCCATGTTGCCCAGGCCAATCTTGAGCCCTTGACCTCAAGTGATCCACCTGCCTCAGCTTCCCAAAGTGTTAGGATTATAGGCATGAGCCACCGTGCCTGGCCCCTTATGAGAAACTATTGGTTTGCATATCTTGTTTTAAATAGTGGAATTCTTCAAACTTTTAATTTCTTTATGAGTCAGTTCAGTTATGGTTATTTTTAGAAAAATGTATATTTCATTTTACATTTAAAATGTATTAAGATGCTTATCATTATTTTATTAGTATTTTAATCTCTAGTATATCTATCTGTACTCATGTTCATGTTTTTACTCCAAATATAGTTTATTTTTGCATTCTCTAATTTTTTCTTGACTGCTCTTGCCAGAGATTAGTATACGTATTTATCAGTCTCCCCAAATAACATTGTTGTTGATTTTTCCTATGGTTTCTTTGTTTTCTGTTTCATTTATGTGTCATCTTCTTTCTACTTTCTTTGGGTTTCTGTAGTTGTTATTTCTATTTTATTGGATACTTGGCTCGTTAGTTTTCAGCCTTTCTTTTCTAATATAAAATATTAAGACGGCCGGGTGTGGTATCTCATGCCTGTAATCCCAGCACTTTGAGAGGCCGAGGTGGGCAGACACCCCACCACACACCCCCCCACCAACACCAACACCAACACCCACCACAAAACCCACACAAACCAAACCACACTTACCACCAAAACAACCCCAACCAACCCCCACCCCCACCCACCCAACACACACCCACACCCCCCACAACACCACACTAACACCCAAACAACACAACCCACCGTCAGAGACCATCCTGGCCTACATGGTGAAACCCCGTCTCTACCAAAACATAAAAAATTAGCCGGGCGTGGTGGCAGGTGCCTGTAGTCCCAGCTACTCGGGAGGCTGAGGCAGGGGAATCGATTGAACCCGGGAGGCGGAGATTGCAGTGAGCCAAGATCACGCCATTGCACTCCAGCTTAGCGACAGAGCGAGACTCTGTCTCAAGCAAACAAACAAACAAAATATTAAGGCTACAAATTTCCCCCTTAGAACAACTTCTGTTGTACTCTGCAGGTTTTGATATGTAGCATTTCCCCCCTTACCATATGATTCAAGGAACTAGGAAACATCCATGTATTCCCTTGAACCGTGACGAACTTTGTTTTCTGGAAGAGAGAAACAGTGGGGAAGTGAAGCTTCTGGTGCAGGTGACTCACAGGTCCTGTCGGGGTTGTTAAGAGGCCTCGGAGAAGGCATTTTTTGTTTTGTTTACTTTGTTATTTAGCTTAGATTAATGCAATGTTGAGAGAAGGAGCAAATTGCGGAGTTATGATTTAAGTCATTTAAGTGCATTTTTAAAACACAACATAATTCTCTATTTTCTTTATGGACACATAAGTAGCAAAAGTAAAAACAGTGAAACACTGATGGCTGTGTACCAGCTTCCCGTAATCGTTGTCTGGGAAGAGGGAGGAAGGACAGTGCCCTCGGAGGAGCTCGGAGCAGGTCTGTTGTAGCCATGTTTTATTCCTTATAATGAAAAGATCTCCTCCGAGAGGCTGGAGACAAAAATAAAACATAAAATACAATAAAAAATTAAAAAAAAAAAGGATCTCAAACAACTGTAAGTAGCCAGGTGTGTGCCACGTTGCTCTGCCCGTCTGGGGCGGTTTTCAACACTGCTGCTGTGTGGGAGTTGAGTAAGGGAAAATAGAGCCAAAATAAAGCCAAGGCTGATAGTAGCCCCCAGAAGCGCGCACTGTGGAGTCCGGAGGCTGCAGAGAGGCCATCACCCAGCTTTTAGGTAGCCACTTTGAAACAAGCTTTGGGAAGGTGATTTGTCACTGTTTCTCGAGAGCTTTTCTATTTGGTTTAGAAATTCCACTTTGGGGAATTAAGGGAAGAAAGAGAATTTGGACAAAAGCAAGAGAAAAGATATTTATCAGAATCAATATTCTGATATTTATTGAAATATTTTATTCAGAATTCTTGAAACAATAGGGTATAAGTAATTATTATATATTTAAATGCTAGAAAATTTTATATCATTTTAATAAAAATGGTGATGGAAAAATTTAGTAACACAGAAAAATACTTATGGTTACTTTTTTTTTTTTTTTTTTTTTTTTTTTTTTTTTTTTGAGGCGGAGTCTCGCTCTGTCGCCCAGGCTGGAGTGCAGTGGCGCGATCTCGGCTCACTGCAAGCTCCGCCTCCCGGGTTCCCGCCATTCTCCTGCCTCAGCCTCCCGAGTAGCTGGGACTACAGGCGCCGCCACCACGCCCGGCTAATTTTTTTTGTATTTTTTTAGTGGAGACGGGGTTTCATTGTGTTAGCCAGGATGGTCTGGATCTCCTGACCTCGTGATCCGCCCGTCTCGGCCTCCCAAAGTGCTGGGATTACAGGCTTGAGCCACCGCGCCCGGCCTATGGTTACTTTTTAAGTGAAAAAAGCAAAACAGAATTAGGCATACCATAGGATCCATACATGAAAAAAATATGAAGAAAAATCATCCTGGAGAAATGGACCAAAATGGTATCAGGGTGTGTCCAGCTGTTACTAGTTACTGCCTTATGTTTCCCAAGGTGTCATATTTTTGACCTAATTTAAGAAGGCAGGTGCCTTGGGGTGGCCTTGTTAGTGTGATGGCAAGAGGTGGTTCATTTCCAGCCAGGTGAGGCCTGAGTGCTTTTCTTCCCATAATCTCATGGAAGTCACACAACATTCCTACTGGCAAGCCGTGTTATTGTCTCCATTTACTGATGAGGAAACTGAGTTCAGTGGCTCACCTGAGGTCACACAGCTAGTAAGTGGCGGAGTGGAGGTCCAACCCCCAAGTAGGAGTGGGAGCTTCGAGGCCACCTGCCGCCGGCTCAGAGCCCAGATTCTCCTGAGTTGACCAGGGCTGGCCACACCTGCCTTCGCTCCCTACTGGTGGCTGGGTCTGCCTGACCCGGGTTTCTCCACTTCCCCAGCGCCCACCCCATCTTGATGGCTTCTCACCTGTAAGTTCTCAGCCCTCCTGCTCCTGTCCTTGCTGCTCTCTGAGCACTGGCCTCCCTGGGAGACCTCGCTGTCTTCCCTGCCTGTCCCACCTCGCTCCCCTCATCCCCAACACAGTCCCTGCTCCCAGAGGGAAGGTTCAGGCCTTCCCGGCCTCCCATCATCCCCCATGACCTTGGCGATTGCCTGAGGAGGCATCTGTTCATCCCCTGTGATTCCCCAGCATGGACGCCTAGGATGGGGTCAGCCCTGAGCTTCCCAAGAGCAGGGACGTGCCTCGCTCCACTATGAAGAGCGGTTACCACTCTAAGTTCACAGGTGAGGAAGCGGAGGCCCAGCCATGCCCATGCAGGTGTGCCAGGGTCTCTCAAGTCTCCAGCCTGGTGTCACTCCTCTGCTGCCCCTGGGCAGCTAAGCCTCCTCCACGAAGTCCACGGGCCTGCCCTTGTCACCAACCCTGTGATTCAGTGTGTGCCTCACAAGCCTGTCTGTGAGGACAGTGCCCTCGGAGGAGCTCGGAGCAGGTCTGTTGTAGCCATGTTTTATTCCTTATAATGAAAAGATCTCCTCCGAGAGGCTGGAGACAAAAATAAAACAAAATACAATAAAAAATTAAAAAAAAAAATCTCAAACAACTGTAAGTAGCCAGGTGTGTGCCACGTTGCTCTGCCCGTCTGGGGCGGTTTTCAACACTGCTGCTGTGTGGGAGTTGAGTAAGGGAAAATAGAGCCAAAATAAAGCCAAGGCTGATAGTAGCCCCCAGAAGCGCGCACTGTGGAGTCTGTGTCCCAGCACCCATGCCTGAGCCTGGCGCTGAGTGGGGGCCCAGCATGGGGGAACAATGGATGAGGGTAACACCCCTGAGATCTACTCCCTGCAAGGATGTCCCCTCAGGCTCTCACAGCCCTGGGGCTCCCTTCTAATGGACACCAATGGCTGTCAGCAGGAACATGAGCCCATGTACCCACCATGTCCACGTGGAGGGAATCCTGGTGAAGCAGGGTCATATTCGGCACTCAGAAACACAGGGCTCCCAGCTCAACCTGAATTTCAGATTTACAATTAACAATTTTTCAGTGTATGTCTCATGCAACATTTGGGATATACTGAAAAATTATTTGTTGCTTATCTGAAACTCAAGTTTAGCTGGGCATCCTGGTTGTATCTGGCAACCCTATGCTGGACTGACATCCAGTGCCCGCCCCGCCGTGCCTCCCTCCCCAGCCCTTTTTCACCTTCCTTGGGAAGCAGGAGGGACTCCCAGATAGTGAGTCTGGCGGGGAGGATGGCATGCTCAGCCCCTTCCCTGCTTTCCTACTGAAAGGCAGTCTGCAAGGTTGGGGGCGAGTGCCTGACCATCTGGGTCCAAATCCTGGCTGCGACCTTGGGCAACTTACCTCACCTCCCCACCTTGGTTTACTTATCTATGAAATGGGCATTGCACTATTGAGAGGGTTCTGAGAATTATTACTGACCGGACTTAGAACGGTGCCTGGCATAGAGTAGGTATTTGTTATTAAGGTTCTCCGGGATCTGCCTGGAGAGAGAAAGAGGGTGAGCTTTGGACTGCCCTCAGCTGCTGGGGTGAATGGAGGAGGCCCGTGGTGGTTCAGCCCTGCTGAGTGAGTTTCATTCTGGGGTAGAGCAACAAGGAGCCCCTTCTTTCATCCTGGCCTAATTGTAACAAAGCCCACACTCTGAGCTAGGAGAGTGTGAACCCTGCGTCGGGCTCTCGGCTGGACAGGAGCATGGGCTGAGAGGAGAGGGGCTGTTTATCCTCCTGCACACCTCACTGTGGGCTCCTGAGGGTGGTACTGTGTCCTCTGAACCACATCCCCCCACCAGGCGGAACACACAGGAGCCCCTAAGGACAAATATGCCCTCGATGGTTAATGGAATGTGTCAGCTTGGCGGGGCCACGCTACCCAGACATGTAGTCAAACACCTGGATATTGCTATGGAGGTAATTTTTTTAAGACAAGAGTAATATTTAAATCACTGGGCTCTGAGTAACGTTAAGGACCCTCCACATGTGGGTGGGCCTCATACAATCTGTTGATGACTTTAAGAGGAAAAGCCTGACCACCTCAAGGGGGAGAGAATTCTGTCCGTGGGCGGCTCAGGACTCAAGCTGTGACATCTGCTCCATCAGCTCTTCTCTGGGTCTCCAGCCTGCCCTGCAGATTTTGGACTGGCCAGGCACTACAGTCAGGTGAGCCAATTTCTTAAAAATAACCAGCCCCTCTACTCCCTGTTCTCATTCTGTTCCGTTCCTCTGGAGAGCCCTGACTACTACAGGCGCATTTGAGGGCCAGGTCACAGGACCATCAGCCCGTCTGTCAGTAGCAGAGTCCTGCATCCCCTACTGTATGTGCCAGTTCTGGGCACCAAGGGCCTGGCTTCCCACACGTGGGCAGGCCCCGTGTTAATTGCCATCCTGGGCCTGGGGCTGCCTGTCTCTGCTTCTCATGGGGCATTTCTCTGCTACCTGGCAGGCAATCCCTTCTAGACATTAAAAAGTCATTTCTTACAGACTGCTTGTTCATTTGTCACCTTTTCTCCCGGTGTCACCCGATGGATCAGCCCCGCAGTGGAATTTCTCGGAGCCAGTGTTCCTCCCCTCCACGCACCTCCGTTCTGACACAGTTTCCCCCTCTGGCTATCCAGTTTTGGTTTCTTGAATCTCCCCTCATCAATCACACCCCCGGCTATTCATCATGTTCGTGTCTTGGAGCCATCGTTCTATGTCTCCCGTGGGTAACAACGCTTATCCCCCTTTCCTGCCCCAAATAGAGATTGATTATCTTCACTTGTACACACAGATGAGAACTGTCATCCTGTGAGTTCAGACTGTGAGAGGGTCTGGAAGCTCAGTGGGTGCAGGGATCTGCCTCCCAACACACAACTCCCACGTCTCCTTGGCGCTCAGTGGCCTCGTGCATGGGCGGCCCGAGTGCTCCACAGGGCAAAAGTTGAGCCTCCAGATGGCCGTGGATGGCGAAAGATGGCGTGGACACTTCCACGCCACCCTCGGCCTCATCCCGCCTGCTGCAACAGGTGCCGGTTCTTGTTTCTCCCTTCTAAAGAGCTCTCACCTCTGTGGCATCTCCCTTGTCCCTGCCCAGGCCTGGGGCCCCCATCACATACTTGGATCTCCAGAGCCGCCTCCTTCGTCGCTGGCCTCTGTGTGCCCTTCACACTTCCGTGGGAGTGAGTCCATCACAGGCAAGCCTGACTCTGTAGCTCGGCGGGTCTGGAAGGCCCAGGTCTGTAGCCTGGCTCTGCAGGGCTGCCTTGGCCACGCTCACCCAGGCTCCCCGGCACCCTGGCTCCAGCCCTTCGGCTCCTGCGATCTGGGTGTGTTGCTGCCCTCCTTCTCGCCTCTGTGCCTGAGCACAGGACACTGCCTTTCCTGGTTCAGGTTTCAGGTTTCAGCTTATGGCAAAACAATAGCAATAGTGACAATGATTGCCCGTGTTCATTGCTCTTTTCCACTGGGCCGGGAGAGGAGCTAAGTAAGCTCTTGCCATTCATTGTCTCAATCCACAACACCACCCTGTGGGATTGCTGTGACTTTGGGCCCCAATTCACTTGTGGGAAAACAGGCTCAGAAGGTTTAAGGGAATGGCCTAGGTCTCATAGCTAGCACAAGGTGGAGCTGAGATTTGAAACCAGGCCTGTCTGAAGCCAGCATCTGCCTGTTTAACCAGGATACTCGGGGCTTCCTTCGTCCCAGGTTCCTGGTCGGTGCCCCTCCCGGGCTTCCCTATCTCCCCTGTATCACGAGTCAGTTTGATTCTCACCCTGGGACTCAGCTGCAGAGCCTGGCATGCCGGTGCCCAGGAGACCTTTGTTTGGAGCACGGGAGAGGATTGTGTGAGTTGGTGAACGGCTGCTGCTGGCATTGCCGTGGGGTGACGAGCAATTGTCTGGCCCATGGGAATGTGAGGGACACAAGGATGTGCTGCGGTAACAAATAACCCGAGAGCTCAGGGTCTGGCACCGAGGAGCCCGGCGTGGGAGCTCCTGGCACTGGCCCTCCTGGCAACTCTCTCTAAGCACTGGCCCTGGACTGAGGTGCCCTCCCTCACAGCTTCCATGGGGAGTGGAGGTGGACCGGGGAGCGGGGGTCACCCCTGGGATGTTCTGGCTGGATCCCAGAGTGGTGCACCTCACATCTCCCCACACTGGGGGAGGGGGTAGACCCAGGCCCACGGCCCTACCCAGCTGCAAGGAGGGCTGGGAGGTGCTGCTCGTCTCAGCCTGGAAAGGGGAGGGGAGAAGGAAACAATGGACCTGGATGGACTCTGCCACCGGAAGAATGTTCTGAGCTTCACAGCTTCTGTCAAAGGAACCTCCCAGAAATACCTGGGGGTTCTCACTCTGCTGAGTGAACGGAGATGCTCGGTGCTGTGGACTGACTTGTGTCCCCCACAGATTCCGGTACTGAAGCCCTAACTCCCAGGACCTCAGAATGAGACTGCATTTGGAGACAGAGCCTTTAAAAAGGTCATTAAGTCCAGGACAGGCGCGGCGGCTCATGCCTGTGATCCCAGCACTTTGGGAGGCCGAGGCGGGGAGGATCACTTGAGGTCAGGAGTTCGAGACCAGCCTGGCCAACATAGTGAAACCCTGTCTCCACTATAAATACAAAAATTAGCCCGGTGTGGTGGTGCGCACCTGTAATCCCAGCTACTCTGGAGGCTGAGGCAGGAGAATTGCTTGAACCTGGGAGGTGGAGGTTGTGGTGAGCCAAGATGGCACCACTGTGTTCCAGCCTGGGTAACAGAATGAGACTTTGTCTCCAAGAAAATAAAAAATAAAAAAATAAAGAGGTCATTAAGGTAGAAAGAGGTTTTTAGGGTGGAGCCTGATCCAATAGGACTGGTGTCCTTATGGAAAGCGATTAGGACACATGATTAGGTTACATTACCTGACTTGGCACAGGAGGTGGCTTTTCTGGGTGGGTCGGAGCCTCACAGGAACACATCTGACATCTGTGGGGGAGACCCTGGTTGGCATTGGGGGAACTTGGTGTCTGTGTCCAGGGGCCTCAAGCCACCTTCCCCTGCTGCTGTTTCACATGGGCCTGGCTCTCTGCACTCACTGGGGTCCCCAGGCTTCATGTAAACCCGTCAGGTGAAGTCTTGCTGGGGAAGGCCAGTACACATTGGGAGCGCACATTTGTTAAGGGGCGTGAGAGTGAACGCCTCTCGGCCCTGCTGCCTGCTCGTGCTCTGGTCTGCTTGGGGTTTCCAGCTGAGCTGAACTAAGCATGAAAGTTCAGCTTCACCACAGAGGCCCCGGTGTGCCCTGGGCCGGTGCCCAGCCAGGTTAGGGCTGGGATTCTTACTGGGGTGAACCTTGGGGAAGGAGGAGGCTGTCTGTTGGAAGAGCCTGTCTTTGGCAGGGACTACTGCCCTTGAGCAAATGAAGACAAAAGATGAACCCCATGAATTCATCCCTAATTGAATTCATCCCTAAATGAATCCCTAATTCATTGGGATTAGCTAAACACAGAGGACAGCGGGGCTCAGGAGCAGACCCACGGAAAGGGCACCACACTGACTGAACTGAGGACGCTTCCGCCATTTTTCCTCCTGAGGAGAAAGACCCCTGATGAACGTTTGCTTTTGCCACATGTGTGTGTCCAGAAGCAGCATCATGCAGTTCTGAGCAGCTAAAGGCCAGTGGGAAAACTGGGGTTGCCAAGATTTACGTCTTGGCACGAGGCCTGGGGAATCCGCCCTAAGCTCTGGCCACACTGATGTTTCTGAGAGCTGCCAGGAGAAGCTGCTTGGAACCTGGCAGGGTGGGGCTGACGCGCCACAGGGTGGCCCCTTCAGAAAAAAGGGTTGGTGGGACTCGCCCCTGGCCTGGGCCACAGGCTTCTGACAGCCGCTTTCCAAGGTGGCTCCAGCAGGGCGGTGACGGAGGACGTGGTCTCATCACACGCCATGTGAAGTGTGGACGTTCATGGGAGGCAGATTTGTAGGTCCCCTGGCTTCTCCCGCTTGTGCCAAGGCTTTGTCCTTAGAGACGAGTTCCACTGGGTGGGTGTCTGCCATCCACGCTCCAGTGGAGCAGCTCGGGGAAAACAAGGTGGCTGCTGAATGATGCTAGGCTTCTCCCGGGATGGGGAACCCAGGGCAGGGGAGGCCATCAGCTGTCAACCTTGCTCCCCTAGCCCTATGGTTGCCCGGGCCCCAGAGGGGAGCAGACAGCCCGTGAGGGGGAGCTTCTGTCTCCTAAGGTGGGAGAACCAAGTCACCATAAACTGGCTGCCCTCAAATGACAGTTCTCATAGTTCTGGAAACCAGGAGTCCAAAGTCTAGGTGTGGGCAGGGTTGGCCCTGCCCGAGACTGAGGGCGGGTCTGATTCACGACTCTTGCCGGCCTTCTGGTGGCTGTGGGCCATCCTCCACACTGCTTGGCTTGCGGCTGCTGCACTCCAGCCTCCGCCTCCGTCTTCGAATGGCCTCCCTCTGTGTCTGTGTGTCGCCCGTCTCCTCTTTCTGAGAAGAGCACCGGTCATTGTGGGTTTAGGGTCTATCTCAGCTAGAACTATCTCATCCAGAGAACCTGAGCTATATCTGCAAAGACCCTATTTCCAGAGAAGGTCACAATCACAGGTTCTGGGGATTAGGGACCCCTTCCAGAGGGGCCCGATGGAAAAGGGACTAATGAAAGACTGTGGAGGCGTGGTGAGGCTGAGGGGCCCCTCCAGGTGGGGGAGGCACTGGCCTGAGGAGGCCGAGGATGGGAGGCTGTGACCCGAGCAGTGAGGCTGTGGGCAGAAGAGGAGCACGGTGGCTGCAGATCCCAGCGCCAGCGCCGGAAGTGGGGAAAGTTGTGGGGAGCAAATCCTCTACCCCACCTTCCTGCCTCCAGTCTCCCATTTGCTGAGCCCACCTGGAAGCCAGAGGGCAGGGGAGGTGGGGGTGGGGTCCTCAAAGGTCAGAAAGGTGGGGTATCCACAGGGCAAACAGGGACTAACCAGTGGAGGCCCCGAGACAAGGGGGAGAGAAGTGGTCGTGGCAGTCAGGCAACTCCCTGCCTTCCTCCCATAACCATATCTGAGCTACCTGGGTGATGGGGTGATCTGTGCAGCAAACCACCATGGCACACGTTTACCTATGTAACCTGTGTATTCTGCACATGTGCCTTGAACTTAAAAGTTACAGGATAAAAAAAGAGATGAGTTGACACCTTTGCAAACCTCAGTGGCCCCCAGACCTGTGGGCGTAACTGACAAGTAACTTGCTAACGACAAGACAGATGACTAAGAGCCGGAGGGATGGTCTGGTGGTGACGGGCTCCTACCTCCAGCCCCGTGGCGTCTCAGCTGAGTTCTAAAGGTGTGACAAGAAGCCATCCGGGAGGGAAGGAGCAGCAGCTGGGGCCGAGGTGTGTTCTTCACCCCAAGGGGAGCTGTGAGGGCAAAGGTTAGAGCAGGAATCTAAGAAGCCCTGTCGTCCCAGCTCAGCAGGCCACACTGAGCGCTGGATCTCGTTCAGCCTTCGCTGCACTCTCGGAGGTCACGGCCCTCCAGCGGGTGATGAAACCACAGTCTTTCTGGGGCTGGGCTGCAGGTTATGAGGGCCAATTGCAGGGGCTGAGCTGAGGAGGTGTCCGGGAGAGGGGATGGCTGCTAGAACAAGATTCTGGAGGGGAAGTTGAAAATGATCTTGTCCGGCTCCTCGAACTGCAATCTGCTAGCAAACCTGAGACCCAGGGCCCGGTTCATTCCTCCGGAACTGGGAACTGACCCTCCCGCTCCCAGCTTGCAAACTTTCTCAATGTGCAAACAGAACTGACGGTCATGAAGGGTTTTACCCTGTTGCATCTCATGATAGGGAATTGAAATAGAGCTTTAGACTAACTCTGTCCCAACAGATGTAAACCATATGGGAGGATCTTTTATACCCAGATTTCATTAAAAAATTGCAGAAATGGTGTGTGCCTTCCGTAGAGAATGTAAATGTTAGACGGGTAAAAAAAGAACACCCCTGGCCGCCTAACTCCACTCCAGCAGTGACCACTCGTCACAGTTTGGTGGAGTCCTTGAGATGTGCTGCGAATGCATGAGGTATTAAATCATAATTCTACGTTCCAGAGACACGAGGGTGTGGGGCTTGTGGTTTAGCACCTGGCTCTCCTGCTCACTCTGTCAATGGCTTTTCCACTGTAAGTTTGCACAAAGCCGCCTCATTCTTTAGTGGCTGTGGGGTCCGTCTCCATCGGCTCGACCCTCCACTTATTTCACAAGTCCGATGTGGAGAGACGCTTTTGTGTTTTCCAGTTTTCTGGCTAGCACACACATCGCCGCCTCACCGTCAGGGGATATCACGCTTGTGTGTGCCTGCAAGTCTTCAAGTACTTTTCTAGAAGCAGAATTTCTGGGTCAACGAAGTCACATATTTAAAGCTTCCATAGGGATTGTCGAAATGACCGCAAAGGGCCGTTCCAATTAGAGTCCCATTGCACAAGGCACAAAAGTCCCCATTTTCCCACACTTTTGTGGTTCTGAATGCTGGCAACCTTTTAAATTCCCACCTATCTGACAAGGGAAGGCACTGGCTCTTTTTGTAACCCAGTCTGGCCACCATGGCATGGGGGCTGCTTCTGCCCTCTAGTGTCCCTTTCACCTCACCTCCTTGATTCCCCTGTTCTGTCATCAGTGGCCAACTGTTGAGTCTGTCGTCCACCTTGGTTCATGGCACACACTTCCCACGGGCCTCTCGCACATCACGTCTACCTGGGCGTTCACCTTTATTTTACCCCTCTCTCCGTCCACTTCAAGTTTTGTGTGCGTTTTTGCTTATGTACGGTGTGCGTGTGTATAAATCTATATGCATGTATTTTTGGGACAGAGTCTTGTTCTGTCACCCAGCTGGAGTGCAGTAGTGCAGTCTCAGTTCACTGCAGCCTCAACCTCCTGGACTCAAGTGATCCTCCCGCTGCGGCCTCCCAAAGTGCTGGGATTACAGGCATGAGCCACTGCGCCCGGTTGTAAAGTGTATATTGATCGCTAATAATGTGCATATATTTTGAGTGAACTTTTAATTGAAGAATAACGTACATATAGAGAATACGTATGGAAAAGTGCCCAGGTCATGTGCACAGCTGGAAGGAGTTTCACGAAATGGACTGGCCTGTGTGATCAGCACCCAGTTGGAAAAACAGAACGTCACCAGCATCTGTGAAGACCCCCCTTGCTCCTCCTTCCCCAGACTATTTGTTCTACAGAGGATGGGTACTGGTGGTTTCTGGTTTCAGGCTATCAGGCACGGTGCTGCTGTACCTGATATGTATATGTGGCTCTTGGTAAACACCTGCATAGGCATGTAAGTTATATCCACGTCAATGGCATTGTACCGTACAGCTCCCAGTTACTTGCTTTCACTGGGTTGGGGTTTTAAAGCTCCATCCCTATTAACTTCAGGGGCATCTCTGCTGCCTCCAGAGACCGCAGCATAGCCTGTGGTCTAACCTACCTTGCATGCCAGGAAAGGATCCCAGGCCATCTCCAACTCCTACCACCCTGAATAACGCTGCAGAGTTACAGGGTCCTCACCCAGTCCCCTCCCCATCCAGTGTGTGGTTTTCTCTGGCACGTACGACCAGCGCTGAGCAGGTCTCAGGGTAGCTGCCTTGGCTGCTTCACTCTGGTTCTGGTGGCTTCAGCAGTGAGCAGCCTTCTCTGTGTCCCTACATTGGGGGATGATGATTGGGGTCCAGCCACACCATAGGTGCTGGACGGAGCTTCTCCTGTTAAGCGGAAGTCGAAGCCACATACTAGAGGGAGGTGTGGATGGCGAGGCTGGAGGTAAGGAGCCCCTGGTGCAGCAGCAGTGCTGATCCGTCCTGCATGCTCATCTCATGCCCAGGTCTGTTCACACTCGCCTTACACCCGTATCCAGCTCTATCTGGTATCTAGCTTGGCCTTCATGCTTATTTTAGTAGCGGTCACAGCAGGAGTCTGCTATGCCAATGATGGTGAGTTTTCTGTGTCCCTGTCCCTGTCACAGAAGGTGGCTGGGCTTGAGCCACCTCTCAGGTTCCCTTTCCAAGGCAGTTGGACAGCAGGCAAGGATGCCACCAGCAGTGACCCCGGGAGCTGGGGGTTGGGGGAGGGACCCACCCCTGTGTAAAATGGCACACAGTCCCCAGAGAGCCAGTGACAGCAGCAGAGACTGGAAGGACGAGAATCCCAGCTGAGGCCATGGTGGGTCTGGGGTCCCTAAAGGCTCAGGAGGGAGCAGAGCACAGAGCAGAGGGTGGGCAAAGTCAGATGTGAGGTGGGCAGAGCTGCAGGGCCTCAGGGGTGCACCTTGGCTTCCTTGACCTGGGGTTTTCCTCGGGGCTGCCCACTCCTTGCTCTGTCCCTGACTCCCCCCCAGGGATGGGGCGGTTACCTGCAAGTTGGCTGGTTCTCTTGGCTCCACGTTTCTGGATACCAAAGGTCCAGGGCGTGGGGTAGGGGGATCTTTGGATCTGCTCTCCTTTCTGCTCTACCTGGTCCAGTGTTGCAGGAAGCGGAGCCGAGTGTGCAGAAGCAAACTGTTCAGGGGCAGGCTGCTTCGGTCTAGGCTGGGTATGACGCTTAATCCCCATTCCTTCCGGCCCCAGTGTCGCCCATCTTCAAGGTGACTTTTTGTTCCCATCTGCTGGCTCCTTCGTTCTGTGTCTCAGCTGGTTCAGAATCAGGGCAGGAAAGTGGGGGCAGCTTATTGGATCCCTTCCAACACCCAGCTGCTCCCAGAGCAGGCTCTGAGTCTTGACTTGATCCTGAGAGGCAGGGAAAGGGGTCAGACAGCCCCGGCCCTATATTTTTATTTTGGAACATTGAAAATCTAGAGAAAGTTTGACAACATAGAATCATGTTCATCTGTATGCTTTTCCCTCGGTCTAGCAACTTCAGCATTTAACCGTGGTTGTTCCCACTCTCTCTAGTACATACATACATAGAAAAAAATGTAGAATATATACACACATATACATAGGATATACATGCACACATGTTCTATGTATATGTGTGTGTATATATTCTATATTCCATGGGCATATGCACATGGAATAGTATCTATAATACATGCACACACGCCCACATGTGTGCACACACACACACACACACTCTGTTTGGTTTGCTGAGCCATTTGAAAGTGAGTTGCAGACATCATGATGTTTAATCCCCAAATGCTGCAGCCTGCACCTCAGGAGCAAGGATGTTCTCCTGTCCAGTCACAACACAATTGTGTTAGTCAGGGTTCTTAGAGAAACACAACCAGTAGGATGTGTAGATACGTAGAAACAGATTTGTTATAAGGCATTGGCTCACATGAGTATGGAGCCTGCAGGTCTGAGATCTGCAGTGCGGGCCACAGGCAGAGACCCAGGAGAGCTGATGGTGCGGGTGGAGTCTGAGGGCGTTTCCGGGAGAATTCCCTCTTGCTCAGGGAGGCCGGGGTTGTTTTGTGTGAGCCAAGTTTTCTGAAGACTCATGGGAAGAACAATTCTTCCTCTAAGGTGGCTTGAACTGACCTTGTTTCTGAGTTCCAGGACCGCTGACTTGCTTGAGCTGGAGAAAGCATTTGAAAGGGAAAGAACTGGCAGGGAGGGGGGCAGGATGTGACTTGAGGAGCCTGGGCTCCGCAGCGCACGTGCTATATGGCCCTGCTCAGTTTCTCCTGAGTTCGAGTTCTTAGGCACAGTGTCATGCAGGTGAAGGCTGCAGGGTCAGAAATGCTCCAAACCGTGGCTCTGCCGCTCACGGGCTGTGCCGCCCTGGCGGCCTACCCAAGCTCGTCGAGCCTGTTTCTCCATTTCAGGGTGATGATGGTCTTGACACCACAGGCTTAGTGTAAGAGTTAAAAGAGAGAATAACTGGGAAAGGGCCTGCCCGGACTCTGTCACCTATTTTTGTAATTAATAAATAATGGCTCTAAGTATTACCAAATGGGGTAATGATTATCAGCCCTAAAGTGGCTGTAATTATGATGAGTTGTTGATTTTTAAATTAAAACCATGGGGACTAACAGGAGTCTACTGTCAATGCTGGCACATAGAAAACCTAATGGTCAGTCCTGGGAGGCTCTCACTCGGGACCCGACTCCCGCCCGCGGCCACTTCAGCACAGAAAGAGTAAGATGCACTTCTGTTTCCTGTCGGAGTGGGATGGACCCTCCCTCCAAGGACAGCTAGAGAATGCAACAGCGATAACAACGGGGACCTCTGTGTGGGGGTGTTGGAGAAGTAACGAGACAGTGAGGAAATGGTGGGGCAGGATCCAGGGAGGAGAGAGGCTCGGGGGGTCGGGGCAGCATTTGGGGTACTGTGATTCTAGAGCACGCTTTCTGAGACCCTGGCGGGGGGCTTTGACAGCATCGTATGGCTAAGGGATGGGAGTCCAGGGCTGTGGTAGGCTGGACCCTAACTATATCAGGTCCTGGTCTTTGGAAACTAGACTGTTAGCTCACAAGGCAGGAGGGACTTTGCAGCTGTGATGAGGGGTCTTGAGATGGAAGAACATCTTGATCAGCTGTGTGAGCCCCGTATGTGGTGACAGGCTCCTTGTGAGAGGGTCAGAGGGAGACTGGACCCTCCGGGGGAAGCCACGTGACCACCGCAGTAGGATGCAGTGCTGCTGGCTTTGAAGGTGGAGGGAGGGCCACGAGCCGAGGAATGTGGCCATCTCTGGAAGCTGAGAAAGGCAAGGAGACAGATTCTCCCTGAGGCCTCCCGAGGAAGTGCAGCCCTGCCCACTCCTTGGCTTTGGCCCAGTGAAAGGGATGTTGGATTTCTAGCTTCCAGAACCATAGGAAAGTGAATATGTGTTGCTTTAAGCTGCCAAGTGTGCAGTGGTTTGTTAGAGCAGCCACGGGAAGCCAATGCAAGGACCCTTCCTGGGACACTGTCCTGGGAAACCTGCCATGAGCTGGAACCCCGAGGGGCTGGACCACACCGGTGAGAGTGAGCCAGAAGTGGCCAGATCCTTGCAGATGTTGCACTGTGGCAAATCATCTTAATTGGTGAAGTTGTAGTGAGGCCATCCTGGATAGCCAGTGCCCCAGGCCACCAGCAGACAGAGATGACATCAGAACACTTGCTCGGAGCAAAGGCCTTGGAGTCATCCTGGAATGGCATCTCCTCCCATGCCCCACGGTCAGAATGTTAGCACAGGGGGCCGTCCAAACGTACCCTCTTCTAGTCTCTCTTTTCTTGTTAATTCCACCCTGATTTAAGCCCCTGCCCTCTGATAGCTGGATTACTGAGACAGCCTCCCTGGCCTCCCTGCCTCCACCATCACTGTCCTCTAGTCTGTTTTCAAGTCAGCAACCAGAGTGATCTTTTTAAAACTGAAGTCAGACCACATCATTCCACTGCTGAAGACCTCAAAATGTGGGGTATGGACAAGGACATCTGCCTAGAATCTGCCTGGAAACGGCTTCCCACTGCACTCAGACCAAAAGCCCAAGTCCATGATGGTTTCCAAGGCCTTACGTGGCTCCCTCTCCAGCCTCCTCTTGATAGCGTCTCCTATTCCCCTCTTCCTTGCTCACTTGCTCCAGCCACGGTGGCCTCCTTGCTGTTCTTAGGAACCAAGCAATGTTCCCATCTCAGGGCCTTTGTACCTGCTGCCTCCTCTGCTGCAGTGGATGAAAGTTTATGTCTTCCCCAAATTCAGGTGTTGAAATCCTAGGCCCAAGGTGATGGTTTTAGGAGCGGGGCCTTTGGGAGGGAGGAGGTCGTGAGGATAGAGCTCTCACTGATGGGATCAGTGTCCTTATAAAAGCAATCTGAGGGGATGCATTGGCCCTTTCCACTGTGAACGGAAAATATCTTGGGCCCCTCAAATCACTAAGAAAAGTCCAGCTGGAAAGTGCTTAGGGCAAACCTGCCTCCCATCTACTCAAAGTGATTCCTCTGCTCACTGAGACAGATGCGTATCTGATTGCCTCCTTCGGAAAGGCTAATAACAAGCTCAAAAGAACCCAACCCTTTGTGTCTCGCCTACCTGTGACCTGGAAGCCCCTCCCAGCTTGGAGTCTTCCTGTCTTTACTTCAAGTTGTCCCACCTTTCCTGACTGAACCAATGGACTTCTTACATATATTGATTGATGTCTCCTGTCTGCCTAAAATGTATAAAACCACGCTGTGCACCACCCCCTTGGGCGCATGTCGTCAGGACCTCCTCAAGTTGTGTCACAGGTGTGTCTCAACCTTGGCAAAATAAACTTTCTAAATTAACTGAGACCCGTCTCAGATGTTCTGGGTTTGCGCCACCATGCAGGGGACACAGTGAGAAGTCAGCAGTCCACAGCCTGGGAGAGGGGTCCTCATAAGCACGAGACCATGCCGGCACCCTGAGCTTACACTTCCCAGCCTCCAGCATTGTAAAGAATAAGTGTATCTTGTTTATAAGCTGCCCACTTTATGGTATTTTGTTGTAACAGCCTGAAGAGACTAAGACATCTGTCTAAAACACTCTTTCTCCAAATAGCCACATGGCTTCTTCTCTCTACTCTTTGAGGTCTTTGCCAAATGCCCTTTCTTCACGGGGTTGCTGCCTTCTTGGAATGTTTATAATGACTTCTTGTTGGAGCTACTCCAGAAAGCAGAGTCTGAGGCTGGGATTGGGGTGTTAATGCTTCATTTGGGAGGTGCAAGCCCCGGGTGGTGAGGATGACGAGGAGGGGACCCACATGTTCCCAGTTCTATAATGAACCGCGATGGCCGTCCCCAAAGCACTGGGCCGCCGGGTCTGCAGCATGCAGGAATCCTGCAGGTGTTCGCAGGCAGGGATCACATTTGGGAGGCGTCCACAGGTGACAGCACACGGCAGGGGATGCCTCTGTCCAGCTCTGTCATCTCCTGTTTCTCACTGCTTAAGTTTCACCTGCAGGGAGTACATTCACCCGCAGGCCGGGGTATTTTCTCCAGCTCCTGGCTGGCCCTTCGGCGGGCAGTGGGTGTGATGTTTTATGCAAGTGTGCAAGTGCAGGGCGACACAGATGGGTGTCAACTGAGAGAGAGGGAGGAGACAGGCCAGGGAATTAGAGACCCAGCCGCCTTCACCCCACTCCCACCCTGCCCTCCACCACCTTCCTTACCTGCTTTTCAGCTTAGAACCTGGGGTCTGACATGCTTAGGGTTTTACCGATTCTCCATTGATCGTCCCTCTCCCCACACTGCTCACTTTCTGCTGTATTCACAGCCTCATTCCCTGCAGTTATGATCGTGCTTGACATGTCCGGCACTCGAGAAATACCTGCTCAGTGAAAAAATGAAAGAGGACTCTGCGACGGACGCTCCGACACTCCTTTTTTGGGACGGCAGTGTCAGTGCTGTAGGATTACTTGTTTTTCTCTATGAGTCTAATGCTGTTTCTTTTTCAATTTCAGAGACAGGGTCTTGCTCTGTCTCCCAGGCTGGAGTACAGTGGTGCAATCGTAGCTCACTGCAGCCTCGAACTACCGTGCTCGATTCATCCTCCCACCTCAGCCTTCAGAGTAGCTGGGACTACGGGTACACACTACCATGCCTGACTAATTAAGTTTTTTTCTTTTTTGGTAGAGATGAGGTCTTGCTATGTTGCCTAGGCTGGTCTTGAACTCCTGGCCTCAAGTGATCTTCCCGCCTTGGCCTCCCAAAGTTTATAGGTGTGAGCCAACACACCTGGCTGCCATTTCTGGGTTCCGTGCACTGCAGAACATTAATTTAACCATATCCTGATGAGCGCCATGTGCTGGGTTCCATGGCTTAGAATCTCCTCCTAGACAAAGTACACAAGACTTCACTGGAATTAGAAGGCAGAGTGTGAGTGTTTAACCGAGAGGTTGTAAAATAAATCAGTGTGTCCGTGTGTGCGTGGGGGGGTTAAACGTCTGGGAGTTTCAACACTCACAGGTTCACAGTGGCTGGACTGGGGAGTGGGGGCGCTTTAAGTTTTTACTTTACACGTTTCTTTATATACCTCTATATTGTCAGGGTTCTTTTCTAACAAGCATGCATTCCTTTTACATTAAGTATTTTGTTTTTAAATAGAAAAATAAAAGCCCAATTTGAAGATCTGGAAGAGTCAGTGTCAGTTCTGAGGCCAATCCAGGCCCTGGAGTCAGAGGCTGCAGAGAAGCCCAGGGCAGAGTGGCCTGACCAGGCCTGCCTTGGGGCTGCTGCATCTCAGGTGCTGGGAGTGCTGCCCCAGAGGGAGGCTGGCTGGAGCCAGAACTTGCTTTCCAGTCAGCACAGGTGGATCACTGCCAGCCTCACCACTCCATAGCTGCTCCTGCTGAAAGATGACAGTGTTACAGGCTGGCACAAGGCTGGATGTAGAGAATCTAGGATGCCTGTTCCCGGGGAACTGGCACATATCTCTAGAGTGGCTGCTGCCAGGGAGGTGATGTGCCCTTGCAGTCAGAAGTACTGGGGCTGTTAACTATGTGTATGACCCTGGACGAGTTCCTGCATGCCTTTGTTCATTCATTCATTCTTCAATCCCTGAAGGCCTACTTTGCACCGAGCCCTGTAATGGGCACCATGAGTGAGGGTTGCATAAGACGTGGCCCCTGCTCTCAGGGGACTCCCAGGCTAGTGGGGGAGACAGACTTGCAAATGGGAAGTGCCCAGAGCCATTCAGTGGGTGCCAGTCTCCCACCTGGTGGCAATGCCCAGGCCAGCTGTTCTAGAGGGCAGGGGGTCAGCGATCTCTGTCTGCACTCAGGACAGGGAATCAAGACTCAGGAATCAGGGTGGACTTCCTGGAGGAGGTGGCAGCTGAACTGAGTCTTTGTGAAGTCAGACAGTCCAATGTGGGAGGAGGGGTGTGAGCAGGGAGATGAGGAGGCAGCTCAGAGGAGGGGAAGCTGTGCCCAGGAGCGGATTTGTCACTGGTCTGGGTGGTGGAGGCGGTAAATGAGATGAGGCGTGGAAAGGCCAGCCCAGGGCGGTGCTTGGTGCATGGGTTAGCCCTGCCCCAGCAAAGCGCCTGTACTTCCAGCTACTCAGGAGGCTGAGGTAGGAGGATCGCCTGAGCCTGGGAGGTCAAGGATGCAGTGAGCCCCAGCAGTAGGGCCGTGAGCTTTGCCACCAGTCCCAGCTATAAGAAATTTTTTTTTTTTTTGTATTTTTATAGAGGTGGGGTCTCACTGTGTTATCCAGGCTGGTCTCAAACTCCTGGGCTCAAGCGATCCTCCCACCTCGGCCTTCCAAAGTGCTGGGATTGCAGGCCTGAGCTACTGCACCCGGCCACCTGGGTGTTTTAAAGGGAGAATGATGGGATGGGAGAGGGTGAGCAGAGCCAGAGAGTGACACATTACAGAAAGCAGAAGGGGTCAGTCCCTGTGAAACCCGCCTGAGTCTGCAAGCTGGTGCCTATTGAAGTCAGGCTCCTGCCCTCCCAAGGGGCTGGGGGATGGGGCTGTATCTCTGGGCATGGCAGGAGCCAGCAGCAGATTCTTCTGGCAGCTTCGAGTTTCTCAGGCAGGCACTTTCAGGGAGCTGGCGTCATCCTAGGAATGTGGCCTTGAGCTGTCAGAAACCACGTGGGAGGTTATGTTGTCGTTGGCCAAGGTTGAAGGCTGCTTGAGAAGAGGCTTTGGAGGGCCTGGCTGGAGTGTGGTTAGGGAGAGAGCCTTTTCCAGGCTTCTCTCCTGGCTGTTCGTGGTTGCTGGCAATCCCTGGCGCTCTGTGGCTTCTGTCTCCCTGACCCCTGCCTTGCTCTTCACATGGCGCTCTCCCTGTGTGTGTATCTGTGTCCAGCTATCCCCTTTTTATCGGGGCACCTGTCCTGCCGGATTAGGGGCCACCCTCCTCCAGGGTGACCTCACCTTAACTCATTACATCTGCCACGATTCTATTTCCAAATAAGGTTCCATGCTGCAGTACCAGGGCTTAGTGCTTTAGCATATGGATTTTGGGGGTACACAGTTCAACCCACAACAGGCAATTATTATTTTGAGATAGGATCTGGCTTTGTCACCCAGGCCAGAGTGCAGTGGTGTAATCTTGGTTCACTGCAACCTCTGACTCCCAGGCTCAAGCGATTCTCTTGCCTCAGCCTCCCAAGTAGCTGGGTCTACAGGCGTGTGCCGCTATGCCTGGCTAACTTTTGTATTTTTAGTAGAGACAGGGTTTCGCCACGTTTCTTGGCCACGCAGGTCGCGAACTCCTGAGCTCAAGCGATTGGCTACGTTGGCTTCCCAAAGTGCTGGGATTACAGGCATGAGCCACTGCGGCTGGCTGGCCAGTTATTATTTTTAACCTCACTGCTTCATTAGCATTTCCATCCCACCATGCCGACCGTCTGTGAAGACTGGGAAGGAAGGATATCCTTGGTGCCATGCTGAGGCCTCTCAGGGAGTGGAGGAAGAAGGGTGGGCCGAGGGCCCCAGCTCAGGCCTGTTTTTAGCTCCGTGCCCAGGGAAGGCTTGGCCTCCCTGACACTCCTTTTTCTCACTGGGAGCATGGAGCCCACAGCAATTCCTGCTGTCCTCTCCCCTGTGACAGCCCCGAGCATCCACACGATCGTGGATGGGCTTTGTGACTGCACAGCACTGATTCTGGGTTGACGGCCACCACAGCCTCGTAAGGGGAGGCCCCAGTTGCGAGGAAGGGGAAGTGCTTAGTTTGTGTTCGTGCTTTTACCAGGGTACTAATGGCTGGTGCTGAAAGCTCCCCCCGGGGGACACTGTTTTGGATTAAACATCAGCACAGTTTTGTCTCTGAGAACAGTTGTAAGAATGACTGCAGGAGAGATGATCAGGAAACCAGGTGGGCAAAGCCCACATTCTGCCTAAGAATAAATTCTCTGAGCTGTCTCTGGTGAGAACAGATCCTCAAAGGTTTCCAGAACAGAGAGGTGTGGTCCACTTGCTGTGTAGACCAGAAGTAACTCACACCACTGTTCCCGTGTTACTGTGCCTGCTGCAGTTGCATGACTGGGCTCCTTAGGGGCCTCATCTATAACTCATGGCACACGAAACACACTAAAGTGGTCCTGAGGGTTTCCCATACCTGAGGCAGCGTGCTGGAGTCAGAACACGGATTCCCTGCTGGGAAAACTGGATATTCACATGCAGAAACACAAAATGACACCCCGATCGCTCACCGTACGCAAAAATCAACTCACAATGGATTAAAGACTTACATGTAAGACTTGAAACTACAACTAGAAGAAACTACTAGAAGAAAACAGGGGAAATGCTTCATGACATTGGTCTGGGCAAGGGTTTTTCTGGATAAGAACTAGAAAGCACAGGCTACAAAAGCAAAAATAGACAAGCAGGGTGACATCAAACTAAAAAGCTGCACAGCAGAGGAAACAATCAACAGAGTGATGGGATAACCTACAGAATGAGAGAGAATACTTGTAAACTGTACATCTGATAAAAGGTTAATATCCAAAATACATAAGGTGACGGCTGGGCGTTGTGGCTCATGCCCGTAATCCCAGCACTTTTGGAGGCCAAAGTGGGTGGATCACTTGAGGTCGGGATTTCAAGACCAGCCTGGTCAACATGGGGAAACCCTGTCTCTACTAAAAATACAAAAATAAGCTGGGCGTGGTGATGAGTGCCTATAATCCCAGCTACTCGGGAGGCTGAGGCAGGAGAATTGGTTGAACCTGGGAGACAGAGGTTTCAGTGAGCTGAGAAGGCGCACTGCACTCCAGCCTGGGCCACAGAGCGAGACTGTCTCAAAACAAAAACAAAAACAAAAACCCCAAATACATAAGGTGTCTGACAACTCAATTGCAAGAAAAACAAATAATTTGATTAAAAAATGAGTGAAGGAGAATAGGTACCTCTCAAAAGAAAACATACACATGGCCAAAAGTACGTGGAAAAATGCTTGACATCATTAACCATCAGGGAAAAGCAAATAAAAAGCAGAATGAAATACCACTGAATCCCAGTTAGACCGGCTAAGATCAAAAAGACAACACATAAAGGCTGGCATGGATGTGGGTAAGAGGGAGCGCTCATACTCTGTTGGTGAGAAGGTAAATTATAGAAAGAAGTATGGAGGTTCTTTAAAAAATTAAAAGTAGAGCCGGGCGCAGTGGCTCAAGCCTGTAATCCCAGCACTTTGGGAGGCCGAGACAGGTGGATCACGAGGTCAGGAGATCGAAACCATCCTGGCTAACACGGTGAAACCCTGTCTCTACTAAAAAAAATACAAAAAAAACTAGCCGGGTGTGGTGGCGGGCGCCTATAGTGCCAGCTATTCGCGAGGCTGAGGCAGGAAAGTGGCATAAACCCGGGAGGCGGAGCTTGCAGTGAGCTGAGATCCGGCCACTGCACTACAGCCTGGGCGACAGAGCGAGACTCTGTCTCAAAAAAAAAAAAAAAAAAAAAAAATTAAAAGTAGAACTATCACATGATCCAGCAATTCCACTACTGGCTGTTTCTGCCAAGACAAGGAAATCAGTATGTTGAAGACAGGTCTGCACTTCCATGCCCATGGCAGCATTCTGAACAACAGCCAAGATATGCAACTAACCCGAGTGCCCATCAACAGACGAATGGACAAAGGACTTGTGGTCTAATACACAATGGAATATTAGCCATGAAAAAGAATAAAATCTTGATACTTTTGGTAACAGATGAAGGACATTATGTGCTGGAGGACATGTGAAGTGAAATAAGTCAGGCACAGAAAGACAAGTGCTGCATGACGCCACTCATATGTGGGAGCTAAACAAGTGGAAGGCTGGGTGTGGTGGCTCACGCCTGTAATCCCAGCACTTTCAGAGGCCGAGGCGGGTGGATCACAAGGTCAGGAGTTCGAGACCAGCCTGACCAACAGGGCGAAATCCCATCTCTATTAAAAATACAAAAATTAGCCAGGTGTGGTGGCATGTGCCTGTAATCCCAGCTACTCAGGAGGCTGAGGCAGGAGAATTGCTTGAACCCAGGAGGCAGAGGTTGCAGTGAGCCAAGATCACACCACTGTACTCCAGCCTGGGCAACAGAGTGAGACTCTGTCTCGAAAAACAAAAACAGGCAAAACAAAACAAAAAACAAGCTGAAGTAGCAGAAAAGTGGTCACTAGAGGTAGGGGAGAGGGTGATGGGAAGAGATTTGTTAATGGGTACAAAATTCCAGTTAGGAGGAATACGTTCTGATGTTCCTTTTTTCTTTTTCTTTTTGTTGGGGACAGGGTCTTGCTCTGTCGCCCAGGCTGGAGTGCAGTCCACCTCAGCCTCCCGAGTAGCTTGGGACTACAAGTGCACACCACCATGCTTAGCTAATTGTTGCATTTTTGTAGAGATGGGATTTTGCCATGTTACCCAGGCTGGTCTGGAACTCCTGGGCTCAAGCCATCTGGCTGCCTCGGCCTCTCTAAGTGTTGGGATTCAGGTGTGAGCCACCACATCCGGCCAAGTTCTGGTGTTCTGCAGCACGGTAGGGTGACTGTAGCTGGCAATATTACAATCATATTTCAAAATAATGGAAAGAGGGTTATGACTATTCTCACCACAAAGAAATGGATAAACATATGAGGTGCTGGATATGATATATCCCCTGATGTGATCATCACGTATTGTGTATGTGTAGCAAAACATCCCTCCATACCCCATACAAATGTATAACTACTATGTGCCAATTAAATACAACAGAAAAGGAACATTGATTCCCTACTGCCCAGGGGCCAAGAGTGCGAGGGCTTCTGGGTGAGGAGGAAGGAGGCAATGCTTTGCCTGCTTGGAGCATGTTTCCTTCCTGGGCTGCTGTCCAGTATTTCCTTCCTGGTTTTCTCCTGGGACAAGAGGGCTGGATTGGAAAGCTTCTCACTGCCTGTTGGCCTTCTGTGCATTTCTTTCATATTTGGATGTGGTTTGGAGTGGAACAGGTCTGAGGTCCAATCTCGGACCTGCTGTGTGACTTGATGGGCAAGTCACCGAATGTCCTCACTTCGCACCTGTGAGGTGGGGACCTTGGACAACAGCTGATTAGGGTTGTGAGGAGGTGACTCCAGGTGAGGGTGACACGAGGACTGTGAGGAGGTGACTCCAGGTGAGGGTGACCTGAGGACTGTGAGGAGGTGACTCCAGGTGAGGGTGACCTGAGGACTGTGAGGAGGTGACTCCAGGTGAGGGTGATGAGGACTGTGAGGTGACTGGGTGAGGAGGAGGTGACTCCAGGTGAGGGTGACCTGAGGACTGTGAGGAGGTGACTCCAGTGAGGATGATGTGAGGACTGTGAGGAGGTGACTCCAGGTGAGGGTGACCTGAGGGTTGTGAGGATGTGACTCCAGGTGAGGGTGACCCGTGAGGATGTGACTCCAGGTGAGGGTGACCCGAGTGAGTGAGGTGACTCCAGGTGAGGGTGACCCGAGGGCTGTGAGGAGGTGACTCCAGGTAAGGGTGACCTGAGGGCTGTGAGGAGGTGACTCCAGGTGAGGGTGACACGAGGACTGTGAGGAGGTGACTCCAGGTAAGGGTGACCTGAGGGCTGTGAGGAGGTGACTCCAGGTGAGGGTGACACGAGGACTGTGAGGAGGTGACTCCAGGTGAGGATGATGTGAGGACTGTGAGGAGGTGACTCCGGGTGAGGGTGATGTGAGGGTTGTGAGGAGGTGACTCCGGGTGAGGGTGACATAAGGGCTGTGAGGAGGTGACTCTGGGTGAGGGTGACGTGAGGACTGTGAGGAGGTGACTCTGGGTGAGGGTGATGTGAGGACTGTGAGGAGGTGACTCCAGGTGAGGATGATGTGAGGACTGTGAGGAGGTGACTCTGGGTGAGGATGATGTGAGGGTTGTGAGGAGGTGACTCTGGGTGAGGATGATGTGAGGACTGTGAGGAGGAGTGACTCTGGGTGAGGGTGATGTGAGGACTGTGAGGAGGTGACTCCAGGTGAGGATGATGTGAGGACTGTGAGGAGGTGACTCTGGGTGAGGATGATGTGAGGGTTGTGAGGAGGTGACTCTGGGTGAGGATGATGTGAGGACTGTGAGGAGGTGACTCCGGGTGAGGATGATGTGAGGACTGTGAGGAGGTGACTCTGGGTGAGGGTGATGTGAGGGCTGTGAGGAGGTGACTCCGGGTGAAGGTGACATGAGGACTGTGAGGAGGTGACTCTGGGTGAGGGTGACCTGAGGGCTGTGAGGAGGTGACTCCAGGTGAGGGTGACCTGAGGACTGTGAGGAGGTGACTCCAGGTGAGGGTGACCCGAGGACTGTGAGGAGGTGACTCCAGGTGAGGGTGACCCGAGGACTGTGAGGAGGTGACTCCGGGTGAGGGTGACCTGAGGGCTGTGAGGAGGTGACTCCAGGTGAGGGTGACACGAGGACTGTGTGAGGAGGTGACTCCAGGTGAGGATGATGTGAGGACTGTGAGGAGGTGACTCTGGGTGAGGGTGATGTGAGGGTTGTGAGGAGGTGACTCTGGGTGAGGGTGATGTGAGGACTGTGAGGAGGTGACTCTGGGTGAGGATGATGTGAGGACTGTGAGGAGGTGACTCTGGGTGAGGGTGATGTGAGGACTGTGAGGAGGTGACTCCAGGTGAGGATGATGTGAGGACTGTGAGGAGGTGACTCTGGGTGAGGATGATGTGAGGGCTGTGAGGAGGTGACTCTGGGTGAGGATGATGTGAGGACTGTGAGGAGGTGACTCCAGGTGAGGATGATGTGAGGACTGTGAGGAGGTGACTCCAGGTGAGGGTGACGTGAGGACTGTGAGGAGGTGACTCCGGGTGAAGGTGACATGAGGACTGTGAGGAGGTGACTCTGGGTGAGGGTGACCTGAGGGCTGTGAGGAGGTGACTCCAGGTGAGGGTGACCTGAGGGCTGTGAGGAGGTGACTCCAGGTGAGGATGATGTGAGGACTGTGAGGAGGTGACTCCAGGTGAGGGGATGTGACCTGTGAGGAGGTGACTCCAGGTGAGGGTGACCTGAGGTGAGGAGGTGACTCCAGGTGAGGGTGACCTGAGGGCTGTGAGGAGGTGACTCCAGGTGAGGGTGACCTGAGGGCTGTGAGGAGGTGACTCCAGGTGAGGGTGACCTGAGGGCTGTGAGGAGGTGACTCCAGGTGAGGGTGACCTGAGGGCTGTGAGGAGGTGACTCCGGGTGAAGGTGACATGAGGGCTGTGAGGAGGTGACTCCAGGTGAGGATGATGTGAGGGCTGTGAGGAGGTGACTCCGGGTGAGGATGATGTGAGGGCTGTGAGGAGGTGACTCTGGGTGAGGGTGATGTGAGGGTTGTGAGGAGGTGACTCTGGGTGAGGGTGATGTGAGGGCTGTGAGGAGGTGACTCCGGGTGAGGGTGACCTGAGGGCTGTGAGGAGGTGACTCCGGGTGAGGATGATGTGAGGACTGTGAGGAGGTGACTCCGGGTGAGGATGATGTGAGGACTGTGAGGAGGTGACTCCGGGTGAGGATGATGTGAGGACTGTGAGGAGGTGACTCCGGGTGAGGATGATGTGAGGACTGTGAGGAGGTGACTCTGGGTGAGGATGATGTGAGGGTTGTGAGGAGGTGACTCCAGGTGAGGATGATGTGAGGACTGTGAGGAGGTGACTCCGGGTGAAGGTGACATGAGGGCTGTGAGGAGGTGACTCCGGGTGAGGGTGACCTGAGGGCTGTGAGGAGGTGACTCCGGGTGAAGGTGACATAAGGGCTGTGAGGAGGTGACTCCGGGTGAGGATGATGTGAGGGCTGTGAGGAGGTGACTCTGGGTGAGGGTGATGTGAGGGTTGTGAGGAGGTGACTCTGGGTGAGGGTGATGTGAGGACTGTGAGGAGGTGACTCCGGGTGAAGGTGACATGAGGACTGTGAGGAGGTGACTCCGGGTGAGGATGATGTGAGGACTGTGAGGAGGTGACTCCGGGTGAGGATGATGTGAGGGCTGTGAGGAGGTGACTCTGGGTGAGGGTGATGTGAGGGTTGTGAGGAGGTGACTCCGGGTGAAGGTGACCTGAGGACTGTGAGGAGGTGACTCCGGGTGAGGGTGACCTGAGGGCTGTGAGGAGGTGACTCCAGGTGAGGGTGACCTGAGGACTGTGAGGAGGTGACTCCGGGTGAGGGTGATGTGAGGACTGTGAGGAGGTGACTCCGGGTGAGGATGATGTGAGGACTGTGAGGAGGTGACTCCAGGTGAGGGTGCTGTGAGGGCTGTGAGGAGGTGACTCCAGGTGAGGGTGACCTGAGGGTTGTGAGGAGGTGACTCTGGGTGAGGCCGATGTGAAGGCGGTGGGGAGGTGACTCCGGGTGAGGCCGATGTGAAGGCCGTGAGGAGGTGACTCCGGCGAAGTTTGGCTAATGGGTGCCTCAGGGACGGCATCCAGAGACAGCCGGCCATCCCTCTGACACTGAAAGCATGCCCTTGAGAAGAGAGCTTTAACTTTGCTTCCTCTGTCTGAAACTTGCCTTCTGTGGCTACTGCCAGCTGGAAAACAATGTGCCCTTCTGCAGGAACGTCCCGAGTGCAACTCTTGGCCGCTGTGATCCAGCCGTCTCGCCCGATGCCCTCTGCCTTCTTGGGCAGAGACACAGGCTTGCAAGGCCGGCTCTGGAGGCCCTGGCTGCCCCGCCTGTAATGGCTCCAGCAGGAGACCCCTCACACCTGCTGCCTGTAGCACAGTCTGTGCTCATACAGGGCAAATGGATGCCAACTGAGCTGTGCAGGGTGGTGGGACCCTAGCTCCCAGGTGGGATGTTGAGTGAGAACCTCCATGGTGACAGGCCCAGCTGAGCTCTGGGCTCAGGTGCACACTGGGGTGTAAAACTACAAGGCACAGCAAGGCAGTCACAGCATCACAGCCTGGGACCGGTCCCCTCTGGGGCTGAGGAGCAGGAGGTGCATCCGGGGCTCTGGGGCGGGGGAGGCTGTTTCTGGACCTGGCTGGTGGTCCCGGCTGTGTGGGCCAATGCTTCACGGTCATTGGGAAGCTGGGCATGTCTGTCTCATGCATTTTTGTGTGTGTATTATATCGTGTTGTGGGTTCAGATGTCGTCTCCTCACCCCCAGATTCATGTGTTAAAGTCCTGACACCCAGGACCTCAGCATGTGACCTTATCTGGAGACACAGTCTTTACAGATGATCAAGTTAAAGTCATTAGGGCAGGCTTAATCCAGTATGCCTGGCGTCCTTAGAAAAAGGCAGACTTTGCACACAGAGGCACGCACGGAGAATGCCGTGTGCAGGTGAAGGCAAGGTGGGGTGAGGCTTCCATAAGCCAAGGAACTCCAAGGGCGGCCCCCAAAGCACCTGAAGCCAGGGGAGAGGCCTGGGACAGAGTCCCCTTGCAGCCTCAGAGGGAGTCAGCCCTGCCCACACCTGGATCTCGGACTTCTGGCCTCCAGAGCTGTAAGAGAATACGTTTCTGATGTTGAAGCCACCAAGGCTGTGGGACTTTGTTACAGCGGCTTCAGGATACATAAAATGTCTTGTATTCAAGTCTCAGGCCGGGTACTTTGATTTAAATCAGGGTGGACAATGGAACCCAGGCCCCAAACCCAAATGCCCTGGGTCATTCTCTCAACCACCTCTTTTGTTCTGTGAAGCTCCGAAAAGAAGCTTTGCTCCTGAGGGAAAGGCCACGAGGGAGTGTAAGGGACCCTCACTGGTGCGTCCTGGCTCAGGCTTACCCCATGCCCTGGAGTTCTGATCTGGGGAATATGAGGCTGCTGTCTCAGCAGTCCCCAGTGACACAAGGGGTGGCACAGACTGTGTCTTGCAAGGCATTAAGCAAAGTTCTTAATAAGGGCCTTTTATGGAGCAGTGGGAATGAGACTTGCCCGGTCTGGCTGGGAGTCCATCAGGCCCTCAACATGGGCTGTGCTGGTGGCAGCCACCTCATAGTGTGCACAGCGGTCTATTACCTTGTAGCGTTCAGGCATTGCTGGCTCAGCCTGGATATCCCCACACTCGTCAGCTGGGGCAGCAGCATGGCTGGTGGCCCGGCCTGGATGCAAGTCCTGAATGGAGAAGGACCTGGCTTCTGTCCCAGCTCACCCTTGCTGACTATGCTGCTCCTGAAAGTTCCTTCGTGTCAGTTTCCTGCGGCTGCCACACAAAGCCCCACAGACCCGGGGTCTAGAACAACAGGAATTTATTTTCCTATAGGTTTGGAAGCCAGAAGCCTCAAGTCGTGGTGACGGCAAGGTTGGTCCCTGTGGAGGGCTGCGAGGAAGGCTTCACTCCTGGCTTGCACTTCTCCTTCTTGGCCTGCAGCTCCTGTCCGGCGGCCCCTCCTATAGCAACAGATTACCCTATTTACCACGGACAGGCCCCTCCCTTTGTTCCTTCAGGCCTGGAAGAGGTGACATCTCCTGCTGACCTGGGCAGCTTCACCTGCCTCTGAGGCTTCGTGGAAGCCAGCCCACGTGGGTCAAAAGTCCATCCCTTGAACCGTCTCCATTGCCCCTCTGAGTGAGGCACACAGGCAGCCTTGCAGGTTTTTCCTCAGTGCGCGATGATTCTGGAATTACCCAGTGCCCAGCTTGGTGCTTGGCTTAGAGCGAAAGTATGCAGCCAATGTTCCCTGAATCCAATTCAAGATTTTCAAAGGGCCTGAGGTCCTTTGGATTAGAGCATTTAAAAAGTGCAAAGGTATGTGATTCACGTGGGGAGTCTTGGAGTTGCAGCTGGCATGGCCTCCCTGGCTTTCTGGAGTCTTGTTTGTTTTCTGTAATGAGAGCAAATGCCCTCTCATGGCCTGGCCTGAGCTTTCTTTACCGGCGCTTTTCTGTATGATCATCATTGCATGAGTAGGGTTGAGGCAAAATCTACCTGAGGATAAAAATGCCTGGAAACCCAAGGGAAAAGAGCGAGTCTGGGTTTGGCTTCCCAGAATGTTGCAGGGTTGGGGTGGATTGCAGGCAGCTACTCCTGGCATTGGCCTAGGAGGTGACACTTCTTGGAGAGAAGAGGAATGAGGTGGTGATGGAGGCTGCGAGGGCACAGAGTCACCCACCAATGTGCCAGGTGAGCAGCCACCAGAGACCCTTTCTGAAGGCCACTGGGGGCGAGCCTCTCCCTGCCTCAAGAACCCGCTGTGGCTCCCCACTGCCTTTAGAGTAAGGCTTGAAGCCCTCAGAACCCTCCCAGCCCATCTCGTCAGCCTCACGCCCACTGTGCCACTCCCTGCCCACTGCACAGCAAACCCCTCCCTAAATTATTTATGTTTTCCTAAATTTATTGTGCCGTTCCACCCCGGTGCCTTTGTCTGTGCTGTGGGCTCAGCTTGTGATGCTGCCTCTTGCAGTTAAACTAATCTCAACATAAAGAAAAATGTCAAGGGTAAAAGAAAGAACAGCTCACTCATTTGTGAGTGAGTGACCAAGAGCTTCCACAGGGAAGACACTGGCTCTGGGACCTGAGTTCTGGAATCAGGGACGATGCCTGGCTCTCTGTGGCTGCCCAATGCCCCTACTCATCCGACTGCCTTCTTGGTGGGCCAGACCCTGGTGAGAACCCCTAGATTTGGAGTCAGGCAGGCGTGGGATCCAACCCCAGCTCTGCCACTTGAAAGCAATGGGGCCCTGAGTCAGTCCCTCTTGGAACTTCAGTCTCTTCATCTGTGAAATGGTGGTGCTGATGCCTGTCACACAAGACCCAAGGAGGTCACTGGTGTTAAGAGCTGGCTTGAAGGCCAGCACACAGGACTTGCTCAATCAATGGTTCTTGTTGTGATTTTAGGGCTGGTGTTTGGCGATAGAGTGCGACTCCTGTGTCTGTCTTGGGGCAGATTTTAGGGTGGGGACTTGCTTTGCAAAGTCATGGTAGTAAGATCCTTGAACTGGAGGTTGGGCTATGAACTAATGATAATGTGCTTAGCTAGATTTCAGTCTCCTCCAGTCCCCCTAGACTTAAGAGATGGTCTGTTCCTACCTGTTCCCAGAGCCTATGATGGGGCTGAACTTGCAGGTGGCAGCCAGAGACCCCATGCTGAACTCAGTTCCATAAGCATCTATGAAGGCTATTCTGTGTGGTTATGAAGGGGCATCACTCCCAGGCTGTGCCCTGGAGCAGCTCATGGTCCAGTAGGAGAGACAGACGTGCAAACAGACAGTGACAACATAGAGAGATGGGACCTGCAGGAAGGCTGCAGGAAGTGGTGGTGGTGGGGAGAAGGGTGAACCTGGTCAGGATGTGGGTGGTCAGGGCAGACTTCCTGGAGGAAGTGATGTTGCATGAGCATCACTTTTAAAAGGAGAGTAGGGAGGAATTAAACAGGGCAAAAGAACAGGACAATGTGAATAAAATAATTGCCCAAGAACTACTGCAGGACGTGGAGGCACTGGGAGACGGATGGTGGGAACCTCAGCACTTTGGTGTTGGACAAGTCACTTCTTTTTACCTGTACGACTTTCAGGTGAGCAGATCAGAGAACGGGTAATGTTCTCCAGTTGAGAAAGAAAGCGTCCTGGCCGGGCGCGGTGGCTCACGCCTGTAATCCCAGCACTTTGGGAGGCCGAGGCGGGTGGATCACAAGGTCAGGAGATCGAGACCATCCTGGCTAACATGGTGAAACCCCGTCTCTACTAAAAATACAAAAACAAAATTAGCTGGGCGTGGTGGAGGGTGCCTGTAGTCCCAGCTACTTGGGAGGCTGAGGTGGCAGAATGGCATGAACCCGGGAGGCTGAGCTTGCAGTGAATTGAGATGGTGCCACTGCACTCCAGCCTGGGTGACAGAGTGAGAGGCCATCCCAAAAAAAAAAAAAGGCGTCCTGAGGCCACCCATGGTTAGGTTAGGACAGGATTGAGACTGGAAGCCACCTCTCCAGTTGCCTCTATGGCAGGCTGAGCAAACAGCCCCAGATTCAAACTTTGGATTGTCTTAGTCTCCCACGGCTGCCATAAGAAAACCCACTGATGGAGTGGCTTAAACAACAGACATGTATTTATTACAGTTCTGGGGGCTGGAAGTACGAGATCAGGGCACCAGCATGGTCAGGTTCCGGTGAGGGCTCGCTTCCTGTGTTGCAGACAGCTACCTTCTTGCTGCATCTTCACATGGTAGAGAGAGAGAGAGAGAGAGAGAGAGAGAGAGAGAGAGAGAGAGACAGAAAGTGAGAGAGCATGAGCAAGCTCTCTGGAGTCTTCATATAAGGTAGCAATCCCATCAGATCAGGACCTCACCCTCACGACCTCTTCTAACCCTAATCACCTCCTAAAGGCCCCATTTCCAAACACCATCCCCTTGGGTATTTGGGTTAGGATTTCAGTATATGAACTTTAGGGGCCACAAATATTCAGTCTATAATGGAAGGGAAGACCCAGCTTCTGGCCCGTTTGCCTCTAGGTCTTTCAGAGCACCATGAAATCAGCTTTCTCGTGTATTTGAAATTTGCTGATTTTACCAAATGTGATCAGCCACAGGGACGCGCATGTCCTCGACTCTGTCCTCTCCCTCCTTCCCTGTCATGCTGGTTTCCAGCATGGATGAGGGGAATTGCACACTGCAAAAGATCTGTGCTTTGGAGAGGATAAAACACCTTCTAAATGCACATTATTGTTATTTTTATTATGGGCACCCGAGCAAAACTATCTGTTCATAAGAACTAATTTAGTTAGATCAGGAATAAGTGCTACTTGAGATGAAAACTCATTCTCCTTTGCAATATTTTCTTTTGGGTATAAATCAAGAGAAGGGCTTTTAAAATATTTTTAGTATAAATGTATTTCAATCATATGGTCACTCACCTCTTGGCACAGTTATCTAACAGATCTCCATGTGATTACTGAAATTGAACTTGCCTTGACAGCTCAGCAATCCTTTTCTCCATTCAAACCATATTTGATTTCATCGATTTGGAAAGGGAGCAGGGAAAATTACCTGTGATTCTGCATGGAAAATCAGATGTCCTGCAGGCCGATGGAGGAGTCCATTGCAGACCTGACCTCTATGTGGAATTGGAAATCAGCATTGTAGTTTCAGGTGGGGGCTCCGTAACAGTTCTGTCTCCTCTCTCCTCCTGTCCCTCCCCAAAATAACTCTGTCTGTTATATATAGTGCTAGAAATTTACCCACCCGGCATGCAACCCCCAAGCCTTCCACTAAAGTCAAATGTCTCTGAGAGGCTGAACACCTTAAACCAGGACTGTGAATATGCCACACAGATGCTGACATTTCCATGCCCAGGGCAGACATTGCTAATTGATCAGGCACAGTTTTCCACAAAGGCTTATTTTTGACAGGGAGCTCCAGGCAGACATTCCCAATGGATCAGAGTCACTGCATGGATGGAAACTATTAGCTATCTAGGCCTGAAACCATGGTGGAGATGGAGATGATGAAGAGGAAAGTATTCAGCTTCCAAAAGCCCTGCTTTCTCTCTTTTGTTGTTTCTTCTTCTTCTTCTTCTTTTTTTTTTTTTTTTTAGACAGAGTCTCGCTGTGCCACCCAGGCTGGAGTGCAGTGGTGAGATCACAGCTCACTGCAACCTCTGCCTCTTGGGATTGAGCTATTCTCCCACCTCAGCTGCCTGAGTAGCTGGGACTATAGGTGCACACCACTACACCCAGCTAATTTTTGTATATTTTGCAGAGACAGGTTTTGCCAAGTTGCCCAGGTTGGTCTAGAACTCCTGGGCTCAAGTGATTTGCCTGCCTCAGCCTCCCAAAGTGCTGAGATTATAGGCATGAGCCATAGTGCCAAGTTTGTTGTTTCTTTTCTTTTCTTTTCTTTCTTTCTTTCTTTCTTTCTTTCTTTCTTTCTTTCTTTCTTTTTTCTTTTCTTTCTTTCTTTCCTTTTTTCTTTTCTTTTCTTTCTTTTCTTTCTTTTTCTTTCTTTTCTTTCCTTTCTTTCTTTCTTTCTCTCTCTTTTTTTCTTTTCCTTTCTTTCTTTTCTTTCTCTTTCTTTCTTTTCTTTCTTTTTCTTTCTTTTCTTTTCCTTCCTTCCTTCTTTCTTTCTTCTCTTTCTCTTTCTCTTTTTTTCTTTCTTTCCCCTTCCTTCCTTCCTTCCATCCTTCCTTCCATCCTTCCTTCCTTCCTTCCTTCCTCCCTCCCTCCCTCCCTCCCTCTCCCTCCCTCCCTCTCTCCCTCCCTTCCTCCCTACCTTCATTCCTTCCTTCCTTCCTCTCTCTCTCTCTCTCTCTCTCTCTTTCTTTCTTTTGATGGGGTCTTGCTCTGTTGGCCAGGCTGGAGTGAAGTGGTGTGATTTCAGCTCACTGCAAACTCCACCTCCTGGGTTCAAGTGATTCTCCTGCCTCAGCCTCCCAAGTAGCTGGGATCACAGGTGCCTGCCACCAAGCCCTGATAATTTTTTTTGTATTTTTAGTAGAGATAGGGTTTCACCATGTTGGTCAGGCTGGTCTCAGACTCCTGATCTCAGGTGATCCACCCGCCTCAGCCTCCCAAAGTGTTGGGATTACAGGTGTGAGACACTGCACCTGGCCTCTGTTGTTTCATTTTTAACATAAAGTCCACCACACCTTTCCATGTCCCCAATATTCACCATGACATTTTGATTTCTGTTCTAAGCAGATTCACTCTAGGTGGCCTTTCTCCTGTTACCGGTTTTGCTCATGTAATAGGAGTCTCTTATTATAAAAAAGGCAAGGAGCTTGCAGTTAAGAAAGGGCAATCGGGGGCCAGCAGGTCAATGTTATAATGTCTGATTTTCTAGAAAACATAAAACCATCCACCAAACGCCTCTGGCTGACTCAGAGAGGGGTCTCCAGTTGATTAATTGGGGAGACAATGAGGTTTTGGCTCAAACACAAATCTGGTTTATCTGAACAGAACCAGTTTGTGCTGAACCCTTATGGGGCCAGTCCTGGGTTGGGGAACAGGCATGAACTGGGCATAGACCCTGTATCTGTTTCACTCTCACAGTTCAGGAGGCCGGAGGTCCAAAGTCAAGGTGTTGGCTGGATCAGCAACTTCTGAGGCTGGGAGGGGAATCTGCTCCAGGACCCTCTCCTGGCAGTTTCTGGCAATCTTGATGTTCCCTGGCTTGTAGATGTGTCACTCCAGTCTAGGTGTCTGTCTTCACACGGCCCTCCTCTCTGCATCGTATTTTCTGTCTCTTGTAAGGAAATGTGTCATTGGATTTAGGGCACCCCAATAACCAAGCCAAGGCAGAGAAGGTGTGTGCCTCTGAGCGGGGGGCAGGAAGCTCGACACAGGAGCAGGTATCAGAACTGAGTCCTGAAGACGGGCTGGAAAGTGGGGAGGCGGAGTGAGAGGAGCCGCGCTGCAGGGCACAGGCGGTGTGAGAGGGCACCATGGCTCAAGGACGGCTCTTCTGCCTCTGCTCATGGCAGGGCGAGGGCAAGCTTGTGCGGCAGGGGCATCTGGGCTGACTCTGTGGTCATGAGCTGGGTTAGGATGGGGGGTCAGAAGTGTGGACGGGGCTGCGGGATGTGGAGTTCAAAGCTCAACTCTTACATGTAGCAGCTCGTGACTTTGGACAACATCTTGACACCATGGAGCCTTACTCTTCTCACCTGTGAAATGGAATGACAGCGATCATCCCCACTTCACAGGGAGATGAGTGCTGACGAGGGTTAAGGACAGAAAACAGAGACACAGTGACCTTTCAGCCCTCGTTAGCCACTTGCAGTGTTATTTCAGCCTTGTACCCCCAGCTGCTAGCACGGAGCTGGTGCAGCCTAGACGCTCAAGAAATGGCAGTTGAACCAACAAACAATAAAAGCCTAAAGCACATTGCTTTTTTTTTTTTTTTTGAAAAAAGGCAGCTTTATTGAGGTGCAAATTATGCACCATGAAATCACTCATTTTCAGCGTATCATTCAATGGTCTCTAGTCAATTTACGGATTAGCGCACCCCTCCTGACGTCCAGTTTTGGAACACATCCATCACCCTAGTTTGTATCCTTGCTGCCACTCACAGTTCCCATGCCCAGCCCCAGGGAACCATTGACCTGCTTCCTGTTTCTGTAAATTTGCCTTTTCTGGGCATTTCAAATCAATGGAGTCACACAACATTTCAAATAAATGGAGTAGTATTCTGTGGCTGGTTTTCTTTTATGTGGCAAAATGTTTTTGAGGTTGACTTATACTGTAGCATGGATCAGTTACTCATTTCTTTTGATTGATAAATAGAATTTCATTGTATCCATCTGCCACTTTTTATTTACCCATTGCTCAGCTGATGGCATTTGGATGGTTTTCAGTTGTTGGCTGCTGCGAATCGTATTGCTATGAGCGTTCACATGCAAGTCTGTGTGGGGATGCATGTTTTATTTCTCTTGGGTAGGTTCTTAAGAGTGAAACTGCTTTCACATCCCTGCGATATGGTACTATTATCATCATGCCGTTTCACAGATGAGGAGGGTAAGGCTTGAGATGTTGAGTAGGGTGGCTCACACCTGTAATCCCAGCACTTTGGGAGGCTGAGGTGGGAGGACTGCTTGAGTAAAAGAGTTCAAGACCATCCTGGGCAACATAGTGAGACCCTGTCTCTACAGAAAATAAGAAAAATTATCTGGGTATGGTGGCACATACCTGTAGTCCCAGCTACTCGGGAGGCTGAGGTGGGAGGATTGCTTGAGTCTGGGAGGTCAAAGCTGCAGTGAGCCAGGATTGTGTGACTGCACTCCTGCCTGGGCAACAGAGCCAGACCCTGTCTCAAAAAAATAATTAAAAATAAGAGGTGTTGAATATATTGTGCAAAGTTCAAGTTAACTTTTTAAGAAACTAAGTTTATTTTTTATTTTTTAATTTTGTTTTTTAAGACAAGGTCTCATTTTGTTGCCCAGATGGGAGTGCAGTGGCATGGCCTTTGCTCACCGAAATCTCTGCCTCCCAGGCTCAAGCGATTCTCCTGCCTCAGCCTCCCAAGTAGCTGGGATTACAGGTGCACACAACTCTCGCCCAGCTAATTTTTATATTTTTAGTAGAGATGGGATTTCACCATGTTGGCCAGGCTAGTCTTGAACTTCTGACCTCAAGTGATCCGCCCACCTCGGCCTCCCAAGTGCTGGGATTACAGGTATGAGCCACCGCGCCTGACCTAGAATCTAAGTTTTTTCCCAGTGTGGCTGTGCTGTTGTACATTCCCACCAGCCACATGAACTTCTAGTTTCTCTGTATCTTTTTCACGTCTGTCTTTTTCATTGTAGTCACCTTAGTGGATGTATGATAGCAACTTATTTTGGTTTTAACTTGCGTTTCCCTAATGACCAACAACGTTGAGGATCTTTTCCTGTGCTTAGTAGTCATTTACGTAGGTCTCCTTCAGGGAGATATCTTCTTAAGTTCTAAGAGTTCTTTATATATTCTGGATACAGGTGTATCCTTTTCCCATTGAATTGTTTTGGCACTTTTTTCGAAAACTAATTACCCATAATGTTTGTAATTCTGTTACAATTCTGTTTTGCCGATCTATACATCTATCCTTCCATGAATGCTCCGCTGTCTTGATTATTAAGGCATAATATTAAGATTGAAATCAGGGAATATAACTCTTCCACGTCCTTTGCCTTTCCATATAAAATTTAGGATCAGCTTATCAGCTTCTACAAAAAGGTTCCATAGTATTTTGATAGGGATCACACTGAATTTATAGGTCATTTTGTGGAGAATTTGCTATCTAGATGATATTGAATATTCCAATCCATGAACATGGAATGTTCTTCCATTTATTTATGTCATCTTTAATTTCTCTCAACAATGTTTGGTAGATTTCAGTGAAGATCTTGCACTTTTGTTAAATTTATTCCTAAGCATTTTATTCTTTCTGATGCTATTGTGAATGGAATTATTGTCTTAACTTTATTTTTGGATTGTTTGTTGCTAGTATACAGAAATACAATTGGTTTTTGCATATTGATCTTGTATTGTAGAATCTTGCTAAACTTGTTTATCCTATGAGTTTTTAAATGAATCTCTTGGGATTTTGTATGTTAAGGATCATGTCATCTATGAGTTAAAATAGTTTATTTCTTCACTTTGAATCTTGATACTTTTTATTATTTTGCCAGATTGCCCTAGTTAAACCTCTAGTAGTTTGTTGAATAAAAGTGGTGAGAGTGGACATCCTCGCTTTGTCCCTGGTCACGTGGGGAAAGCTTTGTGTTTTTTTCATCATTGAGTGTGATCTTAGCTGTGGGTTTTTTGTAAATGCCCTTTTCCAGGCTGAGAAAGTTCCCTTCTATTTCTAGTTTGTTGAGAGTTTTAAAAAATCAGTAGGTACTGAATTTTAAAAAATACATTTTCTTTGAGATAATCGTGTGTTTTTTTCCCCGCTTTGTTCTATTAATATGATGTATTAGATTAATTGATATTTGGATGTTAAACTAGGCTTGCATTTCCAGGGTAAATCCCACTTGGTCCTAGTGTCTAGTGCTTTTTATATGTTGCTGGATTCAGCTTGCTAATAGTTTGTTAAGAATTTTAGCATTTGTTTAATGATGAACATTGGTCTGTGGTTTTCTTCTCATGTTTTCGTCCGGCTTTGGTTAGGACAATACTAGCTTCATACAATGAGTGAGAAGTGTTTCCTCCTCCTCTATTTTCTAAAAGAATCTGTGAGGGATTGGTATTATTTCATCTTTAAACATTTGTTAGGATTCACCAGTGAAGCTATGTGGATCTGGCTTTTCATTGTGGAGAGATTTTTAATTATTAACTCAATTCCTTTATATTGTTGCAAGTCTGTTCAGATTTTGTATTTTATCTTGAGTCAGTTTTTGTAATCTGTGCATTTCCAGGAATGTGTTCATTTATCTAAGTTGTCTCATGTGTTGGTATTGCATTGTTTACAGTATTCTTTTATAAACTATTAATTTCATATGATTGGCAATGATGTGCCTTTTTTCATGCCAGATTTTGGCCATTTGTATCTTTTTTCCTCCTTTTTTTTTGGCTCATCTGCTAAAAGTTTATCAATTTTGTTATCTCTTTAAAGACCCACCTTTGGGTTTCATTGATTTTCTCTTTTGCTTTTCTGTTTTCTGTTTTGCTGATTTTATTCTAATCTTTCCTATTTCTCTTCTTCTGCTTGCTTTTTGTTTAGTTTGCTCTTCTTTTTCTAGCTCCTTTAGATAGATGCTTAAGCTATTTGAGACCTTTCTTTTTTTCTGACATAGGTGTTAAAAGGTATAAATTCCCCTCTATGTACTGCTTAGCTGTGTGCCATGCATTTTCATATATTGTTAGCATTTTTCATCCACTTCAAAATATTTTGTAATTTCTTGGGTAATTTCTTCTTTGACCCTGGAGTTATTTAGAAATGTGCTGCTCATTTTTGAAATATTTGGGCTTTCATAGACTTTTGTTAATATGTGATTTAATTTCATTGTGGCTAGGGACCATGCTTTGTATGATTTCAGTCTGTTGACATTAATGAGGCTTATTTTAAGGCCTAGCAATGTTCTCTCCTGGAGAATGGTCTATGTGTGCTTGAAAAAAAAATGTGTATCCTGCAGTCATTAGGCTAGTTATGTTGGTTTGGTCAATAATGTGTTTAAGTCTTCTATATCTTTGCTGATTCTTAGCCTACTGGTTCCATTGGTGATTGAGAGTGGGATTTGAAATCTCCAACTATTGTCCTTTTAATATCATTAGTTTTTGTGTCACATATTTTGAAGCACTGTTATTAGGGGTGTATACATTTATAATTTTTATATCTTCCTGATGTGTTAACTCTTTTATCATTATGAAATGTTCTTCTTTGTCTCTAGCAATATTTCTTGTCTACAAGTTTCTTTTGTTTAATATTAAAATGATCACTCCCAGCTCTCTTACGGTTTATTTTTTCATGGTATATTATTGTCCAGTCCTTTTACTTTCATCCTATTTGCATTTTTGAATCTAAGATATGTCTCTTGTAGATAGTATATAGTCACATCACTTGTTTATGCAGTCTGGCAATCTCTGCTTTTGATTGGCCTGTGTAGACTATTCACATTTAATGTACACTTAATGTACTTTATATTACCTTATGCTTACATTTACCATTTTGGGTTTTCTATACATCTCTTTGTTATTGTTGTTGTTATCTTTTTCCTTTGTTCCTTCTTCATTACTTTTGTTTCTTTTAAATAAATATTTTTAGTATCCCATTTTAATTCCTGTTTTTTTTTTTGTTTTTTTTTTTTTTTAAAAACCTTGTATTTTGAGTTATTTTCTTAATGGTTGCTTTAAGGACTACGAAATATGTTTAACTTGTCATAATCTACTTCAGATTAATACTAACTTACTTCTGACCAAATACAGGAAGTTTGCTTCAATACAGCTTCACTCTTTTCCCCTTGTACTATTACTGTCATGCATATATTACATATATATTATCTAAATATCTGTATCTATATATTTTTCTTATAAACCCAACAGTGTAGTGTTATAATTATTACTCAAGTCTTTTAAAGAATTTAAGAGAAAAATATATTTACAGAGTATTTTATATTAACTGTAATATTTACTTTTTTTTTTTTTTTTTTTTTTTTGAGACAGGGTTTCACCCTGTCGCCCAGGCTGGAGTGCAGTGGCACAATCTTGGCTCACTGCAACATTCATCTCCCAGGTTCAAGTGATTCTCATGCCTCAGCCTCCCAAGTAGCTGGGACTATAGGCACGTGCCACCACGCCCAGCTCATTTTTGTACTTTTAGTAGAGACAGGTTTTCACCATGTTGGCCAGGGTGGTCTCAAACTCCTGGCCTCAAGTGATCTGTTCACTTTGGCCTCTCAAAGCGCTGGGATTACAGGTATGAGCCACTGCGCCTGATCTAATATTTACCATTTCTAATGCTTTTAATTTCTTCATGTGAATTTAAGTTTCCATCCATCTGCTATCATTTCCTTTCAGCCTCATGGGCTTCCTTTGGTATTTCTTGAAAGGCAAGCCTGCTAGCAATGAATTCCAATATTTATTTATCTGAGAATGTCTTTATTTCACTTTCATTTTTGGAGGATAGTTTTGCTGGATATAGAATTATTGGATGACTTTTTTTTTTTTTCCATTTTGAATATGTCATTCTACTGCCTTCTGCCCTGTTTTCTTCTGTGATGAGAAGTCAGCTGCTTGTCACATTGTTTTCCCTTAATACATGATGAATTGTTTTTATCTTGTTTCTTTCACAATTTTCTTTTTGTCTTTTAGCCATGTGATTATGATATGTCTAGGTATATATCTCTATGTATTTAACCTACTTGGAGTTGTTAGGTTTTTCAAATGTTTGGATTAAAGGTTTTCATCAGTTTTGGAAACGTTTTGGCCATTATTCCTTCAAGTATTTTTTGTGGCCTCTTTCTCTCTCTCCTCTCCTCTGGAACTCCTGTTAAATGCATATTGATGTGCTTGATGTGCTACAGGCTGTTGGGGCTCTATTCATTTTTCTTCACTCTTTTGTTCTCTTTGTTCTTCATATTGGTTAATTTTTATTGCTCTGTTATCATGCTCACTGATTCTTCTACTATCTCAAATCTGCCACTGAGCCCTTCTGGTGAATTTTTCCCGTTCATGTACTTTTCAACTCTGGAATTTTCATTTGGTTTAAAATATTATTTCTACCCCTTTATTCAGATTCTCTATTTATTGATTTATTATTGTCATACTTTCTGTTAATTATTTGACTATGTTTATAATAGTTGCTTTGAAGTTTTTCTCTACCAAATCTAACTTCTGGAGACCCTCAGAGACTACTTTTCCCTCCCTCTGACCCCTGGAGTATAGGTCATATATTCCTATTTTTTTTTTTTTTTTTTTTGCATTTCTCTCTCTTTTTTTTTTTATTGAAAACTGGAAATTTTAGGTAACATATTGTATCAACTTTGGATTTTGATTTTCCCCAAGAAGCTTGTTACTGTTTGTTGCTTGTTCATTTGTTTAGTAACTTGCCTGTGCTAAATCTAGGAAATTCATTTTCCTTCCTGTGTATAGCTGCTGATGCTCAGATTTTAGAAAAATGTGTATTTCTGGCTAGGTGTGGTGGCTCACGCCTGTAATCCCAGCACTTTGGGAGGCCAAGGCGGGCAGATCATTTGAGGTCAGAAGTTCTAGACCATCCTGGCCAACATGGTGAAACCCTCTCTCTACTAAAAATACAAAAATTAGCCGGGCGTGGTGGCACGCACCTGTAGTCCCAGTTACTTAGGAGGCTGAGGCAGCAGAATCACTTGAACCAGGAGGTGGAGGTTGCAGTGAGCCAAGATCGTGCCATTGCACTCCAGCCTGGGTGACAAGTGAGAGTTCATCTCAAAAAAAAATATATATATATATAAAAATATGTATATATTTTAGCCATATATATATATCTTTTTTTTTTTTTAACGCCTGGCTTTTGTTCCCCTGTGTGTCCATAGTATAGAGGTCAGCTGGTGTTTGATCAGAGGTTATTCTCAAACACCTCAAGCTAATAAGGCTTCTGTATTCTGTTAAAGACCTGTACACAGGTAGGGGAGCACATTCATAATTCTGGCCACTTCCAAGTCTGCCTGGCTTTTACTTCTTACTAGGCTGTTCATGTTTCCTGTGTGTGTGCACGTGGCCTTAGGGTCATCTAGCTAGAAATCATGGCTGGCTTGGATCCTTTCCAGTCTCCATTATGTATAGACACAACCCCGGCTATTCCACACAGCCTGTCAGATTCCCACTTTTGCTGACAATGCCATTAGGCGTGAGCATTACCCATTGTTTCAAATTGTGTGATTCCTGTCAACTGTGGCCCACCAGCTGCTGGTCCTCAGGGCCTGTCCTGCCCTAAAGAATCTCTAAGTCTATCCATCTGGGAGGGCAGTATGGGAGCAGCCCTGGGTCAGAATTTTACAAACTCCCACTGTTTCTAACTGAAATTCAGCAGTTTTCAAGAATAAGCACTTCTTGGATTGGTGAATGCTGTTGGATGATTTTCAGAGTGTGGAAATGGCTGGGTTTTTTGGTCAATTTTATGCAGCTGTATACTTGACTTTTGCAGAGAGGATTTGTTAACCTCCTCGCTTGGCCATAGCTGGGAATCCAGAAGTACATTCCTGACTGGGAAATGTGGTGGGCAAGATGAACGTCCTTGGCAGGATAGGGTAGGGGAGAAGTGGTTGGATATGAGGCTGAAAAGATTGCCTGGGCCTGGATGAAACCTCATTTAGTAGAGGAGAAAAAAGAGGTAGCACCCTTGGGGAAAGGGATTTTCCCAAGTTCTCAAACCTCAGTCAATGGAGAGATGACACGAACCTGGATCTCCTGACTCCCAATCAATTGCTTTCCCCCCATCCATCAAATTGCATTAGTAATTGTAGTTTAGAAGTCCACATCCAGTTTTCAGTATGACAGGCACATCCATCCATCCATCCATCCATCCATCCATCCATCCATCCATCCATCCGCCCACCCATCCACCCATCCATTCATCCATCTACCCACCCATTCATTCATCCATCCACCCACCCACCCACCCATTCATTCATCCATCCACCCACCCACCCACCCACCCATTCATTCATCCATCCACCCACCCACCCACTCATTCATTCATCCATCCACCCATTCATCCATCCACCCACCCATCCATTCATCCATCCACCCTTCATCCATCCACCCTTCATCCATCCACCCTTCATCCATCCATCCATCCATCCATCCATCCATCCATCCATCCATCCATCCACCCACCCACCCATCCATCCACCCACCCACCCATCCACCCATCCATGCATCCATCCACCCATCCATGCATCCATCCACCCATCCATGCATCCATCCATGCATCCATCCAACAAATACTGACTGAGTTCCCACTGTGTGCCCAGCATTGCACGCAGCTCTGGCAATACAGAGGTAAATGAAAACACAGTCCCAGGGCTCATGACCCTTATAGTCTCAGATTGGGGACATTTCAGTTGCCAGAAAGGGCCTTGCAAGAGCTAGTTTGAAGAAATGTCTCATGCTGATTTGTTAGTGTTTATTAAGGATATAGCTCTTCCCAGGGAAAACTGAGTTTTAATTGACTCCCAAGCTGAAATGTCTCAAACCATGATTTTCAACCAAAATTTTCTCTGTGAAAAATTGCAAATGTGCAACACATTTAAATAAAAAATCAATTTCATAGTCAAGAGTTTGGTAGCAAAAATGTTGATTTCCAAAATGGATCTCAAGGGCAAGAATACCGTGAGGTCTCTTTCAAAATGTCTGTTAAACTTGAGGGCTTTGAAAATCTCTCCTTGAGAAAACCTATCATCATGAGGCCATTGGCCCTTCACGGTGAGAATGCCATGGAGTGGCCTGATACTTAAACACTTGCCAATTCCTGCTAGCTTCCTATGCGATGCCAGGCAACCATATGGAAACTGAAAAATTCAGCAAAAATCTGGATGCCTTTTCTATATGACAACAAATAATCAGATATTTGGAAACAAGAATTTCTTTTTTAACTAAATTTTGAGTCATCCTCTGGAAATTTCTAAATACAACCTCAGAGGAAGTTATGGTGTTACTCATTTTATCCTGTCCTTCTCTGTTTTCTTCCTATCCTGTTTTCTTCCTGCGTGATCTCATTCAGCAATCATGCCCAAATCTATATCCCAAGCCCTTAAAATCTCCTGGTCATTTCCAAAGACCTCCCAAGCTTCCGTGATAGCAAGGTAACACTTTAGGCATATTCGTTCAGATGAATAAATTCTTCCCTCTCTCTTCCTTCTGCCTTACTCAGCACATATTTCCATAATGGTCTGTGGTCGCTAGGGATCACCAAATGTCCAGTGCTCCCACATCTCCTAGCCTTGCTTGTAGGTAGAGGCCGTGAACCTGGGTCTGGCCACTGGGATGCGAGGGATGGAGCGACTTCTTGGACCCATCCTTGTAAAACATCCTGTGTGATTCTCTAGCTCTGTCTTCTCCTGTTATGTGACTTTAGAGGCCTCTTGTTCCAGATTGCAAAGCTACAGGATGGAGGAGGTCACCTGACTTTGCATTTGCATCAGACTTTGTGAATGAGTGAAATGAACCTTGCTTGGGTTACACCACTGGCATTTGGGGTTAATCTGCTACTGCAGCCCAGCCTGGCCTATCCTGACTCATACCTCCAGGATGTCCCACAGACACCTCAGAGGCCACATGTTCAAAGTTGCACCAGGAACTTTCTCCTTTACGTGTTCCTGACCTAGGGAAGTGGCATCATTGTTCCTCCTACTACTTCCGGGTTGTGTTTGACTCCTCCGTTTCTCACTTTGCACAAGAAGTGGTTCTGGGGACCCACTTCTGTCTCCTCGTCTCCACATCTCCCCATGGCCTCCCAGCTTTCAGAAGCTGACAGCATTAACTTTTAAAAACACAAACCTGACCATGCCATTCCTTTTCTTAAAATCCCTAGAAGGTCCTCTTTGAACTTAGAACAAAGCACAAACCCTTTAGCACCCAAGACCTGTGGCCTTTGGGCCTGCCTCCCTCTAGTCTCAAGGTCACGGCTTGGCCCCACACAGTGGGGCCACTTGCCACTCTCTGTGTGGACCACACGCCTTTATGCCTTTGTCCCTGTGTGTGCTGCACTCTCTGTTTCACCTCACCTGGGATCCTACTCACCATCCAAGACCTGCTCCTATGTATTTTTCTCTGATGCCAACATGTCAGGTGAATAAATTCTTCCCTCTGTCTTCCTTCTACCATACTCAGCACATATTTCCATAATGGCTTATGTTCTCTGGGGTGTAACTAGCTGTTAAGCAGAAATAAAAACCACAGGGTCAAAGAGTTGAGGGACAATGGAATTAATCAAAGTCAAACAGGTTTTTAAATTGCAGAACTTTGCAGGCCTTAATATACAAGCATCACATGACTCTGTAAAAGGTATGATGGAGGCGGGGCGCGGTGGCTCAAGCCTGTAATCCCAGCACTTTGGGAGGCCGAGACGGGCGGATCATGAGGTTAGGAGATCGAGACCATCCTGACTAACACAGTGAAACCCCGTCTCTACTAAAAAATCCAAAAAACTAGCCAGGCGAGGTGGCGGGTGCCTGTAGTCCCAGCTACTCGGGAGGCTGAGGCAGGAGAATGGCCTAAACCCAGGAGGTGGAGCTTGCAGTGAGCTGAGATCCCACCACTGCACCCCAGCCTGGGCGACAGAGCGAGACTCCGTCTCAAAAAAAAAAAAAAAAAAAAAGTATGATGGAGCCCATGGTCCTTCCTAACACAGCGCATTTCTAGAGAGCACCTCCTAAGGCTAACGTTCCATGAAAGTCCTAATGTAACCTGCCCTCTCACTTGAGAGAAGGGGAAACTGAGGCCTGGAGTCCACAGCTGGGAGTGGCCAAGTGGAGCCAGCTGGGAGAGTGGGTTGAGGAGGTGAAGTGTGCCTGCCGGGTGGCTGCTCTTCAGGGCAGGTGAGGGACTCAGTGCTCAGCTCCCAGCCTTGGGAAGCATTGGCCTTGTGAATGAATATGCGCTGTACCCCAGCGAGGCATTTCAGGGGACTGGAATGAGACTTCAGAATAGACCCCATGGACTGTCATCACATAGATGAGGTGGTGTGATGCAACGGGGATTTACTGTAGGTTATCTCATCATAAGTCCATGTGAAGACCCCCTCTGCAGCACACAACGCAGCCAATGCCTTCCAGGTGTTCTGAGCATTACATAGACACTCATTTATCTGCATGGCAACCTACAACCTAGGTACCATCATCATTCCCATTGAACAGATGAGGAAACTGAGGCACAGAGACATTCGGTGATTCATTTCCTGCAGGGCCAGGACCTGAGTTCAGTCTCTCTCGACCATCTCTGTGAGCTCATTAAAAAAAAAAAAAAAACTTATGACACACTGACTGTGATGGGCGCTTTCACCTACAGAACAACCACTTTGTAGGCAGGCGTCATTACTGCCCTCACTACCCCCTCTGCTATGGTTGAATGATAGTGTCCCTTCCAAAATTCATGCTGAAATGCAATCTCCAACGCAATGCAAAGTGGCCTTTGGGAGGCGATGATAATGGAATTAGCGCTCTTATTAAGGGCTCGAAGTGGGAAGGTGGACTCTCTTGCCCTTCCAACCTTTCCTTCTCTTCTGCCAAGTGAGGACACTGTGTTTGTCCCTCCAGAGGGCACCATCCTGGAAGCAGGAAGCAGCCCTCACCAGACACCAGTCCTGCTGGCACCTCGATCTGGGACTTCCCAGCCTCCAGAACCGTGAGAAATAAATTTCTGGGGTGTTTTTTGAGACAGGGTCTCTCTCGCCCAGGTTGGAGTGCAGTGCCGCAATCGTGGCTCATTGCAGTCTCAACCTCCCAGGCTCGAGGAGATCCTCCCCCTTCAGCCTCCTCAGTAGCCGCAACTACAGGCATGCACCACCACATCTAGCTAATTTTTAAAAAAATATTTTATATTGAAAAATATAAAATGGGGTCTTGCCATGTTGCCTAGGCTGGTCTTGAATTCCTAGGCTAAAGTGATCCTCCCACCTCAGCCTCCCAAAATACTAGGATTACAAGCGTGAGCCACTGCACCTGGCCTGTTCTTTATAATTACCCAGTCTGTGGTATTTTGTTGCAGCCCTTACAGCCGCCTCTAGGCAGCTGTTGTTATCTCCCCTCAGGACCACCTGGAAGGGTGCAGTCAGCACTCTCATCCTAAAGATTTGCCCCTTTCAGCCATGGGCCACTTTCCTGGACTTCCCTCAGTGCCCATCAGGAGAGGACCATGTGTGGTCCAGGCTCCAACGTGGTGAGGGTTTCCTCTAAGAAAGAGCATGCTCCCGCCCAGTGAGAATAGGAATGTCCGATTGGTGGGAGGAAAAGAAATCACTCCCTGCCTCCAACCTACACTGGCCAGAGCTGACTACTGCCCCCTGCTCTCCATTCCCATGGCACTTTATATGTGTGCATAGGGGGCTGGGCAGCAGTGGGGTTCAGGGTGGGCCCATGCTATGTGCTGCAGAGCTGGTGGATCACAGTCGGAGCTCTGCCTCAGTCTCCCCAGGTGTTGGTGGTGGTAATAATCATCCTAGCCCCGTAGGGTCGGGTGAGGATTGATGCATGAGAAAGTTGAGGCAGGGGCCCTGGCATGGAGCAGGGCTCAGGCCACTCGTCACCCAGGCCCATGTCAGCCCTCAGGAGCCAGTGGGTGTACGGGGGAAGCGCACGGGTTCTTCAGCTGGATGGACGGGTTCAGGGCCCGCTGATGCCCCTTGCTGGTTTTGGGACCTTGAGCAAGTCCCCTTGCCTTTTGGTGCTGTGCCTTGGTTTTTTCTTCTATAAGAAGGAGGTGATGATGCAACCCACCCACCCAGCCCCACTCCCCCCGACATCGGGAGAGGCGGCGACCTAGCACCGTGGCACCAGGAGCGGAGCTGGCCCCTGGCGGGCCCATGTTGGAGAGGCATCGCCATCTCTGCTGCCCCCCTGTGGCGTCATATTGACCTGCCAGTCCCCGTCACCTGGTGTTAACCTCCCAGAGGATGGGGACTGGTTCTGATCACCTCCTGGCTTCCAAGTGCCAGCCACAGGGCCTGGGACCCCTGATGCCTCAGTGGGCGCTGGGCAGACCTGGGGAGGGTTGGTGTTCACTACCTGCTTCCACGTGCTGAACTCTGCCGCCCTGCGGCTCTCTCTCCGGTTCCTCAAAGGCCCCTGTGCCGTCTGTCTCTGGGTGTTTGCACCGGTTGGTTTTCAACCCCCTCCACCATCTCTTCCCCAATTCCTTAAACACTGCCTGTCCTCCTAGGTTCAGCTTCCGAGGCGACTTTCTTGGGTAAGCTTCCAGTGACCGTCTAGGTTACTCATGCCTCTCCGTGGTCCTGCTGCCTGCAATCCCATCTTGGGGCACCTGTCCAGCTGGAGGCTGCTAGAGCTGCTTCTCCTTGCCTTTTGTCTGTGTCCCTACCATGGCGTGAGTCCATGAGGGCAGGGATCTGGTCGAGTTTGTTCCCTGCCATCTCCCCAGGGCCTAGAACAGTGCCAGGCACATAGTAGGTGCTCAGTAAACATTTAGTGAATGGAAGAAAGGAACCGACCGTCGACCGTTTTGTGGTGCATTAACTGCCCCTCTCACACATCAGGGGTCCGGCTGGTCCACAGAGACGATGTCCAAGGGATAAGAACCCCTTGCATCCATTAAAACGCAACAACCCCTCTAAGAAGAACTTCTGAGCCTTCCTCCCCTCCTGCCCTCTGTCTTCTGGTTGGACGCAGCCGGTAACCTCTTCTGTTTCCCTGTGGGTGCCTTTCCTTCCTCCACATGTGGATACGCTTCCCTTCGGTCTCCACATCAGACTTGTGCTCCTGGCCTGAGTTAAAGTCCTGACCGGCCAAAGCCACTGTCTGGCTCTGTTTCTCCTGACAACCTGATAACGAGATTGTCAGCTTGATCCTTCTCGCTCAAAGCTATCCCCTCTCACCCCTTGCTGTTTGCTAAAGTCATTAGGAGATTTCTCTGCAGGTCATTACTCTCCTCCTGCCCTGACAGCAGGTATAAAACTTGTGAATCTTGCTCAGGGCTGGCCCAGAGGCTTCCCCTCTGGGGAGTCCAGCAGACCACCAGCCCGTCCCTGCAGCGCTCCCGCCTGCCGGGTCCACAGCATTTCTAGTGAACCTCATCACGGATCCTTGACATCTCTGAGGCAGGCCCTGCTTAGGGAGCTACACAATTGGAGCTTTGTCACATTTATAAAGATAAATTAAAATATCACTAGAGACCTTCAGTAATTTAGAAAACCTGGGATTTTAATGAGCAAGTGGTATGATTAAAAGTTGGAAAGACAAAGTATCTCTTCTTTTGGATTAGGAGGCTCGCCATGAATGGGGAGGCAAGTGCGGCTCTTGAAGCCAAGAGGCTTGGACTGGGGCTCACTTGGCCCCAGCAGGTATTGGAGTCCTACTATGTGCTGGGCGTTTGGCATTTCTTCTCATGAATCCTGATGAAAAGTCATGCCATGGGGCAGCATGCCCTGCTGGTCACACATTGGCATCACGTGGGGTAGTTTAGAGAAGATGGAATAACGGGGCTCCACCCGCACTGAGCCTGAGGCAGAAGTGGACCCAGGAAGCAGGAGTTTTCTAAATGTCCTCAGGTGATGCTGCTGGGCAGCCTGGGCCTGGAACCACAGGATTAGCCCAGTGCTTCTCAAACTTGTGGGTGTACCAGAAGCACAGGAGGACATGTTAAAACAGATGCCTGGGCCTTACCCCAGAGTTTCTGGTCTGGGTAGGGCCCAGGAAGCAGCATGTCAAATCAGTTCTCATTAAGGCAGATGGTGCTGGTCCCATTTCTCAGGTAGGCAATTTGAGAAACAGAGAGGTGAGGGTGAAGCTGAAGGGCCTCACAGCCAGCACATGGGAGAGGAGGCTTTGAATTCTCGAGGTAATTTACTCAATCCCTTTGTGCCTTCACCTTCTCTATCTTTAACTTGGGGAAAATAATACCTACTCTATATAGATGTTGTGAAGTTCAGCGAGTCCTTCCATACAGAACAGTGCCTAGCCCATGGTAGGCGTTCAGTAGCATTTATGATCATTGCTGTCTCTATTACCTGGCAGGATAGTTGAAGGGTGTCCTCCAGGCAGCCTTCCTCCCTCAGCCCCAGACAGCAGCTCTCCCTTCCCTTAGCTCCAGGCACCTCTCTGGGAGCACCTGTTTCCCTAATGTCACTCTCTGTTCACCTGTGTGCCTCCCCCATCATGTTGTGAAGTCCCCAAGAGCAGGCATCAGGTATGATTCAGGCTGGAGCCCAGTGCCCAGCCTGGAGCTGGGAGAAGGGAAGGAGACGAGGGAGCAAGGCGGGGCGTGCTGAGGGTCCTGGCTTTGTGAACAATTGTTAGGTTTCTTAGCCCTGGACAGCGTTTACTATTGACCTGATGCACTCGGGTGTCGGATGCTGAGCCCAGGCATCTGCACGTGGCCCCGTCAGTCTTGCAGCGCCTGTGGGGGCCTCACAAACAGTGACTCCATCAGCCGCTCATGCCCCCATGCTTTCTGAGCCTTTGGCTTCCTCAGTGAGCACTGCCGACACCAACTCTGTGGCTTCGGAAGACGTCCCGTGCGCTCTTCCTCCATGAAGGCAGGCCAGGAGGGGTCAACCGGCTCTCTTTTGCTGTCTACACTCTCCCATGTCTTTCCCTGGCACTGGAGCCCCTGAGTCCCTGATGTGGGTCACGAAAGAGGGTGAGTGCAAGGCTGGTGAGAGGCGCCTAGGAGTGGCACATGGGTCCCTGCAGGTTTCCCTCCATTGTCTCCTCCTCTGTCACCTGCCAGCTCCCAGCCACCACAGCCTCTCTCTGGACCTGGGAGGAGTAGCTTCCTAAGTGGCTTCACGCACCTGTCCTCACCGTGGCCAGAATGATGGCTGTAAACATGCCGATAACCTCAGCCCACTGCTTAAAGCACCCCAGCGACTTTCCATCCGACTGTGAGTACAAATCAAGCCCAGCACCTGCTCCTCCCTGAACTCGTCAGCTCCTGCATCAGGGTCGCCATCCCAGCTCTTCCTGCGATGCCTGGGTGGGTCCTCGATCCTCAGCTCAATGTCACTTCCAAAGGGAGCAGGGCTTCCCTGACCCCTGAGCACCCCTCCCTCTTCTCGGATGGCCGCACTGTTCTCTCCTGGGCACTTAATTCTAACTGACATTAGTTTTCCCCACTAGGACAGAGGCTCCTTGTGAGTGTGGGAACCTTGTCTGTCTCCCTCATCACTGTGTCCACATGTCCAGCAGGTGGGGACTGAGTGGTCTAGGATAGTCAAAGTGGCTCTGAACTCAGACCCACAGAAGGGGAGAATCAGCCTTGCTCTTTCCAATGTCTTGCAGCCTCATTTAGGGCAGAGGCAGCGATTATTCTGGAAAGATCAGTAGCTAGGTGTGACACCAACTACATTCCTGCTCGGGACCCTCTCCCCAATTCGCTGGGGACTTAACATGACTGACCAAGTCACTCAGCGACTGAGCCTCCCCTTGAGCTGAAGGGTGGTGGTGGTGAGCTCATTTTACTGCCCTGTCTGGCTAGGCAGCCCAAGTCTGAGCCCCATAGATGTAAGGTGCCTGAGAGCCTGGAACACACAGATGACAAACGCACGATGGCAAATGCACAGATGACAAGCAACTGGAGGTGGTGTAAAGAGTGCCACCTTGGGGTTAGAACACCTGGGTTGGAGTCTGGCCTCTGAAACACACTGACCAGGTGACCTTGTGTAGTCAAGGAATGTCTCTGGGTCCGTTTCTTCCTTTGCGAAACGGGGACAGTGACACCTGCTCTAGCTTGGTCATGAGAATGAGATATGATGGCCTGCAACAGCAGCCCCCAGAACAGAGACCCATCATCCTCTCAAGCCCCTGGGAAAGTGCCCAGCACCTGGCAAGTGCTTAATAACTTACACTGTCAAGTTTCCCCTCCCTCCTTCCCTCCTTTCTTTCCTTCCTTTTCTTTTCTTTTCTTTTCTTTCTTTCTTTCTTTCTTTCTTTCTTTCTTTCTTTCTCTTTCTTTCTTTCTTTCTTTCTTTCTTTCTTTCTTCCTTCCTTCCTTCCTTCCTTCCTTCCTTCCTTCCTTCCTTCCTTCCTTCCTTCCTTCCTTCCTTCCTTTCCTTCCTTTCCTTCCTTTCCTTCCTTCCGTCCTTCCTTCCTTTCTTTTTCTCTTTCTTTTTCTTTCTTTTCTCTTTCTCTCCTTCCTTCCTTTCTCCTTTCCTTCCCTCCCTCCCTCTTCCCTTCCCTTCCCCCTCTCTCCTTCCTTTCTTCTTTCCCTCCTCTCTGTCTCTTTTTCTTTCTTTTCTTTTCTTTTCTTTCTTTCTTTTCTTTCTTTCTTTCTTTCTTTCTTTCTTTCTTTCTTTCTTCCTTCCTTCCTTCCTTCCTTCCTTCCTTCCTTCCTTCTCTTTCTTCCTTCCTTCCTTCTTTCTCTTCTCTTCTTTCTCTCCTTCCTTCCCTCCCTCCCTCCATCTCCTTCCTTCCTTCCTTCCTTCTGTTCTTTCTCCCACACTGCAGTGCAGTGGCATGATCTTGGCTCACCGCAGCCTTGACCTCCTTTAACCTCAGCTTCCCAAGTAGTTTGGACCACAGTCAGCTAATATTTTAAATGTTTTTTATAGAGACGGGGTCTCACTGTATTGCCCAGGCTGGTCTCTGACTCCTGGCCTCAAGCATTCCTCCCAACTTAGCCCCCCACAGTGTTGGGATTACAAGTGTGAGCCACTGCACCCGGCCAAGTTTCTTAAGGGTAGTACTTGGAGGCCTTCTTTATTTAAAACAAACAAAAACAGTTAACACTGAGAGAGACCCCAGAGATTATACAGCCTCTTCCTTTACAGTTGGCAAAACGGAGGCTTGGGTGTTTGGGGAAGGCCCCGTGGTGGTTCCTGTCTAAGCTGGGGTCGAACCGAACGGTCTCTTCTCTGACTCCATGTGCAGTGCTCTCCTGCCAGCCACGGTTTGCAGCCCTCTTTCGGTCCCCTTTTCCTCATCTCCCCTCCCCTCCACCCTCCACTGACCTTGCTCTGTTCTTCTCTGCTTCCTGTATGAGACCAGATGTTCCCACAGCTGCAGAGTCCTCCCTTCCCTCTTCCCATTGGGTTTGAGCCTGACAGGTTCAGGATTTACATGGTGGGGTGAGAGAGGAGGGCACATTCGGAGTGTGGGACCTTCTTGGGCATCTGGCCAGACCTCCCGCTCCCCAACTCCCAGTGCTGGGCACAGAGTGAACGCAGGTAGCCTGTGCCCAGTGCTTTGGGATATGATTTCCTGGGGAGGGCGCTGGGTGCTCCAATTCTTTGAGAGCCAGAGGGAACCCCCAATTCTCCATCTTTCCCAAATGTTCCAGGCCTTGCCCCTCTGCCCCATAGGCTCTCTCTGGAGCCAAGAGACCCAGCTGGGAGGTGGGGTGTGACAGGGACCCCGGCCCAAGGGCTTCTATCTGGCTCAGGGCCTCTGGGGGAAGGCGGGGGTCAGGGTGGCCCTGGCCTGGCAGAGGCTCTGTCCCTGGCCTTGGGAAACGCCTGCCCTGCTTGTTCCTGGAGGCCTGTCTGACACTCAGGGTGGGTGCTCTGTGAAGTCATTTTTATCTCTACTAAACTAAAGTGGCCACAGGACCTTGGGTGGGGACTTGCTGTGCTCTGAGCCTCAGTTTCCACATTCCTCACTGCACCTGCCAGGTCCCTAGGACCTCGCCCCCTGCCCCCTCCCAACACCTCCCTACACAGGGGCTTGTCCTGTTCAGGGTAGCTCCCTCGTGGCCCCTGGGTTGGAAGATGAAGCCACTGCACGTCCTGATGTCTGAGTCAGTGGCCTGGCTGTCCTTGGGGCAGTTCTGCTGAGGACACCTTAGGGGCCTCTGCACTTCCCCCCCCCCCAACTCCCCTCCCGCCGCCTAGCAGGTCTCCCCAGGGACCTTCATGGGCCTCAACCTCTCTCCACTGCCACCTCTTCAGAGACCCCTTGAGGAGAACCCTTTATAATCTGCGCCAGGAGCCCTGGTTCTAGCTCAGGGTTCTTTTGCCTATAAATGTGTGCTCTTGGGTTGGTCTGTCTCCCTCAGGCTGTCAGCTCCTGGACGGGGACCTGGCTGTTCCCAGCGGGAGTCCAGAGCCCCAGAACCATGGCTGGACCTGGAGAGAGGGACGAGGGAGGACGGCAAGAGGTGGGAGAGCCGGGAAGGAGGAACCACCGAGCTGGGAAGGGGATCCTGGCCTGGAGGTGGGGCCGCGCTCCAGAACCCCGGGCTTCCCAAGAGCTTCTGGGCGGCGGGCCGGCCGGCAGGTGGCGGTGCGCGCTCGGCGTCGCGGGTGGCGCTGGAGCCGCCGAGTCCCCTCCTCCCGCCGCTCCCTCCCCTCGCCGGCTCCTTTCTCTGCGCTCTTGCTCGCGCTCCCCAGCGCCCTCCCGCTCTCCCGGCCGCGGTCCCCTCGTCCGCGCCGCCCCGCCGCCGGCTCCGCCGCCGCCCCTGGCGACCATGGCGCACTGGGGGCCCTCGCGCGCCCCGAAGGGCCCCGGTCCCACAGCCCGAGCCCCGAGCCCTGGGGCTCCTCCGCCGCTGCTCTCGCCGCGCTCGCGGCCGCTCCTGCTGCTGCTGCTGCTGCTGCTGCTGCTGGGCGCCTGCGGGGCGGCGGGGCGCTCCCCCGAGCCCGGGCGCCTGGGTCCTCACGCCCAACTGACCCGGGTGCCACGGAGCCCTCCCGCGGGACGCGCGGAGCCCGGTGGCGGCGAGGACCGGCAGGCGCGCGGCACGGAGCCCGGGGCCCCGGGTCCGAGTCCCGGTCCTGCTCCGGGTCCCGATGAGGAGGACGGCGCCACCGCCACGGGCTACCGGCGCTGGGAGCGGGCGGCGCCGCTGTCCGGAGTGGCTTCCCGGGCTCAGGTCTCGCTCATCAGCACGTCGTTCGTGCTCAAGGGGGACGCGACGCACAACCAGGCGATGGTGCACTGGACGGGCGAGAACAGCAGCGTAAGTGACCTCCACGCGCTCGCCGCGGCCCCTACCCGGGACACCACGGGACGCCCCGGCGGGACCGCCACGGCCCCCACCCAGAACCCCCTGTGGTCATCAGGGGCATTCTTGGAGACTTGGGCAGTTGGGTCACCTCGGCGGCGCCCCTACTGGCCTCTGGTCACCGGTTACTTGGGGAGAGGTCCTCAGATTCGTGCGCTTGTCTCACCGCAGGGGACATTCCCACAGATTTCGGGATCCTGGGCCACCTCCGATACTCCCCCGCTGGCCTCCAGGTCCTGGGTTACGGAGGAGGTCCCCAGAGGCTTCGGGAGCCTGCAGGTCCTCGAGGGTCACCCCAGCTCGGCTCCCCCAGCTGAGCCTCGCGTTCCGGGATCCTTCCCTCCCTGGTCTACCCGGGACTCCGCGGTGGCGCCTCCGCGGGCTCTGGGACTTCCCCGGTCAGCTCGAATCCTATTCTAGGACTCTGGGATTTCTGGGTTACCCCTCTCCCTGGGGTTCCCTAGTGCGACCCGCGGCTGTCTTGAGCTCCTGCTGCCGGCCGCCCCGCCTGGATGCACTGGGGTCCGCGTACCCCCTTGGGTTCATCCCCACACTGTGCTGGGGACCTGTGTGAGGTTGGCACGGCAAACTCCCTGCCCTCCCCCCACGTTCCCGGCTACTCTGGCTTTGCTGCAGCTGGAAGTTTGCCACCTCTGTTGGGGACCTCCTGTTCCTCTACCCACAGCGTGGGGCTCCCACCCTTCCCAGATCCTGCCTCCTCTGGCCTTTGTTGGTGCCTGCAGGAGGCAGAGGGTCCCTTTAGATTATTCTCCTGGGGGCTGCCTCAGCCTCACTCCCCCTCATGCCCAAAAGGGCCGAGGGCCACTCTGAAGTCACCCTGGGGCAGCTCTGTGGGTCTCTAGTTTTGCAGTTTCCAGAGAAGGATGGGGGTAGGGAGGTGGCAACCATGAATCCCCAGAGGATGGTACATTTGTATGCGGAGGGGAGACGGGAGCCTCCCCTCATTCCTGTGCCTTGCTGTCTCCTGGGGTCCCCTAGGAGACCTCTTCTTGCTTCCCCAAGGGCCAGGGTTCCTATATGCAATGGCTGTGGCCTGGGTGGGGAACACTGGCCTCTGGAGCCAGGAAAGGGCATAATTTGAACAGTCACTTGTGCCAATCTCCTCTGTCCGGCTTTGCTGGGCTACTCCCAGGCAGCTGTGATTTGTGCTGGAGGAGGGACGAGGTGGGCAGATGAATACGTTGGGGTAGGGGTAGGGGCAGCATTGAATGAATGTAGTCAGCCTAGAGCCCAGCTCCCCAACCAGCCAGTGTCTATCAGGGTGCAGGTGCCAAGTGTCTGGTTTTGGGTCATTCCTGGCATCTCCAGCCTGACTAGCAGCCCTTCGAGGGCAGAGCTGGCTCCCTGGGTGCAGTGGGCCAGCAGGGGGCAGTCAGGGTGCCGGCTGGGGTGCCTTGCAGAGGTGGCAGGTGCCACCTCCCTAGAAGAGCACTGGGAGTGTTCTCTCCATCTGCACCTTGAGAGAGGGGTCAGATGCCATGTGTCCTTGTGAACAAACGGTGTCTGCTGTACCATCAGCTCTAACTCAGGTGGAAAGGTAACCCAGAAACTGAGAGCTCAAAGGACCAAATCAACACAAAAAGCAAATCCCGCAGGGCCAGAAAGCTCTAATCCCCTACCCCATCTGCCAAGGTGGTTGATCCTGAAGCTTGCTCCTGCCCCTTTGTCATTTAGCTTCCTGGGGCGGGGGTGGAGGAGCCCCATGGGAGGGGGCAGGCTAGCTGTCTTTGGGATAGGCTGACACCCAGCCTGCCTCTGACCTGACCTCACAGTCCGGGTGCAGGGCAGCTTCCTGGGAGAGAGTTGAGGAGGGAGCTTGGGCCAGCAGGGATGGGGTACTGGGGGTGGGGGGCAGTCAGAGGAGCCTGTGTGGCTTTGCTCCTTGAGGGCGGCAGCTGGGTTGGGTGACTCCTCTGTGACTGGGTGGGCTTGCGTCCTCACTGCTCGCAGGTGTGTGTGTGTCTTGGGGTGGGGGGTTGTGAGTGGGGGGCAATGTTGGCTTCTCTTTAGTGAGGACAGAAAGTCCAAGGACCCAGCGAGGAGTTTTAAGGGATGGATGTCCTCTGGCCAGCAAGAGGCGAGGGGCAGGGGTGAGGTGTGGCACACGGGGCATAGCCTGACACTTAGCAAACACTTGGGAAGTAGAAGCCAGGACACCCTCATTGTGAGTAGTGGGTGTGGGTGTCCGTGGGGTCAGATGCTGGACCAGGCATTGGGCTTCAGCACCTTCCACTCCTGCCTCTCCACACACCCGTTCTCCGGACTGGGCAGTCATCCTGCACCTCGGGGAGCAGGGGAGGCTGCGGGAGTTTCACCTTGCCTGAGAAAACTCAGAAGAGGCAAGCAGCCCGTTACCTTGAGCTAACTAAGTAAAACTGCTTTAAAAGAAAAAATCACTGCCTTAGTGCTTGTTGCGTGCGTAGTATTGTTTTTTCAGCACACGACGTGTCTTAGAAATGTACTCTGCTCCCTCTAGTCTCATCTTGCAACCACAGGACTAAAGATTGTAGCCGGGATTTGGCAGTGGGTTTCACGTCTGCTTGAAAGCACCATCTTTGAAAGCTACAGCCAGACAGAAACTCACACAGCTGGTTTGCCGAGCAGTCTTCCTAATGTTTTATTTCCTTTAACTTGCTCACCGCCCTCTGCAGATGTGGTCAACATGAACAGAGAGCGTGTTTACTTTACCATATCAGGTGTTCTTCAAAATTAAAAGGACCATTTGATGAGGGGGATGGACTTTAAAACATGGCATTTGAGAGCATCCCGCAAGAAGGAGTTCCAGGATTTAAGCCCCCGTCGCTGCAGCTGCGTTAACATTATGTGGGTTTTCCTTCCAACGGCTTGGTTCTGCCTGCTCCCATGGCGATAGAGAAGGGGACTTGCTTGCAAGTTCAAACACTGCCTCCCTGTCTGATGTTTAGCTATAGAAACAAATTGTTATGTGTGAAATTAATGTTTCATTGAAACATTGCGTTTTTATGGATCTAGAGTGGGCTGTGCACACACAGCTCCGGGTTTTGCATCTCCGGAGCTGCCCTTGGAGGCAGCGGTGCTATTTGAAGGTGGATAAATATTACAGAGTGTGGCTCTCAGCCTCTGGGGTTGTGGTTTCATGTTATCCCTATGGGGAATGTACTGTGCCCCGTCCTGTTCTTAATGTTTCTGGGAAATCGTGGGCTTATTGTGCTTATTTTAAGCACAGCTCACCTGGGCTCCTTCCCACAAGGCACTTGATCCTCAACTTTGAAGCTGAATGTATCATTTGACTTGAACGTGAGCTTCCTGCAGCCTGGTCCAGTTTGTTCACCTCTGTCATTGTTCCCCAAGAAGATCAGTACCTCCCTCCCCTCCCCTCTCTCCCCCTCCCCTCCCCTCTCTCCCCCTCCCCCTCCCCTCTCCCCCCCCCCTCCCCCCTCCCCTCCCCTCTCCCCCCCCCTCCCCCCTCCCCCCTCTCTCCCCTCCCTCCCCTTTCTCCCCTCCCTCCCCTCCCCCCCTCCCCCCCTCTCCCCCCTCCCTTCCCTCCCCTCCCTCCCCTCCCTCCCGTCTCTCCCCTCCCTCCCCGTCTCCCCCCTCCCTCCCCTCTCTCCCCTCCCTCCCCCCTTCCTCCCCTCCCTCCCCTCCCTCCCGTCTCTCCCCTCCCTCCCATCTCTCCCCTCCCTCCCCTCTCTCCCCTCCCTCCCCTCTCTCCTCTCCCTCCCCTCTCTCCCCTCCCCTCCCCCTCTTCCCCTCCCCTCCCCCTCTTCCCCTCCCCTCCCCCCCTCTTCCCCTCCCCTCGTGCTTCCTTCTCCCTCCCTTCCCTCTGCCCATTTCCCAAATCTGCTCTGTGCTGCGCCACGTGGTTGGTGCTGTCCAAGGCAGTTGAATGCTGAGGTGATTCTGAGCAGATTACCCATACTCTCTGTTCTGCAATCTTGATGAACCCGATATTTGTGTATACTTTATACCCAGAGAGCTAGAGCAACACGTCAGAAGAGCTTCTCAAACTTGTTTCTCTGAGTTAAGAGGTCAAGAACTAGCGGTCTGTGGCAGCATCTTCTACTATAGTACCCGTGGCCTCTCCCCAAGTTTGCGTGAGATTTCCATCATGACATCTGCCGGGCGTCGAGTTCCTCGAGGGCAGGTGAATTCTCTTTCTAGGGCTGCCAGGGCAAAGTGCCACAGACTCTGTGACTGAAACAACAGAAATGTATTTTCTTGCAGTCCTGGAGGCTGGACGTCAGAGATCAAGGTATTGTTCAGGTTGGTTCCTTCTGAGGCCTCTCTCCTGGCCTTGCCATGCCGCCTTCTCCCATGTCTCCACATGGTCTTACCTCTGTGTGTGTCTGTGTCCTCATCTCCTTTTCTTGTAAGAGCACCAGTCATACTGGATCAGGGCTTGTTCTAACCACCTCATTTTAACTTAGTTACCTCTTTAAAGGCTCTGCTTCCAAATACAGTCACATTTTGAAGTGCTAGGGATTAGGACTTCAACGTATGGATTTTGGTGGGGGGACACAGTTCAGACCCTGATAGCAGGGAAGGGGTCTTAGCTTCCTTTGCATCCCCTGAGTTTAGTAGTGGATCTCGGAGTAGTCTAGTGGGAGATGAACATGAACTGCTAGGATATGAGGGGGCGAGTGTCACCCTCCCCTGATAATGCTGATGGCGAAATCAGGGAAGACTGCATGGAAGAGGTGGCATCAAGGCTGGCCTAAAGAACGAGTAGGTGGAGTATATAGGAGATGGAGAACATTCCAGAATAACAACATTCCAACTTGAGCAAGATCTGGGGGGTAGGAATTTTGAAGGTATGTGTGTGTTATATAAAGTGAGAGTGAATGCATTATGCATGGAGACAAACCAGAGAAAAGAAGTTTGGAAAAAACAGATTCAAAAGCTCCCGACGGACCCCAGATGTGAGGCTGAAGAGTCAATGTGGCGATGAGGCGTGGTGGACATTGCGATTGAGCTTCAGAGACAGCCTGCCCGGGTCTGTATCCTGGCCCGGCTGCTCTCTGGCTCTGGGATCCAGGCAAATGGACTAAATCCTCTGGAGTTCAGTGACCATATCTTGAAAATGGGAGAAGTAAGGCTCACAGGTTTGCGGTGCAGGTGAAGTGAGATCTTCCATGTGAAATGCTCAGATCAGAGCCTGGCCCACAGCAGGAGCTCAGCAAATGACATCAAGAAAGAGCCCTGAGGCAGGGTGGGGGATGGGGCTGGTGAGGGCTGCAGGGTGAGACATCTGGACAGAGGCTCAGGGAGGAGCTGCTGCCAGGGGGAGGCGTGGACCAGGGCTGTGGAGGGGGCTGAGGGAGAGGAGGAGAGTGGATTGGAGAGAGGTGCGTGGCTGGATGCAGAGGACGTATCTGCCTTGGCTCTGCAGGCCTCTCTCCGTCCTGAGTGGTGCTGGGCTTCTAGGCTCCAGGCCAACCTCCAGAGTGTAGAGACCATGTGAGTTCTTAAATGAACGGGTTCAAATCCATGACAAAGCTGACCTGTAGTCTTGTGTCTGATGCTTGTGGTTTTGTGATGTCAACTCCAGTCCACCTTAGAGGACAGCTTGGTGGCTCCAAGCTTGGGGTTTTGCATTTAAGTCTGCTGAACTTGCCGTGCATTACCCTGGAATTCTAGGCCCCCACAGTGTGGGCCTCCCAGCACTAGGGGTGGGGGCTGGATTGGAGCCCAAGGTGTGGCCCCTGGTGGCTGAGCTGTGGCTGGTCAGCCTGTGAGTACTGGGCCTCTGTCTAGAGGCAGTGCATCTCTGTCGTGACAGCTCATCTCCGAGGGTGTCCAGCGGCCACCTGGAGAGAGACAGAAGTAGGCAGAGGTCAAGGGATGTGGTGACCAGGGCTGAGTGCCTGTCATACTTGCTGCCAGGAGCTGGATGCTGCTGGGGCAAGCCTGTCCGGGACCCTGGGCCTGGCGGCTGGATGAAGAACCGTGAGGGAGCCAGGGACTCTGCGTGGAGAGAGGCAGCAGCACATGGGGACATGCAGAGGGCGGGCTGAGTCTAGGGAAGTCTCAGCGTGCAAACCGCAGGCTCACGAGTTGACCCAGGGCTTCTGCCCTCGTCCCGGTCACTGACATTCGGAGCATGGGTTGAGAGCTCCCAGCAGGAAGGGGAGGGTGTTGTGCCCAGAACCCTCCACGTGGCCTCACATTTTGCCTCCAAATCAGCTGCTTTTAGGGCGAAGGTAAGAAGCAGCCGCAGGCCTCGTTTCCTGGGTGCTTAGCCATGGGGTCTGCTGAGTGCACTGCGCAGAAGTCCTTGTCCTTCTGGTTCTCCTGTGAGCCAGGAGGATGGGGAGCCGTGCTCTCTCTCTGCTCTCTCTCAACTTGGGCCCTCGTTTGGTCATCGTGTTTCAGGTGTCAGCCCTGGGGTGCAGAGGAAGGGCCTGGAGCCAGGGGGATGGACTCCTTCTCTTGAAGTGCTTGTGGCCCAAAGTGGGGGTGGGGTGGGGCAGAGAGCCCCAGGGATGCAATTCAGGAGGAGTGAGGTGGGGGCGGGTGTGGAGGCACAGGTACAGGGAGGGCAAGGCGGGGCGGGGAAGCTCAGTTCACCTGGGGAGCGGTCACATGGGCCACAGGTGGAGGAGGATGAGGACGGCTGACAAGGCTGGGGAGGTGGGACTGAGGGGAGCAGCAGAGATCTCTGGGGTGCAGAGGGCAGGTGGGCTGGTGGAGGGGCTGCCCGTGGCCATTGCCTGTGCCGTGAAGCAGGGGCTGTCTGAGCAGGGCTCCTGCCCACGGTGTTTCCTGGCTGGGGTCCGAGGGAGGCTTTTGCTGTGGTCTGGCCCGCACAGACCCACTCCATGGCCTGGGTGGTGAGGGCCGCTCAGGGATGGGGAGCTGCGCAGACCTGCTTCCCTGGCCTCAGTGGTGTAGGAGAGAGGCTCTTGCTGTGGTCTGGCCTGCGCAGACCCACTCCCTGGCCTGGGTGGTACGGGCCGCTCAGGGATGGGGAGCTGCCTTTCTTTGTGTTCTCATCCAAGTTTAGCAGGTGAGACCTTGACCGTGGATCCCCCACGTTCTGTCCTCTCTTGTGTACCCCCTCAAGTGCTGGTCTGTTCCTGTCGCTTCTGAGGACCCCTGAGAAGCTCCCAAACCCACTCTCCCACTCCCTGCAATCAGTTCACCTGACCTAAGTTACCCTGCCTTGCTGGGTCCTAGCCTGAGGGGCCACCACTCCCGGGGAATGTGAGCAGGAGGGGTTATGGGGTAGAAACCCAGCTTTGGGCTGGAAGCCCACCCCTCTGGTGCACAGTGGGGAAGCGCAGAGCTGGGGGAGGCTGGATTGTTTCAGCTGCCCCACGTGCAGGGCAGCGATGTGGATGGGCTCTCGTGCTGCTCTGGAGGCCCTGATCCCTCCTCGCTAGAAGTGCTCAAAAGGAAGCTCCATGTCCATGCTGCAGGCCAAACTGCAGGGGCTTTCGGCTTGTGGGGGAAGCGGGACCACCAGTGGCTGACTGAGGGGTCCAGAGTTGTGGTTGTGAGCCTAGATCCCAGCTGGACCCAGGGGTGCGCTCCATGCTGCTCCGTAGCCTCTGGCTCTGACCCCTGGGTCCCTCCCCTGCCCTCCAACATGCTGGTGCTGCTTTCCCTCTCCTCCCTGGGGAATCCTGGGTTATCTCCCTGCATCGCTCAGCTGGGCGCTCACCCCTCCCTTCCCATCATGCTGGCCACCCCTGTACCCACTCTTCCCCAGGCGTCAGTTTCCCCATCCGTAAGATAAGCGTCAGGACTAGACCATCTCCAAGGTCACTACCAACCCGGACGTTGTCTATGTTTAGTACACATTTGCTGATTTATTTGTATTTTATTTATATGAATGGAGACAGGAATGAAGTAGAAGAGACTTTGGAATGCCCAGCCCAAGAACCTCACTACAGCCTCTTTCAAGTAGTCACGAAGGAGGCAGATTTCCATGAGAGTTGAACTTCAGGAACGGCTGGTCTCACCTGCTGTTCATGCTTGGATGAGGACTGAACCTCTCTGAGCCTTTTCCCTAATTTATCAAATGAGGATAATGGTTTCTGTGTGTCAGGCCAGTGCTGGGGCCACGCGCTCCGTGGATGGGGGCCTGGCCAGCAGACCCACCAATGTCCTCCTTCACCTTGTTTCCTAAGAGTGCTGACCTCGCTTGCATCTTCACTGTCTTCTGGAAACTAGCTCGAGGCCCAGCTCGTGGTAGCTGTTGACCTCAGCTCTTTACCGAGCTTCTCTGTGTGCCTAGCGCTGTTAGGTGCTGAGGATACAGCGAGCCTGCCCGGGTGACATGTTTGGTCTGGACAGGAATTCATTGCAGCGCGTTCTAGGTGCTGTGTGAGTCTGCGCTGGGGAAGTCTGGGAAGGTTTCCTGGAGGAGGTGAAGACGGAGCTGCTCCGCAGGATGAACAGAGTCCCGGGCTGAGGAGCAGGTTGGGATGCTGAGAATATTAAGGCTGAAAGAGAGGCCTGGGGGCTGGAGCAGCTTGGAGCGCCCACGGGCAGAGGAGAGACTCAGCCGTTCATCAAGAAGCCTGGCTCGAAGGCACGGAGACAGCCCTGTTAATAAAGTTCCTGAGCACATTTCACAAATCCACTTTTACTTTAATAAAGGGCGATTTAATTTGTAGTTGCGTGGAGGTTCCTGAGAGCATTCTAAAGAGGTCATAAATTAGCCTCATTCCTCGGCACGCCCCTCCGATGAGAAGGCAGCCCAGAGTTTGCGTGGGCCTCTCGGCGTAGCCGTCACTTTATTTTATGGTGATTTTTCAGAGTCAGGCTAAGACTTGGGCAGATGATTCGAAGGAGGGCAGGCTGGAGTGACGGGCAGATCAGCTGGGACGCTGCAGAGAATCCCTGTGCCTGTTTTGGTGCAGGAAGAAACGGAGGGGAAGCTTGTACATTGCCTCCTCTCTGGGGGCTGCCTTGTCTTTCTTTTTTCGTACTCTAAAGGATGAGTTGTTTACAGGTTCTTGCCAACAGCCCACTTTGTCCTCGCCCCTCCTTCATTCCTAGTTTGGGTGGGTGCTGTATGGATTGCAGGGATGCTGATGAACTGAGAAGCCTGGCTGTGGCTGCAGCTGCTGTTCCTGACCAACGTCTTCCCCTTTTGGAAGTCCAGGGAGCAGAGATGCCTGGTTCTGGCCGCCGGGAGGGCAAGGTCTCCATCTGTAGCATTGGAAAGGTGAAGGCATGCGTTCTGCATTGCTTCACATCCTGCTTTTTCTTGGAAAGCCCCGTCCTGGATGTGAGCTTGGATTCTGGGTGTAAAAGAAGTGCAGACATGGGTCTGTCAGTCTAAGTGGATGGTGGGGGTGGGAATGCCCTGTACCAATCTCCCCGCTCCCAGCAGGTTCCCACGGACCATCCCTGACCTGCTCTGCAAGGTTGTAAAACACAGACTTAGGCAACTTGCTCGCTGCTGATTGATATACAGCCCGCTGAGGGCAGCAGCAACGTCTTTTCCATTCAGCCCACGACTCAGGACAGCTTCCCAGTAGGCATATAGTACTCCTCACCTGTATTCCAGTTAAGCTCCATTTGTCATTAACAAATGGAATAGGGATACTTGAGTGAGTGAGGACTCTCCTGGAAAGACTGGAAAAAAAATGTAAAACTCCAGTGTCCTTTTGAGGTGGAAAAGCTCCTTCTTATTTTGCATTTCTGTAGCAGTCAGTTACTGTATTTGCACAGAAAATTACAATCATTTAATTAGTTTCTTCTCACACCAGCTCGAAGATCTTAAAATAACAGCACTCTCTTTCCTTAGTAATTTTCTTGCAAAAGCAGATAATTTCCTGCAATGTTGAGCTTGCCTTCACTCATACCGAGCACATCACTTGCAAGTCACCATTTCCCAATGCTCAGATAAATGAAGTTCAAATGAGAGAAAGAAAAGAGCCAGGCAGAGTGTGGCCGCTTCCATTCAGATCAGTTTTAATTCAGAAAGAATTCTTTATGAGGCTTTTTCGCCGTGCATATTTCTGAAGCATCAGAAGTAGAGATAGCATCTCCCAAGCCTCAGCCGGGGAGATCCGGCAGTTAGGATCACCTCCCAGCTTCTGCTTCTGATGTAATTTAACTTAGAATAATAATCCCTCACTATTTACATGGAACCGCTGGTTAGTAATAATAAAGTTAAAAATCACAGCCCCGCAGGGCGCGGTGGCTCACGCCTGTAATCCCAGCACTTTGGGAGGCCGAGGCGGGCGGATCACGAGGTCAGGAGATCGAGACCATCCTGGCTAACACGGTGAAACCCCGTCTCTACTAAAAATGCAAAAAATTAGCTGGGCATGGTGGTGCGCGCCTGTAGTCCCCGCTACTCGGAGGCCTGAGGCAGGAGAATGGCATGAACCCGGGAGGTGGAGCTTGCAGTGAGCCCAGATCGCACCACTGACCTCCAGCCTGGGCGACAGAGCGAGACTCCGTCTCAAAAAAAAAAAAAAAATCACAGCCCCCATCTAGGTGCCGGATGCTGTGTCAGGCATGTCACACCCACTTATTTTATTTGCTCCTATAGAGAGACCTACACAGTAGATACCACGATTATATGCATTTTACAGCTGTGGAAAATAAGGTTCGGCATGGCGGGAGGACTTGCCCCCAGTCACACAGCTAGTGAGGACCTGAGATGTGGTTCGAATTCCTTCGCTCTTGAGCCCGAGTTCTTTTTAAAATTCTTTTTTGGCCGGGCGCGGTGGCTCATACCTGTTATTCCAACATTTTGGGAGGCTGAGGCAGGCGGATTACCTGAGGTCAGGAGTTTGAGACCAGCCTGGCCAATGGTGAAAATTTGTAAAAATAGAAAATTAGCTGGGCCTAGTGGCGCATGCCTGTAATCCTAGCTACTCAGGAGGCTGAGGCAGGAGAATCACTTGAACCCGGGAGACGGAGATTGCAGTGAGCCGAGATCGTGCCACTGCACTCTGGCCTGGGCGACAGAGTAAGACTCTGCCTCAAAAAAAAAAAAAAAAAAAAAAAAATCTTTTTACTTTATTACTGTTTTAAAAATTGTGGTAAAATATATGTAACATAAATTCACTGTCTTAATACTTTTTAAGTGTATGGTTCTAGGGGCATTCAATTCATTCATATTGTCACGCACCTGTCACCACCATTCTTCTCCAGAACATTCTCATCTCCCCAAATGGAAACTCTGCCCCTTTTAAACGCTAACCCCCATCACCCCTCCTCCAGCTCCTGCCACTCACAGTCTACTTTCTGTCTCTATGAATTTGATGCTCTAATGACCTCATATAGGTGGAACCATACACATTTGTCATTTTGTATCTGGTTTATTTCACTCAGCATCATGTCTGGAGGGTTCGCCCAGGCTGTGGAAGGTGCCAGAATTTCCTTCCTTTTTTATGGCTGAGTAATATTCCACCATCTGGACAGAACACATTTCCTGCCTTCGTGTATCTGCGGATGGACATTTGCGTTGTTTCCACCTTTTGGCTGGTGTGAATTAGGCTGCTGTGAACATGGGTGTGCAGATATTTTTTCGAGTCCCTGCTTTCAGTCCTTTGGGGTAAATGCCCAGAAGTGGGATTGCTGGATCATATGGTAATTCTATGTCAATTTTTTTTTCTTCTTGAGACTGGGTCTTGCTCTGTTGCCCAGGCTGGAGTGCAGTGATGCGGTCACAGCTCACTGCAGCCTCAACCTCCCCCGATTAAGTGATTCTCTCACCTCACCCTCCCAAATACCTGGGACTACAGGTGCACACCACCACACGTGGCTAATTTTTGTATTTTTTAGTAGAGATGGGGGTTTTGCTGTATTGCCCGGGCTGGTCTTGAACTCCTAGGCTCAAGCAATCCACCCGCCTCAGCCTCCAAAAGTGTTGGGATTATAGGCATGAGCCACCGTGCCTGGCTTATGTTAAGTTTTTGATCAAGCCTGAGTTTTTATCTGCATCAGAAATCACCCTTGTGGCTGCCTCATACCCACTTGCTGGTCAGTAGCATAATTGCAACCCCCAAGGAAATCCACAGGAGGAGAAAATACGTGGCGTGAGGACAATCCGGTGTCTAGAAGGGACACAGTGGCAAGGCTGCGTTGTGGGAGTCACCTTTCTCTGTTCTGTTCTCATAACCTCTGAATTCTGCTACTTGTGACCCAAGGAGGGGTATCTCTCTGAGCCCAGGAAATCCAGGTCTGTCAACCTGGGGAAGTCAGAAATAGGCTGGTCCGGTGCCGGGCCAAGGGTGGAAAAGGAAACCATTCCTGGAGGCATTGCTCGGCATGGCCGCTCTTGCTAAGGGTAACCGTTTGCCTTCCAAGTTCAAGCCCATTTCTCCTCCTCCTCTGCTTTTAGGCACTTTTCCCAATTGACTACCTCATTGACCAGTTAAGTAATTCAATTTTCACTCTGTAAAAATCAAGCACTCAATAAAAACCCTATGTTTTTCTCAATTTATTCCCATCAATACCGTGTAACCCCAGCCAAGTTTGTTTTCTGATTCTTCATTTGACCGTCAGATAGGCCTTCTGGGCATCCACTTTGGGTCCTGCAGCAGCTATGATGTCAGGCGGCTGCTGTGTACCTGGCTGTGTTAGGCTCCTTGGGTGGACCAAGGACACACACCCAGCGGTTTTCTGGCTTTGAGGACCCCAAACTGGCACGGGGGCTCTTAGCTCTCTCTGTGCCCTAGACTCCTGCCCACCCCAATCCTGGAGAAGCTCATGAAACTTTCTCAGAATGAGGATTTTATAATTAGCATAAAACAAAGTATAGATCCAGAGGAAACCAATTTCATAGCAATGAAGTTATCAAAATACTAAAACTAATTTCTTCAGTAACACTTCCATAAGAACTTGCAGCAGGTGTGATGATTTCCATAGTTTGGAAGTTGTGCTGAGTGTAAGCAATACTTTGAGATCGATAAGAACTGTGATCCGGCCTTGGAGATATCTGTGATTTCTGTTGGTGACACCCAGGTACTGATGATATGTTTGTGACTTGTTGCCTGCTTCAGAATGGAAGGAAATGCCTAATTTCAGCTGGGGCTGGTTGAAAATAAAAAGGCCTCTCCGTCCAAGGTCATGGGTCCTTGAAGAAAGGGCAAGCAGAGAGAATCAGGAACATGTAGAAATAACGCCACGAGGCTGCACGCGGTGGCTCACGCCCGTAATCCCAGCACTTTGGGAGGCAGAGGCAGGTGGATCACCTGAGGTCAGGAAGTTCGAGACCAGCCTGGACAGCATGGTGAAGCCCCGCACGAGGTCAGGAGATCGAGACCATCCTGGCTAACACGGTGAAACCCCGTCTCTACTAAAAAAATACAAAAAACTAGCCGGGCAAGGTGGCAGGCGCCTGTAGTCCCAACTGCTCGGGAGGCTGAGGCAGGAGAATGGCGTAAACCCGGGAGGCGGAGCTTGCAGTGAGCTGAGATCCGGCCACTGCACTCCAGCCTGGGCGGTAGAGCGAGACTCCGTCTCAAAAAAAAAAAAAAATACAAAGAAATTAGCTGGGCGTGGTGGCACATGCCTGTAATCCCAGCTATCCTGGAGGATGAGGCAGGAGAATCGCTTGAACCTGGGAGGTAGAGGTTGCAGTGAGCTGAGATCACGCCACTGTACTCCAACCTGGGTGACAGACTGAGACTCCGTCTCAAACAAACAAACAAATAAAAAAAGCCAAAAAACAAAAACACCATGCGAGGTAGGACTTGGCTGGAGGGATGCGATGGGGACAGATGGATCCCATGGGAATGATGCAGTCCTGTCCCCTCTGCCGTGCCCCAGTGTCCCCATCTTCCCCAGGCCTCCTGTCTGGTCTCCCCTGCCCACTAAGGGTATGGACTCTAGCGGCTCAGGGCTTTGGTTTGTTTCATTCCCTCTTGCTCCCCACGCCCCTGGCGCTTAGTAGATGCTCAGTAAAATCTGGGGACTTCTGAAAGGAGGAGCTAGGAGGAGGTCATGGGTCCTGAAGCTCAGAGGCCTAGTTTCCCTGCTGGGGAATCTGGGGAGAGTCGAGTCCTCGCAAAGCTGGTGAGTGAGGAGCTGGGCTCCTTGGCCCACTGCCGGCTCCACGAGTAACCTGGGAAGCTCTTTAATGCAGTAATTAATCTCCCCCCCGTGGGGTGGGGATTATGGCACATATCTGCAGAGAAGAGAGCTGGCTGCCAGAGAGACATAAAGATTTGTCTCTTGCCTGAGAGGAGTCCTGGGCAGAGGGGAAGCAGTCTAGCAGCCGCTGACTCACGGTCGCGGGTATGCAGCCAGGCTCTGGTGACGCCCACGCCTCCACGGCGGGGCCACTGGGTCAGCCAGGAGCCAGGGCACTCCGTGGTGAGAAAACACCCATTCCCAAATTGAATGAGGGCATTTAAATAGCATCCTTGATGATCCCAGCCTCATCTCACCCAGCAAAACAAAACAAGACAAAACAAGAAACCCATGAGATGGGTTTGCTCAGCTTTCAACAAAGACAGAGGACTTGGGGGTAGGTTGAACCATGGGAGGGCTTCCCCAGGGGACAGCAGGTTTGGAGAAACCTGGGCTTCCTGATGGAAATGCCTTTGCAGCATCACCCACCTGCTCACTCACTCACTTATCCATCTACGCACCAGCCCCGCGCCCAGCATCACCTACTGCTCACTCGCTCATCCATCTACACGCCCGCCCTGCCCTGAGCCTTCCCTCTGGGCCAGCTTCGGAGGAATCACCAGTTTCTGAGTTCTCGGGGGGCCTTCTATGGAGGGAGCCCTGAAAATGGCCTTTGTCCACGTGTGGGGCCTCGCTTTTCATTCTGTGTCCGTGACTGTCTTTTCTTCTAATTCACATCAACACGTCCCTTTGAGGAGGGCTGGAAAGGTGCAGTGCTGAGCTGTGGTTGGGAAGGCTTGCTGCTGGCCCCGCCGAGCCCCTCCCGCCCACACAGCCTGGGCTGGGAGCCGATGTGAGTCACTGGGCTGCTCTCTGCGTTCACCCAGCGCCTGGCCAGGGCCCAGCTGCTGGGCTGGAGTGTGGTGGCCACCGTGGCCAGACGGTTCGGGCTCCTGGAGGCGGGCAGGTTCAGCGGGCTGCGCTGAGCACTGAGCTGGGGCCAGCTCCCCAGTCCCCTAGGCCTGGGTTCCCTCATCCGCCCTGGGGCTGGCAGGACCCCTCCCCGTGGAGGTAAAGGTACAGGGAGCGGGGAGGATGTCTAGCGATGCGGGAACGAGCTTCTCCAGTCCCAGGGAAGACTGCATCGTCGCCCCTAATCAGAATGTGCCTTCTTTCTCTAGGGGGATTTTATGTGGTTCCAACTTCTTCCCATTTCCTGAATAGTTTGCTAAAGTGGAACAAAGCCCAGCGTATTTCATGAACATTCAGCTCCTCCAGTTTACTTTTAAAGAAAGTATTTCTCGTTGACATCTGGTTTTTCACAAGTTTCCTGATATGAATTATTGCCTGGAATTCTCACCTCTAAGATCAAGTCGGAATTTCTTTCCATCTCACCCGTGGCCGAGCAGAGGGCTGGGCAGTGACGGGGAAATCCAAAACCTGGGAACTTCTGAGACTTGTCAGGAGTGGGAAGGGAGCTTTTGGGCGGCTTCTTCCAGGATCCCACCTCCCGCAGTGTCCTTTGGCCCCAGGTGGGAGCCAGCCTGGCCCATGAAGGCACAGCTGGGGTCCACCTTCCTGACTCAGGAAGGCAAAGAAGACCACCGAAGCGGCCCCCAGCTCCCTCCCTGGCCTGGTCTTCTCACACCCTGGGACATGCGGAAGGGCGTTGGTGCTGGTCACCTTGGCTTCTGAGCTGGGGCAGGTGGGGGTTGGAGACCGTCCCAGGAGCATGTTGGGACAGGACGCACATTGCCCCCAGCCCTCCAGCCCCCACAGGGTTTCTGCCTCCTACGGCCTTTCCAAACGGCCTCCGGTGGGTACTGTGTGCTGAAGACTTCGAGGATTATTGGCAGGCAGGGGCTTGGCAGGGGCTTGGCAGGGGCTTGGCGGGGAGGGGAGGGAGGCAGGGCCGGTCTTCTGCCCTCTGACCTTTCTTTCTCTGCAGACACATTTCCTAAGGCCCCCTGTGTGCCAGACTGTGTGCTAGGCACACTGGACAGACTAGTGAATGATTTCCTCTCTACACCCCAGCAGCCACAGGCAAGGGATGACCATGGCTGTTTCAAGGGCGAGAGGTTGCAGCTCCATCCTCTCTCTGTCCCAGTCCCAGTCCCAGTGGGATGCCGGGGCTTGGCTTGGCCCTGGTTGTGTCTCCCTCAGCCCTCTCTTGCCTAAGGTCCCCCAAGTTTTTCTAGGGGATGCACTGCCTCATCTCCTGCTCACCAGGCACCCCCTCTCTCTAGTCCTATAGGGTAACCCTGCAGAGAGCTGCCTCTGCCCTGGGCGCTGGTCTCAGTCTTCTGAGCACACAGAGGGACTCTGAGAGGCTGCGTGACCCGTTTGCGAGGCCAGCCTGGTCTGTGTGCCGCCAACCTGGCTCACCTAACGCTGGCCGGGGGTGGACAGCGTGTGAAGGGCCCCACCTTTCCAGCAGACAGCCTGGCCTGCCCCAGGGGGCCCCTGCCTGCGTCCCTCACCCCAGACCATACTTCTGCCCTCCATGGAGGCAGCCCCTCTGCTCTGCTGCCTCCTGGCTTCATGTGGCCCTGCAAGCTGCAGACCTCATGGAACTTCATCTTTCTCTTCCCTGGGAGGGAAAGGACACTGACCTGGCCTTGTTGTAGATGGGAGCACATCACATGTGGAGGTCGTGGCCTGGTGCTGGACAGCCAGCATCTGCTCAGATGCCCCCTCCTCAGCTGGCTCTGTCACCCTGTCCTTTAGGGCCTGAGAGCGTGCCCCTGCCCCCGTCTCAGAGGACTTGCTGCTGTGCCCCTCACCTTGGGCCTTGCGTGCCTCTGTATCTCTCATATCTTTGTGTCCTGGGCTCTGACTCCATCCCAGTTTCGGGGTGGCCTGGCCCATCCTGGGGTCTTGAGATACTCGTGGCCTCTGGGGTGCGAGGACTTGGGAGGCCGTGTAGAGAGTCAGGCCAGGCACCCCTCTCTTTAGGAAGCTCCCAGCCTCCCCTGCTGGCAACAGCCCCTGCCAGGGCCCCAGCGTGTGGCCTGCCCCCCTCCTAGACTGTTTTCGGTGGGCTTGGCCCCTTCTCGACTGCGTGTTTGGAGCAGTCAGGGACAGAGTTCCTGAAGTGCAGGCGCTGATCTTTGAATTTTGAGATCACTTCCAATCTGTTTTTTTTTTTTTTTTTTTTTTCTGTCTTCTCACTCACCTCCCTGCTGTGGGGTCTGGTTTTCGGCATAATCAGAGAAGGGACGAAGACCAGGCAGAACCTACTGACGAACTAATCCATGAGTTGTTGTTGACATCACGATTGCTGACATCTACCGGGGTTTGGCCCAAATTTGTGTTTGCCCCAGAGAGCGTTTTGGGAGGTGTACTTGGAGCGGCTCATGCATTTAGTCATGAGCTATGACTCTGGGCCAGATCCCCTGCCAGGGGGAGGGGTGACGTCTGTGGCTCGGACCAAGCATGGTCCATGTCCTGGTGAGGTTACAGCCCTCTGGGGTGGGGGCAGATGGTGACCTCGGGGCCCCAGGGCAGGAGCCCATGGGGGGGATGCTCTGAAGCATGCATGTGTGATGGGGGCCTCTGACTGGGGTGGCATCAGGGAGGGTCTCTCAGAGGAGGTGGCATTCCCCAGAAAAGGACGTCATCAGCCTTGTGTAGTGCCAGGTGGGTGGGGGCGTTTGCGGATAATGTGAAGGCTGGGTCCCCAGTCGTCTTTGGTGCCTACCCACTCACTTCCTTTGTGGGCTGAGGGCTGGGCTTTCTACCCTTGATCCTTATTATCACCATTATTTAAAATAGAGGCGGGGCTTCTCTGCCACCCAGGCTGGACTGCAATGCTGCGTTCTTGGCTCCCTGCAACCTCCAACTGCTGGGCTCATGCCCTCCTCCTGCCTTGGCCTTCCGAGTAACCCAGGCTGGTATTGAATTCCTGGGCTCAAGGGATCCTTCCACCTTGGCCTGCCAAAGCGCTGGGATTACAGGTGTGAGCCACCATGCCCGGATCAAATGCTTGACCTTGATGCAGTGCCCAGGATGGCTGGCTGCAGGTGGCCAGTCAGTGACCATCCCAACTCTGCTGCTAATGGCTGCCCGCCCTAGGCCGATTGCCTATGCTCTCGGAGTCAAGTCTTTCCTGCAAAATGCAGGTGTATGGTGCCCACCTGATGAGACTGTCGTGGCTGTGATACAATGAGGGCAAAAGTGCTGGGTTCCGAGCTTGCACCAAGCAGTGTCCGCTTCTCTTATTCCAGGGAGGAGGCCCGGACATCCATCACCTACCAACCCCCAGTGGTCATTCCTGAGCCCCCAACGAGAGAAGCTTTTTGGCAGAGGCAGGCGGAGGGTAGTTAGCCAGCTGCCAGTACCTCGGTGAACCCACAGGGCTCTTCTGGGAGTGGAGCTGTGACCTGGCCTGGGTGGAGTGGGCCCAGGCTCCACTGCTCCTCGGCACGCCTGAGGGTTTGTAAGCAGGGCTGAGTCATGGCCACAAAATCACTTGTGCAAGAAATTTTTGCATTTCTGCATTTTTTTCTTAAGTCAATAAATTCTGACTTTGAGTTCTCATTCTACTGCAAGAAGCAAAAATTTCCCTTAAACCTTGCTGTCTGGAGAAATTTGGAAAAGCTTCTCAGAGGTGGCAGGAGGAGCGGGAGGGAGGGAGGGAGGCAGGCATCGCCAGGGTGCAGACCAGAGCTGCAGCAGAGTTCAGGGACGGCAAGAAGCGCCAGGAGGGAGTGTCCAGGGGGTGGGGCAGGCGGTGGCGCTGGGATGGTCACTCCCTAACATTTGTCAGGACGCCACTGATTGATTATTTATTTATTTATTTTTTGAGATGGCGTCTTACTTTGTTGCCCAGGCTGGAGTGCAGTAGTGCGGTCTCGGCTTGCTGCAACCTCCGCCTCCTGGGTTCAAGCAATTCTCCTGACTCAGCCTCCTGGTAGCTGGGATTACTAGCGCCTACCACCACACCTAGCTAATTTTTGTATTTGTAGTAGAGATGGGGTTTCACTATATTGGCCAGACTGGTCTTGAACTCCTGACCTCAAGTGATCCCCCCACCTCAGCCTCCCAAAGTGCTGGGATTACAGGTGTGAGCCACCACGTCCAGCCTAGGACCCCTTTTAAAGACAGATCGTCCACGTGAAGTTCCATCAAGGATATACAGACCATTAGGGAAGAAGCAGGTGTGAGAAGGTGGGGGCCCCTGTGAGAGGAGGGGTGGGAGCAGGCCTCACTCTGTCAGCTAATCCCTCATCCCTTTTACTGTCTCCCCACCTGGAGGAAAATGCCATAGAAGTGTTTGTTGTAGTATTAGAAGGAGACCGTGAATGTTATCTGGTGTCTGTTTCTGCATAATTCTATCAGGAATGTTCCCAGTCATCTGTGTGGCTAAATCCCCTTTGGTGGCCTGAATTTCCGTGGCTGCCCTGGCCCAGGTGCCTGTTGATCCAGAGGATGGGGGAGAGGTATTCTTCTGAAAAGAGAAGATGGGAGCGGACTGCAGGAGGGCTGCAGGGGACATCTTTCCTTGGCTCCACCTTTGGAAGTTGCCTCCTCTTACCGGGCCCTCTGGGGTTCTCCTCTCTCCCCAGACCCTGCGGAAATTGTAGCCCACACTGCACAGGTCAGCATGTGGTTGTGCACTGGCTGGTTGGGCAGATCTTTCCTGTTGGTTTAAAGTTACTGGGGGGTGGAGAACACGTTCCTATTTCCTGTCTCTGCCTTTATATCTCCTGTAATGCCGTGTACAAAAGGATGTGTTGAGCAGAACTCTTGGTGACAGGTCACAGAAACCCCACTCCAACTAGCTGAAGTGAAAAATGGGAATTCCTAAGTTCACAGAATCAGTATGTCCAGGGGGCTGGCTTCAGGCATGGCTGGCTCCAGGGGTTCTAACGTAGGCACCGGGTTTGGTTCCTTATCTGTCTCCATCTCTGGGTTCTGTTTTCACTGCATGTGGGCTTCCTTCTCAGGCAGCCCTTCCAGGTCCTGGTCCATGGGAAACAGGCTAAAGAGTGCTGTTGTTTGTCCCTGCTCCTAAGGGAAGCCAGAGCTAAGGCTCCCTGGCCTGGTTGGGTCACATGCCCACCCAAACCCTTCATGTTGGCCAGGAAACTGAAACGCTTTGATTGCCTGGCTAGGCCCACGCACCCAACCCTGGAGCCACGCTGACGGAGCCTGGAGGAGGAATTTGGTCTCCAGATGAAGATCAAGAGCTGTTACTGGAAGAAGAGAGTGCAGGTTCTGGGCAGGAGCCCACGGAGGGCAGGGTGAGGAGTTGGAGGAGGGCTTAGCAGCAGTCTTGAACCTCTTCTGGCCTTGTCACTGGGGGGTCATCTGCCCACCCATGGCCATTGGACAGTGCCCTCCCCACCTTGTGCTGCCTGGGTCTTTAGAGGTGTCAGCTCTGGGCGATGTGACTTCCACTGGAAAAGGTGACAGAGCCACTGCCATTCATGTGGCAGGGCCACGCTCGTCCCCTCCTTCTGCTTTTGTGGTTGCTGCCTGGTGGATCCTCAGTCCTCCGCTCTGCTTGAGTCACATCCACGGTGATCTGGCTCACGAGTAAACGCAACCCCTGGCATGAGGTTCCACCGCCATCTCGCCCGTGGGCTGCGGCACCTCCTCCGTGGGTGCTTGTGCCATTTGTAGCCACTGTGCTCTGTGGAGCCACTGCAGTGACAGGTTATGGGATGGAGGGCACTGGGAGGTGACATGCCACACCAGCAAAGGCAAGCTGTCTTGGGACAGCTGGGATCTTTGTGTCCAGGGCATGGAGGGCAGCCTGGGGAGGACCGGAGGTGGCTCCATCACATGGTGCTGTGGACTGAAGGCAGTCAGGGAAATGGTGCAGACCACTGAAGGTGGCTGTCGTAGCCGTGGACATGGAGGTGTTCTGTGGCCACACATTCAGTGTTGATCTGAGTCTTCCGGTGCCCTCAAGCTTGCTGCCCCACTCAACCCAAATAAGCCAAGAATCGCTGTGTTAAGTCAGGGACTGCTGGCATTGCAAGGACTTCAGGAGCCTGGCTGGGTTCTCATTTTACAGATGAGAAAGCTGAGGCCCAGGAGGTGAGTGCGTTGGGCAGAGTTCTCTCCCTGGGAATGGCAGAGCTGGGTCTAGAGCCAGGTCTCAGTATTCTCAGGCCAGTCCCCTTTCCAGATGGAGACCTAAAGAGTCTCCCAATGGCCCATCCCTGGAAAGGCACCTGGATGCCACGAGCCAGCCCTGGCTATCGTGGACTCAGCCACATGTCTTCAGGAGCTGGGCTGGGCTGGAAGCTGGCTTCTTGGAGCTTTCTTCCACATCCCTGCCCCAGAGCTGTGAGGTTCCTTATGAGGGAACCCATGCACAGCAGTGAGCCATGGGTACGGGTTGGTTTCCTTCTGCCAGGAAGTCAACTGGGAGTGCTTGTTTTTGTGCGTTTGCCTCCAGCCTCCAGGTCTGGGGTGTCTGTTTACAGGAATTGTGGGAGAGAAGGTGAGTCACAGTTGGGGCTCCTCTTGTCTTCCCTAAAGGAAGCCAGCCTTTGCTTGCAGCTCTCCCCACTGCGGGGACAGCTGGTGGGCGGGGATACTGCTATGGCTTGAAACCCTCCTAAACTCATGCTGAAATTTAATTGCCAGTGTAACAGGGTTGGGAGGTAGGACCTTTGAGAAGTGATTAGGTCATGAGAGCTCTGCCCTGGGGAACGGATTAATGCTGTTATTTCAGGAGTGGGTTAGTTCTCATGGGAGTGGCATCCTGATGAGGGGATGAATTTCAGCTCCCCTTTTCCTCTTTCTTGCCCTAGCCTTTCTGCCTCCCACCATGGGATGATCCTCGCCAGAGGCCAGCACCGTGCTCTTGAACTTCCCAGCCTCCAGAACCAAATAAACTTCTATTCTTTATGAATTACTCAGTCTGTGGTATTCTGTTACAGAAAGAGGTCTAAGGCAGCGGCTGGGCAGATTCATTCAGCCCAGTGCCAAAATTCCACATGGCACTGACTGTGTGCAGGAAGGTTGCTAAGGAGTGGTCCTGGGATAGACTCACAGGAGCTCAGTTCCCAGGGTGCGCAGAGGTCACTGTGTTCCAGCTGGGATACCTTCAGTGATGGGAAGCTCACCCCTTGTAGAGACAGCACATTCCAGCATGTCTGGTTTCTGCAGAGAACTAGTGAGGTCAGCACACAGCTGAGGCTGTGGAAAGGTGATGAGGCTGCCAGCGGGGCTGCTTTTCTGGTGGCCACGAAGGACGCCTGTCTTTGCTGTTGTTTCCAGGCTGTGGGTCTGTTCTGCTCACGAACTTGAGGGACAGTGGGTTTGTGGGGGTAGTGCCAGGTGGTTCCAACTTTGCTTTATTCCAGGGTAATCTTTAGAAAGCAGCAGTGAGGGGAGATGCGCTTGCCTTGTACGTGGGAATGGTGAGCTCCACCGCCCAGCCCAGCACTGCTCCACCTGGGGTCTGCAGTGGTAGACGGAGGGGTCCATGGCCACGGGCCATTCACTCCAGGCCACATCTCCCTGTTTTAATCCTGTGGCTGCTGTAACAAACTGCACAAACTCAGTGGCTTGAAGCAACACAGCTTCATTCTCTTACGGTTCTGGAGGCCAGAAGTCCAAACTCAGCAGCACGGGCTAATGTCAAGGTGTCGGTGGGACTGGCTCCTTCAGGAGGCTCCTGGGGAGATTCAGTGTCCTTGCCTTTTTCAACATCCAGAGGTGCCCACATGCCTTGCCTCATGCTCTTTCCTTGTATCCCTCCAATCTCTGCCTTCCCGTCTCCTTCTCTGGCTCTGACCCTCCCGCCTCCCTCTTATAAGGACCCTCATAATGACATTAGGGCCACCAGACAATACAGGCTCCTCTCCCTTCCCTAGAGCCTTAATCACACCTGCAACATTTCTACAAGGGAACCCATGCACAGGTTCTGGGATTTGGATGGGGGTGTCTTCTTGGGGGCTGAGATCAGCCTGCCCCGCCCTCCAGCAGCAAAGCCAGAGATGAGATGGTGGTTTCCGTGGTTCGCCTCCTGGGGACGCAGAAGCCTGAGTGACTCCTCCAATCCTCCGTCCACGTTGCATGGCGGTTCCTGTGGCTCTTCTGACCCTCCATCCACACTGCAGCTGCGCGTCTTTGGATGCTTGGATCTGGCCTCACTTCTTAGCTTAAAGTCTTTCAGAGCAAGTCTGGCCTTGCTCCATGGGGCTCCTTTTTCCCCTTCACCTACTCCATGCTGGCTGCTTGCTGGGTCCCCTCCTTGTCAGGTCCCTTCGCCCGATCTGGAAACTTCCATCTCATCCCTGCCTTCCTGGCCCTTGCCCCATTGCCACCCCTCCATGAGGCCCGAGGACCCTGCAGCTTGCTGGTGCCCTGGCCCTCGGGCATCACAGTGCTCAGTGATGTCTGTGGGGTGGATGAGTGGATGGATGAGTGGACACTGAGCTGCAGACAAAGGAAAGTTATTTTTAAAGCACACGTAACCGACTCGCCTGGCACGTGGCATCTCGGTCCATCCTGCCTGCCGGTTCCAGGGGCCAGAGCCTGCAGCAGGAGGCTCACAGGCCATGTGCTTTTACTTAGAATGAAGGTTTTTTAAGGTACTTGGAAGCAAAATTTGGCAAAACTTCCACCACTCTCAAATCAGCAAATATTTACTGAGCATCTGCGAGTGGAAGGCAGTTCCCCAGGGTGGGGCAGAGTGGTGTGGCCACCACACCCTCCATAAAAATGCCCACGGCCGGGGCCTTCGGCTTTCCCTGACTCGTTATGTAGCTGTGTGTGGGGGTGTGTGACAACACACACACACAAAGAGGAAAAGTCTCCAACTGTTAAATACAGTGTGAGGATGAAGCCACGTGGGAAGCCTGGGGGTTGGAGCTCTGACCTATGGGAGCTGTGGGGACCTGAGCTGGGCTCACAGGGGCAGGGTTCTTGAAGGGATTGTGTATTTTTAGTGTGGCGAGGGTCGAGAGTCTAGGAGAGGGGACAGCTGTGCCAGCCGGGGTCACAGTGCACAGGGTCCCAGGCTGCCTCCCCCTGTACAGCTGGGTGATGTTGGACAGGCCATTGCATCTCCATGGCGGGGCTTCCCCAGTTGTGTGGGGAGGGCTCTTCAGGCATGTGCATGAATGGCCAGGGTGGGCAGAGCTGCTGGATGGATTGGGGGTCAGGAGGAGCCCTCCTGAAGCCAGAGTTTATCTTTGGAGGTTTCTGAGTGGGCGGACTTGGCCCGAGTAGAAGGTCAGATTAAGCAATTAGAGAAATCCCCAGCGAGGAGATCCTGCATTCCTCACTGCACTTGGCCGGCTCACCTCCCATCCAGGCAGGTGTCACCTCCTATTTGTGCTGCGTAAATGGATTCTAATCACCTTCTCCTCCATCACTTCAAGAATGGCCTCGGTAGCCATAAAGGAAATTAGTTTCAGGTGGAAGCCTATTTTTTTACCGTGGCGGAGACCAAACTGTTAATTACCTGGAAATCGCGTGAGGATTTTTGCCTGAAAAGTTTTTTCCTTGGGTGTAACTTTTCATAGATATTAATTATAGATATTGGCTTTAGCCCACTGAAATAATTCCTCTCTCAAGAGATTAAAGGCATTTAAAAAAATATTCCTTACGAAACCTAATGCATATTCTTTGTCTCTATTTATGCTCAGTATATGGGATGGAAACAGGAGATTGGGGATGTGAGCATCATTAGACACCTTTTCTGCATTTAACAAAAGGTTGATTCCAGACTACATGTGTTTTCAGATCTCTGAAGCCAGTGGGAATTTGAGGGCAAAGGGCAAGAAGGCAACCCTTCAATATTATAACGACGAATCCCAATAGGAATGTCAGGACTTGCCTCTATGATGCCTGTACTATGCCACCCACGTTCATGTCCGGGAAACGCTGTCCTGTGGCTTTCCCAGCACACTTAAGATAAAACCCAAACACTTTCTCCGGCCCTTTCTCATTTCACAAATCTTACTGCACTGCCCCCAGGCACTCTGCCCTGGAACACAGTGCTCCCGTGCGCTCTGCCATGCTGTGTTCTTGTAGCTTCCAGAACATGCTAGGCCCTTCCTATCTCAGAGCCTGTGCCTGGGTGACTCCCTCTGCCTGGCATGCATAGCTGGCTCCTACTTATTTTGGGGACCACTGTGTCTCTGTACCATCTCTGCTTCCTGCTCATTTCCTTAATTATATTCTGCACATTGGATTTAGCTGATCTTTTTGTCTGTTTATGCTGCGTGTGTGTGTGTCCATGTCTATGAGAAATAACAGCTTTCTGAAGGCAGAGACAATGTCAGACTTCAGGACCATGTTGAGTTTGAGGTAACCCATGGGACAGCCTGTGTCCATGTCCCCCGAACCCAGACTCCGGGTTCTCTAACTTGGCGTTAGAATGTCTGCTGTCTGGGCCCCATGCTGGGAGCCGGGTTTAATGGGTCTGGCCTGCGGCCTGGGCATCCAGATGATTCACTGTTGAAGGCTGTGCATGAGTCTGTTCACACGCTGCTATAAGGACTTACCCAAGACTAGGTCATTTATAAAAGAAACAGGTTTAATTGACTCACAGTTCGGCATGGCTGGGGAGGCCTCAGGAAACTTACCATCATGGTGGAAGGGGAAGGGGGAGCAAGGCACCTTCTTCACAAGGTGGCAGGAAGAAGTGCAGCAGGGGAAATGCCAGATGCTTCTAAAACCATCAGATCTCGTGAGAACTCACTAATCTGAGAACAGCATGGGGGAACCACCCCCACGATCCAACCACTTCCCACTGGGTCCCTCCCATGACACAGGGGGATCATGGGAACTACAAGATGAGATTTGGGTGGGGACACAGCCAATGCATATCAGGCTGGGAATTTGGAGGGCCTGTGGATGGCCTGCAGGGTAGGCAGGACCCTGTTGTGCAGGGTACAGACCTTGCCCGCAGCAGCCGCACGGTGAGACCCTCACGCTTGCACTCCCGTCTTCTGCACCCTCGTGTTCCACCGTGATGACTCCACATCGTCGTGAAAATAAAGGAGTGTTGGGTTTGCTGGATTTAAGAGGCCAGGAATTTGTGTCATGGATTTCAGAACTAGTTCCGCCAAGAGTGTATACAGTTTAGAACAACAGCTGTTCATTGACCACTCAAAGCGGAGGCCTTAGTTTTACTGGAGTTGGACTGAGACTTCAGATTCCGAGGCCTGAGCTGTCTGTGTGCCAGGCTGGTGGCAGGCAGCTCTGATGTGTCAGGTGGTCCTGCACTGAGGGAGCCAGCTGGGTGCCATGGGGCCCAGCGAGGAGCTGTCCTCCCGGCCTCCCGAGGCAAAAACCAAGGCTTGGTGGTTGGTGGGGGGATGGCCACCCTCTCCCTGGTGTGTGTCATGAATTGCTGATGGGTGAGCTCCTGCCACTGAGTGTGCAACGTGGAGTCCAGGGGCCTTGTCTGAATCTTCTCTGTACCCCACTGTTGGATTTAAGGCGTGGTGGGGTAATGGAAAGAAAAGGAATGGGTGGATGAAGGCCTGGCAGAGGGAGAAAGAAGATGCCATTCTCCTAATTCCTGATGCCAAGCAGGGCCAGTTGGAGCCAGGGGCTTGTATGATTTCCAAGCTTATTTTCTGGAAATATCTAGTAAGCATTGGTTTAGGTGGGTGAGGTTGATTCAGGCAAGCGGTTGCTGTCTAGCTCAGAGGGAGTGGGGCCAATGGATATTTCCCCAGTTTTGGAAAGTTCCATGTGTGGGGACCTGAACGAAGTGCCTGTGGCTCCTATTTCCCACCCTGTTTTGCACGCTGTGGGGTGGCCTCGCCAGGTGCATCCCATGTGTGAAACATGACACTTTCCAGCTCCTTCCCAAGGCCAAGCTCGGTCACCGAGCAGTGGGAATTGACTTGCGGATGAATTTGCGAGAAATTTCCAACACCCCCCACGTTTAATTCCTTTTATGTCTCCAAGTTGCATGATTAATTAAGCAGCACCCACACAGGTTGTTTAAAAAAGGAATGATTTTTCAAAACAAAGTAATGCCCCAATGGTTTGTCAGAGAGAGAGGGAAGAAAGCTTTAATAAGCAGAATGCTGTTTAATAAATCATAATTATTTATGTGGGCAAATGCGTCAGCTCAGTGACGGCACCCAATTAAACATCTAATCATGTTGACTTTGCCCTTCATACTCACAGAGCCGACCATGTCCCTGTGGGTTGACCAGATGTCCCCACATTCTTGTGGGCAAATATTATCACCTTTCTTCCCCCTGAGTTTTTGAACTGATGTCCTTGAGGAGTTATTCCCAGACTTTGGTGTGTATCAGAATCTCCTGAGGACTTGTTGTAAAGGCAGAGATGGGAGCTCGCTGCAAACATCCTGGTCCCACCAGACCCCGGGCCTGTGCGTGGGCCCAGCGTCTGCAGTTTGAATGAGCTCTCTGGGTATTACATGCATATGTCCTCGGGTGAGCCTTTTTCAGGCTGCGTGACCAGCAGAACCAGAGAGCTCCGTAGTGACCTCCTGTGTGGCTGGGAATACCCTTGGCGCTCTTCTTGTTCAAGGTGTGCAAGAGCTGGAATTGAATTGGGGGCAGGTTCGGATTACCCCAAGTCACCCACCTCTCAGCAGAACTTTGCAACCACAGGGATGTCGGGTGGGACAGTGGTTTGGCAAAAGCCATCCAGCCCTTAACATGCTTTGGGCCTGCGAGGGCATAGGGGAACAGGGAAGGAAAGACAGAGGCTTTCCCTCCTGAAGCCCACAGTCCAGGGAGGGGAAACAAAACCCAACACTCATCTTCTAGAGCTGCTGGACCGTGGAGTGGACAGCTCGTTCCGTAGGAGGCCCAGGCAGACTTCCTGGAAATGGAAGCACTTCGCTGACTCTTGGAGGAAGATATTAAGTTAAGCATATGTTTATTGAGTATCTTCTGAGTGTTTGGCCCTGTGGTAGGAGGCAGTGGTTCAATACGGACCAAACCATTCAGATTCTTACCTTCACGGAGCTTATATTTTTTAGCATGGGAGAGAGACCAAAAACCTAAAAACAGTGAAATAAGTTCAGATGGGGCTAAGTGCTAGGAGAAAATGGAGCAAGTGATGACCCACCCGGGCCAGGGTGGTCGGGATGGCTTTGGAGCCCCCCAGGCAAGGGGAAAAGGCGTTTTGGGACCTCAGATGATGGAATGAACTGGGCATGTTTGAGGGACAGAAAGTGCCTTGTGACTCAGCAATCCCCTCCTCGGTATAAACCCCAGAGAGATGAAAACCCGTGTCCCCACTATGGCAAGATTCATGGTACCCAAAGGTGAGACCACCCAAATGTCCAGCAACAGACATGGAGAAACCAAATGTGGCTCATCCACACAGTGGAATATTATTCAGCCACAGACAGGAATGGAGCCCCGACACCTGATACATGATGGGCCTTGAAAACAGGACACTCAGTCAAACAAGTCAGCCACGAATAGCCACATACTATATGGCTGCATGTCTATGGAGTGTCTAGAATCGAGACAGCCACAGAGACGGAAAGCAGGTCAGTGGTTGCTTGGGACGGGTGGGGGTGGGCACGGGGGTGGTAGCTAACGGGCATGGTGATGGAAGTTCTCTAAAATGGACTGGTGGTGTGTGTGGGGATCTGTGAATATGCTAACAGCCACTGGCTTGGTGCACGTCTGGCACGCGAATGCGATTCCAGCTGTTTAAAAACAAGGGTAGTGCGACCAGGGCAGAGGGCTGGTGCAGGGAGGGAGGCCCCGTGCTGTGGTCGGGCTCCCCAGGCTGTGGCGGGAGAGAACGGGAGGATCTGGAAAGGGCAGGTGTGGGGAGGGCCGGGGTGTGCACACCTGTGTGGGGTGTGAGCACTAGGCACGGCAGCTGTGGTCTCCCTAGGGTGGTCATGGGGCCGGCCTGGGGAGGGGTTTCTGCAGAAGAGCTGCAGGGAGGCTGGAGACCATTCCTCTTCTCCCTCCACCCCACCTCAACTCATTCACTCAGGAACACGCAAAGGCTCCTTTGCTTTTTTCAGGCAGGCCCTGGCTGGGTTGGTGGAGGGAGGGCTCCTCTGCCTGGATCCTAACTGGACCCTAGGACGCTGAAATCCCAGACTTCCTGAGCCTTGAATTTGCCAAGATTTGTATTGTAATAAAGACAACGACCAACCAAGCAACAAAAAACCAGACTCGTGTTCTAATGAAGGACAGGACTCATGCTCGTTTTAGACCTCGCGAGAGGAAAGGCCTAAGGAAAAAGAAACTGGACATGACCCACGTTCTCATTCCTCACAGATACCGATGGCCAGCTTTTTGATGCCTTCCCATCCCATTTTTCTTCTGTGCAAAGATAAGGACCTTAGTGTATATGTATACACACACACACACACACACACACACACACACAGAGTTTGGAATTTTTCTTTGTGCACCTAACATTATATTGTATGCATTTTCCTACCTTGGTGAAAATCCTTTGGAAAGGACAGGTGGCCACATGGTCATTTCTTTATTTTTCTATCACTGTGTCCTTGGAATGATGCTCATTTTTACGTTATAAATAATTATGCTGACGTGCATTAACCCAATTAATACCCTTGGACATAACTCTTTATCCATGTGTCTGGTGGTTTCCTAGGATGAATTCTCTCTGAAATGAAGTCTCAGGGCCAAAAGTCAGGAATGGGGCGTGTACTCGGTGCCCATGTGGATGTTCTCTAGACGTGTCCACCAAGGTACCCCAGAATCACAGCATGACCCGTGTGTGCTTACGCCCCCAGTGCAGGCGCCTCAGGGGCCTCCTGGTGCCTTCCTGGGAAGGGCTGGGCTTGGGAAGGGCATCTCAGAAGATGCCTGGTCTGGCCTGTGGCCCACACCTGTCACCTGTGCGGTTGTCCACCCCTGGAATCTGACCCTGGCTGCCTCATTCTGAAGTCCATGCTGTCAAGTGTCACGTGAGGTGAGTTTACTCCTCTGGGCCTCAGTTTTCTCATCTGTTCAGAGGGATGACTGATACCTACCAGGCACCGGGTAGGAACTCAATGGCTGTTGCGTTTTATTAATTGTAGTAGCAAATTAAAATAGCGATGCAAAGAGGGTGGGGCTGCTGCGTGAGCTGGGGGTCCCAGGGCTGGTGGGGAAAGACTGTGTGGCTTGACATGCTGGTTTCCAGGGCCCCGCTAGGCACTGCAGCAGGATCCATCTTCTGGGAAGTCCCCTGGAAGCTCCGCTCTGCCCAGGTGGCTTGGGAACCTTGCAGGGCTGAGCCCCAAGGGGCAGCCCGGGGAGCGTGGCTGAGCCAGGCTGGGGAAGGCAGGTCTGACAACATTTAATTTTCTCCTTGAAATCAGCCTCGTGCTTAATCCTCCTCGAGTGTGAAGACAAATGCACCATTAAGGCACCAAACAGGGAAGGTGGAATGGCTTCTTGATAATTTGTGATGAGTGTGAAGGGTGAGAGGAGGCGGGGCTGGGACTGTAGCCCCTGGGAAGCTGCAGCAGCAGGCTTCGGCCGAGTCGTGTTCTGTGGTCTCAGAAACCTCGCCTTCTGGAATTCTGGCCCTTTGCTTTGGTCAGCTGCTGCTTCTTCCCACACCTCATGACCTATGGTGGCCCATGGCTGGGGGAGTGTATTAATCCGTTCTTACATTGCTTTAAAGAAATACCGGAAGGTCGAGACGGGCGGATCACTAGGTCAGGAGATCGAGACCATCCTGGCGAACACGGTGAAACCCCGTCTCTACTAAAAAATACAAAAAAATAGCTGGGCAAGGTGGCGGGCGCCTGTAGTCCCAGCTACTCGGGAGGCTGAGGCAGGAGAATGGCATGAACCCGGGAGGCGGAGCTTGCAGTGAGCTGAGATCCGGCGACTGCACTCCAGCCAGGCGACAGAGCGAGACTCCATCTCAAAAACAAAACAAAACAAAACAAAACAAAAAAAAAAAAAAAAAAAAAAAAAAAATACCCGAGACTGGGTAATTTATAAAGAGAAGATGTTTGATTGGCTCGTGGTGCCACAGGCTGTGTAGGAAGCATCATGACATCTGCTTTAGGGGAGGCCTCAGGGAACTTTTATTCATGGTAGGAAGCCTGCAGGTGTCTTACCTGGCAAGAGCAGGAGAGAGAGAGAGAGAAAGGAGGGAGGGAGAGAGAGAAAAAGAGAGGGAGAGAAAGAGAGAAAAAGAGGGAGAAAAAGGAGGTGCTACACACTTTTAAACAACCAGATCTTGGGAGAACTCACTTCCTGTACAGTGCAAAGGAGGGTGGTACTAAACCATTCATGAGAACTCCATCCCCGTGACCTCCCCACAGGCCCCACCACGAACACTGGAGATTACAGTGAGGCTTGGGTGAGGACAGAGTCAAACCGTAACAAGGAGCAGCAGGTGTGGCACTCGGGAGGGATCAGGGGCTCCTGTGGACCTCCCACTCCCTCTGCTCCTTCCCATTCCAGGACGGTCCTGGGGCTTGGTCCTCTCTCATGAGCTCACTGGGGGCTGAATGGGCCTGGAGGACCCCAAACTTCATTAATTATGAGTTGTTTTTGCCAAGGACATTTCATCTATGACATCTTTGCTTTGGTGTAAACAGACCAGTCTTCCTTCTACCTCATGGGGAGTGATGTATGCAATGTATGTTCCATAAAATGCTTCAAAGGGAGAAAGAAAGAGAATATGATCCAATTATACAAAATATGTTGGCAGACTCCTATTGATCCTTCAAAACCCTAATGCAGTATTGCCTCCTCCATGTAGACTTTCCTGATTACCCTGACAGAGTTACAGGGTTACTCACATCTTCCCCTACCCGTGCTGTGCTGCACGCACATTTCTGCTTCAGGGGAGGCCTCAGGGAGCTTTTATTTATGGCAGGAACTATGGGCACTGTGATCGTGGCTATAGTCGTGGCTCCTGGATGCCCGCATCCAGCCCACTGGACCGTGAACTGTGAGTGGAGGGACCAGGCCTCTTCATCTTTGTGTGCTGTACCCAGCCCTGCTCTTGGCTCAGAGCAGACCCGAGTCATTCTCTGTTGAATGCAAAGGAGCACTGAGAACAGCATTTTGCCAAATCTTAAGCATGACAGAAACGTTTACTGCATCATCTCATTGAACTCTTCCTCCGGCTTCCCCTCTCTCAGTTGTTCTGAACCAGCATGGCGTGGCCAACGCTTGGTGATGGCTGCAGACCTGGGAAGGGGCTGGGACCGGGGCTCACCGCTGCTCACTCTGTGGTTCAGGCCCAGCTGGGGGTTGAGGGTGATCTCCACTTGAGCTCCCCGTGTGGTTGCTGCTAGACTGGGCTGGAGTGGTGCCTGGGGGCTGCATGGATGTCTCTATCCACATCCTGTGAGCTGGCCCACCAGGCTGCACTCAGACATCTGTCTCTCTCCTCTTGTGCTCTCGGGGCCCCTGTGGTTGTTCTCTGCTGTGGACCAGTTGGGGCTTCCTTCCAGCGTGGTGCCCGTACAGCAGTGGAACTGCTGCCATGAGGCCTGGGCTGCAGCGAGGGGGTCCCTGCAGAGAAGGCAGAGGCTGTGTGCCCTTTTGGGTCCCAGCCGTGGAATCCACAGAGTATCACTTCCACAGTCAACCTGTCAGAAGACCGCCTGAGTTCAAGGGGAGGGAACAAAGGCCCTGTCTCTCACTGAGAGCAAAGTCAAAGCATTTGGGGCTGTGTTTGAACTCTGCCACCGTGAGAAAAACATGGCTCTGGAGGGCCTGGACCCCCAAACCAGCCTCCATAGCCTGGGGGGACTCTGATTCTCCAGTGATGGCTTTCCTTGCTGCTGGGAGGGCTGGAAGCTGCAGTGCCACCACTGAGGGAGTGTCTATGGTGGCAGGCACCAGGCATGCATTACCTTTTCTGCTCCCAGACCTGGGAGGTGGCCTCACTGAGCCCTTTTGGGACTGAGGCTTGGAGAGGTATGTGGCCAGCCTGAGGTCACAGAGCCCAAGGATCAGAGCCTGGATTAGAACCTGGGGCTGTCTGGCCCCAAGCCTGGCCTTGCTGGGCCTCCACGTGTCCTTCCAGGGCAGGAGCTGACGGAGCCCTGTTGAGCTGCAGTGCGCGCCCCATAGCTCACGGTCAGTGCCATTCTGTTTGCTCCAGGGTTAAGTCCAGACGTCTGTGACAGCCAGGCAAGTGGGGGTGGGGTGAATGTATGAGGGGACTCATCCCAAACAGGCGGAGGGCAGAGGGGCTGTTTCTTCCGGGCACACTGACACAAGCCATGTGAGACAAAGAAAAGCCCGGCCCCTTCCCCCGAGGCCACTAATCCAGACTGCCATCTGTCCCCAGCTTTCACAGGCCACCTCCTTCAGAGTCACCGCTGAGGTTAAGATGCAGCGGCCCTGTGGCGGCTCAGTGTGGAGCTGTCACTGTGCCAGAGCTCACGGGCAGGCCCTGCTCCGTCGATGGGGGATGGAGCGGGGGGGCACACCTGCTTCCCAGGCCACATCTTCAAGCACAGCCAGGAAGTACCGGGGCGTGGCCCGTTTCTGTTTTCGTTTTCTCCCTTCTGGGTCTCCTCGTCTCCAGGATCACACGCACGAATTGAATGATGCCTGGCTAGCGAGTGAGTTCCTTGATGCATCCCGTGCAGCTGAAAGGCAGTGGGGACATCCCTGACAGTGCCACCAGCAGGTCACAGCACCCCTTGCATTTCATCCACACCACCGCACCTGCTCTTGTGCACTTGTGCACTTGTGCCATGTTCATGTGCATGCTCACACACATGCGGGAGGCCCTGCGGGGCAGGACGGAACATCAGCTTGAGCAATTCTGGGATGGAACCCAGAGGCCGGCGGTGCTTCAGGCCTCTCGAGAGCTAGCCAGGATTGGCTCCAGCCTGGCTCCACACCCGCCTTGAAGCCTGAGGGCCTCCCCGAGGTCTGTGTGTCCCCCGCGTCTGTGCTCATCACCGCTGAGCCTGGGTTCCCCGTGCTCTGGCTCTGATCCTCTCTGTGTTAACCGAGGTGAGGGAGCCACTTTCCTTCTCGACTTCTCCGGAAAACTGCCGAGTGTCTGCTCCGGGGCAGACGAAGCCCTCGTCTTGTCCTCCACAGCCTCCCCAGCAGCCCGTAGGTTGCGATCCTGTGTTCTTATGGGGCCTTGTGGGTGAGGTGGGCTTTCTTGAGATTTGGTAAAAGGTGGCAGGGGACACATTGCATCCCTTCCAGGCAGACACACCTGGCGCCCCTCTGCATGGTGGCCTGGGGTGAAGAGTTCCCTCCAGCCCATTGCCAGGGAGTCGTTTCCCGGCCTCACCCACTGCTCTGCTCCCTCCCTCCTTCCTCGCCTTTCACCTCTCTGTCCTGTTTCTTCTCCCCAGGCCCCAAGAGCAGTGAAACTAAACCCTCTGGGTCCTCAGGCACAGTGGCTGAACCCCGTTTTGTGGCTGTGGTGCCTGCTGTCCCCTCTTTCAAAACATTCCTGTCAGGGTTTTCCCAGGGCCGGCTGGTGCCCCCTGGTTGGACTGCACGGGATCCCAGTCCTGCTGGCCAGGCCGGGGCTGGAAAGGCCCATTCCTGTGGCCAGGCTGCCCCATCCTGGCCCCAAGTGGACTCGCGTGAGGCCTGTGGCACCTTGCCCTGCTCCCTCCCTGGAGGCACCGTAGGCTCAGGGTGCTGGGGAGGGTGTGGACGTCTGCTTTCTCCTTCTCTGGGGCTCCTCATCCCGCTGTGACGCAGGGGGTGGCGGGAGCTGAGGATGACCGGACGGGAGGAGGCGGGAGCTCACGGGTGGCATTTCTTGGCCATAGTGTCCTTTGCCTGGGCTGCTGTGACAAAGGACCGCAGGCCAGGGGCTTCCACAGCGGAGGCTGATTCCTCAGTCCTGGAGGCTGGAAGGCTGAGACAAGGTGTCGGCAGGGTTGGTTTTCTTCCGAGGCCCCTCTCCTTGGCTCGCAGATGCTGTCTCCTCCCAGCATCCTCGTCGGTGCCTGTGTCCTAATTTCCTCTTCCTGTGAAGACACCGATCACACTGGGTCAGGGCCGTGCTGACCCCCTTATTTTAATGTAATCACCCCATTTAAAGGTCCTGTGTCCAAATAAATACATACATTCTGGGGTGCAGGGTGTTAATTAGGCCTTCCACAGGTGGGTTTGGAGGGGACACAGTTCAACATGTGACAGTCACCTGCATGTGTCAGGTGCTGTGGGGAGGCCCGAAGCTCGGCGCCTAAAAGCAGAATCTCAGCAAGGGTGGATGTGGTGCAGATTCTCTCTCCAGTCTCTACTGGTCCGAAGACTTGGCATATTCCTTGCCTTCTCTGTCCTCTCTTGAAGATGAAGGTGATCGTCCTGCCTACACAGGCTCACGGTGAGAATTATGCAGAGGACATGGACTTGGCCTGGCCCCTGCATGGTGAGGAGTGGAGAAGGGGCCATCTCCAGGTCCAGCTGTGGGAGCTGAGGGCACTCAGGACCTGATGCACTCCTGAATCCACTCCAGGACGCTCAGCGCTGCTCTGTGGTCAGGGCTTGGGGCCTATGACTCTGTCCAGCTGCACTGGGGCCGCTGTGGCCACGGGTGTGGGGCTGGGTGGCTGGGCCCACTCCCGAGGGCCTTCAGCCCATGTGACCAGGGCTACCATCTAAGAGGGGAGTGCCCCGTAGTGTTCGTCCACAGCGTCAGCAGCCGGCTGGTGCCCCCTGGATGGGAACCCAGTGTTCCTCCACGGCGTCAGCAGCCGGCCGGTGCCCCTGGATGGACTGCATGGGAACCCAGTGTTCCTCCACGGCGTCAGCAGCCGGCAGGTGCCCCTGGATGGACTGCATGGGAACCCAGTCCTGCTGGCCAGGCTGGGCCTGGAAGGGCCCATTCCTGTGGCCAGGCTGCCCCATCCTGGCCCCAGGTGGACTCGCGTGAGGCCTGCAGCGCCTTGCTCTGCTATGCGGCCTGGTCTGTGTGGGAGGTCCCCACACACGGGGGCCCCTTTGATTTTGTTCCTCTTGCTATTCCTTGGGCCCCGTTCTGGTGAGGGTGTCCTTTCTACTTTTGGGTATAGGGGCAGCTTGCCGTGCTCAGAACCCACAGGTGGGAGCCTCTCCTCCAAGGGCGGACCCGTCTCTGCGTACCCTGTTTCCTCCCCCAGAACATCTCCTTCCCCCATAATTCTCACACGGTGAAAGCTTTCCAACCCTGCCATCCCATGACCCATTAAAGAATGTCCCTGCCACCAGCTGATTGGAGCTCCTCTCCCTGGGAGGTTCTTGGTGCCAATTTCTTAGCCCCCAGGACTGGGAATCAAGAGGGTCTAAGGACTCCGTCCTCTTCCCTTGCTCCAAGGGCTCTAGGAGCTTTCCAGAAAGACAGCCTCTGTCTTATAAAGTTGGCCTTCCGTCCCAGGGAGAGTCCTTGCTGGAGAGCACCCAGGCTTCCAGCACCGATCATCTGAATTTCCTCCTTTTGTAGCTTGCCTGGACTCCCTCCCATCATGATTGGACCAAACCTTACTTGGCTCATGCCCAGGGCACAGAGGGCTGAGGTCATTCAGAGGCTGAAAAAGGGCCTAAGAGCTTCTACCACAGGGTGTTGCAAGGTCATGGGTGTTCAATCTGTGTGGTGTTCTCATGGTCAAGTCTGTGATGTCTTTGGGAAGGAGCGGTGTTGTGTGCTCTTGTATGAAGGAGTTGAAGACGCCCAGTGCATTGGTCAGGGTTCTCCAGAGAAACAGAGCCAGTAGGAAGTGTGTGTCTAGATCTCTTTCTGTATCTATATCCATATCCATACCTGTATCTGTCTATATCTAGAGCTTTTCATGTATATATTTTCATATCTATGACAGAGATTTGTTATAAGGAACTGGCTCACCTAAAGCTGGAGGCTGGGCGGTCCAGAATCTGCAAAGCCAATGTCCCAGTTTGATCTGAAGGCTGGCAGGCTGCTGTAGAGCCTGGATGAGTTGATGCTCCAGGTTGAAGGCTGTCAGCAAGAGAATTCTCTTTTAACTGGGGGGAAGGTCAGCCTTCTCTTCTATTCAGTCCTTTAACTGATTAGATAAGGCCGGCCTTCATTGTGGAGGGCAATGTGCTTCACTCAGTTTCCTGATTTATACATTAATCTCATTCAAACACACTCCTGCAGAAACACCCAGAATAACGTGTGACCAAATATCTGGGAACCCCAAGGCCCAGTCAAGTTGACACATGAAATTAACCATCACACCTGGTAATACCATCCACCCATCCACCCATCCACCCATTACTCATCACTCATCCATTTGTCTGCATCTGTCCGTCCATCCATCCATCCATTCATCCATTCATTTGTTCATCCACTTAGCAAATGTTTATGGAACTCTACACTGTATTGTGCACTGGGGACCCCCAGGTGAACAGGGAGTGGGCCATCCTGCACCAGGGGCCAGGCAGCATCCAGTGGGGACATAGAGGAGAGGGTCATTCTTTTTGGGGGGAGGATTTGGGAAGACTCCATAATGGAGGTGGCCTTTGCACTTTAAGAATGAATGTGATTGCCATGGTGTGCATAGTCAGCAGAGGAGGCATTCCGAACTGAGGGCATGAGGACAAGGAGATAAGTGTGGCACGTGGGGGGATTGGGAGAGACCCAGGCTCTCGGGGTGGGGATGAGACTGGGGTGTAAATTGGGCTGGATCATGGAGGGTCACTCACAGGGTGCCCAGTGACCCATGGCATCCACAGCACTTGGGTGCTGCTGGAGATACAGATGTCCTGGCCCATCTTGGAGCTGCATTCTGACAAGGGCCCTGTGATTGCTGGGAATGCCGACATCTGAGCAGCAGAGCTGAGATGACGGAGCTGCGGGTGGCCTCTGCGGAGGGTGGTGGGAGAGTCACTGTCTTGCATAGCTTGGGGCACAGCGTGGGGCAGGATTGGGGGGATGGAGGCTGTAGGCCCTGGGAGAACCATGGGCTATGGTGAGCAGTAGCCTAGGGGAGCAGTGGGGAGGCCTGGGCTCCAGCAGGATGGATGAGGGGAAAGCTGCCTGGCGGCCAGGAGGAAGGGGGACACCCCAGTGACCCTGCAGCCTTTTCCTGGGGAGGCTGCTGTGGTCTGAGCCAGCCCAGTGCCCATTCCCCGTGGGCTCCGCTCCTGGTGCTGCCAGACTCCTAGGACCCAGGGCCCGGCACCTGTACGCCGGAGAGCGCTAGTTAGCGAGCGAGGCATGGTGTGCCAGCCTCATTATGTCACCCCCCACAGCAGCCCAGGATGGCGGATTTATTCTTTTCATCATCTGTACAGCCCCCCGGGGTTCTGGGCCCAAGCTCTTCATTTGCTTCCCTGCCAAGCCTCATGGTCCGTGACCTTTAGACTCCCGCTCAGCTCCTACATTTCAATCTGAGCCCTCGGCGCTGGGGCTTTGCATAATGTGGGGCCTCCCGACCGACCGCGCCAGCTGTGCCATTTCTGTGGAGGATGCCACACTGTGTCGATGCGTGCCCCTCCCCCACCCTGCTGGGAGCTGCCCTGGGCCCCCTTGGGAGGCAGGGATGCTGTGGGTCCCACTCTGTGGACAAGGATGCCATGGGGGTGCCCAGGGCACCCGGTTCAATTCTGCCCAACAGACTGTCATGTGTCAGCTTCTGGGGGCCGAGCATGGTCTCAAAGTCAAGATTTGGTAAGGTACTGGGGGACCCCTGCCCTTGGAGCGTGTTTGGTGCCATGGGGACACTGCTGCACTGTCAGAGACAAGGCGTCAGTGATGGGCGCAGTGTAGGACGGCCATCACCAAAGCTCCCCGCTCCTCTGCACCAGGCACTTCCCCGAGGCCTGCTGGGGCACCGGTCAGCTGAGCCCAGGAGTCAGGCTTCAGTGCCCACGCGTTCAACTACTGCCTCCCTGATGGAGGAGGCTGGGCTGGGTGCAGGCGGGGCCCCCAGGCGCCTGAGGGAGGCCAGGCACTGCCACTGCGGGCAGCAGGAATGGCACGGCAGAGAAGGGGGAGGCATCGTCCAGCCCCCAGAGCTTGGAAGTGTGGTGCGGGACCCAGACGCAAACTGTGGACTAGGCCTGCAGAAGCCACAGTGAGGCCAGGAGCACATCCAGGGTGTCATGATGACAACGTCTCCTGGCACCGCTGAGCACCTGCTCCAGGGCAGACATAGCCCTCATCACGTCCTCCACAGCCTCCACAGCAGCCTGCAGGCTGCCATCCTGTTTCCATCCAGGGGCCTGGACACTGGGCCACGGCACAGTACAGACGCTCGCTGGGATCAAGGGTGAGCAGGCGCTGGCAGCTGTGGCGGTGGGTGGACGGGGGGTGGCCAGAATGGGGACTCAGGAATGAGGCTGGCGGTCACTGTGCGGTGCAGTGCTTCTCAGATGGGGAGTTCTAAAGCCCCCAGGCAATACTGGCCTGGCCCCCCGTCCGACACTGCAGGGTGGACTTCTGAGTCTCAGAGCCCGGCCATCCTGTGTCTGAGTCCTGTCCCTGGCTCTGTCCATCTGGGCCTCAGGCGAGTCTGTACTCCTGCGTGCCTCAGTTTTCCCATCTGTAAAATGGGTGCCGTGGGGCAAACATCAGAGGGTGGTGGGGAGGAGTCTGAGGTTTGCATTTGTAATACACTGTCCTGTCCACTGTCCCATCCCCTTCTCTGGTCTCAGTTTCTGCATCTGTAAAAGGAGGCCGTTGGGCTCAGGAGCAACATGGAAAGGGGTGGGGGAGGACTGTATCCCCGAGCCTCTCCCAGGAGCCCATGCATCTGTGCAGGCACAGGGGTTAATGGACCGGTCACTCCCACCGAGCCCTTGAGCCTGGAAGCCCCATCTCCCCAGGTGCTGGAGTTCCTAGGACAAGGACCTTGATCCGACGCCAGAAAGATGCCTGGGATGTGGGCTGTCATCACAGTGGCAGGTTCTTCCCTCACCCTGAAATGTATTCATTCTTTTGACACCTTGATTTCGAGACGTGCTGGGGCCGAGCTCCCTGGGGCTGAGCTGCCTGGGGCCGAGAATGGTAGCGTGGACTTTGCAGTTGTGGGGCACTGCAGTTGTGGGGCGCTGCCTTCTCCACCGCCCGCTGCCTGTTCTGCTGCTGCAGAAACAAGGGTGCTGAGTGATCTCAGAAGTTTCCAGTCGTTGCCATGCTATTGGTCTTTCATTACTTTTAGGAAGCAGGTATTATTTTGAATTGCATCCTGTGCTGTGCAAGGGTTGTTGGTCTGAGGACTTCCAGGTACACTCTGTGGCCCAGTGACCCGGCATGGTGGCCTCTCTGGGGTATCACTGGGCGGCCGATGTGGCCACATTGCCCAGGGCTGGGAGGCTGATGCTCTCGCCCTTGGGTCCCTGAGCTTGGAGGAGATCCAGCTTCAGTTCCAGCCCTAGGCTCTGCAGGTCTAGGTGGCCTCCCTGGCCATCATCCTCTAGGATCTGTCTCCTTGGCTGGCTCCCAGCAGCTCAGGTAGGGCCCTGTCTTTGCTGTCACAGTGCCTGGCATAGAGTAGGAGCTCAGCACATGCTTGGAGAACTCTGCTGTTCTCAGGCCCTGACAGGACTCTCCAGGTGTCTGATGACAGTCGCTCCAGGCTATGCCCCTCAAGGCAGCCCGTCCACAGCTGCCACAGTTCAGGAGACAGACTCAGGGACGGCCAGTGCTGGGGCTGGGAGGCCAGGGAAGGCCTCGCTGAGGAGACAGGAGCTAGGCTGGGCCTGAAGTCTTGTGGAGTGTGTGGCGGGGGAACTTAGCCCTGGGGAAGGCAGAGCAGGAGAGAGTTGGGCACAGGGTGGAAACTGAGGCTGAGCATCTGGAGTTGGGCTCTGCGGTGCATCCCGTGAGGATCTGAACGCTGTGTCTATCTGGCGTTCTCAGTGATTTCCCCTCCTGGAGCCTCGGTGTCCTTGCCCGTGAATGGTACTCACAGCAGATAGGCGGGAGGAGCCGCCCGTCAGCCGGTGGCGAGCGCACAGTACTGTGCCAGCTTGCACGAGGGCGCCCTGTGCAGCCACACCAGTTATTACCCGACCCTGCTGCTGCCTGTGCCAGGCTCAGCTGGGGCAGGGAAACTGGGCGTGGCTTCGTCGCCAGGCCCCTCCTTCTCAGGCAGCCTCTACCTTCTTCCCTGCAGCAGATCTTTGGGGCAGGAACTGGTAAGACCCCATTCTCCAGAGCAAGAAATGGAGGCTCAGAAAGGCATGGTCACTGGCCTGAGGTCACACAGAGGGTCCAGTCCTGGTCCCCTTGGCCTTGAGGGACTGTGTCTTGGCTCTAGGCCCCCCAGGTTTCTGTGGTTGCAGAGAACACAGAGCGGGTGGATGGGGAGTCCCCTCTGGGGGTGATTAGTGGGGAGGTGTTTGTGACCTGGTCCCTGAGGGGGTGGCTTCCTGGGGAGGTGGTGATGGGCACTGGGGTAGAGTGCCCCGTGCACTTGGGGCCCATTCTGGCTGTCTGCATGGCTGTTGAGAGGCCAGGCCTTGATTGTGAGCAGGGACGGATTGTACCACCTGAGTCGGTCTGTGCCCGCTCCGATGAGCACTTAGTGGGCAGAGAGGCTTGGAAGAGCAGGAGAGCGCTGGTTCCGTTTGCTGCAAAGGTGAGATGCCTCCTGGATTCCCGGGCAGCTTATCGTGGCAGGCGATGTTGCTAGTGCTGCAATTCCATGTAGACCGGCGTGAGCACCGCGAAGCTCTAGGTACCAGTGTAAGGGTTGCCAAGCCCTGAAAGAGGCTCCACACATGCACAGATGCTGAGGATGGAGCAGAAAATGAAGAAATTGAGAATCCCTGCCCACTGGCATTCTAGTGGGGAGGAGGCATGTGATAGCTTCCGACGGGTAAACACGTGCCTATCGGCCTTCAGACACTTCTGTGTATGGACATTCACGTGGGTACACAGACCTGCACAGGAATGCATTCATGTATGTGAGTGTGCAATGGGGAAAACAAATAGAGAAGGGGAATATGAAGGGTCTGGAAATGGAGGAGCTTGGCATTTTAGGTAGGGTGGCCAGAGGAGCACTCACCGTGACTTTTGAGAGATTCTGGGAGGGAAGTGAGGGTAGGAGCCATGTGGGTATCTGAGGCCTGAGCCCTCCAGGCAGCAGAACAGCCAGCGCAGGGGCCCTGGGGCAAGGGTGTGTCGCCAGGCTGAGGACTGGGAGTGTGTCTGTTGGCAGCAGGAGAGTGAGGGGGTCTGAGAGTCACAGGAGAAAAGACAGGAGGTGCTGGGGCAGGAGGGGTTGATGGCGTAGGTGAGGGGCATCGGAGAGAATGTTCTCTGCTGCTGTGCTGTGTTGCTGCCCAGCAGAGCCACTGTTACCGGTTTCTTACCATGGTTTGTTTGTTTATTTATTTATTTATTTATTTATTATTTTCTGAGGTGGAGTCTCTCTCTGTTATCCAGGCTGGAGTGCAATGGCACAATCTTGGCTCACTGCAACTTCTGCCTCCTGGGTTTAAGCGATTCTCTTGCCTCAGCCTCCTGGGTATTTGGGACTCCAGGCATGTACCACCATGCCTGGCTAATTTTTGTATTTTATTAGAGACAGGGTTTCACCATGTTGACCAGGCTGGTCTCGAACTCCTGACCTCAGGTGATCTCCCAGAGTGCTGGGATTACAGGCCTGAGCCACCGCACCTGATCAGTTTTGTTGTTTTAATGCTGTCTCATCTCACAGAAGCGAGAAGCTTCTGTTATTTTCCAGATAGAGAACCTGGCCCTGGGGGAGTCCCAGGGCTCCGTTGGGCTCACCTGGGGAAGACTGGTTGGGTGAGGCTCTGAGATAGCCATCCTGAGATGCTGGGCCTCTCTGACCAGCGCACATGGTCACTGGCAACTATTTTTAGTTCCTGGCAGTGCTACGGGAGGAGTTTGGGGCCTCAGGTCCACAATAGTAATGTGAAGTTTCTGACAAGCAGCAGATAACATGGGCAATTTTCATCTTCTGTAGTAAATTCAACTTTAACAAAATTGATTGCAATACAAATAGACAGCCTTTTCGAGATGCCCAGGAAAACCTCCTAAGCCAAAGGGATTCCTGCTCAAAACAATCTTTATCTTGTTATTTGAAGAAAGGCTTTATGCTTCTGGTGGCCTTTTGGTCTGTGTCCACTGGGCTGCTCTTTTTAGAAGGGACCCCTTTTGGCTGCCAGTCTCAGGTGGCCACAGTGACCCACAGTGGCTCCTCCCAAGGGGACCCTGTTCACATTCTTCTCAATATAGCTGCACCCTGGGAGTGAACCCTGGGCTGCAAGACTAGGGGCTGACTCTAGCATGTAATACTTTTATGTATCTATCTATTTATTTATTCAGCATCTTTTGCAAAAGACCTACTATGGATCAGGTATTGAGCTTGGTGCAATGGGTGCCTTTTTGAGGAAAGCAGACAGGATTCTGTGTCCTGGAATGTTAAGTCTTATGTTTCAGCCTCTCTGGGCCTCTGTATCCCGTCTATAAAGTGGGAATAATACTACCCAGCGGGGAGGGCCATGAGCTTACGTCAGATCCTGGTTGACAAAGCTCTTTGGAACAGGCGGAACGATGGGCCCAAAGCGGGGAGCTTCGTTTTCTCCTTCTGCTTGACATGCTCTATTGTGGATGTTTTTTCGAGTGTGGTTTCTCTAGGATTTGTACCACGATCCATCTGAAATGTGTGTGCCGTTTTCCTTTTGCTTCTGAATTAGAGATCAAGCAAAAGAGCATGGTGCCAGCGTGCCCAGGGGTTCTTGGGATGCCAGCGGACCGTGGTTCAGGGGTGCTGTTGGATGGTTGTCATCTGCGACGTGAAGTGCATCTTCTTTTGGAATCAATGTTCTTTTTGAGGAGACGGCGTTCTGTTTGACTCATGGTGGGAATGAAGAGGCCACGTTTGCAGAGGCTGAATGACATGACTGTAATCCAACTCTTCCATGAACCAGATGTACTCAAAAGAATAAACAATGATTTTATTAATTTTGGATGCTGGTGCTTGAGGAACAACAGATTTAATTAGAAGAGGCTGTGGAGGTAGAGGGAGTCTGGAGGGGGTCGCTGGTACTGCATACAGCTTTGTGTTGCTAGTGATGCTCTTGCTTGCATAAAGTTGAATCCAGACTGAGGCTGTCATTCCATTGTTTTTAAGGCATAGCAGCCATGCTGCTAATAGGGCTCCCAGGTCCTTGCCCAGCTGGGAAGATGGCTGGTAGTGGCCATAAACCAGACAGTTCTCACTGGTCACTGGGTGGCACTGTGAGCCCAGAGCAGCTTGGTTGCTCTCAGGAGTGAGGGGCCTGTGCGTGCGTGCTCACGTGCGTGCACGTGTGTGTGTGCCTGTGTGTGTGTGTGCAGGTGGCATCAGTGGGGAGGGTGGAAGCTGGGCCTGCACCCTCACGTGGTTGTGTTTGTGTTAAACCGTGGTGTGATTAGGAGCGTGAGCTGCTGTCCTGCCCGTGTCTGGGTTTGAATCCAGCTCCTCCTGTCACGAGCTTGGTGCTTCTGTTTTTGCCTCTGCTCCCTCTCTGGAGTCTGTGGCTGACCCCTGTCCCCCAGCTCCAGGTGCACACGGTCTCCCTGGGTTGGGCTGGGCTGGTGAGCCCTCTGAGGTCTGTCCCGGCCACGTGGCTGTGGTGCTCTTTACTGCTGCCAGCCCGTCACCCCATCACCCCTGTGCCCTCACTGCAGCTTCTTCATCTGGGCCGTCCGTGGCGACCTCTGTCCCAGCGGCTCCACCACTGGGAGCACTAGGTATGGCCCATGTCCCTGTGGAGTTCAGCAGGGAGCTGGGCACAGCACTGGCCTCAGCAGGAGACTCCCCCATCCTCTTGGCCTCTATGGCTCCTTCCTTTGCTCCCCAGAGCCTCCTTTGAAGTCCCTGTCCCTCCTTCCTCCTCACTGCTCTCTGCTCCTGCCACTCTGCAGAAGGTTCCTTTGTGCCCAGGATGCTGCTGTCAGTTGAAGGGGGACCTTCTCCTCCTCACTCACGGGCTGCCCGTGGCTATGTTGCCCGCTTCTGGGCTTCTGCAGAAAGGCCGGGGCCCAGCACTGAGCGACCTGGGGCAGGGCTGTGGCCGTGAGGGCCCCCGACCTCCTTTGGGCTGCCAGGAGCAGCTCCCCTGCTGGTCCTCATGCCTGGCTGGAGCCCCCGTGGCCAGGACAGTGGCTCCCGTAACCATGCTCAGCTGCCCTCCTCTTCCTCTCTCTCTTGTTTTCCTGGACAGTTTTGGTTTTCCTATTTGAATCTTCCTGGCCCCAGGCCCTTCCCTGGGTGAAAGTTGCTATCACCAGGCGACTGACTGTGAGCCTGGGATCTGGAGAAGGACCTTAGGGAGGGCTGGTTTGTTCGCTAAAACGCCCCCGGAGTGCTGGGGCCGGCCTTGCTGGGTCGCTGGGTGAAACTCTAGACTCGCACTTGGCCCCCAGGATAAGCCTCTTATGGGTCATTTCCTTCGTGTAAAACAAAAAGCAGGGGTTCTGGCTGAAAAGTTCTGAAAAGACCACTTTTGCCATTTCGGATTTTGCCATTAGGGAAGAGAATAAAAGAGAAAAGAACTAACTTTGATTTCTTTATCTTTGAAGATAAAAGCCCAAGACTTTGTCAAAGAGGGTGAACAGCCCAGAGCTGCCTTCATCTTTGTTGAAACTGCTTTGGGGAAGGTGGACATTGTTCCTGGAATGGTCGGAATCTTGTGCCGTCTGTTTGGCAAGCACAGCCCTGAGTGTCTCGCGGTGGCTGCTTGTCTGTGGGGAGCACGGGAAGGCTCTGCTGTCCACAGAAGGGAATCAGAGCTTCCTCGCTGTAGACCTGGGTTCTAATTTCAGCTCTCGCCCTTCATAGCTGGGGCCTGGAAGAGTCCGCCTGACGTTGCTGGGCCTCCGTGTTCTGGGCTGTGATGACCCCGGCCCCACGGGACCGTCGTGATCCCGGAAGGAGATATTGTCAGGGGAGCTTGCTGCGGGGGCAGAGAACAAAGCACCAGGTACTGGTAGGTGTCGCTTGCACGTACCACCTTGTCACCTGCTCCGGAAGGAGAGAGAAGCGGAGAACACTGCTGAGCTTCGTTCTCATCAGGTTTTACTTCTGTAAAAAATGTTTCACCAGCAAATTACCTCGATGAGTCCTTCCTGGGGATTCGTAATTTGTTTGATACGTAACGCGGGGCCATCCAGGGTGTCAGCTGGAATGAAAGATACACTTTAATTTGCCGGGGAGCTTGGAGGCTGGAGTGACAGTAATTAGAAGTGATTATCTTCCTCCAACTCTGTCTGGTGGAGGTGGGAACTGCGCAACGCTGGGAAAGGTTGTGACTGCCCTGAGGCCCAGCCGCCCTGAGAGCTTGGTCCTGTCCTTGTTTTCTGGGCTGGGCCGTGTCTGCGTGTTGAAGGCTGTCTTTGAAAATGGCCTTCACTTTCTAGCCCCAGATCCTGTTGGAATCTTGAAGCTGCGACTTGTAAACCTCCCCCTGAAGGGGCAGCGAGAGTAAGTTGCCTGGTGACAGCAACTTTCACCCAGGGAAGGGCCTGGGGCCAGGAAAACTCAAACCAGAAGACCGTGGTACTGTCCCTTTACCACAACAGGGACAGTAAGAGCATCTGCCTGCTGTGGTGTTATCTCCAAAGCACCCTGAGAGTTGGGCTGGCGGCTGACGTTGGGTGGTTTACATCCCCCTCGACCCTCTTTATCTTGCAGTTGCCAGATAAAATGTAGGAGTCTCAGCTCAATTTGAATTTCAGATAAGCAATGAAAAATGTATTATTTTTTGGAGGCAGAGTCCCATTCTTGTTGCCCAGGCTGGAGTACAGTGGCACAGTCTCGGCTCACTGCAACCTCTGCCTCCTGGGATCAAGAGAGTCTCCTGCCTCAGTCTCCTGAGTAGCTGGGATTACAGGCTTGTGCCACCACGCCCGGCTAATTTTTTTTTTTGTATTTTTAGTGGAGACAGGGTTTCACCATGTTGGCCAGGCTGGTTTCAAACTCCTGACCTCACATGATCTGCCTGCCTTAGCCTCCCAAAGTGCTGGGATTACAGGTGTGAGCCACCTCACCTGGCCTAATTTTTGAGTATAAGTATGTCCCAAATATTGCATGGGACATACTTATACTAAAAATTATTCATTGCTTATTCAAAATTCAAATTCAAATATAATAATTCAGATATTATAATGGGACATACTTATACCAAAAAAAGGATCTGAATAATCTGTTTCCAGATTTAAGTGTGCATCCTATGTTCATATTTACTAAATCTACAGCCCTGCCCTTAGTGGCCTGGGACCTTGGCTGGTTCCATAACCCTCGGTTCTCTGTCCTTCCTCCATGTGGCAGATCATGATAGTTACGGCTGCACTGACTTCCCAGGGTGGTGGAAGGCAGTGAGGGCCCAGATCCGGTGCAGGTAGGACCCCATATGCATCCCTAGTCAGGAGATTCTCAGCTCACCCTAAGGTCCCCTCTACCCCACTCTTCTCATGAGCCCGTGTCGGCCTCAGAGTTCTATCTAGAGTCTGCCATTTCCTGGGGGGCTGGTGGGGCTTGGCTGGTGGGCAGAGGACACCCAGTGTTTTAAGGTCCTGGCTTGTCCAGGCTCACCGCCCTCTGTGTCCCTGGTCAGTGCTGTGGAGAAGCGGTGGGACATGGGCCCTGGTTTTGCGTGATCCAGCATGAACGTTCCCAGCAGCCCTCTAGACCACATTTCTCCTCCTTTTCTTCACCTGGACGTGGAACGAGGGTCCGGCCCGAGTCCCTCCTGTTCACTCGGGTTTTCCCTTACTGCATACTCTTCCATGTCAGGCACTGTGACGGGCCTGGTGCATGGCAGTGATGGCGTCAGATGCCGCCCCTTCGTGCCCTTCTGGGGTGCATGGTTTGGTTGGAGGAGGCAATTTGCAGTGAGAAACAAACGAATCCGCAGGAGACGCACTGAGGACTCTGACAGTCGCCAGCACACGATGCCATTCCCTCGTCTCTCCCTGGTGAAAGTGGTTTTCGTTTTATTTTCCATTCCCATTCCGGGTGCTTCCGAATGCCTCACGTCCCTTTGCTGAAAGTGCTGCGGAGCGACTGAGTGCGTGCGTGGGGAAACGCGCGAACGTCTCTCTGCGTGTGTGTGTGGCCTCGCTGGGTGCTGGGATGGTTGCTTCCCAGGCTGTTCAGCTGACGGTGTTGAGTGTCTACTCCGTGTCTGGCTGTGGGGACGCAGGAACAGGTGGAGTTCACTGCATCCCTGGCTGCAGCCAAGTGCAGCTTGACTGTTGGGGGTACCGGGCAGCGGCTGCTGTTTGACTGGTGAGGAGGCTACCTGCTTCTCAGTTATTATATCACCTAGGCAGCTTCGGGACCCCCAGACCCACCCCGGCTGGCACACTGATTCAGCAGGGCCTTCCACCTGCTGTGGCTGGTCCTTAGGGCCACCTTTCCTCTGTGGCTGGTCCTTAGGAAAGCAGCTGCATGAGGGTCACCTGGGTGTTCCCTCGGAGCCTTTGAGGCCCCCCGTTGTCTTCTTCTGACAGGGTCTCATTCTGTCGTCCAAGAGTGCAGTGGCAGGGTCACAAATCACTGCAGCCTTGAACTCCTAGGCTCAAGGGATTATCCAACTCAGCCTCCCGAGTAGCTGCAACTACAGGCATGCACCACCACACCTGGATACTTTTTTTTAAATTTTATTTTTGTAGAGATGGGATCTCACTATGTTGCCCAGGCTGGTCTCGAATTCCTCGGCTCAAGCAGTCCTTGCACCCCAGCCTCCCAAAGTGCTGGGATTATAGTGTGAGCCACTGTCCTGGTCTTCTGAATCAACCCCTGAATCTGTAGCTCACTGTGCATCCTCCCCAATCCCATCTCTTCCTCTTCCTCCCCACCTTTGCTGGCCACCTGGGCTATCACGTCCTTTGCTCTCTCTTTCTGGAGTGAATTTCTCCCCCTTCATCCTGCTTTCCCAAGCCCGCCCACACTTCCAGGCCCAGTTCAAATGTTAGCTTTTGGGTAACGCTTTCCCCAGCCCACTCCAAAGTGCCTTTTCCTTCCCCTTCCAGACTCCACGGCCATTACTTCCCCCAGGATTTGAGCTGATGCTCCGTCAGTCTTGTACCAGAGTTAGTTGCAAACATGTCTATGAGTGCCCCAGCTTGTCACCTGCAGTGGGCAGGGATCACACCTTATCATTCCCAAGTTGTCCTCACAATCACTTGGCACAGGGCTCAGCACCGGGAAAACGCTGGTTGGATGGGAGGCACTGAGGTGCCCATGGTGGGCTAGCAGCAGCACATGGTGGTGAGTTTCCAGAGGACGGTCAGCCCTGGTCCTCCTTGAGTGTGTCATTGGCTGCAGGGCCCCTGGGGTTGAGGGTTGGCTTGGCGCCCCGGTGAGGTGCTGACCCCACCCCAGGGGCTTTCTTTCTCCATGAGGGGTGTGAGTTCCCCCTCCCCATCCACGCACAAGCTCTGAGAGATTGCAGTTAGTTGTCACGTGGGATGTTATGGTCTCGCCAGCATTGAGACGCTCTCTGAGCTATAGAAATAGCAAGGGCTGGATTTAGGAGGTAGGTCTTGGCTTTTGGGCAAAGGTGGGGCTAGGGTTGAGGGGATCTTGGCCATCCTCCTCCCTGACAGGCTAAGCTGAGAACTGAGGTTCAGAGAAAGTGGTGTGATTTGTCCACTGTGTGATGGTCTCCAAGACCACCCCTAGGAGTGGTGATTTGCTAGGGGAACTCCCAGGCCTTGGCAGTGAGAGGAAAGAGACAAGACCAAACCAGCAGAGGGAAAGGTGTGGGGAGTGAAGGCTGGAGGAGCCCGAGCTCCGGCTTCCAGAACCCTCTCCTGGCAGAGCCACATGGCACATGCCTAATTCCTCCAGCATCTCATCATGACACCTGTGAAACACCATCTAGCAGGGAGGGAACTGGCCGCACAGGCACCCTCGCCTGACACGCCCCAAAACTCCAGATTCTCAGAAGGCCAGTGGGTAGTCATTGGCATGAATCATGTGGTTTGCACAAACAGTGAAGGCACGCTGAGCCCTGCTTCTCAGTTGGGGGGGGATCCGCCCCCAAACCCAAGTTCACAGATGCCAGGCGAGCAGGTAGCTTCCCTGCGAGGGCAGGCCGGCCTCTGGGTCAGCACCTTACCAGGGCACGAGGCCAAACCCTGCCCTGCTCTCTGTCTTCACATGCATTCCCCTCTCCCCAGCATGCAGCAGGCCTGGCCCGATGAAGGGATTCCGGTGGAGCTGGGTGTGCACCGGGTAGGCCGGGAGGGTCATGGCCAGAAGGAAATGCTTGCCCTGTTCTTAGTGTTGAGTCATCTCCTCTTTGCTCAGCAGAGTCACCTCTGTCTCTTTGCCCCTATTTGCCGTTGACTCACCGCAGCCTTTCCTGCATGGAACAGGAAAGAGGGTCCCCACTTCTGGAGCACATGGGAAGGGGTGGCTTCCCTGGGAACAGGGGCCATGCTTCTCCCAGCCTCCAGAGCCTGCCAATCTCTGTTCTTGGAGCTGACAACTCCCAGCTTGGCTAAACCCCAGCAGCACTGCGAAGGCTCCTCCACTTGGAACCAGCTTGGGGGGTGAGTTTCTCCAGCTCATGCACTCACCCCGCGTGGTTATTTATCCCCAAAGTCATTCTGAAGATTCATGGGCAAGGGCTTTCAGCGGCCTCCTATTCCCCACAGACGCCAGCCTGCCTGGTGGAACGCAGTGCTGCTCCTGCAGGAGTTGATGCTGTTCCGTCTTCGCCACCACATCGCTGCTGCTCCATCCCTGCCCCTCGGCCGCTGCTGCATATTAAGTGCCGGGAGCCAGGCTGGCCTGCCAAGGCCTTTTCAGGGCCCATGTGTTCTCAGGGGAGATGAAAAGCGTGAAGCAGGCGTGGCGTGGGTTGGCTTTGGCACTGCACCCCTGGTTCCAAGCACTGAGGGCCCCCTAGAATCCTCCTGGGAAGACTGAGGGCCCAACAGACCCCACTCTGTGGTTGCTCCTACTCTGACACCCTTACCCACTCCTACCCTGACTCCCACCTGCCTCCCCCAATTCTTGTTTAAACAATTAGGGGAGAACTCTTTTCGGCCGTTACGAAAAGGCGGCTGCAGCTGGGACAGGCTCCTCAGCAGCTTTTGTTCTGCTCAAGAGCAGAGTTTTCTGAATCTTGGTGAGGGAGCGTGTGCTTAATATGCCAGTCAGCGAGGCCAGACCTGAGTACCCAGCCCAGCCCGCCGCCCCCTCCTTGGCCAATTGGCTGAGAAGTGGGCTGTTGGCGGTGGGGCTCGCTGGAGGAGGGTGGAGTAAGCTGCCATGGGAACCCAAGGTGGCTGCCTACCTGGGCCCAGTGAGCTCGGGGTCCAGCAGGCGTGGATGGGGACGTGGGTCCTGTCTCCTGGCAAACCAATGGGATGTGGACAGTGAGAATGGGCGGGAGGCTGGGCCGCTTCCTCCCCTTCCCCCTGGAAGCTGCAGGAGCCTGGACGCAGGTCTCTTCTGGTCCTAGTCACCTTCCTACCCTCGTCAAACAGAGTCTCTTTGGGTAGAAAACAGGCAAAGTTATGTGGTCCACCCTCCACCCCAGCTTGGCTTACCTGGACCTGGTGCGCCATGGACGTGGACAAGCGCGTCTCATCCCTGCTGCACAACGGGAGGCGGCCTGGAGCTCCTTGCTCCTCCGGACGCCGTTTTCAGGGCTGATGTGGAATTTTTGTTGTGGAACAATTAGGTTAGCACAGTCTGATGTAATTTCTTTCTGAAATAACTTGGGCTTTAGAGTCAGAAAGACCTGGATTCAACTCTGGCTCTCGCTGGTTGCGTGGCCTCGGACGATTCTCCGGCGTCTTTGGTTTCTCCATCTGTGAAGTGGGAACAATGTTAGTGCCTCCCGCTGCAAGGTCGTGGTGAGGATTTCAATGTGCACAGACGCGTGAGTGTCAGCCATTGCTGTTGGTGGTGGTGGTGGTGTTATGGTTGCCCCCAGCTCCAGTGCCCAGAGCGGGGCCTGATGTGGGGCAAGTGCTTGGTGAGTGTGGAGCCGAAATCAGTGACGCTCTGCTGGGTGGAGAGGTGACTCCCAGCCTGGGGTTTAGGGACGAGTGCTGTCCCTGCCGTGAGGACTGAAGGGCAGGCAGGACCACCTCCACTTTACCGACGAGGAAACTGACTTTCAGAGATGGCAACTGACTTGTCCAGGGTTGCACAGCTGGGCTCGTGCTAAGAGTAAATGCAATGTTGCATGCCACGGACTGTGGCGTTTGGTACCCAGCCTTGCCGTGACACTCCCAGGGTGCATTTTGCCTTGATGCCTGGTTCTGTCAGTCAGAAAGGGATTGTGCCAAATCCCTGAGTATCTGGGAATTCCCTGAGATTCCAGTTTAAGGGGGCTTCATGCAACTTAGCAGTCATTCCACACTATGCAATTTCAGTCCCGGGTGAGTACTGACGGCAGCCACAGCCGTGCAGAAAATGCACACGTGAGTGCCGGATCATTCTATGGCCTGGGTCCTCTGTGTCCCAGCACACATCCCCCTGGATTCTGGGTACCTGACTACGTCCATGTAAGGAACCCCCATCCACCTGTGCCCTTTGACACTCTGACCAAACACATCTGGGCCCCTCCAGGGTGTTGTTATGGCTTAAATGAACCCACAGATCTCACCCGGGGTTTAAATGAACCCACAGATCTCACCCGGGGTTTAAATGCACCCGCAGGTCTCACCCGGGGTTTAAATGCACCCGCAGATCTCACCCGGGGTTTAAATGAACCCGCAGGTCTCACCCGGGGTTTAAATGAACCACAGATCTTGTGGGTGGCTCGAAGCCAAAGCATTGGTGCCAGGGAGTGGGTTCCCGTTCTCATGTTGGCTTGGGCCTTTGCTGCTCTAATCCAAGGAGCAGTGGTGGGAAGCCAGGCAGCCTCTGGAGGGAGATGGGGCTGGGCAATCTGCGCTCTGAGATCCGAGCCTTCCCTTCCCTGGTGAGAGATGCTCCTCATGAGCTGTGAGCGTGCGCTTTGGAGGTGGAGCGTGCACACGATGGCCTTGATGAGGGCCTAGAACTCTTTCGCTGTGGCTCAGCAACCGTCCACCTCCCCGCAGCCTCCTGCTGTCTCCAGAGGCACAGTCCTCCCTCCCTCCAGGCTCTACCCACTTGCCTCCTCCTCCAGGGGGCCCTTCCTTATCCCCCAGCTAGAAGTGGATTCCTTTCCCTCCTTGCTCTCCCTGCCTTTACAGGGGCTCAGGAAGTGTCTGCACAACAAGCCAAGGGGGGAAGGCCAGTGAGGTGTTTGGTGAGGGGAGCAGTGGGCCCATCTGACCTGATTAGGCCTTCACATGTCCGTAGTTGCTTTCTGAGCCCGGGGGTCACCAACGAGACCCCTGGTGTGGCAGGTAGGAGCACGGGAGTGTGGTGTGGTGTGGCTGAGTACAGAATTAGGAAGGCTTCACCCACCCGTGACGTGTTTTCATTGCAGCCCAATGTGACTAAGAATTATATACTATAAATGGATGTTTCTGTCTTTAATTTTTTTTTTTTTTGCATTTATTGGAGGCTTTACTGTTTCTGGGTAATGAAATCCATTATCTGGTTTTCAGTGGAATACTTAGAAGATAAAATTATTGAAATGAATAAACAATGCAATATTTGTACCTAAACATTCCTTTAAAATATGATGAAAAACATTTCATCAACGCTTGCAGTGTTTTGGTGGTTTCGCCAACCATAAACGGCGTCATAAAACAAAGCAAAGAAGCAAATTTGTTAATCTTCATGAGGACGATTCCTGTGCATTTTCCGTGGAGAATCTGGAACATAAACAGGGCGTGTTAGGATTCCTGGAGGGGCGGGAGGGGCAGCGCTTTTTGTGTGTGTGTGTGTATGTCAAAGCCAAGGCCACGAGGGTGCTGGAGGTGGGCAGCGGGGCGCGGCCTGGGGGACCCGGGGACCCTGGCGAGGGGCATGGGCAGGGCTGCTGCTTTGCTGAGCCCTAGCTCCTCATCTTTGAACTGGGGGTGTAGGTGATGTTTCGTGGGGAAGCCGCCCTGGGGGACCACTGTGTGGTCAGATAAGCTGGTCGGTGGGAAAGTGCTGAGCAGAGGTGGAAGGCCTGCACCCTGATGACAGCGCCTACTCACATCCTAGGAGGGCGCGACTCTGTCCTGTCAGCAATGGGATTCCCCCAAACTCCTTACTCCATGTATGACAGGAAGAGTCCCTCTGGGGACAGGACAGCCCTGGGAAGGGGCGTCAAGAGAGCAGGGTGTCCTCCCCACCTGAGAACCGAGCCCCATCGCGCACACAGCCCCGGGGCCACGGGCTTCGTGAAAGGCCTGGCCAGGCCTGAGCCCGGATCCCGGCTCAGCTGCTGACTGTGTGTGGCCCCCCTACCGAGGGAGGCTGCACGACCCCAGGCTGCTCTCGGGAAAGCTGGTGATTCCGTGATCACCTGGGGTCCTGGTGGGCTCCTCTGAGAGGCTGTGCATGGAGGGTGTTTTGTCAGTTGGAGAGCACTCGACACCCGCTAAGGTTCCAGGCCAACTCTTCCATCTGCAAGTGTACAGGTCGCGGTGGAACGGCCCTGGGGTGGATTCAGCCTTCATAATCACCACACCAGGTGCGTGTCTTAGCTGTGTGACTTTGGTCAAGTTACTTAACCTCTCTGGACCTCCAAGTCCTCATCTGTAATAAAGAAGATGATGGCCTTTCTGTGTTGCTGTCCTGTGAGAATTGAAGACAGCATCTGTGAAGGGCCTGGCCTGCCAGAAACCTTCCGTAACAGTAGTGATGATCACTGTCATGGCGTGTGACCCTGGGCTGTGTGCCTGTCTTGTCTCATTCTCAGTTTTCTCATCTGTGAAAGGACAGAATTTGACTTGTCGATTTTTAAAGGTCTTTGTTCTTTATTTGATTTTATTCCTCTTTCCAAGTGTACACTACTTTTTTAGTCATCATAACATTTGAAACCCAATGCTTTAATCAGACTTTGGCAAAAATAACTGATCACCTTCAGAGAGACAAATGTTCCAGAGATGGAGAATTCTGCTCGTGGCCTGAGAAAGGCTGGCATCTTGTGTTAGGCCAGGGTGTGAGGATAGCTCAGGGGGTGGGAGCCCTGAGAGCTTGTGTCTGGCACTGGAGGGATGGGGACTTGATGAGCCATTGGATTAGGTCAGCAGGGTTTTGGCCATCTCTGGAAGCATCATGGGCCCCTTGGTTTGTATTGTAAGTCAGTTTGGCACTGGTATGTGGGATTATGCAGTTTGTATCAGTCAGAATAGGTAGATAGTGCTGTAGTAACAAACAGCCCCAAATCTCAGTGACTTAAAAGAATCATGTTCTATTGTCTCATGGTTATATGGGTTAACTGGATCCCCTGCATAGTTCTTGCTTGCTTGTGGTCAGATGGTGGCTGACACTGGAATCCTTTGAGGCTCAACCAGACTGGGTGCCCAAGCTGGTTTCTTCACTGACATTTTGAGTACCTGGGCTGGAATGGCTGGAAGAGCTTGGGACTGGCTGGTGTCACTCTCTCTCCTGCAGCCTCTTCATGTGGCTTGGGCTTCCTCACAGCATGGTGGTCCCAAGAGTGACTGTTCCAAGAGTGGAAGTGGAAAAAAAAAGTGGAAGCCACCCGTGTCTCAAGGCTGAAACCAGAAGCCGGCACAGTGTCCCTTCAGCTGTTTTCTACGGGCTGAGAAGCTGCAGAGCAAGCCCAGGTTCAAGGGGAGGGGGACACATTCACCTTTTGATGGGAGGAGTGTCAGATAATTTGTGGCCATCCCTACTGTGCCACTGTCATTTGTGAGGGTTTATAGGGCACCGGGTCCTTGTCTAGGGGCTTTTCTGTGTCACTTCATTCATGCCTCAATGACATCCTGGGAGATGGGACTATCACAGTCCCCATTTTACAGATGAGGAACTAAAGGTGAAGGGGGAAGTAACTTGCTGAAGCCCTCACCTGAAGTATGTGGCACAGCCAGATTCAAACACAGAACTCCCTTCCCCTGCTGCAGTATTGACCTGTGCAGTATAGACTGCAACAAAAAAGATGCCAGGAGCTGCAGGTTTCCTCTCTCTGGTAAAAGCTGCATCTGTCCACTCAGATTTGCTCTCCGTAGCCCCTGAGCAGGGCCCATGGTGTGTGTGAGCATGTCCTCAGCAGGCTGAGGCAGGAGTGAGTCATCTCTAAGAAAGAGGGGTGGGCTAGATGGGGTGGCTCGCACCTGTAATCCTAACACTTTGGGAGGCTGAGGTGGGTGGATCACTTGAGGCCAGGAGTTCAAGACCAGTCTGGCCAACATGATGAAACTCCATCTCTACTAAAAATACAATAATTAGCCAGGCATGATGGCATGCACCTGTTGTCCCAGCTACTCAGGAGGCTGAGGCAGGAGAATCACTTGAACCCGGGAGGCAGAGGTTGCTGAGATCGTGCCACTGCACTCTAGCCTGGGCAATCGAGCGAGACTGTCTAAAAAAAAAAAAAGAAAGAAAGAAAGAAAGAGGGACGAAGTCCTGCTGCTTCCACCAGCAATTCTCCCACCACCTGGGCCTCTTTGTCTTTGAAGGTTTCTTTTCTGCAGGCCGCTCTATGCATCATTTTAAAAAAACCCCACGGATCCCCTTTAACGGGAAACACACTGGCTCTTCTGGTGTGGTTTCAAGTCAGCTGGCTTATTCCAGAGACATTTCGTTGTGAGTATTAATAAAAACAACATGCATTTTTGTGTGTTTCCATAGAGACTTCCCAAGATTTATGTCCCCAAGACATATCGTTGGATCCTGTGGAATAATTATCTTCCCAGCGTCCCCTGATATTCTGCAGGTCTCCCCGGCTGAGAGGCAGATGTTGAGGCTATTTGTGTATGAAATAGAAAAAGGACAGACTTAACTGGCCTTGGGGTCTTTCATGTATTTGGGAAGCGTGAGGTGTCGGGGTACAAAGAGGCGAGGCCGAGGAACAGCTGGGCAAGCAGCACTTTCACGGCTGTGGCTGGGGCTGTTTGAAAGTGGACTGTGTCTGCCAAGAACAGTGGGTTCCCTTTCACTTTGTTACTCAATAGGAGAAACCCAGGCTTTCACTGAAGGCGAGAAGAACGGGGTCTTTTAATATGGACTCGTTGCCGGAACCGCCACGACACCAGGGCAGGCTGGCCAGTGGGCGCAGAGCCAGCCACCAGAGGCAACATGGAATTCTGGTGAGGATGCTGGAGTGGGCATTAGGAGGGCAGAATTCTTGTCCCTGTCTGCCGCCAAAGACTGGGTGACGTGGGCTAAGACAGAGCTCTGTGGATCTCAGTATCCTTGTCTGTAAAATGGGTGCACTGGGGTAAGAGCTTTTGATTTGCAGGTGACTGAAGCCCAATTCAAAGAAGCATGAGAAAAAAGGAGGGGACTATATGACTTTGCATCATGGAAAGTTTCAAGGGTAGTGGCCAGCTTCAGGAGTGGCTTGTTCCAGGGGCTCAAACAATGCCTTCGGAGCTCTGCCTCTTTTCTTGCTCTCTGTTCTCTGCGAAGGGATTTGCTCTGGAGGTAGTAAGGAGTTATCATCACATTTTATTAGGGAATTGAACAAACAAGTTTTTTTTTTTATTAAAACAAATACACATATGAATATTCAGAACACGGAAAGAGGGTTGGGGGGACCGGGACTGATTTTCACCTTGTCCAGTTGTTAGAGCATCTCACGTCGTAGTGTACAGGAGGGCTCACTGTAAGCTGTAACGTGCTGTTCTCAAGACTAGGAGTTATGTCAACACGATAGCAAGAAAGCATTGGATCCAGATGACCAGGATTCTGACCTTGGCTCTGACACTTTCACAGGTTCTGTGACTTTGGGCGGGAGTGTGTTCCTGCCTAAGCCTCAGTGTTCCTTTGGGTAAGTGGGTATGATAGGATCTGCCACACCCCAGGCATCAGGTCGGCATTCCAGGCAGGAAGAAGGGGATGGAGAGGTGAGAAGTCCTCCAAAGACCGAGGCTTTTTAAAAAGCAGTCCCAGAACCCCTACCCTGTGACTTTGCTTATGTCTTATTGGTCACAACCGGATGACATCGCTACCTCTACAGCTCCCTTGGAGTCCAGGAAGAAGGCGTCTCAGCTGAGCACATTGCCCTCGGGACAGAATTGGGTTTGTGTGGCAAGGAGAAAGGGGAGAGCAGGAACTGGGCCGCCCACAGTCTGGGGGCAGGAGCTAATGATGACAGCGGCCAGTACTTACGACATGCATCCCTCTGGCTGAGCCTCGTCTAAACATAGGGTGCCAGTCATATCACTCGCAAGGTAGAAAGGGGTCTGGGAAGGCCTTGAGTCCCCCGCCTCCCTGACCCCTGCAGTACCACCCTCAGCAGTGAGCCCCTTGCCCCTGGCCCGAGTCACATTGCAGAGCTGAGATACCACCTGGCAGCTGGGGGGCCCCAGTACTTGTGGAGGCTGGGGAACCACCAAGGGAGCCTGAGGCAGGAAAGTGGGAGGGCAGGGTCTTCCAGACAGAGGGTGAGCAGGGGCCCCGGGGGACGAAACTCCAGGAACTGAGGGGCCAGCGTGGCTGGGAGGGAGGGCATGCTGGGGCCAGATGTGGGCAGCTTGGGCCCGGGTGGGGCAGGGCGGAGCTCAGGGGCCAGGAGTGCATGGACTTAGAGCAAACCGCAAGACACTGGGGGCTGGTCAGGAGGGTGGTCCGTGCTCCTCACCTCCTCCTCTTTTTTTGGAATGTTCCTGTGATGGTTGAACTTTTTCATTGAACATGTGTTACTTTTATAATGCAAAAGAGTGATTTGACTTTTGAAAATAAAGGCTCTACATACTTCCCCAAATGTTTTTGCACCAGACAGCTCCTCTTCATTAGTCCCACCTTCACAAGCCCCGAGTGACCGCACAATTCATCACCCAAACCAGGACGCTTCTGAGAGGGCCTGGGGGTGTGGGAGGGATTGGCACTGTGCCAGTCTGACACGCATCAACCGGGACTGTTGCATGCATGGAGGGCCCTTTCTCACTTAAACCCCAAACTGATGAGGCTTCTAAAAATTATTATAGATGAAAATTTCCAACAGGCCTCGTTCCTCATGAGTGGCAATCCAAAATCATTATTGTATTTCGTTTAGAAAAAATTGAAACTGTCGAATGGAAAATCCCCCTTAGCTGGCTGGGTACGTGGCATTATCTCTGTTCCCCAGCTGGAGCCTCAGGAAGCTGCATGACTGGTCCCAGCTCAGGGCCAGCACTTGGGATGGAGACCACAGCTTGGACCCCTGACACTGCCTGGACTCAGCCCCTGAATTCCCCAGTTGGGCTCAGCACCCCATGGCTGTTTTTTCCCAATTCAAGAGGCACCTGGAGGATCAAGGGTGTCCTGGTGATCACAAAGCCTGGCTGTCCCGGCCTTTGACCTTACCCGAGCAGCTGGGCTAAGGATGCCAGCTCTTATCGCCATCCCTGTCTCAGGCTCCCTTGTCCCCAGGAGCCGTCCTGACAAGCTTTGCTGCAGGGATGACCTGAGCCTTGCAGGGGAGGAGGGACCCTGGGGCAGCTCTGGGGTCCAGGGCCCCAAGACTCCGTCCTGAATCCGTGACCCTGTATCCCTGCCTGCCTCTGGCCCCCTGCTGATGACATATTCAGTTTATTCTGAGTAGTGACACGGGCTGTCCCCCTGTTCTCATTAGGGATCTGTAGCTCATTCCAGGCCCAGCGAAGGCGCTACAGAAGAGGGATGGTGCTCCTCGCAGGGGCGCACGAGGACCCCTCCGGTGCCTGCCTTTGTTCTCCAGGTGTGTGTTAAGCCCCCACTGAGCGCTGTGGTGGAGGAGGTGGCCAGGGGGCAGGTGGCCAGGGCGCCCCAGCTCCCTCCCAGATGAGGTGGTGTCATAGGAAGGATTCAGGGGCCCACAGGGACACTGGGGAGGAGGTGACACGATCCAGGCTGTGAAGGCGGTGTTCTATGGTGACAGGTGCCCACCTCCTGAGGGGCCAGGGAGGACACCCTGGCAAGGCAGCCCCTCCAAGTGGGCAGGAGGTCCCTGCCCTGCAGGAGGGTGCATGCCCTGAACCCACCTCCAGAAGAAGTCTCGGGGTTCCATGGATGGAATTCGCCTCTTCCCATAGCTGGGTGCTGGTTCCTGGTGACCCGGGTTCCAGGCGGCTTTGTTCTCAGGGTAAGAGTTACATGGAAAAAAGCTCAGCATTGCTCTTCATCAGAGAAATGCAAATCAAAACCACAATGAGATATCATCTCACCCCAGTCAGAATGGCTGGTATTAAAAAGGCAAAAAATAACAGATGTTGGCGTGGATGCAGAGAAGAGGGAACTCTTAGGCCCTGTTGGTGGGAATGTAAATTAGTTCAGCCACTGTGGAAAACAGTATGGGGATTTCTCAAAGAGCTAAAAATAGAATGATCATTAGATCCAGCAATGCTACTATTTGGTATCTACCCAAAGGAAAGGAATCAGTGCATCAAGAAGATACCTATTTGTATGTGTATTGCAGCACTGTTCATAGCAGCAAAGCTATAGATCAAACCAAGTGTCCCTCCGTGATGAATGGATAAAGAAAATGTGGTCTAGGCACACTATAGAATACTATTCTGCCGTAAAAAGTATGAAAGCATATCTTTTGCAGCAACATAGATGGAACTGGAAGTCATCATCTTAAGTGAAACAAGCAAGGTACAGAGAGTCAGCTGTTGCATGCTCTCACTCATAAGTGGGTATGAAGAAGTGTGTGTCCATGGGCTTATGAGTGTGGAGTGATAGACAGTGGAGACTCGGGCGCGTGGCGGGAGCATCATGACAAGTTGGTTGATGGGTATAATGTACATTATTTGGGTGATGGATATGCACACTATACCATCTATGTGTATCACAAAATTGCACATGTGCCCTCTAAATCTGTACAAATCAAAAGGAAAAAAAGAGGGGTGGGTTGATACCCAGGGCCTTGGGAATTCCATGGATGTGGATTTGGATGTCCTGAGCAGTGCTGGCTGTATGGGCTTGGGCCGGTGACTGGGCCTCCTTGGACCTCAGGTTCTGCATCAGGAGGATTCTAATAACAATGACTGTGTAGCACTGTTGAGAGCAGCATCTCTCACATCTCCATGCACACAGGCCCCCGGGGACCAGTCAGAGTGCAGATCTGACTCAGCAGGTTTGGGCCGGCTGTGTTCCCATGAGGTCCCAGGGGATCTGATATTACATCTGCAGCCAGGAAGAGCATGGGTGGGAGGTGTCTGCTGTGCACAGATGAGTATGTGAGCATGTGAGCGTGAGCGTGAGTGTGTGAGTGTGCATGAGAGAGTGTAACAGAGTCCTGAAGGCAGGAATTGGCTTCTCAGGCCTCCATTCACCCACCCCTTCACTCAGCAAGGCACCGAGTGGTCAGGTCAGGTTCCTGCCCTAGCGGAGGTGACAGTCCCATGCAGAAGAAGGTAAGCTGTTCTCAGTGTAACCAGTGCTTCCTGGGTAGTTCCCGTGGGCCTTGGGAGAATCTAACAGGAGGCTAAGCAGGGAGAGCTTCCTGGAGGAGGCGGCTTTCAGCTGGGACCTAAAGGGAGATCCTTGTTCATCTTCATATTGTGCTGTAGTTCCTGCCAGACGCAGAAGCCTCAGTATGAATGGGCTCAGAGAAATAGAATGGAAGTGAGTTGGAGCGAATTGTCAGGGAGTGTGGGAGTCAGGAATGGGAGATGGCATTGGAGACGGTGTGCTGGGGAGGCGGCCGTGATCGGGGGCCAGCCCCTCTGAGTGGATGGATTGCTTGAGCCTGAAGCCTGATGCCTTCTCCCTGTCCAAGTGGTCCAGAGACAGGCCTGAGTTCCGGGGCTCAAGAAGCTGGTTAGCCTCGTCCTCTCAGGCTTGGATCAGAGGTCAGGCGGGGACCGGCTCCTGGGGAGCTTCTGCTCACAGCCATAACTGAGAAACCATCTGTTTGTTCTAATCTTTCGTCTAACTAGTCCTGTGGTATTTATCTGTCCACCTGCCACAGACAGGCCAGGGCATGCCCTGGGCAGAGCGGCTGTGCAGTGGGGCCAGGGGAGCCCTGGGGTTAGAGCGTGGGGCCCCCGGGTTGAAGCGTGGGGACTCCCGGGGTTGGAGCGTGGGGACCCGGGGTTGGAGCGTGGGGTCCCTGGGGTTGGAGCGTGGGGACCTGGGGTTGAAGAGTGGGGACCTGGGGTTGGAATGTGGGGACCTGGGGTTGGAATGTGGGGTCCCCGGGGTTGGAGCGTGGGGTCCCCGGGGTTGGAGCGTGGGGACCCGGGGTTGGAGCGTGGGGTCCCCGGGGTTGGAGTGTGGGGTCCCCGGGGTTGGAGCGTGGGGACCTGGAGTTGGAGCGTGGGGACCTGGGGTTGGAATGTGGGGTCCTCGGGGTTGGAGCGTGGGGACCTGGAGTTGGAGCGTGGGGACCTGGGGTTGGAGCGTGGGGACCTGGGGTTGGAATGTGGGGTCCTGGGGTTGGAGCATGGGGACCTGGGGTTGGAATGTGGGGACCTGGGGTTGGAGCGTGGGGACCTGGGGTCGGAACGTGGGGACCTGGGGTCGGAATGTGGGGACTCGGGGTTGGAGTGTGGGGCCCCGGGGCTGGAGCGTGGGGCCCCGGGCCTGGCCCTACTGGGGCTGGCCTTGCTGGGCTGATCGTGCTGTCTCTGTGGGTCTCTGCCTCCTTGCTTGCCTGGGGTCTACAAACTCAGTCCTCTTCAGCTGCCAGGAGGCCATGGGTGTCAGGGGCAAGTGTCCTGAGGAACAGCCCTGGGGCAGGGAGAGGCCCTGGAGAGTGGGGAGAGCGGCTTGGTGAGCACATGCCTGCTCAGAGGTGGCAGCGCTTCTCTGCTCCAGCCAGGGCCGCCGCAAGGGACCATGGAGTGGCGTTTCCAGATCTTTTGATTCTTCTAGAGAATCTGGAAGTCTGTATTGTAGGGGGCTTTCCTGGTTTTAAATGTTGACAATCAATTAAAAATTAAAAAAAAAAAAACACCATGTGTGACAAATAAAAGCCACCTGTGGCCCAGGCTTGGCCCCTCAGATGGCAGTTTGCATCCTCTGGCAGGAACTCTAAACTGTGGGGATATATTCAGTCGTTCGTTCACTCACTCATTGATTCATTGAATACCCACAAATGCGAAGGCCCTTGCTAGGCACTGGGGGGTTACAGAGCTGAACTGGAAATGGATTATGCCCTCCAGCTCAGAGCCTGGGCGGCAGGAAAACCCCAAATCTCGGATGCAAAGGTAATGTGGTTACCATGAATAGGCGGGAGAGCTGTGACGGCTGGACCTGGCAGAAATCAGCTGCGTCTTGCATGATGGGGGGTTGGGACTGTGGGGATGTCGGGAAAGGGGGTGTCCAGGATGAGCAGACATGCTGGGGGCAGAGTGTGAGGTCTGTTGGGGGAAGAGTGGGGAGCTTGGTCTGGCAGAGCCGGGTAGGGCTGGACGGGTTTGCGATCCAAGTGAATTGAATCTCTAGGCAGAGTGTGGGCACCGGCCCTAGTCACCCGTTCCTTGCATCCTTTGGATGTAGGTGTCATCGGTAGAGACTCAGGGGTCATTGATTCATGGCTCCCGGGCATTTGCTGGTGATTCGAGAAGCTCAGGAGGTACTTCTCAGTCTTTCTAGAACAGAACGAGTTTTGCTATTTTAACATTTGGGAGACCTGTGGGGCAGGAGAGGGCGAAGGGATATTATTAGAATGTGTGAATCTTGGTCGGGCTTCCTCGGGCCCTGGAGCGGGCAGGTGGCCAGAAGACAGAAGTGATGTTTCACGCAGATGGTGGCCTCGCCAGGCCTCTGCAAGCCAGCAGGACGGATCGGCGGTGAGGTCAGGCTCGTGTGCCCTGCGCCAGGAGTGCCCACCAAGAACCCTAAATGGGTGAGGGGCTGGTTTTGCTCAGCACTGACCTTGGAGAAGGCTGTGTGAGGGCAGGGAGACCCAGGCCCCCGGGGGTAGTGGGGGTGGGGAACTCCCAGAGGCTCCAAGAGAAACCAGTGTAAGTGTGGACCCCGAGAGGCGGCAGGGCAGGGAGAGCCTCTCCGCATCGCCATGGTCACAGAGTGGCTCTTCCTGGCAGGGAGCCCAGTCAAGATTTGCACATTCTAATACCCCTTCTCCCTTTCGTGCCCCACAGGTCTCCCAGATGTTAAAATAGCTTGTGCCCTGCACACTGACCGAGAGTGTATCCTTGACAAGTCCCTTCACCTTCCTGAGCTCCAGGCTTGTCACCTATAAAAGGTGGTGACAGGAAAAGAGGTGCACATGTGGGAAGCTCCCAAAAGGTGCCACGTGCTCTACCCCATGTGTGCCCACTCTCCTCTGGCTTACCCTAGCCCCTTGTCCTTCTCTGCCTGCTCTATGCCCTGGAGGTGAGTCTGTAGCTTGCTCACCTGGCCTCCCTGGCCCTGGCCTCCCATTGGGTTCGGTCAATGGGAGGCTCTGACAGGAGATGGGAGGAAGGAGAGGATGGGGGATGGGTTCCTGCAACTTTCTCTTTGAGGCCTGGGGTTGCCGTGTTTGCTGCATTTCTCTGTCCACAGCACGCCGGGTCAGCCCTGGCCCATGGCTACAGCTCTCACTCACCCAGGTACCTCTGCTCTGTCCTCTTCCTCCTTCAGTGTTGGGGGAGTGGTGACTTCCAGTGGGGTCAGCGTGCTTCCACTGCATCCCCTGCTGACTCCTTGGCTCTGTCCACACCTCTATAATTAGCCGTTTCTTTTTTTTAAATCTTTTTTTAAATTATACTTTAAGTTCTGGGGTACATGTGCAGAACGTGCAGGTTTGTTACATAGGTATACACATGCCATGGTGGTTTGCTGCACCCATCAACCCGTAATCTACATTAGGTATTTCTCTTAATGCTATCCCTCCCCTAGCTCCCCACCCCCTGACAGGCCCCGGTATGTGATGTTCCCTTCCCTGTGTCCGTGTGTTCTCACTGTTCAGCTCCCACTTATGAGCGAGAACATGCGGTGTTTGGTTTTCTGTTCCTGTGTTAGTTTGCTGAGGATGATGATTTCCAACTTCATCCATGTCCCTGCAACGACATGAACTCATCCTTTTTTATGGCTGCATAGTATTCCATGGTGTATGTGCCACACTTTCTTTATCCAGTCTATCATTGATGGGCATTTGGGTTGGTTCCAAGTCTTTGCTATTGTGAACAGTGCCACAGTAAACATACGTGTGCATGTGTCTTTATAGTAGAATGGATAATCCTTTGGGTATATCCCCAGTAACGGGATTGCTGGGTCAAATGGTATTTCTAGTTCTAGATCCTTGAGAAATTGCCACACTGTCTCCCACAATGATTGAACTAATTTACACTCCCACCAACAGTGTAAAAGTGTTCCTATTTCTCCACATCCTTTCCAGCATCTGTTTCCTGACATTTTAATGATCGCCATTCTAACTGGTGTGAGATGGTATCTCATTGTGGTTTTGATTTGCATTTCTCTGGTGACCAGTGATGGTGAGCATTTTTTCATACGTTTGTTGGCTGCATAAATGTCCTCTTTTGAGAGGTGTCTGTTCATATCCTTCGCCCACTTTTTGATGGGGTTGTTTTTTTCTTATAAATTTGTTTACGTTCTTTGTAGATTCTGGATATTAGCCCTTTGTCAGATGGATAGATTGCAAACATTGTCTCCTATTCTGTAGGTTGCCTGTTCACTCTGATGATAGTTTCTTTTGCTGTGAAAAACCTCTTTAGTTTAATTAGATCCCTTTTGTCTATTTTGGCTTTTGTTGCCACCCTTTCTTTTTTTTTTTTTTGAGACGGAGCCTTGCTCTGTCCCCCAGGCTGGAGTGCAGTGGCCGGATCTCAGCTCACTGCAAGCTCCGCCTCCCGGGTTTACGCCATTCTCCTGCCTCAGCCTCCCGAGTAGCTGGGACTACAGGCGCCCGCCACCTCGCCCAGCTAGTTTTTTGTATTTTTAGTAGAGACGGAGTTTCACCGTGTTAGCCAGGATGGTCTCGATCTCCTGACCTTGTGATCCGCCCGCCTCAGCCTCCCAAAGTGCTGGGATTACAGGCTTGAGCCACCGCGCCCGGCCTGTTGCCACCCTTTCTTTAAATTCTGTTAACTGTGTGGTTTCTTGTGCGGACCCTGGCTGACACAGATGTCTCTTATTTAATCCTTACCATATTCAATTAAAAAGTGATGCAATCATCCTCATTTTACAGACGTGGAAGCTGAGGTCCACGGAGTTCAATTCCATGACTGGGGGATTTGAACCCAGGCTGTGGGACTCAGGATCTCCTCAGAACCCACATTCTCAAGCACAGATAGAGTCATGGGGCTAACAGGGGTTGTACTCTGTACTCGTAGGCCCAGGGCATGTGGCAGGTGTTTGAGAAATGGTTGCTGTGCTGAGGGTGCTCTTCCTGGTGAGAGCGCTGTGCTTTCCCTGGAACAGGAGCTGTCCCTGACATCAGGCCCAGGGGTGGCCCTTGGTGCGGCTCCTCCCAGGAGCCCTCTTGCTCCTCATGTCCTGTCCAGGCCAGCCCATCCTTTGATGTAGCTGTACCTGCCTGCCCTCCTGCCTCCCTCCCTGCCCTGGCTCTGCCTGAGGAGGAGGTGGTTGTAGGCCCCATGCTGTCTTGCATTTCCTGTTTCTCTCCTAGTCATCATCTCATTCACACTTCACACGCCCTTGGGGTTCATAGCATCTCCCCATCTTACAGATGAGGACCCAAGACTCTGAGAAGAGGAGCCAGTTCCCTGCATTGCTGTGGATGAAGGGGAGGAGTGGAGATTTGTTCATGTGTGGGGCTGACTCCAAAGCCTGTGTGTTCACCATTGGGCCACCCAGCCTGTTGGATAGGACAGAGTTTCCTCTGGCAGCCCAGGCTGGTGCAGGCAGGGGCTGAGGGTGATTTGGGGGAATGACAGAAGCTCCTGCATCTGTGCTGCTGCCCACCATACCCCCTCACTCCCCTCTCCTGCCCTGCTGCCCACCACACCCCCTCCCTCCCCTCTCCTGCCCTGCTGCCCACCATACCCCCTCCCTCCCCTCTCCTGCCCTGCTGCCCACCATACCCCCTCCCTCCCCTCTCCTGCCCTGCTGCCCACCATACCCCCTCCCTCCCCTCTCCTGCCCTGCTGCCCACCATACCCCCTCCCTCCCCTCTCCTGCCCTGCTGCCCACCATACCCCCTCCCTCCCCTGTCCTGCCCTCCCAGGCCTGGGTTGGGGAAGGGCAGAATAGAGCCACCTTCTCCCCTTTTCCCTGTCAGGACTCAGCAACCAAGTGAGAACCCATGCGTGGGAACTTTTCTTTTCCCTGTGGGTGCAAGGGGACTAAGCAGCCAAAGAATGGGGAGGGGGCAGCCGCCCGGGATGCCCAGAACCTTCTGGCCAGTTGCCCCTTGAAGGGCTGGATTTCTTCATCTCTGTGGCCACTCGAAGCGGTCTGCTGTGTGGGTTTATCATAGGAGGGTCAGAGGAGCCACACTTACCCTCTGCCTGGGCTCCTCTATCTGCCTCCAAGCCTCCTCCCACCACCCCACTGCCAGGAATGTTGAGCAACAAATTGCTATGATTGATCCATCAGTGGATTGATTGATTGACTGGTCTAGGAGTCACTCAACACACATGTCATTTGCTTTACCTACCCTGGGCCTGTGGGCTTTTAACAGTTGTTTGTGGCACGAATGAATGAATGAATGAATGTGTGGACAGGAGTTGTGATGGTTACTACCCCAAATGATCATGGGCTGTGTTGGAGGTGACATGCCAAATATAGGAACTTAAACCAGGTAGGGAAGCTCTCTGCCTCTTAAGAGACACAGAGTTAAGGGGCAGCTTCGCGGGTGGGAAGGTCAGTGGCAACTCAGGGTGGTAAGGAGGGCAGAACCGCAGAGACTCCTGGAGAAGGTAGCATTTCAGCAGGGTCTTGAAGGCCCACTAGTGCTGGAGACGCAGTGGTGAAAGCTGGGAAGACATGGTGTGACCCTCTTTCTCATGCTGCTCCTTCTGTCCTTACAACCTCCCCGGAGCAGGGCCTGTAAGCCCTTTCACGGGTCACCGAGGCTCAGAGGGGTGGAGAGTCATCCCTGAGGCACTCATAGCGCTGAACTTACTTGATCACGGATCCCTGTTTTGTTGTTGTTTTTTACCTTAGAGCACTCGTCAACATCTGTTGGATGCTGTGTGGGAAAAGCTGTCTCAGAGAACTGAAGTTCTAACTCATGGTCACGCTGGCTTCCCTCTGTATGGTCAGACACCGTGATGGGTGCTGGAGCCAGCCTGGGAATTCTCTTGCTTTCTGTCCCCTTATGACCTTGTATAATTGGCAAATGTCAACTGCTCTGTCGTCTAACATTACATTTTGGCAGGCAGGCATTTGATCCAGCTTACGGAGGCCAGGGGGGCTGGTGATTCTCTCGAGAGAATTTGGACACCCTTCAAAGGGAAGAGATGGGTCTCCCAAGGCAGCCCAGACAGGGCTCTGCGACGGCCGTAAATGTGTCATATGTAGCTCTGTGGCCAGGCAGACGGTGTTGCTTCGTTAGGAAATGTGCTGTTTGTCTGCCATGCCTACGTGGCCGAGGCATGAGATTATATTTATTGAACGCAAATCTTACCACGGACATTTATTTCTCTGCCTTGCTGTTTACTCCTTCCTTTCTCTCCAGCCCAGATTTATGAAACATATGGATCCTGTCTTTAAACAATCCCTCAAAAACCCTGGCTTGCAAATTAGTTCCTTGAATGATCAGCTGTACGTATCCTGCATTTAATAAATTCAGTTATGAAGGAAGCCGCAATTGATTATTCAATTACAGTGGATCGGGAATCGGGCTTCTCGGCAAGCTGCCTGAGGCACTGGATTGAGTAATAATAAAAGGAGAGAACACCTCAGAGCCGGCCTTTCCACCAGTGTTCCCGGCTGGTGAGAGAGCTCAGAGGCTGTGCCCCGGGCTTTGCCTGGGGCAGGGGCCCTGTGGGCATGGTCCCTGATGCCTTCTGACTGTAAAGAAATTAGTGAGCCAGCTGACCGAGGATCCTTTCCATTTGATTTGTGTCAATTGGGAAATTTGCATTATGTATGAAATTTGCAATTTGCATTTCATTCTAAGGAAAACCCTGAACAATACTGATAAATACATTTTATGTATATACAAAATAGATTTGAGTAAGATATGGGGGTTCTGGGAGTGAAAGTGTATGTGATGAAATTAGCTTTGTAAACATGGCATTCATACAGGGGGAAGATAATGGAGGTACCAAAAGGTGTCAGCAGAAATGAAGGATCTGATCTGCCCATCTACCCATCCATTCACCCACCCACCCACCCACCCACCCACCCATCCATCCACATATCCATCCATCCGTCTACCCACCTACCCACCTATCCACTCATCCACCCACCCACCCACCCACCCACCTACCCACCTACCCACCCATCCATCCACCCACCTCTCCATCCATCCACCTATCCATCTATCCATCCATCCATCCATCCATCCATCCATCCATCCATCCATCCACCCACCCACCCACCCACCCACCTATCCATCTATCCATCCATCCATCCATCCATCCACCCACCCACCCACCCACCTATCCATCCATCCACCCACCCACCCACCTATCCATCCATCTACCCACCCACCCACCCACCTATCCATCCATCCATCCATCCATCCATCCATCCATCCATCCATCCATCCATCCATTCACACACCCACCCACCTATATATCCACCCACCCACCCACCCACCTATCCATCCACCCACCCACCCACCCACCCACCTATCCATCCACCCACCTATCCACCCACCTATCCATCCATCCATCCATCCATCCATCCATCCATCCATCCATCCATCCATCCATCCATCCATGCATGGACTGTTCCTGTGGCCACTTCTTAAGCAAACTGGGATAGCATGGTAACAAGACAGACATAGGCCCCTGTCCTCTCAGAGCTTCCAGTGTAGTATGGAGGACACCAGATGAGAAGCAGATCAACAAATATGATTCCCAGGTAATTGCTTGTAGTGATAGGTTCTATTAGGGAAATACACACAAGGTGATCAGCAAGAAGCTGACCAGGGGCACTTTGGTGAGGTGTTCAAGGAGGGCCTCTGAGGAGGGGGCTGGGAGTGTGCAGCCATCCTGCTGAGGGTTCCCATGGGGGACCACTGGGCACACTGACAGCGACCTCCACACAGCCCTCAGCAGGGACTCCCTGTCCGTGCATCCTAGGTCTTGTGTGCCTTTCAGCCGGGATTTAGGCACTGCTTTTTCTTTAGGCTGTGTCTGGGGAAGGTGGAGGGACTCAGGACACAGCCCAGACATTCTTGGGAAAATCACCACAGAGCTCAGATGGCCAATGTGGGACCTCGTCATTCAGGTTTGAGGAGCTCTGGGAATCCCACAACTGAGGTCTCTGCCCAGTTTGGTCTCAGGGACTTGTCCTAACAGTTTATATGCCTGCCTTCTGCTCCCGGACTACTGCAGAGGGAAGAACAGGGGCTTTGGAACCAGAGACCTGTGATTAAATCTGGAATCATGTCACCCCAGTGAGCCTTGGTGTCTTTACCTGTGACACGGGCACAATGCCACCCCCACCCCCTCATGGGCAAATGCAGGTGAGGGAAGTAACCAGATTGCTTTAAATCCTCCATGAATGACAGTTGTATTAGTAACAAGAGGACTTTGAGTCATTGTTGAAATCTGTAGAGAGGTCACATGGCATAATGGGAGGAAAATGGACTGAGAGTTGGGAGGCCGAGGAGTCCTGTTCTCTCCCTGGTTTCCCTGAACTCACCTGTGAAAAAGCCCAGCCTGGAGGAGCAGGAAGCACCTTGTCAAAGAAAGCACCCGTCGTTCTGGTTCTGTGATGCTGGTGGCACAGGCTGGGCAGGACGCTGGCCGGGTGTTTATCATCGTCTGCCTCATTGTCCTGGGAAGGAGCCGGGCGTGTCCGACCTGATTGCGAACCTGCTGTCTGTGTGAACTTGGTGTGGAGTTCCCACGGACTCCTTCCTGGCTCCAGGTTCCCCTGCATTTGGCCAAGAAGCCTTATTCAACAGCTGGCTTCAGCTAAGTCTCTGCTGCCTGTATGTTGAGGTGGCTGGGGCACAGGGCTGTCCAGCAAGGCTAGTGACTCTCCTGGGGACTGCTGCTTGGCAGCCTCCTCCTCCCTGCTGATGTGGGTCTGGCCAGACTCCACTGTGGACACCCAACTCATGGTATCTCAAAAAAGCCAGGGCTGGGCCAGTTCCTTCATGGTCAGGTTCCACCCCGACGTGGACACGGGTTCATCCACGGAGCGTGCTGGGCACCCTGGATCTTGGTGTCTCGTTCCCACTGTGGGCCATGGTGTTGGCAAGCTGGAGAATGTCATTCACTCACTCACTCACTCACTGACCCATTCATTCACTCCCTCTCCTCACGTGTCCTGAGGATCCAGTGTGGTGCCAGGCCGAGTGCCGGGTCCTGAGGTCGCAGAGGCCCCCCTCCCTTTGGATGGGAGCAGAGAAGTAGAGAGACAGTGACCACACAGGGTCACCGTGCTGAGGTTACGGGAAGCAGTGGAGACTTCGAGACTCAGAGGTGAAATCCCTAAGTCCCCTGCCTAAGAGACGTGATGAGGGGCAGGTTTTGGCCGATGTCAGTCATCAGAGGGCAGGTGTTTTTCCAGCAGAGTGAGAAGGGAACAGACCTGGCTCTGTGCAGCCCATGTCCCGCAGCTCCCTCGGTGCCTGGATGCCTGTCTGTGCGGTGAGGGGTTGGATGCCCTGATCTCCTAGACCCTGGCCCTCTCATCCTTGTCCAAGGGCATGGGATGAGTGACTGCAGGTGTGGGCATCCGTCCCTTAGCTGGCCTGGCCTTAGGTGTCCCCGAAAGCACCGAGCTGCCACCACTGCTGCCTGGATCCCGTCGAGTGTCTCCCGACCACCGGCTATCCACAGCAAATCACAGGTGAGCGCTCGGCCCTGGTCTGGGAAGGCTTCTCCGTGGAGTGATGGTGAGGTGGTGTCCTTCTTGGGAAGGTGCTGTGTGGCCCGTTTAATTGAGGGTGCTGTTCTCCTGTGATTGAAACTAGGCCGGGCTCTTGCCGGCCCTGGGGCATCGGGTGCTGGGAGCAGGTAGGGGCTGGCCTCCCTGTGGAAAGCCCCTCACTACACGTGGGTCTGCTCTCTGCAGTCCTGAGCCCCACTCCCTTCCAGCTGCAGACCCCAAGGGTGTAGGGGAGACACATCCCCTCCGGGCAGCCCTGCTGCCTGGCGATGGCCAGTCCTGCCCTCACCCTGCCGTGCCAGACCCCAGCCTGAAGCTGCTCATTCCCCTGCAGTGCCTGCCTCGTGCCATTGTTCCTGCCTGGCTGCTCCTCCAGCATCGCTGCCCCTCAGAGTCCTTCCCAGGCCCTGACACCAGCTCCCATGCCGCCTTGGCACCAGGCTTCCCCGATGCCCCAACAGAACTTTATTCTCCCACAGTTCTGGAGGCTGGAAGTCAGAAAGCAAGGTGTGGGCAGGGCTGGTTCCCCATGAAGGCTCTGGAGGAGGCTCCTGCCTCTCCCAGCTTCTGGTGGCTCCAGACGTTCTCTGGTTGCAGCGGCATCGTCCCAGTCTCTGCCCTGTGGTCACACGGCCTCCTTACCTGTCTTCTTGTTTGTGTCTCCTATGAAGACATTGATCCTTGGCGTTAGGCCCACCGGGGGTAATCCATCGTGATCGCATCTGAAGATTTTTTTTTTTTTGAGACGGGAGTCTCGCTCTGTCGCCCAGGCTGCAGTGCAGTGGCGTAATCTTGGCTCACTGCAAGCTCTGCCTCCCGGGTTCACGCCATTCCCCTGCCTCAGCCTCCTGAGTAGCTGGGACTACAGGCGCCCGCCATCACGCCCTGATTTTAGTACGGATAGTATTTCACCGTGTTAGCCAGGATTGTCTCGATCTCCTGACCTCGTGATCCGCCCGCCTTGGCCTCCCAAAGTGCTGGGATTACAGGCGTGAGCCACCACGCCCGGCCTCATCTGGAGATCTTTAATCACAGCTGCAAAGACCCCTTTTCCAAATGAGGCCACGTTTGCAGGGGCAGATGGCAGGATATGGACATCTCTTCCGGGGGTTGTGGTGCTGTCCACTGCTGGGCCTCATTCCCTCCCTGCAGAGGGAGGGGTCTGCTCTGCTCTCTGTTTGCCATCCCCAAGTCCAGCCCAGGACCAGGGCTCAGGCTGAAGTTGTTTGTCGAAAAACAGCCTCTGGCTCATCCTCCTCCTCTTCCTCCTCCTCCCACTCCTCTCCACTTCCCCAGCCACCTCCTCTTCCTCCGTATCATCCTCCCCCTCTCCCTGTTCTCCTCTCCCGGCCCTGCACTTCCACAAGGCTCAGACCTGACCCTGAATTTCCCCCTTTCTCTGGAGCCCAGGGTGTTTCTTGCCCGGGGCCTGGTGCCGCAGAGCTGAAGGATCCTTTTCTGTCCCTCAGAAAAGCTAGGTCCAGCTCACCCCAAATCATGAGCTCCCTGGAGCTCCCAGCCAACAGGCCTGGGCAGGCCCGTGGGTGGCCTGGTCTGGGAGGGCACAGCTTGGTGGGAGCAATTCAGGATCCCTCCGTGGAAGTTGGGGGAAGACGCTGGACTCCTCCGGTGAAGTGTCGGAGCTTCCTGCCCGAGCCCTGGCCTCAGTTTCAGGAGCGGCTGTGAAGGGAGTGGAGGGCTGAAGCACCTCTCATTTCCGCCCTGCCCTCCTCCCTTCTTTCTTTCAGGAAACCTGTTGAATACCTTCCCTGTGGCTCCTTCTGTGCTCTGAGCTTTCCCGGGATGTCTCAGATCATCTCCAGGGGTTTTCTGAAGATCATTTGGAAACAGTAGTTCCTACCCAAAGCATCTGGAACCCCTGTCTTTGCTCTCTCCACAGCCCGTTAGCTGTGATTCATCCATTCATTCATCAAGCACCTAGGTGGTTTCCCACAGTATGAGGATGAAGCAGACTCAGCCCTGCCCTCACCATTCCTGCAAGGCCAGCTCAGATGCCCCCTCCCCCAGGAGGCCCTCTCTGATTGCCCAACACCTGTGGGAACTCTCCCTTCCACTCTGCTGCCTTGGACCTCGGCTAAGACTCTGGCCACATTCTGCCTCGGTGGGTCCAGCATTGCTGTGCTAAGCCTAAAACACCAGGGTCAGGCTGCTGGGCTTGGGTCCCAGCTAAGCCGCCTGTTGCAAGGCCATGACTGCCTCCCAGCGTGTGTCCCCTGCAGACAGTGGCTCATCACAGTGCCAGCTTTTTGGGCAGTCTGGAACAATCAGTGTGGGGGCGGGTGGGCGAGGTGTAGCAGGGGAGGGCCACAGACAGGGAGGGAAGCCCTCTGAGCGCAGGCTGGTATTGGTACCAGCCTGGATCTCTGCAGCCCCCACAAAGCACGAAACAGTTTCTCAATAAATATTTACTGCATGAATCAGTGAATCAAACTTTCTAATTCAGCAGAAACACTGTAACCACCAGGGATGGGACAGACGGAGTGATGATTAGAGATGAGTAGGCATTTTCCTTTCTCCTAAGCCTTTCTTACTCTTCTCGTATAACTACTTCTTCCCCGTTTTACCTAAGCGTTAAATTCGTGGATGCTGACTTTCGATTCTTAGCACAAAACACCTGCTTACTTGAGGGCAGAGCCTGGGAGGTCCCGAAGAAGCCCCTGTGGTGGTGGAGTAAGGGCTTGCCGCAGCTCTGAGGGTGGGTCTAGCAGGACGTCTATCTCCCCGCCCCTACCCAAGTAGGCTGGGGCGAGGCCTCTGCAGGTCTCCTCCTGGTCACCCCAGCCCTGGCCCGTAAGCAGAACTTGCTGGATACATGGAGGAAAGATGGAATGCATGAAAATACCAGCTCAGCTAGCTGGGCGCCATGGCTCACACCTGTAGTCCCAGCAATTTGGGAGGCTGAGGCAGGCAGATCACCTGAGGTCAGGAGTTTGAGACCAGCCTGGCCAACATAGTGAAACCCCGTCTCTACTAAAAATACAAAAATTATCCAGGTGTGGTGGTGGGCGCCTGTAATCCCAGCTACTCGGTAGGCCGAGTCAGGGAGAATTGCTTGAACCTGGGAGGCAGAGGTTGCAGTGAGCTGAGATCATGCCACTGCACTCCAGCCTGGGCAACAAAGCGAGACTCCATCTCAAGAAAAGAAAATACCAGCTCGTCTGGGTCAGCGAGGGGGCTGTCAGTCAATCCGTCAGTGAGTGATGAGAGGAGCAGCTCCCGTTGTAGGAAGCTTGTCTTGGTGACAATGGCACAGGTAGGTGACATTTATGCTCAGGGAAGTCCGCACGCCTTGAGGAAGTTGGAGCCGAAAGATGCAGGCCCACTGGTGCCGGCTGGGTGGGGTTTGGGGTTTGAGGGTGGGGTTCTGGTTGTCTACACAGCCTGAGGTGTGAACTGAGTGGCGGGCGCGGGCCCCTGGAGCTCCCTTCTCCCGCTGTGGGGCAGTCCATGGCCTTGGAGGACCCCTGGATTCAGAGGACCCTCCGGGCTGAATTCATCGCATCTGTGAGAGGGAGCTATGAGTGGGAGTGAAGAGATGACGGTTTCTGTCCTTCGGTAAACATCCCTGTGGATCCTGCCATATTGTCTAAAGGATGCTTCCTTGAGTTTTTCAACCCTTTACCTTAGTGGGGAGCATGTGGGGAGTTGGCAAAGGCCTTTTCCTGGAAAGTAATTGACAAGGAAGGAGACAGGGCGCTTCCTGTCGGCCACTTGATGATCAGTCGATCCCTCTCCCATCCCTTGTCACCCGACATGCAGCGGGGCCGTCAGACTGAAGGAAGCTGTGCTGACGGCCACCCCGGAGCAGGTGCCATCGTTAATGAGGCTGCCAGGATCAGGCACTGCTGTTATTAGTGGTAACTGCAAACGTCTGAGGGCCCATGTGTGTCCTGCTGCTTATCAGGGGCGATGCAGACACCGACGCCCAGGGCAGCCTGCGGGGCTCTGCACAGGTGAGTGGGTGACCACCTGTGAGTGAAGGGCGTTCCCAGGATGGAGGGAGCATAAAGGAGACACCACCCTGGCCAGGGAGTGGAGGAGGATCAGGGAGGGCTTCCAGGAGGAGGTAATGCTGGAACCGCTTCCATCTGAAAGCAGGTGCAGCAGGTAGCAGGCTTATGGACATCCCAGGGAGAGGGCCTGGAGGGGACCTCAGCCTAGGACATGAGTGAGAGGCCACGGGTGGAGGCGGCTGATACTCAGGGCATTTTAGGATTGAGGGGGGATTCGTAAGGCAGAGGGAAGGAGGGAGGTGGCAGGACTGGAGACCCGGGCTCCAGGGAGGAGGCCTGGCCTGGGAGGGAGAATTCTAGAAGCACATGGGCTGGGGCCTGGTGGTTGGCAGAGGGGAGGTTGAGGTTGAGGGGAGTAGGTCTAGGAGCCCCACAGGCAGCTGATTCAGTATCAGCGTCGCAGGGCGTCGCCTCTGTCAGGCCCTGTGCTGGGCTGGGCTGGGCTGGGCAAGAGGGCTGAGGGCCTGGTGGAGCTTACATTCCAGTGCTGGGATGAGGGCCGGTGATGCCAGGGTGCTGGTGTTGCCAGGGTGCTGGGATGAGGGCCGGTGATGCCAGGGTGCTGGGATGAGGCCTGGTGATGCCAGGGTGCTGGGATGAGGGCTGGTGATGCCAGGGTGCTGGTGGTATCCCGGGAGGATGGCACTGTCATTCTCTGGAACAGCAAAGGTCCTGAGTGAGACAGGCAGGTGACCGGCAGGAAGGGAGCTGCCGTTGTGCAGGGCTGCCAGGGCCCCCGGTTGCACCATGACATGCGGCCAGCTGATGTGTGTTGGGGGTTTAGTGGTGTCCTCCGAAAAGAGATGTCCATATCCTCACCCCTCCCAGTATCTTTGAATGTGATCTTATTTGAAATCGGATCTTTATGGATGTAATCCCAGTGAAGGATCTTGTGATAAGATCATCCTGGATTTAGGGTAGGCCCTAAATCCAATGGCTTGAGCCTTATGAGGAAAAGGAAAGGGAGCTTTGAGACATTGGTCACATGGAGGAGAAGGCTGTGTGAAGACAGGCCAGATCAGAGCGATGCGTCCTCAAGCCAAGGTTCGCCAACAATGGCTGGGAGCCACCAGAAGCCAGGGTGAGAGGTCTGAACGGCTTTGTCTCTGAGCCTCCAGAAGGAACCAGTCCTGCAGCCCCCAACACCTTAATCTCAGCCCAGTGATACTGATTTTGGACCTCTGGTGCCCAGAACTGTGATGAAAATAAATTTTTGTTGCTGTAAGCCATCCACTGTGTGGTGATTTGTAGGGCAGCCTGGAAAATGAATATGACATGGATTTTACTATTTATTTTTTATTTTTGAGACAAAGTTTCACTTTGTCACCCAGGCTGGAGTGCAGTGGCGAGATCTCCTCTCACTACAACCTCTGCCTCCTGGGATCAAACAATTTTCCTGCCTCAGCCTCCCAAGTGGCTGGGATTACAGGTGCCTGCCACCACGCCCAGCTAATTTTTGTATTTGTCAGTAGACACAAGGTTTTACTGTGTCGGCCGGGCTGGTCTTGAACCCCTGGCCTCAAGTGATCTGCCCACTTTGGCCTCCCAATGTGCTGGGATCAAAGGCATGAGTCACCGTGTTCATGATGTGGCTTTTAAATCTCATCCAGAGGCATCTGTGATGCTCGGGGATGCTACCTGTGAACAGGGCCGCAGAGCAGGCGGCACCGGGAGCTGAGAGCACATGCGTGGGTGCAGCACCTGCCAGTGTGCCGCGTTCCAGAAATAAACGGCGAGTGGCAGCTCTCCACGGCTGCATTCACCCTTGCAGGGGGAGCCGTGCTGGTCCTGTCTAAACCCCGGCTCCAGGAGCCACCTGTGCTGGCCCTTCTGTTCGCACCACCTGATTATGGTTTGGATCTGGCCTGGGGTCTGGCTCCCTCCAGCGCTGGCAGGACCCTTCCTCTGAGGGAGCTTGGAGGGATTTGCCTCCGCAGCCACGGGTCCCGCCACCACATCCCCCTGAAGCTGGGTGTTTGAAAAGTCATGTCTGGGGACTAATTGTTGCTAAGAAGATTGTCGCTTAGAACACGTAACCTAAAATTAAAATGTGCCTTCCCGCTAAAAAAAGATGCCTCCTAGATCCATCCGTTGCCCTTCAAGCCGCTGTCAAGAAGGTGAAGACCGAAATACAGATTTCGTTTGCTTTTTGTGAAGCATTTACCAAATGTGAAATAAATAGAAATTTCAGGACTTGAAGAACATCAAGGAAAAAAAACCAAACATTTTATTTTCTGAGTTAGAACCACGCCTCCCACTGGGGAGTCAAGTTCCTGGTTAGAAACCCAGCTCCACTAAAATGAAACGAGGGGTTTGTTTAGGATACTTACGTTCTCTCTTGTTCGATTGTTGGTTCGTTCGTTCATTCATTCATTCATTCATTCATTCATGCCCATGCTTGACGCTGCTGTACGCACTGGGTGGCGTATGAAAGAGTGGAGCACAGCTCTTGCTAAGGGAAGGGGACGTTTCCATGACGACCACAGGCCAGCTCCCAAGCGATGAGGCTACTGTGGGAAGTTTGATCATGGAGGTAGGTGGTACTTGGATGACCTCCTGGCTGGCCCCCTGCTCCCACCCTGCTGCTTCTGTCTCCTCCGTCCCCAGCAACAGCCAGAAGGACCCTGTCAAAACATCACCCTCTGCCCTGGGGAAGTCGCTCCTCCACTCTGAGCCCCCTCGCCACTCTCCGGTGCTCTCAGAGAAAGAGTCTAATGATCCCAGTGGCCCACAAGGCCCTAACAATTCAGCCCCTGTTCCTATTCAGCCTCGTCTCCTGTTCCTCTCTTCCTCTCAGCTGTGTTGGCCTCCCTGCTGCCCCTTGAACCTGCTAGGCGTGCTCCAGCCGTGGCGCCTTTCGTGCCTGCTGTACCCCTTGCCTGGAATGCCCTTCCCCACTTCCTTCAGGTCTATACTCTAATGCCACCTTCGCAGGGAGGCCTCCCCGGCTGTTCATCTAAGATGTCAACACTCCCAGCCCTTTCTCACTTTTCTTCCCAGTGACATTTCCCTCTAGGGCACCTGTTATCTAAAACGCCATCCACTTCGTCATCCTGTCCATTTTGTGGCTCCCCTCGGCCACAGGAGGGGTGTGTCTTGTTTGCCGTGGTGTCCTCAGTGCCTGGGATGGGATTCAGTGTGTGGCAGGAGCTAAGTCCACAATGATGGCATGAGTGGGCCACCCAAGGTCTTGGAGGATGAATAAGAGTTTTCTGGGTGGAGAAGAGCTGCAAGTACGGCCTGTGCAGGGGCCTGAGACAGCAGAGAGAGTGGGTGTTTGGGGGCATGAAGGATGAACCCTGGTTGGGAGCCCCAGGATGCAGAGGCAGGTCCCAGTGGGTGATGAGCCCTGGGGGTTCGCTAAGGAGTCCTATCCTTAGCCAGGGGCAGCAGGGAGCTCTGTGGGCTATTTAAGAAGAGAAACAACATGACTGGCATATGGGAAGTATGTGTGTGCACACTTATGTGCCTCCACGGGGTAATGTGGATGGGGTTGCCAAGGGGAGGTGCTTTTGAGGACTCATGAGACTCATCCTGGATAACTTGATTAACTGCTGAGCACAATTTCTTACCTCTAGTGCAAATTCATCTTGAAAGACTCCATTCTCATTACGATAAGATAGTATCAAAAGGCTGCGGCAAGTTTCTCTGAGCTAGGAGAGGTAGAATGACCACAGTAAAGAGGTGCCATCTTTGCTTTGCTGTCTCTAAAAATTTCAAAGCGCATATTTCATCTCATCTAAAAACTCTCTTGGATGCACTCTAAGTTGCATCATTACTTTATCCACCCCTAAAGAATGGCATTGATTATAAGCCACACTCTGATTTTAGAGATGTTAAGTTGTGGAAAATAAATGGAGGTATTAGAATCAATGAAATATGGTAATAATGGAATGTGCAGATATGTGCCATAGCACGCCAGTTTCTTTTTGTAAATGCATCCGGTCAAATTTATGTTCTGGGGACTTAAGTGAAACGGGCTAGGACCTGCTGTAAATCACTAGGCATGTGCCCATGCAGGCTTCCTCAGAGGTGAAACCTTCCAGCTCACTCTGGAGAGCTGGCCTGGGAAGCATCTTGCGGGGGAGTGGGGCACCCCACCAGCACGAGTTGGAGCTTGGGAGTTTCTAGGGGATGGACAATTTGCGAAGGAACAATACCATCTGTGGCGTTGCAGCCTTCGATAATCGCAATCAGATCTCGCGCTTCAGGGCGTAAGCTGAACTCTGGTGGAGGTGGAAAGGAATGTTTCTTCAAATAGAACCCTGCGAAAGTTTCCAGAGCGTTCCTGCTCCAACTTCCCCCACCAGCACAGGCTCTCCAAGACCCTCTTTGCTCTGTAATCATTTCTTCTCACCCCTGAGGGCTGGTGATTCCCCCGCAGTGGGCCCTGGACCCATGTGGTGGAGTTCAGGGATTTGCCACATGGAACAGAGCTACGGAGCGGGAGGCTGCAGGGTTGTTTTTGGGTTGGGGGCTGCTACCTCTCCATGTGCCTCAGTGGGTTTTAGAACACGAGCTTGCAGAGGTGGGGAAGGACTTCTAGTTTTCAACAGCATCTGGCTAGCAGCTTCCAATGAGGCCCCTCAGCATCCCTTAGGAATATTTACAAAGACACAACACAGACACAAATCAAGGAAAACGAAGAGTAGCTGACAATCTTACCCCAATCAGGGAGAGAGGACCTGTCAATGGAAGGCTGAGGAAGGTGGATGGAGAGGAGAAAGACTAGCCCTCTTTCCTGGTGTGCCCAGCAGGAAGCACCCCAATCCTTGTCTCAGTCCTCCCTCTGTCTTGGGGACCATGGCATAACCCAGCTGAAAGTCACTTGCATCCATCACCTGGCTGAAGGGCTGCTTCTGGAACATGGGTGTCTGCCAGGAGTGGGCTGAGGCTGCCTCCATGGCCAGAAAGGAGGTTGAGGCAGAGAGAGAGACTCATGTGTGCCCAGTAATATCCCTCAGCATGTGGGGGTGGATGTCTGGGGTAAGTGGACACGGAGGACCCCATCCTTCCACCTCTGCACCCCTACTGAGAGACTGAAGCTTCCGGAAAGGAATGGGGCTGGCCAGGGATTTCCAGGAGGCATGCAGTCTGCAGGAGACAGCATCCTGAAGAATGAACGCAGACTGTGGCTTCAATGTGGATTTGGAACTGGATGTCCAGGGTAAAAGCTGGCTCTGTCATTTGAAAGCTCTGTGGCGTTGAACCTCGATGTGCCCAGCTGGGAATGAAGCTTGGAGGCTGTGCCTCCCTCCCCCAGGCTGCTTGGATGCATTTAGTGCCCCAGGGATTGGTTCAGAAGTGAGCTTGTTATGTGGGTTGGGGTGTCAAGGGGATCATGCTGGGGGCTCTGACATGGAGACAATGTGGCCTCCAATATCCCTCAAAGGCAGCACAGACCCCTCCCTCTGCCTTGGACACTGCATTTTAACATCCCGGACTCTCGGTTTGCAAACACACGTGGATCTCTTTCTCCTGTCCTTGGCCTGGATTTTATGAACTTGGCAATGTTCCCTCCTGTGACGTTTCACCCTCTCTTCTCTCTTCCTGGCATCCAATCTGTTCATCCAGCCCCAAAACAGATCTGGCTGGATAGACATTAGACTGGGAACCCCTTTCCCCATAGGCAGATGCTGTGAAGTATTGAAAATACTGAAGTGGGGAACTTTGGGTGCACTGGTTTGGAATTGTTGGAAGAGGGCTCCACCTCATTTAGCCATCATGGATGAGGGAAGTATATTAGTCCTTTCCCATGCTGCTGTAAGGAAATGCCTGAGACTAGGTAGTTTGTAAAGAAAAGAGGTTTAATTGGCTAAGGGTTCTGCAGGCTGTATAGGAAGCATGATGCTGGCATCTGTTTGGCTTCTGGGGAGGCCTCAGGAAACATACAGTCATGGTGGAAGGCAAACAGGGAGCCAGCACCTCACATGGCTGCAGCGGGAGGAAGAGGAAGAGTAGAGAGTGGTGCTACACACTTTTAAACAACCAGATTGTATGAGAACTCACTCACTATCACGAGAACAGCAGCAACAGGGAAATCCATCCCCATGATCCAATCAGCTCCCACCAGGCCCCACCTCCATCGTTGAGGATTACATTTCAACGTGAGATTTCGGTGGGGACACAGATCCAAACCATATCAAGAAGGTTTGTTTGTTCATTTGTTCATTCTAAAATTGTGTGTGTGGCCGGGCGCGGTGGCTCAAGCCTGTAATCCCAGCACTTTGGGAGGCCGAGACGGGCGGATCACGAGGTCAGGAGATCGAGACCATCCTGGGTAACACAGTGAAACCCCGTCTCTACTAAAAATACAAAAACTTAGCCGGGCGAGGTGGCAGGCGCCTGTAGTCCCAGCTACTCAGGAGGCTGAGGCAGGAGAATGGCGTGAACCCGGGAGGCGGAGCTTGCAGTGAGCTGAGATCCGGCCACTGCACTCCAGCCTGGGTGACAGAGCGAGACTCCGTCTCAAAAAAAAATAAAATAAAATAAAATAAAATTGTGTGTGTGGAGCCTGCTCTGTGTGGGCCTGGTGTATCCCACATCAGTGTCTTCCAGGGGAAGGGGTGTCAGACTGACTCAAAGGGAGATGGGGAGTCTGGGGTTCAACTCCCTGCTCCCCCATCACGTGGTGCTTCCTGACTCTGAGAGCCGCGGCGCCCGTGTTTCCAATGTGGCGTGCCCACAACATGTGCTCTGCGGGGTTGTCTGTGTGTTTAACAAGATGGTGCATGTATCAGCACCTGGGCTGTCACCACCTAAGCCTGACACATTTTACTGCCAATGCGTTGCCTTTTCTTTTAATGATTTTTGATGAGAGTCTCTCCAAAATGCATCATATAATTTTCCGGGAGTAAAGGGGCATCTTCGTGGTTGCCAAGTGTGTCCTAGTTGGGCATAAGTGTCTCTAGTTTGTGGGTTGCTGGAGGCATTAGAAAGACGATGTAGCTGCATCCAGCAGGCACCTGCTTGGAAAACAAATAGGATTGTTACGTTTCTCCATGACTTGGAGTCATGGTCAAGAGCATGAGGACAGAGCTGTAGGGATAAGGGCTCTGCAGATAGGTCTGATCACAGAGTAGTTTCCCATCAAATGTATCCAAATAAACCTGAGCAATCAATTTATTGATCCCTGATAGAGTACCTATCATGTGTCTGGCTCAGGGCTGGACACTGGATGGTGCCTGGAACCACCCGTGTCTGCTCTGCGACGTTGCCAGAGGAGACTGGACTGGGTAAACGGGCGACTTTGTAGAGGCCGAACGTCCCCAGGCTGAGAGGTCTTGGGACATCGTGGATGTGGTTTGCAGATCTCCTTTCCTTTAGAATTTGGAGGCCAGACTTTCAGCTGCCACTTCTGTTGCTGCTTGTGTACCTGGCTCTAGAATTTCTTCCTTTGGTGATTTTATGCTTCTGTTCTCCTGTGGTCCAGAAACCCGGATTGCTGTTCTTACTAGTGTTGCAAGCAGACTAAGGGTAAACGGTCTCTGAGTAAGGAGTGGAGGCAGTTCTCCAGCAAGGTGCATGAGCTTTGATGTGTGGTATCATGATGCTACTGTGCTTCCATGGAGGGTCTGACTCTCGCCTGTCTCATTTATTCAACCATTCATTCATCAAATGTATATTGAGTACACACTCTGTGTCAAAAACCTGGGATTCCTAGTCCCCGAAAAAAGAACGCAAGATCAAATGCATCCAGGCAAGTGCCTGGACTGAGGCTCGGAGAGTGTGAGACGGCGAGTAAAAACTTCGGGCTCAGTGGGGAATCGTTCTGCTCATAATGTGTAACGGGGGCAGTTTCTGCCAGTTACTGGAAGGTAACACAGGTCCCTCTGTGTGAGCTCAGCAGCCACTGTTCCAAGTTCCCTTCCAGCCACCAGCCCCGCTCGTAGCCTCTGTGGCTCCATAGAAGCCCTGGGAAGGGGCTTGGGGGCTGTCGCCTTCAGTCCATGTTGCAGGTCAGTGCGTGGATAATCCTCTGGCTGCTGCTGAGAGGTCTGGGCTGTGGAAGAGATTGCTTTTCCTGGGGAGGCAGCCTGCCCGCGCCCTGTGCTGAGGGAGTGCCTGGAGTGCGGGAGGCCTGGGACCCCCATCTCAAGCTGTTCCCTCTGGCAGACAAGGCAAGTCCCCAGCTCCACCTTGGGGCAGGCGTCCTTCCACTCGCTGGAACGGGCTTCATGTTCTGTCTGTTCTGTTCAGCCTGCAAAACCAAGCTGTCTCCTGGCCAGCCCCCTTGTCCTGATGTAGAGGAGGCCCCTGTATCTGAGAGGGCTGTGAGCCCCTTACTGCTGCCGCTTCCTGCCTCCCCTGCTCCAGGCCCCAGGAAATGTGCTGGAAACTCAGGTGGGCCTAATTCTTGGCCTACAGCACTTTGCACCCAGGGAGCTTCCTAAAACCACTTCCTCGCTTGGAAGCTTCCAGCCCTCCCGGACTTCCAGATGAAATCCAAGCTCCTGAACGTGGCTTAGAAGGCGGGCCAGAGCTGACCTCATCTCCGTCTACTTCCCCTCCGGAACTTTCTCTCCAGCCACACCCAGTGGAGCAGAAGAGCTTCCATTCATCACACGCCAGACTCTGTGCTCAGAGTTGATATGCGTGGGTGCAGCCGACCCTGTGGGGAAACTGAGGCACAGAGCTCCTCCCAGTGGTGGGGCCAGGATTGGAAGGGAAGCCATGTGGCTCTAAATCTCATGACCAGTGGGCTGTTCCGTCCACACTAGAGTGACCCTGTGGCTGTTTCCTGCTTCTGGGCTTTTAAACACCTTGACTGTGTTAACTGTCCAGCCCCGGGACAGGAGAAATCTCCTTCAGGGGGTTCTCCCTGCCCCCAAGGCCTGAGAGGGTCTCTCCTGGGCTCCTTTGGCTGTGTATGGAGGGTGGGTGGGTGGGGATTCTTTTTTGCTTCCAAAAGCTCAGTATACATTTTCCTGCTGTGAGGAAGGAGGCAGGGGCGGGAGGAGCGGGAGAGGAGGTGACGGCAGTGGAGAGAAGGGGGTTCATTTCCTTAAGTACCAATATTCCATGGAGGAGAAGGAGCTTTAAGCCAAAGGTTTCTGCGACCCTGGCTGCAAATGGTCCTCCCCATCCCCACCTCGCTGAGCGGGGGTCTCTGTCTGCGTGTGTCCCACACCACAGCAGGGATGAGTGGGTGTGCAGCCTCTCCCCAGTACAGACGGGCTTTCTGTGAAGAAGATGAGAAACATGGCCCCAGTAAGGTAACCAGGAGTCCTGGGGAGAGAGTAGAACTTCGAGGGTCAGCGAGGTCCTTTGGGCTTGGGAATTTCTGGGGCAAGCTGGAGTTTCATGATGTGCCGGCAGAAACTGTCGATTTGCTTGAAAGTGAGGGAGAGAGATGATTGGATTAGACTGGGGAGGATGAATTGCTGCCTGTGCTCTGAACACGACTCCCTCCGACTCTGAGCTTCTGGGAGCAAAATAGTTTGGGGGTGGCCGCCCACCCTGGCCAGTCAGCCTCTGGAGGCCCCATCCTGGGATGCTCCGAGCCAGCCTGCCCACCGTGCCCGTCCTCCTGCAGAGCGCTGGGTGCAGACAGTCATCCGCCGGAAGCTCCTCGTCTGTGCACTGGGGCTTTGGAGCTGATGGTGGCTGGGAGTGCCTAGTGGGAGATTCTGCAGCTCTGCAGAGTTCAGAGACAGCACTGCGGGAGGCTGTACCCATGGCCCTGGACGTCGCAGTGTGCAGGAGAGCGTCTGAGCACGCCTTGGCTTGGCTTGTGGGTACCTTGTCATTGGTAGTGGGCCTGATCATTATGCCTGTGACAGATGAAGAAATTGAGGCACAGAGAGGCTCAGCAATTGGCTGAAGATTGCAGAGCAGCGGCAGAGCCAGGTCCCTATCTGGTGGCTCCCTGGTGCCCTCTTCTTCATCTACAGCCCCACGCTGCACCCTGGGCCTGGCAGGATCTTGTTTATCAATCGCGTGTAAGTCCCCACCTGGTAGAGGGTGCTGCATGGACATCACAGCCTCTTACACGGGCATCCCTCTCTCCTCTGCGCAGCCTGGAGTGTAAGCGCATTGCCAGCACTGACGTCTACCTAGTTGGGATGAGTTCACTGAGCGTGACGGGGTCTTCATTCTTCTTCATCATGAACTCCTCAGGCATCACAGGGCTTTGCCTCTGTTTTGTGAGAGGGGGCGGGGGGCAGGCTATTGCAATGTCCCAAGAGTTGTTCATAAGGAAGGCAATTTCTGCACAGCACCAACAGCCCAGGGTCTGCTTAGCCCTCCCTTGCCCACAGGTCCAGCTCTGTCTGTTGGGTGATGTTGACACAGGGCAAGATGCAGGCTCTGCAGTGTTAGTGCGCCCAGTGTACATCTGTTTCATAGACCCGGGGACATTCCTCCTGGCCTGCCTTCAGCAGGCGTCTCCGAGCGCCTCTGATGTGTGGGCCCAGCACATGTACTCATGGGACCGGCTGTCCTCGGATGGGACAGGGACATCCAGCACAGAGAGCAGACTTACTTTGTGTTCTGTGGTTGCTGCCACCAAATGCTCCCTGTTTTCAAGCAAAATGGGTCAGCTGGGATGCAGGTGCAGATAAAGGAGACCCCTCTAGCTGGCTTACCCAGAAGGGATCTGACACAGGAATGACATGCTCTCAAAACCCTTAGAAAGGCTTGAGGAGCAAGCTGAAGCCTGGATCGCCTAGATTGGGCTTCCAGAAACCCCCGCAGAGCTGGCCACAGTCAGGAGGATAGCCATTGCAAGTCCTCGTCCAGGGAACGACCTTTGAAGCCACCATCTACCCCTGCAAAACGAATACCCCACCCACCACCTAATTTAAGTTTTGCTCCAGTGCTTCCTGTGGGAGAACTGAAATCAGCTGTGATCCTAGCTGTTTGCAAGGGAGTTCTGGAAATATAGTTTACACATTTTTCTGTATTGATACACCCCTCCTCCCTTTTTTTGGTTGTTGTTCAAAAAGAGGAATTGAATGGCTTACAAAGATGTAAAAACCGTGTAAAAATAAAATCAGCAAGAAAAAAAGGAAAAAATCAGATGGAGCTAGGGACAGGCTCAGTACATAAAATACTTACTGTGTTGCTAAACGTGGGACAAAATTTGTTGCTGAGCTTCCCCACAGCTGAAGTAAAGAGGAAAAGAGGAAGAGGTCAAAGTAAACCAGTTGCTCAGGAGAGCTTTCCTGAACTGGATGGTGATGTCAACGGCCATGGGGCTGATCCCATACTCTTACAATAAATGCAGTGGTCAGTTCCGTTTTGCTGTTACTTATAATGGCTCAAAATGCAGTTTGATGGCTTCATCCCCAAGCCTAGTTCACTAAGATGTCCCTCACAGAAACCAAGACAGCCGGTTCAAGGGCACTCTTCCCTGCATTATCAAGGCACGGCGCAGCCCTTAGGTTTGACTCTGTAAAGCAGGAAGTACAAGATTAGCATCCAGCTGTGGAATTACAGGGAGGTGCGTGGGAAGGAGGGTGGAGCCCATTCATAGGTCTGCTGCGTTTGCAGAAACAGACGAAGGGAACATTTTGTACCTGTTGTGGGTAACGTTTGTATTACAGCTAACAGGACCAACTATAAATTTGGGCAAAATATCTATTTCTGGATGCACCTCCCCTCCCCCACCCCCCAATTAATCCACTGTGTTACATTTTTGCAACTCTCAGACAAAGGTGTCATCATCACTAGGGAGACCCTTCCAGTTACATCCCAACTCCCACTGACCTTAAACTTCAGACCTCAAAGCTCTCTTTCCAAAAACTGGACTCAGATCAAATGGCGTCGGCTGCAGCTTCTGATAACTTGGGAGCATTCACGGTGCTATGAAGTTATCAGTCTGGAATTCAGGCCTCTCTGTCTCCTTCTTGGGTGGTATGACTTATATTTCCTAAGGACAAAAAAGTCAAAACTCAGGCAAAGCAGCCCTTACCGGGTCACATCTTCTACTGCAACTTCATCTCGGGTACCCACAGAGAAAGAGGGGCTCAACACACAGGAAATCACACGTGATTTCTGTGCTCCGGTAGGAAGAGGAGCACTGGGTCTCTCCCGGGGCTTTTATCAGCCATTTAAAAAAATGCACCCTGGAGAGGTGAGGATGGGAGGACTGGACCAAACTTGACCTTTGGAAAATTCCAGGGTTTTGAAACTGTTGTTATGTGAAGGAGGGTGTTCCTTCTTATTTAAACCATGGCAGGGTGAGCATTTGGGGAGCCCCTGTCTTTTACTTCTTACAGAAGGATAACCCCATCATTGTTCACTCACGGGAGGAAGTACTGCATGTCATTCTGGGAGGGCCAGTGTTTGGATGGTGTGGCAAGAATATCCTTAGCTCTGCAAGGAACTGCCAGACTGTCTTCCAAAGTGGCTGTGCTGATTTCAATTCCTCCTGTCAATGAATGACAGTTCTTGTTGCTCCACGTTCTCGCCAGCATTTTGTGTTAGTAGTGCTCTGCCTCAGTTTCCCCTTTTGTAAAATACAGAGATGACTAGTACTGCATACGATGATTGTAGCAAGGGATGGATGCACTACAATGAATGAATGAATGAATGATTGATATAACCCAAGTACAGTGCTCAGCCAGCACCTGGTACCCGGTGAGGACTTACGAAGTGTCATTATCCAGCACCCAGTAGGCACGAGGCCAAGCCACACAAGGGAGTTAATGTGTGAATGAATACTCGAAGCCCTTTCTCCCATTGCCCAAAGAGCCCAGCGTGAGGACTTAATTAGTTGAGTACAGCCCTGCCGCACCACCAATGCGAGTCACGTGTCTGAGTGTGCCCTGCCCACAGTATCTCTAAATTTTTGAAGCACAGCCTTGTAAAAGGAGAGCTGTGATAAAACCCGGCAGAAGACACCCGGAGGCCTTCAGCGTTATTCATGCTGCACAGAAGTTTTTCTTGTCAGGCTCACTGATGGAAGCAGAGCCTGGGGTCACTTACCACAGCCGTGTTCTTGAGAAGGGGCTGCTGTTTCAGCGAGAAATCGTTCTCTCGGGCGGACCATTTTGCCCATCTCTGCTTGTCAGTAATGGTGGCTGACATGTGGGCAAAACTCTCTCATTTCTCCACAGCCCCATCAATCGGAGCGTCCCTCCTCCAGGCGTCTAACTCACGAGGGGCTGTGTCCTGCAGCTGTGCTCTGGAGACCTTGCCCTTTCTTGCGCCTGCTGCGTCCCCTCTGCCTCCAGCACGTGGGCCTTTCTGTCCTGCCGCTGGGCTGTGGGTGGGTCCAGTTGTCCTGCTCTTATTCTAGAGCCAAGCAAGAGTGTTCCATCCTTTGTGTGTCTCTGGTCACTGCCACGCACGCGCATGTCATTGCCATCTGGTTCTTGCAAACCAGACGAACCTGAGAGCCTCCGTTGGGCCATTTGCGTGGGCAGTGAGTGGCCAAACCCCAACCTTGATGGCAGCCCAGGGGCTGCAGGCTCCCCCGTGAGAATAATTGTGCTGCAGTCCATCCTTCCTCTCACCTCGTGCCCTTCCCTTCTGGTTTGATCCTGCGTGCTAATCACAGCCGGGGCCTCTGAGGTTTCAGTGCCGTCTGTGGGTGGGGACTGGGTTCCTTCTTAGTCCTTTGCATGTCGGAGATGAGTGCCGAGGGACCGCGTTTTCCAGGACTCTTGACGTAGTGGCTGGCTTGCACTCCCAGCTGCCCGGGCACATGCCAGTGTGCGGTGGAAACTCTATGCACCCACTCCTGAAATTGCTTCCCTTGCCGCTCTGCCTCGTGGAGCTCCTGAGGGGAAATGGAACCTTACTTGGGCCCCCACTTCGCTCCAGACTCATTCTGACCGCAGGACCTGGTTTTTACTGTGGTCTTTCTCACGGAACTCAGCCCGGGCCACCTTCATGGCTCGGTTCTGGTTCCCGGGGAGGGAGGCTGTCATTACAGACGGGAAGATACTGTCAGTGCCGGCTGCTGCTGTTACTGTCTCCCTGGCCTCTGGGGGCTTTGCTCCGTAACGATATTTAAATATCAACATGTCGTGATTCGAGGACTTCCTTGAGGGTTCACCAGAGTGATAGACGTGTTTTTAAGACAGGATCTTTTCCTCCACCCCTTTAAAAAGTAGATCACATTGTGATGTTTGGGAAAATCTCATGGTTTCCATGCATAAGCCTCTATAATACCTTATTCATTCTGAATGCAAAGAACTCAGGATCACAGGGTATAAATCAACTCAGTTTGGATTGTTGGACTGTTTTGTGCCATATGCTGTTCTGACTTAATGAGGATGTAGCTGTATATTATAAGGATCACCAAAGCAGCCTAGATCTGAGAATCTATTCTTAGCTCCCCACTAATCATGGGGTGAGCCTGGGTGGGAGCCGGCGGGAAAGGGTAGCACGGCCGGTCTTCGGGTGGTGCCCATCAGGCCAGTGGCTGTAGGCCCCTAGGTTGGAGGTGTTTGGTGCATAACACACAGGTGAGGAAGGAAGCTGGGGCTGAGAGTGGTGCGATAGTCTCACTGCCAGGCTCACCCAGCGGCAGGTGGTGGAGTTGGGATTCACACGCTGCGGGGTCTCATCTTATGGAACCCAGGGCTTTTGTCAGCAGACACCATCCACTAAGATGCTTGTCCGTGCCAGGATGGCTGGGAAGGGGTGGGTTTCAGCATCTGGGGAGGGAAGTCTAGGTAAGAATTTACTCATTCACTGATTCATTCACAATCATTAATTCACTCATTCACCCATTCATTCCTTCACTCTTTCACTTATTCTTTTATTCATCCATTAATTCACTCATTCATTCACCCATTCATTCCTTCACTCCTTCACTTATTCATTTATTCATCCATTCATTCATTCACCCATTCATTCACTCATTCCTTCCTTCCTTCATTCATTCATTCACTCATTTCTTCACTCATTCACTCCCTCCCTCCTGAAACACTTGTGGAGTATCCACCATGTTCCAGGCACCTCTCTGGGATACCATGGCGAGCAAGACCGGGTCCCTGACTCTTTGGGCTTCGTGTCCAGTGGGGGAGACAGATATTGAGCATGCATGTGTGATATGACATAAAGCGGCTGAGAGATGGAGGAAGTTAGAGGACAGTTTCCCTGCAGGAGAGGGTTGGGGAGAGAGTGACCTGAGGAAAAGGAGACTCAAATGTAGGCAGTTCTTTCCTGGGCTGCTTTGCAGGGGAGCAAAGGCTACTTGGCTGGAAGCAAGGCTGAGGCAAAGTACCTGACACTCAGAAGTGCTTTGGTAGGTGTTTGTGGATTGAATGGAGAGTGCTTGGAACTGCTGCAGAGCCTCAGGGTGGGGGTCTGGAGTGACTTCAGGTTTCCCAGCCGCTGGATTCGGAGTCTCAGCTATTGACTCCAGGAATCGTGTCCCCCCGAGTCTCAGCCATTCACTCCAGGAATGGTGTCCCCCTCCTCTGGGATCGTTTGATTTTGGCCACTGCTTAGAGTTTTGCACAGTGGTCTCTGACCACCTACTGTGCCTGCCCTTGTGGGGTGACATTGGGTTGACGTTTCTGCAGCACAGCAGCTCAGAAAAGCACTGTGCAGTGGGCAGTTCAAAGCCAGGGTTTCCACCAAACATAGGTGGGGCCCACGCAGGAGTTGGGAGGAGTTGGGTCTGGCTACAGCATCCAGGTGAGAGGGTCCTGGGGAGAGAGGAGATGGAGGAGGGGGCAGGACCAGAACTCGGGGAGCCTTGGGCAGTTTTGGCTTCTTGTGTCGGTGCTGCGAGCCACTTAAGGACTTGGTCCATAGAAGCGAAGGATCCTTTGCGTTTTGATCTTGCCCCTTGGCCTCTAGGAATCTGAGTTTGTAGGATCCTTCACTGGTAGCCCTGATGGGATCACCAGGGATGGGGATGTACAGCGTCGCTACAGCATCTGATCTAGGGAGACCTGAAGTGCACCATTTTGAGCCATCACAAGGTCAGAGGATCAACTTGCAGGATCGCACCCAGGGAGCCTGTGAACAGCCACAGAGGGGGCAGACCATGCCCCCTTCACTCAAGCACGAAGCTCCTTCCCCGGCCATTTTCAACTGAGACAGAGCAGGAGGGCATCCTACTGAGGATGGATGTACAGTTTCCTCATCCAATTATTTCTTTCTCCAGAGTCTGGGAGGTGTGAAGGGACAGCTGAGGCTGGGGTCAGACGGTCTGTGTTCAGGTCCTGGCTTCCCTGCACACCCACAACTTGGCTTTGAGCCACTTTATCAACCTCCCTGAGCCTGTTTCCATGCCTGTGAAGTGAAGCAAGCCGTGCATGGCCTTCAGTACAGTGCCCGCACATAGTAGGTGCTCAAGAAATGGCAGCCATTCACTGTGGGAACCCAGGACTTTCTTGCTGTGAGGACCCCAGGAGAGCTCGAGGTTATGACCTGGCAGCTCCATGACCCTCAGTCCATCCCTCAGCAGGTGCTCCACGAGGTGAGGACAGCGTTTGACACAGAGGCCTGAAGGGGTCATGTCTCCACGTCCACTTATGTTCTGAAGTCTAGAGGGTGCCATGCCTTGGAGATCATACAGGCTGTTTATGGCAGAGGTGGTTCTAGAACTCAGGTCAGCTGGCTCCTGCCCACCATAACAAATCGCTACAACCTGGGTGGCTTAAAACAGTGGAAATGTATTATCTCATGGTCCTGGGGGCCAGAAGTCTAAAATTCAGGGGTCCACATGGCTGTGCTCCCTCTGAAGGCTCTGGGGGGAGATTCTTCTGGCTTTTGGTGGCCCCGGGCATCTCTTGGCTTGTGGCTGCGTCGCTTCACTCTCTGCCTTCGTCTCCACGTGGGCTTCTTCCCTGTGTGTGTCTTATCAGGACGCCTGTCATTGCATTTAAGGCCTACCTGGCTCACCTGGGACCATCTCCTCATATTTACTTTCTTTCTTTTTTTTGTTTTGAGATGGAGTTTCACTCTTGTTGCCCAGACTGGAGTACAGTGGCAAGATCTTGGCTCTCTGCAACCTCCACCTCCTGGTTTCAAGCGATTCTCCTGCCTCAGCCTCCCAAGTAGCTGGGACTACAGGCACCTGCCACCACATCTGGCTAATTTTTATATGTTTAGTAGAGATGGGGTTTCACCATGTTGGCGAGGCTGGTCTCGAACTCTTGACCTCAGGTGATCCATCCACCTCGGCCTCCCAAAGTGCTGGGTTACAGGCAGGAGCCACTACGCCTGGCCCCATCTCCTCATCTTGACATTCCTTCATTACAGCTTCAAAGATGCTTTTTCTAGATAAGGCCACAAGGCAGAGTGTAGACATTAGGATGTGGACCTGTCATGTAGGAGGCCACCATACAGTCCTCCACACTGTTCACTATCTCATGCTCCACCCACCACTGCATGGAGCGCCTGGTCGCAGTGGGTGGTTGATTTTAATTTTCTGTTGAGTGCATGGTTTTCCTCCATGGCAGACATGGCTTCCACCAGCCGAGACGCGAGCCTCCCTCTCCCCATGCTTTCTGCCATTTGGCTTCCAGCCCTGCCCTCCAGACAGCTGGCAGAGGGGATGGGGAGGCGCCGATGCTCCCAGGAGGATTTTCCTGGGACCTTGTCCTTCCTTCTCACTGGAGGACAAGACCGCCAGCAGAAGCTTCCGGAGCACTCTGGGCTGAGTCAGATCCCTGGTTCTTTTAGTCTGGTGTGGGCTGCTGAGTCTGAGGGTGCGTACGTGTGGGGGCCCTGGGCTGTTAATGCAGAGTGAGTTCAGATGCTCCTGCCGAGGGGGCCTTTCTCTGATGCCCGGTGCGGCCCTGATTTAGGAGCCTGGCGTGAGGCCGACAGCCTGGGGCTGCAGTGCAGCATGGAGGTCCAGTGCTGGGACCAGCGCCACCATTAATCAGCACGGCTGCCGGCACCGTGCTCCATGCCCTGCTGAGAGCCACCTGCCCCACTGGAGGCTCCCTGCCTGCCCCCCATCCATCTTCCTGGTGCCTCTTCATGGTGGGTATAACTGTCACCGTCCTTCCTGTCCCCCTCAGTCCCCTGAAGAGCTTGGTAAACAGTCTCCTAGAGTCACCAGCTGGGTCCCCAGGTCTGTGCTGGTCCTCACTGCACGACTTGGACCCTGAGTCTCCTCGTGTGGGAAGTAGGCACAGCCTTACGGTGCCTCCGTAGAAAGGGAGAGATAGAGAATGTGGGAGCCTGGCCAGCCAGAGCCGCTGCTGGGGAGAGAGGGCCTGTTGTGGGAGCAGCGGAAGAGCCTGGGGTGGCCCTGGGGCCGGGTGGGGGAGCCACCCACTTGGGCCGGGATGGAGCAGGGTGCAGGCGAAGGGAGACCTCCTGGAAGGCAGCCACAAGGCCTGATGTTGGAGATGCACCATCCTCTCAGCCCCGTTTCTCTTCTGAGGTTTCCAAGACAAAGAGTGGCAGGCTGGCTGGGCCTGGTGTTGGAGCTGGGGTCGGTCCCAGGACCAGAAGGGACACGGTCCCATTCAGTCTCAGGCCAGGCCCCGTATCTTACTGATGGAGGACACAGGCCAGGGGGGAGAGGTGCTCACGGTTGCCAGGGTGAGAGAGAGCTGGGACTCGACCCTGGGCCTCCTGCCTTCCGGCCTGGCTCTTTCCCCACAATGCCTCAGAGGTCGCACATGTTCACAGGCTTCAGTTAACCAGAGCAGATGATAATTGAGGCAGACTGGGAGGCGTCTTGCGTCTCAGACCATGGAGCCTGGGTGCTACTTTTCAGGGTACAGGAGCTATGGAAGGTCCCAAGAGGAGAGTGTCCTGACAGAGCTTCAGTAGCTGAAAGTGCATCTGAATGAGGAGACACAAGTCAGCAGAGGCAGAGAGAGGGACCAGGACCACTGGCACAAACCCTTCTTGCATGAGGTGGCTGCAGCCCAACCTGGGAGTTGCTGCCTCCTCCAGGAAGCCTTCCTTTCTCTCCTCTGGGTTTCCAGGGCTCCCTGTGCGGCCCTGGGTCACAGCCTTCCGTGTTGACTTCATCTGTGCACTCCCTGAGGGCAGGATTTGGGGTTCCCTTGGGGGTCTCCTGCCTTGCCCAGTGAGGGGTGCAAAGTGTCCTTAATGACCGACCAACTGGAAAATCCCAGATAAGAAAGATCAAGGACCCACTTGGGAAAAAGAGAAGGCTCTAGGTGCCACAGACCTTGGGTAGCAGACCACAAGACGAGGCCCTGGGAAAGGTGGGGTGTCCGAGAGGCTCTGAGGCCCCCAGGCAGCTGTACCCTGGCCCTCCTGGGCCCTCCCATCTAGGTGCACCCCAACGCGTTCTCAGTCTGGCAGTCTCTCCCAGAAAGGTTGGAGCCAGGAAGGGAAACCGTTCCTACTGGGAGGTGGGTGTGGGGGCACATCACCCTTGCCACGGCCCCCAGGCTGGATGGGTGGGGAGTTGGGAACCTTGTCTCTTTTGGCAGCAGGAGCCCCTACTTCACGGTCACTTGCGCTTAGCAGGAGGGAGCACGTTCGGACTTGGGGCAGGGGCTTTGTGCCGTCCTCGGGAGGGAAAGTCTAATTTTACAAGTTTAGAGTTCAGCCAGCGGATTGTTTGTGTCTTTTATTTTAAAAGGAGGCGACAATGCTGGCATTGACCATCTTTAATTTGACATTTGACTGAGAGAACAGCCCAACTCCTTAGTGACTCTGGTGTACTGATCCCATGCCGTGTGCGGGCGTGGGTCTGCGACTTCCTGTCTGGGGGAATGCAGTGCCACGGACAGACTTGATTTGTTTAAAGGTGGTTTTTACTTTGAAGGAAAGGCTGTTTCTTCCGCTACAGTAAACACTGTTTTCTGGTTTGGAGAAAAAGTGTGTAAACCCTCCACATGCGGGCCGGTTGGAGCCCACCCCTCTGAGCCGCGTCTGACAGCTTCACCAGCCCCTCTGGGATGGCAGAGCCCATTGCTGGCATTGCTGACCCCTCCCTCGATGGCAGGAGGCGTCCTGAAAGCCAGCTCATGCCATGTGGCCTCCTCTGGTGATTTCAGATGGGGGTCCCCGGGATTTTGATGCAGGGTTTAAACACTCAAGAGCTCGGCTGCTTAACGAAAGAGTTAATCTGTGGGACGTGCGGTGACTCAGCCAGAACTGCCACCCACGTCCTCAGGATGAGCACCTGAAGGAGCAGGCCAGCTGGACCATGAGCACTTGAACCTCACGCCACACTGCGGTCTGAAATTCGGTGCCTTGCCGAGACGTGGGGGCCCCGTGGTCCCACCTCCATGGTGAACTTCTTTCGTTTTGGAAGCTATAGAGGCCAAGAGGGGAGTGAGGGCCTCTGTATTTGTCAACTGGGGCTACTGTAAGGAAACACCACAGACCAGGCGGCTTCAACAACAGAAATGTATTTCTCGCGGTCCTGGAGGCTGGATGTCCAAGATCAGGGAGAGGCAGAACTGGCGTCTGGGGAGGACGGCTTCCTGGCTTGTAGATGGCAGCCTCTTCACCGGGGGGTGGGGGAGGAGGGGAGGAGGAGGAGAAGACAGAGGAGAGAGGGGAGAGAAGAGAGAGAGAGAGAGATCGCGTCCCACTTCCCCTTCTTCCAAGGCCACAGTCCTATTGGATTAAGTCCCTACTCCTGTGACTTCTTTAACCTTAATCACCTCTTTACAGTCCCTGTCTCCAGATACAGTCACATTGGCAGTGAGGGCATCAATACAGGAATTCGTGCAGGGGCGGGGGTAGGGCACAGTTCAGTCCGTCCTCAGCATGCACCCTTTTTGTTTGAGGTGGCTGCTGCCCTGACTAGGTATCACTTCCTCCAGGAAGCCTTCCTGTCTCTCCTCTGGGTTTCCATGGTGTCTGTGCCACTTCCTCCAGGAAGCCTTCCTGTCTCTCCTCTGGGTTTCCATGGTGTCTGTGCCACTTCCTCCAGGAAGCCTTCCTGTCTCTCCTCTGGGTTTCCATGGTGTCTGTGCCACTTCCTCCAGGAAGCCTTCCTGTCTCTCCTCTGGGTTTCCATGGTGTCTGTGTCATGCTGCCCTGGGTCGCAGCCTTCTAGGTTGACTCTATTGATCAACCATCCCTCCCCCCGGGCTTGGCACTAGATTTTGGCAGAGCTAGCAATGGAAAACACCTGTTCAGTTCATCCAGGTGTAGGTGATATATGGATGTCTGTCATCCAGGGAGCCCAGATACAGTTGAGGAAGCATTATTCCAGCAGTTGAGTGCTTTCAGGGTTATGACTGAGGTTCCTTCCCTCTGGTCCTCTGCAGATGGAGGTCTCTACTTGGAAGATCCTCTTTTGCCTTTGTCTGGCTCACTTCCTCTCCCTGGGAATCAGTCTGGGGTTTCCTCCTCCAGGAAGGCTTCCTGGATTTCACAGCTTGGAGCCCACTGTGCCATCTCTGACATCACATATCCGTGTTTGGTCCCTTGCAGGCAAGGCCTGGCTTCATCCCCATTGTTTTGCAGAGCCTGCCACCCTGCCTAGCACTAAGTGGGTGCTCAATCAATATCTGCTGATGGGATACAGGCTCCTAGTGCCTGGAACAGTGCTGGATGCTGGGGGCACGTGAAAAATGTTTGATGAATTGAATTCATTGAAGTCAGCACTGTGGATTGGCAGCAGCTGCTACAGAGACCGAGCTGCAGTTAATAAAGCCCTCCCAGACCCGGGGCACAGGGAAAATATCACAATTTATGGAAAGCTTTTCATTAAAACTCTGCGGGGAGTTTCCTCCAGTATTAGCATTTTTTAGACTCTCCTATCGAGGCTAGAAGCTGTGAGCTGCAGAGGCGGACGTGGGTGAACAAACACAGGCTATTTGCACATCCCAAATAGAGACGGCGGCCGGCTTGCGGCCCATCCTCCCGAGATGCTGCAGGGCCTCACCCTTGCTTATGCCTTCAAAGGACCCTAAGACATTCTGCATCGCCATTGTCACCTGCAGCACCCTGATTGCAGCCAGAGGACAAGGACAAGAGTCCCCTTCCGATGGCCTGAAAAGCCGTCCTCTGAGTTGGCCCTGGCACTGCCAGTCTGTGAGGGAGGACTCCGCACGGGAGGGCTGGGGAGACCTTTGCTGCCCCTGAGGGGCTCTGCCCCAGGGGACTCACGTGAGGGAGACTGCAAGCAGCTGAGTGGCCCGGGCTGGCAGGAAGCTGATGGCTGACCCCAGGGGAGGTGGGTTCACACCACATGGCCCAGCGCCCTTATGTATTAGTCAGGACAACCCACGGCAGCCCTCGTAACAAACACATCTCGGTGTCTAACAAGAGCGCCCGTGTACCTGGCTCTCAATGGGCTGGCTGCTCTCTGAGTAGTGATCTGCCATCTGGACCCCTTCAGCTGTGGGTGCCACCGTGTGTCACCTTAACTTCAGTGTGTGGACAGGAAGGAAACACCGATGACCCCACAGGGCGCTCAGGGCTTTGACTGTCCCCCAAATCCAGGTTCTTGTGGTGTGACTCGCAGGGGAACCTAGTTGATATTTTCCCTTCTGGGATTTTTCTCCGTTCTCCCTGCTGCCGACAGAATCCTCCATTCGTTTCTCCAGGTCTTTACACCCATTGCCCAGGTGAGGAAATTGAGGCCTAGAAAGGAAAAGGATTTGCAGTGAACCATACTCAGTCAGAGCATGGAGACTTAAATCCAGGTCTGGGAGCTCCCAGGGAGTGCTCCTGCCCCTCATCCATATGTGCACACATGTGCATTACGTGTGCGTTTGCATGTGCGGATGTGTGTATGTGTGTTGGGGAATGGAGGGCAGGGCTAGCTCTCAGTTGATTTGTTGACTGTAATGACTGCAGAGGTTGCATTCATTCATTCATTCATTCATTCATTCATTCAGTGAATGTAGGTTGAGGGCCTGCTATGCTCCAGGCAGGGCTGAGGAGACAGTGAGGAATGAGACAGACGTAGTCCCTGGCTGGCTGGCTGGCTGGAGAAGCCATAGTTAAAGAATGAATTCTACTGTTCTTTATTTAATTACCCCAACCTGATCACTGCTAGAAGGGAGACAGTCCTGGGAGCATGTTTTACTCAGGGGTTGGGGAAGGCCTCTTTGAGGTGGGGACATCTTAGGGAGATGGCTAAGTGGAGCATAGGGCATGGAGCAGTGGGGACAGCATGTGCAAAGGTCCTGAGGTGGGAGGGACCCTGGGTGTCCAAGGCAGAGGCACCTGTGACATGAATGGAGGTGGGAGAAAGGGCTCGGACGAGGCAGCAGTAGGGGCAGAGCTCAGGCTACATAGCTGGTGAGAGGGACTTTAACTGAACAGCCATGGGAGGCCAGGAGAGGGTTTAAAAGCAGGACAGGGGTGTGGTCGTTTGCTTTTCACAAGAGCTCCATGACTGCAGGTGCAGCGGAGCCTGGGAGGAGCCCACGCCTGGCCCATGGGAGGCCTCTGCTGTCCACATCAGTGCTGGTGGTCGGGCCAGCGAGGGGCTGGTGGTGCTGTGAGCGAGAAGGCGTTCACCATGAGGACTCCCAGGGTTCTGGCTCGGTGGTGGCTGGTGGTGCCCTTCCTGGGAAAGAGAGATCACATGGCATTTCGGGCCCTGGGCTGTGGGATCCAGGCCAGCGTTTCTTCTACAGCAGCAGAAATGCCTCAGCATGAGCATCAGTGCTCGGTCAACTGCACGGCTGGGTCAGGGCTGCCCGCCAGGGGAGCCTGGTGTGTGAAAGAGTCTCTGAGACAGGAGAAACCAAGGAAGGGGACTGAGATGCCACCAGCAAGTCCTGTGGGCCCATCCCTGTCTTACATCTCATCTCTCCCTCCCTCCTCCCTTGTGATTCTCACCAGAGAATGCATCTTTATGGACACGGAAGCCGATATGCAAAGAGGAAGTTATCCAGGGTTTTCCAAGATCACCTAGCTCATAAATGACACAGCTTGTTGCCATTCAAGTGGGACAAGCCCCTCAACCATAAATGTCCTCACGGTAAAACTGGGGAGGCAGCCACACAGGTCTCACGGTGCCAAGGCAGGGACGGTAGGAGATGGTGTAGGGAGATGGTGCTCCTAACTGTGACTGTCGTCTGGGGGAGGGTTCCCTGGGGCTGGCCCTGGAGGGGACCATCATGGAAAACCAGACCAGCCTCACAGCAACTGAGCTCGGCCTGGATCTCAGCTCTCTCCTGCTGATCTCCAGGGCAGAAAAGCTGGGTCACCACTTCGCAGTCCGTTCACCAAGGAGGCTTCCCCCGCGACAGCTCCTGTCACTGCATTAAGTGCTGGGGAGATAAGAAGAATCCAGAGGGCTGATCCAGGCACTGGATCTCAGGCAGATGCACTGGTGTGGACCATGGTGGTGGTGTGTTCACAGTTAGTGTGCTCCGGGGACCTGGGCTTGGCCTGGGCAGGGAGAATCAATGTAACTTCAGGGTGCACAGGAGAAAAAGGTTATATTTGTTTGGGGTTCTCCTTTATTTATTTACTCTTTTAACACTGACTGCTGGCTGTTAAAAGGAGAGAAGCCCTGGATCCCTGACTGGGAGCAAATCTAAAGGTTCTAGGGGCTTTGGTGACATCTGTCTGCCTGTGTCCAGCTGGGATGGCTAGAGTCAGGCAGGGCAGGGCTGGGGACCTGGGTCGGGAATCCACTGCTGTTTTGGAGAAGTTGCCGTGGTGCCCTTGATGAGCTGCCGTGAGCACGGATCGCACGCCTTGCCGTGAATTTGGACAGTGTGCTGAATTTCTTTTCCAGAAGGCACTTCTTAATTAAAAAGGAAAAACAGCCCCTGCTTATTAGAACATATGGAAAAGCAGAGAGAAGAGTGGTCCATGCAGATAGCGTCTGCTGGGTTACCTCTGCTGATTTCCTTTGTCTCTTTCTCTATTGAGGAGTCTGTGACTTTGAAAATGGTGCTTGAGATGTCCCAGCCACCACCTTTGTCCCCTGATCGACTTCTCTCTTGGCTTCTGTCATACACAATCTCACGGCCTCCTGCGGTCCTTGTAGACACGGCTTTGTAGAGCGGTCTACATCTCCCTGGAGTGGATATCCCAGAACGTCTCCGGTGATCCCTCTGCTGTTGGTTATTTTCGGCTCCCTGCGAGTGTGAATGCACCGTTTGCAGAGTTTAAGATCCTTTCCCTAGGAGAGATACCTGGCAGTGGAGTCATTTGTCGAAGGTGGTGAATGGTTTTGGGGACCTGGGTAAAGCCAACCTCTTGCTTTCTGTAGGCAGGGATGGCACAGACAGGTGGGCTGTGCTGGGGGACACAGAGGTCTCCCCAGGCTGGTGGACACCGTCAGTGCCTTGGATTCTCTACTGACGGTCCCTACATAGAGGGCGTCTCAGTGCGTGGTGCCCAGCGATGGGCAGCTGCCTGGGGGAGCCTAGAGGCTTCCTTTGGTCACAGTAGGGCATTAGGGCATGCCTGTATTGGCTCCTTCCAAACAAGTGTCTCTCTTTTATTAGTGCTTTTGGTGATAACTTTTCAGCCAGGACTTGGCTATTCCGAGGCCCCGTCCAGCAGGGTGCATTTGGATGGTATTGCTTGCTGGGATTTCCCCTTTCCACCAAGAGCGTGTTGGTGTATCCAAATTATTGCAATTCCCTTTTCCTTTTATTTTTATCCTCGCTCCCTGAGACTCCCCATGGCTCTAGTGGTGTGTTCTGCCTTCTGGAAGGTCAGGTATGGCTGCAGCCACAGTTGCCTCAGAGGCTGGGGAAGGAGTGGCTTCCGGTTAATTATGTCTCAGCAGCCGAGAGGTTCTGGGCGTCCTACGTGCACACGCACCGCTGATGCCTGGCGGTTAGGGAAGACCCCATGATGAGGCAGTGCCGGGGCGTGGGGGAGAGGAGCGTTTCTGTGGGCAGATTTGGGGTGGGGCAATTTCTAATAGAGGGTAAAACTGGGGCCAAGGCCTATTTGGGGGACAGATATAAGAACGGGCATTCTCTGGTGTAACCAGGACAGGGCTAGGGGGTGCAGGGGTGGAAGGACGGGGAGGCCGGAGGTAGGGCAGGAAGCCGTGTCTCCCCACAGCCGACCTTCGGGGAGCTGGGGCCTGCAGACCTTCAGATCATCAGAGAGGCCTCTGACAGTGCGCAGAGCACCTGCCCCAGGGAGCGCCTCCTCTATGCCCGGGGGTGCAGGGGGTGCTCTGGGACTCTGGAGAGAGGACTGCTTTTGTCTTCTGGGCCCAGCCAGTACTTGCCATGGGCAAATCCTCCTAGTTCACCTTCCCCCTCCCCCATCCTTCTCCCTATCCCTCCTCCTCCCCCCTCATCCTCTCCCTTTGCTCTAGTTCCTTCCTTCCCCTTCTCCTCTTCCTCCTCCCCCTCCTCCTCTCTCTCCTTCGCCTCCCTTTTACTTTCTCCCCCCTCTAGCCCCAGCCCCCTCTCCTTCCCCCTGCACCTCCTCTCTCTCTCTCCTCCTTCCCCTCCAGAGGACACCATTATGGCCGCCCACACAATGAGGCGATTGTGCACAGCACCCCCTCTGAGCCCAGAAACATGGCGGAGGCCTGATTTTCATGAATAATCAGACTCCCAGCCAGGACCGCAGCGGGCAGCACCCTGAGCTCCGCCGGCCGGCCGGGTGCGTTGCTACTGGGCTTTGTCGGGCGATGAAGAGCCCCTGGCTGGGTGCCCTGTTCCTTGGCAATAGGGTGGGGACATGGGGCCGGCAGTGGAGCCTGGTCATTGGCTCGAATCCCCCAGGCCTGGGAGCAGCCGAGAGGGGCCGGAACCCTCGCCCGGGGTCTGTGGATGGGAAGCGCTGGTGGGGGCTGGACTCCAGCCTCACGTCCACGTCCTCTGGCCTTGTGCCTGGGAGCCCTGGAGGGCAGCCTTACCGTAGGCATCTGTAGGGTTACTGGTGTGAATGGGATTGTTGCCACCATGTGGGGTGGGGACATGCCCAGCATTGGATATGGTACCCACCATTTGAGGCGTGGTCTCCTGGGACGGAGCCTCGGTTTCCTCACCTGTCCGGTGGACATTCTCATCCCTCTCCCACCTGGGATGGGCCGGGCTGATGGAGCAGCATGCCCAGCACACAGTAGGTGATCAGTGTGGAGAACGCCAAGATGGCGGCTGTCCCATGGCCAGGGCTAATGGAGAAGCCCGTCCCAGGGGCTTCCCTGGGGTTGTCCCGGAGCAGAGTCCTGTGGGAGCTGTGTCATGACTGTGTGTGTGGCTGGGGTCTGTGCTGGGGGCCACAAGGAGAAATGAGATGCAGAGAATTGGAACCCAGCACCTGCCAGCCTGCCTGGCCTCTTCCTCTTGGCTGCAGTGACACCTGCTGGTTGCCCCACATTGACCTTGTTTTTGTGGCTCCTTGGGGTGCTTGCTCTGGGGTGCCCCCATCTTCCTGGACATCCATGAAAACACCCAGGAACCCCTGCCTCCTGCCCTCGCAGCCTTCAGCAGCTGGAAGTGTCTTTTTCCTGGGGCAGGTGCTGTGCACCCTGATTTTCTCTCTGGCTTCAGTGATGAGCTCGTGTTAGTGGGCAGGCTCATTCCTTAGCGGGGTTTTATGAGCCGAGGCTGGGCTTGCTGGCGGCAAGCTCTGCCTCCTCTCCAAAGACCTTGAGGTGGGACTCCTGGGGTGCTTCAGGCACAACCCAAATCATGGGCAGGGTGGCAGGGACAGAGAGCGTTTGGGCCCTCTGCGGGACCCCACCTGTCCTCTCCCCACCCCACCAAGGACATAGGGTTCAGTCCTGGTTGAGGCCTTTTCTCCTGCGAGCCACAGTTGGAGGGGGTGGCTACAAGCATGGACCTTGGGCAGCTAACCTCATCGCTCCAAGCCCTAGTTTCCCTCTCTGTCATTTGGGAATCGGAGTAGCCCCAGCCACTGAGAACTGTGGGGAGGGGTGAACAAGTTAATATTCACTAACATGGGACCAATACCAGGCCTGTTCTTTGCAGGTCAGCAGAGAAGACATCAGACTCTTTCTAGAAGGGTGACTCCCCGCCCCCTACACACATACACACTGTGTGGCTTCCCTCTATCGCTCGGTAACCCTTGGCTATTGGGGACAGAAAAGGCATGGGTGCCTCAACTCCCCAGTCCCAACTGGCTAAGGTCCGTGTGCCCGGCCTGCTGTCCGAGGTGCCCAGGCCAGCTTTGTAGTCCCCCTCCCCAGACACCAGCATCTTCCGGCCTCCGGGGATTTGCACTTGTAGCCGAACACATGGGACACTCATGCCCCTCTGTCTTCTGTCTCTAGACTCAGTTGACCTCTCTCCTCGGAGTGCCTGGGGGATCCTCCCCGCCTCCCCTGGATGCCCATGGGTTCCCTCTCTGGGCATGTCCTCTGTGTTAGGTGGAGGGGACTGGGATTCCTCAGTATCCCCCTTCCCTTCCTGGAGGGCAGAGGCTCCGTCTGAGTCGCCCCAGCACTCCCAGCTCAGGGTTCCGCAATGTGCTCAGTGCCTAAGGGAGGAATTGGTGAATGAGCCCCCAGAGTCGGTGGGGGGGCTGGAGGGAAGAGCCACACCCACTTCTGCCTCTGCCTGTCCTCAGTCTGCAGCCCTGTCCCCTGCATGAATGCCACTTTTGTGTTTGTTCTGCAGGCCCCCACCCCTCCCCCAACCCCACCCCAGGGATCTTGCTGGGTGGGGGATCGGAAGAGCTCTGGGGGTTGGGAAACCGACTCTGCTCCTTCTGTCCAGACAGCCTGGGCCCTGGCCATGCCCTGCCCCCTGCTGGGTCTCCCTGAGTGAACTGGGGGCGGAGAGGCCTGTGCTCAGTGACCGTAAGCTCCCTGCCCCCTGCTGAGTCTCCCTGGGTGAACGTGGGGCAGGGAGGGCTGTGCTCGATGACCGTAAGGTCCCTTCCTGTTCCCAATTTCAAGGGCTCCTGTTCCTAGATCCTTGTCTGAGGCTTTTGTAAAATGAGAACCGTGCCGTGTGGTTCCCAGCCTGAGATGAAAGAGCTGCTGTGTAGAAGGGTCTTAGACATGCAACTCCAGGAGTAAGGCTGACTCACACTCAGGCCAGCCTCAGGTGACATGACACTTTTGGGCCCATGGTGCCACCTGGGGGCATGGCACTGCCTGGAGGCCAGGTGTCCTGGGCTTTGTGCCGGCCCCACCCTCCAGAGGGCCCAGCCCTGTCTGTCCTCTGGCCATGACTCTCTGCAAGGGCCAGAGAGTCTGTGGAGCTGAGACAGAGCCCCCTTGGGCTGGCATCTGCCTTGTAGGCCACATCTGGATAGCCAGGACCCTGTAGTTCTGTGCCCTGCTGGCCCGAGCTTGTTTCCAGGGCCTGAGCTGCCTCTTCCCCAGGTCCATCCTCCCAGAGTGGGCTACACAGCCAGTGTGTGCACTTGGAGTCCCAGGGGTGGGCCAAGGAGGCTACGGGGCTGGGGGCAGAGGGGCACAGAGCGTGCCCTTGGAGGCCGTGTGTACCGCAGGCATGCAAGACCCCCTGCGGTCCAGGACAGGACCATGGTGAGAACAGAAAGGGGCAGTTTGGGGACATCCACTTGTACTTTCGGGACTCTGCACATATGAGGGCAAGGCACCCAGCCGGGGTGAATGAGGAAGGGTTGGGGTATTGGAAAGGGAGTATGGGAAGTTAGAGGGGGGCCTTGTCTTTCTTGGGGTCTTTGGTTTCTGGAGTAATTTCAGAGGCCAGTGTGCCCTGACATCACAAGCGACAGTGCAGACTTTTCTGGAGAGGGTGCTGGGAGCTTCCTTTGGCCTCTGATCGGTCAGCGACCCAGGCGAGGGTAGAACTACTGATCAGGGCGCCCTGGCAGCTTCAGAGCAGGCTTCTTTGTGGACAGCATGTTTCTTGGAGCCACCGGCGGCTGTGAAGGACGCAGGTGTCTGCTGCTGCCACGGTGACGGGAGAGGCCTGCCCGTCTGATCTCCAGCCTCTGCTCGTGCTTCTGGTGTCATGGACGAGGAGGAAGTCAGCACTCCTGCCGTAGCGTAGGGAATGGGGCTCATGTCTGTGTTAACCAAAGACCTGGGCAAACATTTGTGAGCCTGAGGTCCCCGGGCCTGGCTGTGCCCAGGCCAGGTGCTGGGCCCCTGTCCTGCCCACATCCTTGAGATCCTCATGCTGTATCCGGTACCCCGCTGCAGAGCCTGGTGGAATCGGCCCGCAAGCCCGCCTCCATTCAAACGAGTGTTTGTCCTCTTCTGGGACAAGGCTGGTGGGAAGATAATTAAAAGTGACCCAGCATTGCAGAGTTGTGCAAATTGCAGGATTAGTGGGGCATTAGCAGGAGGCCTCACAAAGGGCTGTTCTGGCCCCGCCGCCCCCCCTTGTGTCCCCCAGCTCGGGGGTGGTGGTGAGACTGGCTAGGGGAGGAAAGTAGGAGGAATTAGCGTGAGGTGGGATGAATAGGGATGCTTTGCAACCAGGGCAGCCTGTCCGGGGCTGGGGGTGGGCCCCCTGGCAGCCGGAGCCAGGCGAGGTGGGGGCCGAGGCTGTGAGCGGGTGTGGAATGCGTCTGAGTGGATGGCAGGTTGTGCCCTAATGAGAAATCGGTGCTGCCAATCAGGCATGGCCCACTGAGCAGCAGCCCAGGGCCCTGGATCCCAATCAGCTCTCCGCCGCTTGTCTTCCCCTCAGATGGCTCTGCCTCTCAGCAGTGCTAAGTTCCTTTCTGTATGGATCGCATGGCCTCGGATAAATCTCTCGGAGACCATCTGGCCTGGAACATCAAAGAACAGCTGGAAATATCTGCTTTCCCCTTCCTTTTAAAAAACAAAGCGAAAGCACCCACACGTCTAGGAAGCGAGAGCATGTTAGATCCTGGGGCATTTTCTACTTGGTTGGTTTCTGTTGTCCTTTCTTCTTAAAGGTGTATGGGAAGGGAGCACATCTCATCCCTGAAAGGCTGTGCTCACCCTAATTGTCCTATCATCTGAAAACAAGGGAGATGGGGAAGCCATGGTCCAGGCCTGCGTCTTCCCGGCAGCCCCCCTCTCTGACTTCCCATCCCATTTTCCTGGGGCCCGCTGCCGCGGGGCGTTTCTGCTTCCTGGACTTCAAACTCCGCAACGGACCCCTGAGCTGTCTGTGTGTTCCCATCTTACCATCCAGCCAGGCATGAAAGCAGGAAAGCTGGCATTGGCCTCCACTTGTCCTTCTCCCAGAGCCCCCTGGACACTCAACCCTGTTCCAACTGCGGCTGACTTCTGAGCTGAGGCAGCCAAATTCAAGCCCCTGCTGAGCTGTGACAGGCAGGAGTCAGGGCTTGGTCAAAGCTGCTCTTTGTCCTTGGGGGTTGATAAGACAACTAAAGCCTGGCAGAATCAGGACGAAAGAGGATGGCGTGCCCTCCGCCTGCTGAGGACCGGGAGGTGGAACAGGCATCGTCCCATCCTTTGTAGCCACTGATAAGTGGGCGATGCAGGAGCCGAGCTGGGTTCTTGCACTGAGGCTGCAATGAAGGCACAGTCACTGCCAGGAGAGCTTCCTGGAGGACGCGGCCCAGGAGTGAGAGGTCCGGAGGGAGAAGTGAGGGTCTCTTCCCGGGGATGGGGTGGGAAGTACTCTGGGCAGAAAAGTGGGCAGAGGGTGGGGGGTACTTTTCTGGGAACCCAGCAGGGTCCAGGGCAGAGAGAAAAAGAAAGCGAAGGACTTCTGCGAACTCACCGTGCGGTGATGCAGAGGGTGTTCTAGCTTCTGCACCGCTCTCACCAAGCACTGCTGAGCCTCTGCTGTGACGTGAGGCACCCCTGCCTCTGCTTTCAGTGATGAAGTGGTGGTATTAGTCCCCACCACCACAGCACTATTGTAAGCACCGTGCACACATTGACACAGTAGGTTCTTACAGC